>NC_133576.1:138567496-139167496 GCF_964106895.1 Numenius arquata
TTTCTCAAGCACAGTCGAGCCTTTGTTTTGTATTTGGAGGAAAAAAAAAAAAAAAAAAAAGTGACAAACCACGCTGTCTGGAGAGTGCTGGGGTTCGCTGCACTCCTGCCTGCGGGGGTGCTTTTCGCTGGGTACAAACTCGCCTGCGGCACGTGAGACAAGAGAAACACGATTTTCACACTGATTTTAATGATTGCCCTTCGTAAAAACAGTTCTCTGGGGCTGTGATCTCTTGGGAGCGGAGGAATTCCCTCGAGTGCACCAGCTGCTGGGGGCAGAGGCATTTTCAGCATCCCTTTAGGGAGGATTCGCCTTGTGTTTCTTGGTACCAGCCCCTTCCCTCACCCCACATCCCCGTGTGCTCCCGAGGGAAAACCAACCACTCCAGCACCCGCTCTCATTTTGGGGTGAACCCAAGGAGATTGAGTTATTATTGCGGTGATCGGCTTCACCTCCCATTAAAAAATCTCACTCTGTTGGGTAACTACCACTGGGCAAATGCCATTACACCCCCCTGGCTGCCGGATTTGGTCCGTGCAAGCCCAGGTAGATACATACCTGGCAGCGAGGCAGAGTTATACCTTCCTTTACATAAACTAAAAGTTAGTTTTCCCCTGGGGGTGGAGGCTTTTCCAGCCCTTCAAATCACAGAATGACAGAATGATATGGGGTTGAAAGGGACCTCTGGAGATCGTCTAGTCCAACCCCCTGCCAAAGCATGTTGCACGGGAATGTGTCCAGGCGGGGTTTGAATGTCTCCAGAGAAGGAGACTCCACCACCTCTCTGGGCAGCCTCTTCCAGGGCTCTGCCACCCTCAAAGTAAAGAAGTTCCTCCTCATGCTTAGATGGAACTTCTTATATTCAAGTTTGTGCCCGTCACCTCGTGTCCTTCATTGGACACCACTGAAAAAAGACCGGCCCCATGCTCTTGACATCCTTGAAGTATTTATAGGCATTGATCAGATCCTCCCTCAGCCTTCTCTTCTCCAGACTAAAAAGCCCCAAGTCCCTCAGGCTATCCTCCTAAGAGAGATGCTCCAGGCCCCTCATCATCTTTGTAGCCCTTTGCTGCACCCTCTCCAGCAGTTCCCTGGAGTTCTCCCAGTTGAACTGGGGAGCCCAGAACTGGACACAGTGCTCCAAATCACACCCGCCCCCATTTTGTCTCTCCTGCCTTTTATCATTTTTTTTTCAGCAAAAGGTCCATCTGTCCGTCGGGGGACGGGGTGAAATCATCACCCGGCGGCAGCCCCTGTGAAATGAAGTCATGGGCTCTGTCTGCCCGTGGGTCCCCCCTCTTCCCCACCTCCTTTCCCCACCCCCCACCCCCCTTCCTACCCTGTAATAATACGTTTTGTGATGTGGATTTCTGTCGACAGAGCGAGACGCCCGGCTCTCTCCTCCTGATGAACACGTCCCGCGAGGACAATGATGGAGTTCCTGCGAAATTTTTACCACTGACCTTTTCTCCGCCGTGGAGCGGGAATGCGTCTCCCCAGTGAAGGCTGGGGACAGCGGAGAGCATGTTATAATGCTGGAAAATGTGACTCCGTCTATGTGGAATGCCATTTTTATCCCCCCACTTTCCTTCCCTTTTCTTCTCCTACCCCCCCCCCCCCAAACTTCCCCTTAGAAAAACGCAGCGCTGAAAATTTGAAAATTTAAGGCAAAAAATTGCCGTCTGCTCCCCCCTCTCTCCTTCCCAGCTCCGTCTGAACAAGCAGCCAAGCTGTTAAATGCTTTTACCTGCTGTGTCCAAGTCAAAAGTTAAATAATGTGTGAACGAATGTGGAAGGAAAACAAGAGGCAGAGAGGGAGCGCGGGAGAGAGCCCCTCTTACAACAAGATAATTGTTACATTATGAGAAACAAATAACGCGCTGCTCCTCTCCGGGTCTGTGTCCATGACATCTTGACAGGTACATCTGAAGTTAATTACGTGCCTCTTGTTGCGTTTTCATAGAATCATAGAAGCATAGAATCATTCAGGTTGGAAAAGACCCTTGGGATCATCAAGTCCAACCATCAGTCCTACTCTACAAACTTCTCCCCTATACCATATCCCCCAACACCGCATCTAAACGACTCTTAGACTCATCCAAGGATGGTGACTCAACCACCTCCCTGGGCAGCCTGTTCCAGTGTCTGACCACTCTTTCTGTGAAAAATTCTTTCCTAATGTCCAGTCTAAACCTACCCTGTTGGAGCTTGAAGCCATTCCTTCTTGTTCTATCGCTAATTACCTGTGAGAAGAGACCAGCACCGACCTCTCTACAGTGTCCTTTCAAGTAGTTGTAGAGAGTGATGAGGTCACCCCTCAGCCTCCTCTTCCTCAAACTAAACAGTCCCAGCTCCTTCAACCGCTCTTCATATGATTTGTTTTCCAGGCCCTTCACCAGCTTCATTGCCCTCCTCTGCACTCGCTCCAGCACCTCGGTATCTCTCTTGGATTGAGGTGCCCAAAACTGGACGCAATACTCCAGGTGTGGCTTCACCAGTGCTGAGTACAGGGGGACAGTCACCTCCCTACTTCTGCTGGTCACGCTATTTCTAATACAAGCCAGGATGCCATTGGCTTTCTTGGCCACCTGGGCACACTGTTTTGCTCTGTCGCCTGGGCCACGATCCTGCAAACACGCGGGACGCAGCACAGCACCCTGGTAGCCAGCCCTGGCTTTCCCTGGGCCATCGCGGCTGCAAAAATGCCTTTGGATGTCCCAGCCCATGGTGGGTTGGATGCTCATGTTGTGGGACCTGCCTCTCACCCATGCCCACAAAGAGAAGTCTATGGCTCCTACCAACACAGTAGAGTCATATTATTCTTGCTGACTAGTTAGGGCAGTTGCCACATCTTTTCTTCTCGGGGCTTGTTTGCTGCTCCTTGATTCTGGAAAGCTGTTGGTGTCTAACCTGGTGCGGTCCCATCCATGTAGAGATGCTGGTTTAACCCTGCATGGTTTCCACCTTTGCAGAATATCCTTCACCGCATCTCAAGTCCTTCTGCAAACTCTCCATCCGACCACCCATCCCACCTTTGTCCCCATGGTGGGGTGTCCTGGGTGCCTATGAATTATTTATAAGTGCTAGTACTTGGGCCAATGTGATAAATTAAAGGGTTCTTGGTCTCTTCTGGACATGGATTCATCTCACCTGCATCATTGACCAGATGTCTCTAGTTGCCCTGAGCTGCCTCGGTGTTTGATGGAGGGTTTCTTGGAGATCAGTTCATCTGTCTTCTCCCATGGCTGCATTTAGAAGTGATATATCAAAGTGTGTCTCTCTCGATGTTGACTATAAGGGAAGCTGGACATGATGACCTGGGATGCTGGGGACATGCTGATGAATGCTTTTGGTCAGGTGTCTCCTGCCCCATGCATAGAAATGTGTGCTACACTCATTAAGGATGCTAATTTATCCTCCCCTTTGCTTAAATATTGCTTTTATTGGGGTTCGCGTTCAAAGAGAGGAGGAATTTGACAGGTGGAGAGGTGATGTGGCTTCTCCTTCAAACTCTCCCACCAGACCTGTGTTTGTCATGATGGATTTGAGTTTCTTAAAGAGAGGAGACTGTACATGGTACAAAAGGCACATCTCTACCCCTGCCCACCTTAGGTGGAAAGAGCCCAGGACCACCCAGGTTGACCCAGCAGAGTGGGTTTGTCTGCATTATTGGCCAGGAGGCCACCAGAAGATGAGCTTGAGTCCATCTGGATGGTCCACACCGCTCAACCCCTGCCCCGTGCCCAGCCTGGGATGAGCTTACTCAAGAGTCCTCATGGGCAGGGAGTGTGAGTCTGAACCTGTTTTGGCCCCTTCTGTCCCATGCATAGACCTGTAGCACTGTCCCAGCAGTGAAACCCTCAAGCATTGGTTTCATGCTAGAAGACACCACTCTGGTGGTCTGCAGCACAGCCCACATATTGTTTCAGACAGTTTAACTTGGCCAAAACACACAAAACAGTTGTAATGTCTTGGGGCCAGAGGGGCAACACTTGAGCTGGGAGAAAGTGGCACCATGTGTGGTGTAGGGGGGATGTGCTCCAGACAGGGACAGCCCTGAGCAGTGTGGATACCCACCGGTCCATACCCCTTGGCCTCAGGGCCAGGGACACTCAGTAGGCCTCTGTTATTTGGCAGTATAGACATGACCTATAAATCCCACCGCTAAGAGCTTCTGTGTCTCTTTGCATGATGTTCATCTGTACCCCAATGTTAACAACAGCTCCTCGGGTGAAGATGTTTGGCTAAGTCCACGTCACCAGGGTATGCAGGGTGAAAAAGTGCTGAAGACTTGATAACCAAAGTTCAGAGAGGTTTTTGGTTTTTTTTTTTTGTTTTTTTTTTTTTGTACTAGCTATAGCCTGGTCCTGTGGACCCACCCTGGGTCAATGTGTGGGAGGTGCTTCCCTGCAGCAGGTCTTCTGGTTTGGATTTGTTATAAGCTGATCAATGCAGATGTACACTCTCCCCTTGGACAGATGCAACAGTGAGGAAGACCATCAAAAGCGTTTCCTCCCACCAAGTCCATGTTCTTTGACTTTTGCATCAACTTTGAAGTTCAAATAAAACCAGAAACTTGAAAGGAAACCTCATCCCAAAGCTTCCCAGTGCAGCTTCACTCTTGTAGCCATGGCGAGACCACAAGCTGTTTGCTCGGGGCTGGCACACCTTGCCCAGTTCTTTCACAGACGCTCAGCAGAGTCTCACTTCCATCTCAAACCCCAAGTCCACATGACCTTCATGTGCCCAGAGCTTTACCTTTTATTTGCACCCATCTAATAATGATGTTATTATTCCCTTGGGCATCTGTGTCAATACAAATGAACATCTCCTGTGTCTTTCTCTCCGAGGATGAGTTTCGGTGGGTTCCTTCAGCTATTACTTTAAGGCGCATTATGGATTTACCATCATCAGTGCTTTCTGACTTTCTAACTTGGTTGGAAAACTCCCACAAAGAAAATAATCAATCGCGAGTAAATAAGCGTTGCCACACGCCCCACAACAAATTTACGATCTGGATACCCTCAGGACTTCTAAGTAAAGACCACATGTTATTTTTTTTTTTTTTCAAACATTTTATTTGGCAGGTGTTCCTGGAAGACCAGGGCTCAGTGGTGGGGTTGGGAACTGACTGAACAAGACCCATAGCCGTGCTTATGAGATTGCAAGCATTTTTAAGGCTCTTGGAGAAAACACCAAACAAAATAGCTTGAAATTAGGTTGAAGGTACTTTCTCAAGATTCTTTTTTCCCCAGAGGCAAAATATATCACACAGGGCTCTTGTCTTTCTATCGCTCACAGACAGAAGGGAAGGTAATTCATTTGATGTTCACTCCTCTGAGTAGACCTGCCTCTAGCCTACAATGTATTTTTAATATTAGTCCGAAAAACATTCCAGGTACAGCTCTAGATGCTGGAGGGATTTCAGAAATGCTTTTGTGCTGCATGCCAAAATGCTAAAAACAGGGCTAGATTGTGTCATCAGTTTTCAATCAGGCTTCTCTGTGCCTCTTTCTGTAAGTTGCTAAAAAAGTTACACATAAAATAGTGAGCAAAGACTTTCCATAGAGACCAAAAAATGAGGTTCCTCATGGCAACTGCTGTAGGTGATTTGGGGTGTTCTGCTGAAGGATCTGGTCCTGTCTGGGTTCATATGGCAGGGGCAAGGAGAGGGGAATACTTTTGCTTGGCTTAGTTTTCACATGTGCTCTGTTTTGCACCAAAATCGATCATCATATTTTTACAATTCCATCTCCAAGCAGGAAATCTAGACTATGGATCAGTGGCTGCCCTAATTTTTATTGGCAAATCATGATCTTTACTGGTGGAATTATGAGCTAGCTGGACTTTACAGTCTTTGTGTAATGAAGCCAATATATTACTACCAGCATGATGTTTTAAATTTAATGTAGCAAAGAACAAAGGTAGCTTTCTTCTTGCTTTCCTTCTTTTTCTCTTTCTTTCCTTCTGTCCTCTTCTCTCCTTCCTTCCGTCCTTCCTTCCTTCCTTCCTTCCTTCCTTCCTTCCTTCCTTCCTTCCTTCCTTCCTTCCTATAATTTAGGTCCCAAACACCCTTAAGTTCATGGAGTCCAACCATTCACCTAACACTACCAAGTCCACCACTAAACCATGTCCCTTCTGCATTGGCAGTAAGTCAGTCACTCCAACATGGGCACAATTACTTTGACAAAAGAGCATGGTGTTAGAAGAAAAGAACCAATACTGGTAAGATGAAGTGTGTCTGCTTGTGCAGCTGTGGTGAGAACTGCATCTCTACCCAGCTTGGTCCCATCGATATGTGAGATGGAGCCCTAAATCCAGAGATTGCAGATACAAAAGTCACTCTGGACTCAATCAAATCCCCTGCAGAGCAGTGCTTGGTAGGGATGGCACCATCCATCACCTTTAGAGGAAGGAGAGCTGGGTGAGTTAGTCACCCACCTTTAGGAAGGCTGAAGAAGGGCGAGACGAATCAAACCTTCTGTGGTTATGGTTGGATGGTACCAACCATCACATGAAATACAGCAGCTCTCAACCAAAATGCTGGCTCTGGCCTCAACTCCAGGGCTCCAAGTTGTCCTTTGGATATCCTCTCTCCCTCTACTGACTGTGAAAGATCCAAAGGATGTCAGACAATTGCTATAAGTGCTTAAAGTTATCCAGCATGAAAAACCCCCCTCCCTTCACCTTCCCCCAGGCTCTGCCCCAAGGGGTTGGAGTCAGAACAGGAAAGTGAAGGAGAGGAATAGGGACAAGGGGTGAAATCATGGGCTTGGCAACAGCCCCCAGTCACCGCTGGAGCAGGGAATGCCGGCCCAGCTTCTTCGTTTCTAAACCAGGATCAAACCCCCCAAATGGCTCAGCAGCGATAAGTTCCAGCAGGACTTTGCGTTTCACTTCCAAAAAGTAAAACCCCAAAACATCAGCCCTTTCCAGCCCTTTTTTTTTCATTTGTGGGTTGTTTTTATTTTACAGGCTGGAAGGTGGGAAGGATGTGAAGGATCAGGCCCTCGGTGCTGCCCAAGGCAAAGGAGTATGTCCGGCTTCTCAGACCCTGGGATGGGTTGGCAGCACAAGCAACAGGAAAGAGCCAGGCTGTATTTGTGAACTGTGCAAAGTCACAACGGTGTCATCGCAGCACAACAAGCATTGAGCCCCACAACACCGGTTTTACAGTCTCCATCCAGACCAAAGCCTTGCTTTAATATTGTGGGCACATAGTCTTCCGTTTGTAACATTTGCTTAATTCTTTATTGTTAAAAAACCCCAGAGGAAGTCTAGACCAGTCCCAACCTCTTCTGGACCACAGTTCTGAGCTATTAATCTGTCATGTCAGCATATTTTATTAATACTGTTTTCCTGCGCACGATAGGTAGAAAACATCGTAAGTCACTTACCATCTGCTGTGTAAGTGCATTGTAAAGTATCTTTCTTCCACAGATTATTGCTTTGATAGATTAGAGGTTTGTACAGCCATGATACCTCATCCCATCAATTTTAAGCTCCCAGAAGAGCCCTCATGGCTGAAGTATCTGATCAATGCAAAAGTCTTTAACGGCATCTCCTTGTGCCCCCGCAGGCTAGGAAAGGGCTATTACATCCGCTTTCCAGATGATGACAGAGTGTCCTGGTTTCGTGCTGCATTCCTTCAATTAATTGCATTTTCTCCTTCTGCTCCATCCCTCGGCAATGGGGAGAGATGAGCAGGTCTAGAGGGGAACAGCATTTCCTCCAGACTGGATCAGGGGTGGATCTGGGACTGGAAGCTTGGCTAGAGGTGTGCTGTAGCATCCCAGCCACCAACCCATCTGCTCTGCTTTTTGGAGCTTGAACACCACCAGCTTTTATGGGCAGAGCTGTATCAGTGCAATGGGTGACCTACAGACCATCCCAGAGCAGCAACATCCATGGGACCAAAGCTCTTCCACTGCTGACAGAACCCACCTCACGCTGTTTTAGCCGTGTTTAAACCTGGGTGCTTAAGTATAAAGAATTGTGTTGAGATAAAAAATGAGAAAGAAGGAGTCACCACAACAGAAAAGGTTTATTTCCAGCCTACAGAAGGTCTCTACAGAAGGTGGGCTGAACTGGTAGTGTGCTTGCTCCATTCATAGAATCACAGAATCATAGAACTGCTTGAGTTGGAAGGGACCTTAAAGATCAGCTGGTTCCAACCCCCTGCCATGGGCGGGGACACCTCTCACTAGACCAGGTTGCTCAAAGCCCCATCCAGCCTGGCCTTGAACCCCTCCAGGGATGGGGCATCCACAGCTACTCTGGCAGCCTGGGCCAGGGTCTCACCGCCCTCACAGCAAAGAATTTCTTCCTGAGATCTAATCCAAATCTCCCCTTTTTCAATTTAAAACCATTACCCCTCATTCTATCACTACATTCTCTGGTCAAGAGTCCCTCCCCATCTCTCCTGTAGCCCCCTTCAGGTACTGGAAGGCCATTATAAGGTCTCCCTGGAGCCTTCTCTTCTCCAGGCTGAACAACCCCAACTCTCTCAGCCTGTCTTCATAGGAGAGGTGCTCCAGCCCTCTGAGCATTTTTGTGGCCCTGATTCCACTGTAATTGCAAGATAGTGTCACTTTTCATTGTGCTTTTTTTCACATTTACAGATATAGGAAATCTGTGGGCAACTGATACACCCGTGGTTCCCGTTCTGCCTTTCCTGATGGAATGTGTCCTGCTGGTGGCTATTTCCACCCCCGCCCTGGTAAATCCTGATCTGTGATGCCACTGTCTCTGGACTGTTCTCAGCTCTATTGAGTCCTCACCTTGGTTTCTCCTTGAGGAGATGACTGAAGAGCTTTCTGAGCTGGTCTGAGCACATCTGAGTCACTGAATGGACGAGTCTGGCCCCAGAAACCATCGGTTTCTGGTGGGCTGGAGCTACTGTCAAACCTGAAAAACACCTGAACTTAAGTGGTGCTTTGGGAAAAACTCAGCCTCTCTGGAGGAGGGCTTGGAAAACAAATACTGATCAAAGGTCTGATTCAGCAAGATGTAGAGCAAGGGGTACAAGATTCTTCTGAGTGATGTACATCTGGTAAAACTTAACGAGCGTGGGATTTTGCATGAAAGTATGCATTATATACATTAAGAAATTCAGTGCAAAGAGCTCAGGAATAGATCAAACATGAGACGCCCTTAAGGATGGGGAACAAAGATGTCAATCAAAGGAATAAGGCATATCAGCCTGCAGCCCAAGAGATGCTGAGGACACCATGGCAGTTGGGATGTGGCATTGCCCAGTTGGATTTTCCCTGCATCTTGGTCCCCAGATACCCCAAACCAAAGTGGACCACCCCTCCTCACTGCCCCTAAGGCCTCGTCTCCCACACCTTGGCATGCTCAGCACCCCAAAGCTCTCCTCTACCTGAAAGCAGTGCAGCATCCTCAGGGTTAAATCAGATTTGGTATCCAACCAAGACCTGGCAGCTGACTTTCAGCCCAGCGTGAGTTTTTACGATCAAATTATAGACCCCAGAAAAAGAAAAAAAAAATACCAAAAAAAATCCCAGTCCGAGGTTTATAATGGAAATCATGACAGAGCCATGATTGTAGTAGCAGGAACAGCATCACTGTAATACAGTCGTAAACTGGTACCGTCCTGCGGGGTATTATAAAAGCGAAAAAAAAAGGCGTCTGAAGTGCACTTGGTACCTCCAAAAGGTCTGGGGAGGTGGGTGCGATGGCTGGATGTGAAAAGGGCTCCTTGCCAAGATGAACTTTAAAGGATTAAATCTCCTCCCCGGTGCAGAACAGCATCCGCGGTGTCTCTGCAAGTCCTGTGTCAAAGGAGGCGAGATGCTGAACCGGCCCCTCCGTGGGGCTTGTGCCAGCTCTTTGCCCCCCTGAGATGGGGAAAATTAAACATATCCATTTCCAGGATGGACGGCTGTCTATATGTGGGTAAATTGAAATTATATTGGGCAAAGCAATGCTGGATTGCAGTGATTTTTCATGGTGTTGGGTCTAACAAGGTGGAGGGGAAACCTTTTCCAACATTTAAGTAGGAGAAAAAAAATGCAACAAGCTTCTGGATCTCATCTTTATTATTATCTGGCCATTAGGGGAGGGGAAGCATTTGTGAGCTGCTTGCAAATCCCAGCTTCTGAACTCCTGCTCTAGATCTTGGGCTTGCAACAAGTTGGGTCCATCCTCTCCAGGTCCTCTTAAAAAGACGGAGCAGAAATGATGTTTGGCTCCAGCAGAAAGTGAAAACCGAGAATGATACAATAAAGAAACAATGGTCACATTTTATTGCCTTACTCACCCATGGTTTCTTGAGTATGACTTATGGAAGCTTTGATTTACGCTGGTGCAACCTTTATCTGCTGCTGTCTTGGCCAGCTCATTCTTAATACCGAGACCTATGGGCCTCTGCTGACTTTCTTGGTTAAATAAATTAAAGCAAATATAAACGTTAATGGAAGCCACTTTATTTATGGCTAGATTGGAGCACTGTCTCTTACACCATGGGTCCAATCCAAAACCCATTAATCCAAAGCCTACTGACAGCCCTGCATCAGTCCCTATCTTTGGGCTTTTCCTTCTCACTGCGAGAGGGGCAGCTAAAAAATAATTTTAAAGGAGATTACGTTATCCCACGAAAGCCATTCTGCATGAAACCTTCAACCCTTGGCACCTCTGGGGAGGCAGACCATTCGGGATATTTTAGTGGCTGTTGTTTGAAGGCTAAAGATATTCCTCTCGCAGCGATGCCTCCCTCCCCCCTTCCCTCTCCATGCCAACCATCCCACCCTCTAAATATCTCCTCGTGAAACGTTTTGCAATGCATCATGAGCTGTTTGTGGCCAAACACATTTTTGGCTCTTCTGTGTGATACAGAACCTACTTCCAGCTCTTCAGACACTTTCTCAGATTGTTCCTTGCCAAACGTTTATTTTTTTGGCCTGGTTGGATGGGCGAGTGCTTTCTGCTGCTTTTATTTTTATTGTTGTTATTCTATTATTATTGTTTATTCAGAGATGCTTTCTGCCACGTGTACTTGGATAACTGCTCCATTGCCATTCCAGTGTCTGCCTTAATGCTTTCTGGCATATTCCTTCTCCTTGTCCTTATAGTTCACCTTCTCCAGTTAAAAAAAACCCAAACCCCAACCATCACAAAAGCAAGAAAACAAAACAACACCCCAACAACTGAAGAACAGTTGCATGCTCTTTTTTTGTGCTGAAGAGAAGATGACCAGAAGAAAGGAGCAGCACAAAATGTTAAAAAAAGTGGAAAAATATAGGAGTTAACCCACAGAGTATTAGGATGAGTCAGTAATTGAAGCTGTTGTGTTTTCACATGGAAGTAGCAAGTTTTGGTTTATTCTTGTAGCATGAAGTCTTACTGTTATCACAGCTGTGGAAAGGATAAAAGGAGCAGCCAAAAGGAGGATCAGCTCCTCGGTGAATATGAATTATTATAGTTTATCGAGGCTGTGACTTTTCACATCTGATCATGTCCTGTTGATATTAATAGAGCTTTTCCACTGAGTCAAGCGGGGACTTGGACTCAGAGGCTGAAAGGCAAGAAGAAAGTGTTGGGTCAGACCTCCAGCATGGAGAGGGATGGAGAATCTACCCCAAAATGGTTACAGCACCAAACCCCAACCTCTGTGTGAGCACAAGTGCATCGCTTGGGATGACATCCAGACTTGGTGCGTTTATAGACTGCGTGGTCCTTCCCAACCATGACTGTTAAAGCACATGCACACCCAGACATGGTATCTGCAGCTCTGCAGGATTAGGAAGCTGATAATCTAATGGGATGGGATAATTCAAGGAGGCTGATGCCTTTGTATCCGTGTTTAAAAATAAAGAATACTACTTATATTACAGCAGCAGCGTATGGGAGCCTTGGCTTGCTTTGTGCCAGGCAACTTGTGTGCAACTAGTGAGAGGGATCTTATCCACATGACAGTCCACTGTCACCAGGAGAAGGATGGGAGAGGAGACAAGAGCAGTGAAATTGCACACAAAGAAGTGGGGAATTGGAGAAGTCCTAAATTAACTCACCCCTTTCTCTCCAACATAGAATCACACAAAGAGACACAAACAAACAGACACAAACCAACAATCTCGGGCACTAGAGCATGCCCTAAAGTGCCACACCTACACATCTGTCATCCCAAACATTTTAGAGACAACATGCCAACACTGACTCTCAGTACCACCTCCACACCACCACATGCTTCCAGCAGCTGAACTGGCAGTGGCTTGGTGAACCTCATGGGTTGTTGAAGGTGGCTCCACCAACAAGCTGGTGCACCATGGTCCTATAGCCCAGGCTACAGGCCAGATTTGGGGACTGCTTGCAGTTTGATTGCACTATTTCTTACTGAATTTAGGATAAGAACCCTTACTTCCAGGGAAAATGGCATGTTAGGATGGTGGGGTGGGATGTCCCCTGTAGGACACAAGCTCCCCAGCCTCTCCAAGGAGTAAGATCCCAGCTAGGACATGCTGTCATGGCCACCCTCCACCAGGCACAGCCTCTGGAGGTATCCAGAATTCTCCTTAGACCCATCTCAAAGGGCTTGGTGAGGACCAGGGATGGAGATGGGATCAGAAGAGGGGATTTTGCATGCTGTCTTCAGGCTTTTGTAGCTGCGCAGCATGGGAAAAGTCTGCTGGTATTTTACCTTCCTTCTTCATGTGTGTCAACACCGGGGGGCTGCAGGGATGTGGCCAGGTAAGGTGGCTCAAACAAGACCCCATTTCTCTTCTCCGCTACCTCACCTTGATGAACTCCCTGTAATCACCCTACCAAGCCATCGACTTTTTGAGCAAAGTGACAAATGGCTTTCAAATCTGCATTGTATTTTGCTGAGGAGAGAACAGGCTTCGTGAATATTTACCCTGCAGATTTCCTCAATTAAAATACCTTTGCGAATATTTGTTCTGTAGATTCCGTGCAATTAAGTGAATAAGCGATACGTAACAGCCTATGCTTTCCAAAAGCAGGATGGTGTCCAAGCGATAGCACAGCAATGCTATGGGGAAGCAAAAGGAACAAATGCCTGCCTGTGTTTTTATGCCATCCTATAATTAACCCCTGAAATGGCTCTGGAATAAAATTCAAGTAACCCAGTACTAAGTCAGGCCCTGAATTCATACTACAACCTCAAAAGTGCTACACCTTGCTCAACATCTATTTCATAAAGTTTTTATGGTGGACATACTCAATCATGGAAGAGGAACCAAAGCCCATAATTGGGTGTTTGTAGGTAAGCAGAAAGCCTAACTGAACCCTGAAGGTGAAATCAGGGAGAAAACACATGAGGATCAGAGAGAAATCACTCAGGAACAAAAACCACTGATACCAACACAAAGGATTCATCTCCAATGTTTTCCTGGCAGTTTTAGATAAGAAGAAAACAACCAAGCCTGGGTGTTCCTGGGAAAGGATGAATGTTTTTTGCAGTATCCCCTTGAAGACCATTCTTTAATAAAACCAACTAGAAGGGAAGATAACTCAAGCTGGATGTCTTAAGAGTGTCTTAATGATGTCTTAGAGGGTGCCTAAGAAAATCAGAGACTGGGTTTTTGGAAGTTGAGGTCCCAGCAGACCAAGATGAGCAGCTCTGGGTGCCCATAGCTGTGACCCAGCTGGGCAGGTTTTAGGAGAAACTAGCACCCACAGTTGAGAGAAGAGCCATGTATTAGCAGGGACTAAATGTGGTGTGGATGCTTGAAAGTCATCCCCAACCTGAGCTGCCCAGAGGAGCTTCGAATTTATGTCTTCTAGCCAGAGAAGGTGTGAGTGACATGGGTTTATGAAATGACTCCTATGAAGTTTTAGGTAAAAATATAAAACCCTGATGTTACCCATGTTTTATGATTACATAGAGCAGAGCATATCTGGGAGAGGTTTTCCTTGTCCGAATGGTTCCAGACTGAGTTTCAAAGCATGATACCTTGTCTGGTACCTTGTCGGCTCTTGCCAAGTTAGGTCATAAAGTGATTATGTCATTAATCTCCTTTCTGTCCCAATTGCCATCAAAACGGAGCTTTTTCTCACAGTTGCAAAGAGAAATACTTGGCTAAGATGGGACACTGTGGAATGCTTTGGGTTCCTTCCCCTGTCTGGGGGTTGTACATTCTCCACTCAAGGCCATGGATTACAACTAATCAAGGTGACCCATGTCCCGTCTCAGTTTTTCTTTGTTTTGCCTTGTCTGAAAGTGTGTCCCTTCGGCACAGCAAGTCGTGTCTGGATCTTCAGAAATGTTCGGCTTCTCTGGTCACAGCTTGGTTTGCAGAGGTGCTCAGCTCCCACCTAGAATCATAGAATTGTTGAGGTTGGAAGGGACCTTTAAGATCATCTAGTCCAACCATCAACCCAACTCTGATAAAAACCCCATTTTTGAAGGTTGTTCACGCAAACAGCATTGGAATATCTGCCCAGGAGGTGTGGGAGCAGGGTTGGCTGCCTTGAGCCCTGCAAAAGTCCACCTTCTTTTCTGCAAGGCAATCTTGGAAAACCTCTCCAAAAGCCCTTTGGACAGCCTGGTCCCTAACGCTGCCTTGCATGAGGTGGTCCCAAGACCCACTGAGTCAGAGCAAAACCTGGCACTGCTCTCTCCTGGTCCCTGCTTCCCACCACAGAGTCAGAGTGAACGTTGGGATCAGGGACTACATTAAAAACGGGCAGAAACAGGGATGTCTAACAAATGTCTTGCTCACAGATGAGGTGTTTTTACTCTCAGCCAGCATTTGCAAAGCCGGGACCATAATGGCAGAAGCTCCCCTGAATGTTTTACGTTATTCCTCCTATTCCAAAAGTGCTATTCAAGCATTTTATCCTCTCCAGTTGGTCTCCATCTCTCCACTCTTGCAAATCACTGTTATTAATTATGCACCCATTGCTAAACCCCCCTGCTGTGAGGAGGACTCCAGCTCCAGCACTTCAGCAAAGGAGGGGTTACTGGGCTTCTTTGTAGGGAAAAGAAAGCGCTACCCCACCCTGAAGGGATCATTCAGATTTGGAGAGAGGAGCTGACAGCTGGTTTTCATTAGGATGGAGGCCTTTAAAAGGCAGTGTTGGGGTAGGGGTGGGACCTTTGGTCTTCAGGAGAAGCATGTTCTGCTGAGTCCCTGGGCTGGAAGGTCAGGCTTGCATGGTCTCTGGCCAAATGGCACAAGAGTGGAGAAGCTCTGCTTTGTTTTTCCTCTGGCTGGTGATGAGAGCTGGGCTGGTGCAGTGGGACAAGAGTTGGCCGCTACTGTGGCTTGGACTGGGCACTCCTACAGCGTAGGTGGTGAGTGATGACATCAAAGGCAAGGTGAGGGAGATAAACACCGCTGAAATTTAGGAAAAATGAGCTGTGACTACAACTCTGAATCCTGTCCCTTTACAGGCAGGTAGGCAGAATGTTAGCCCACAGAAATCTCTATTATTTAAGAGCAGGGTAGGGAGACAAAAGAGGCAGAATAAAGCAGAGCTGTGAGGTTTCAGGCTTGCATTTCACCCTGGAAAATGCTATAATCTTCTGCAAGACGTCTGGTGGGAGAGAAATCTCAGGTTGTTGCAGTCTTGCTGCTTTACAGGGATGGCCTCGCATGCCAGAGGAAGGACAAAGGGTGGCCTCATCCCCTTTTAAAGCTGTCCATGATATAGGTACAAGGGAGTTTGCATATGGCCTCGGTATGATCTGGCCTCCATCACCAGGGTTTGGCTGCTAGAAAGAGAACCACAGAGCTTTTGCCTCCCTCTGACTGCACCTTCTTGGGACAAAAACTTCTTTTCTGTTATTTGCCTTACATCTGCCACGTGCCACCGAGGCATAATTGGAGCTGCATCCCCTCAACACACATGGCTGTGGGGTGTGATAGACGCTCACATGTTGCTCCTTTGCACCCCTGTCCCTGCTAAGGTGTATTCTTGTTTTAACCCCCCCGGCTGGCTACAGAGCAACCTTACGCTAAAAAAAAAAAATCATATATCAGAAGCTGGCTTCCTCTTCCTAGAGAGCTGGGTGGAGAGGAACATAATGAAGTTCAGCAAGGGCAAGTGTAAAGTCCAGCACCTGGGGAGGAATAACACCATGGACCGGTACAAGTTAGGGGATGACCCACTGGAAAGCAGCTCTGCAGAGAAGTCCTGGTGGACAAGAAGTTGCCCATGAGGCAGCACTGTGCCTTTGTGGCCAAGACGGCCCATGGTCTCCTGGGGTGCATTAAAAAGACCATGGCCAGCAGGTCAAGGGACGTCATCCTTGCCCTCTGCTCTGCCCTGGTGAGGGCACAGCTGGAGTACTGGATCCAGTTCTGGGCTCCCCAGTTCAAAAGGGACAGGGAACTGTTGGACAGGGTACAGTGGAGGCTACAAAGATGATTGAGGAACTGTAGTATCTCTCTGCTGAGGAAAGGCTGGGAGATCTGGGGCTGTTCAGCTGGAGAAGAGGAGACTGATAGGGGATCTCATCGATGCTGAGCAATATTTAAAGGGCGGGTGGCAAGAGGATGGGGCCAGACTCTTCTCAGTGGTGCCCAGTGACAGGACAAGGATCAAGAGGCACAAGCTGAAACATGGGAAATTCCATCTAAACATGATGAAAAACTTCTTTCCTGTGAGGGTGCCAGAGCACTGGAACAGGCTGCCCAGAGAGGTGGTGGAGTATCTTTCTCTGGGGATGTTCAAACTCACCTGGATGCAGGTGACCCTACTTTGGCAGGGGCTTGGAGTAGAGGATCTCCAAGGGTCCCTTCCAACCCGTGCCATTCTGTGGTTCCCAGAGATGTGGCCTTTCTCCCTGGATGCTGGACAGACCAGGAAGGGCCGTATCCAGTCTTGTACCAATGTATTTACCCCTCAGAAGTACCAGTACTTGCAGTCTAGAGAAAACACTCCTTAAGTATATACCCTATTCTTGATTTAATTTGGGGGACCCTCAGTTACTGAGTTCTTACTTTTATATATACTCCTGCTCTTCAGCATTTTGCAGAAGATTTTAGCATCAAACAGTCCTTATTTGTTCTCCCTGTTTCTCAGAAGAAAAAGCATGTGGGTGAATATTCAAATCTCATATGAGCATAATTTGGCTTCATTTCTGTAGCTGGAGGAGTCTTAAAACAGAAATCCCTATCAATGTTTAAATTGAAACTTAGAGATGCAGTGAAAAACTTAAATCTGCTTAAACTAGTTACTAAACAGGGTCAAGGGCACAAACCTGCTCACTGACCTATAATTTATTATTGGTTGGTGTTGCTCATCAAAAAAACCTACTCATCAAAGTCTGAGCAAGGCCTTGGGGGGATTTAAGAGAGATGTTTCCAAATGCAGAGCATGGATGTGGTCACCCTGTTTTGGGTAAAGGAGCTTGGCTTTACATATCATAGAATCATAGAATGGTTAGAGTTGGAAGGGACCTTAAGGATCATCGAGTTCCAAACCCCCTGCCCTGGACAGGGACACCTCCACTAGAGCAGGTTGCTCAAAGCCCCATCCAGCCTGGCCTTGAACCCCTCCAAGGATGGGGCAGCCACAGCTTCTCTGGGCAACCTGGGCCAGGCTCTCACCACCCTCACAGCAAAGAAGTTCTTTCTAATATCTAATCTAAACCTCCCCCCTTTCAGGAAGGGGCTGTAAGGTCTCCCCGGAGCCTTCTCTTCTCCAGGCTGAACACCCCCATCTCTCTCAGCCTCTCTTCATAGGAGAGGGGCTCCAGCTATCGGACCATCTTCGTGGCCCTTGGCCGGACAAAGTCCATGCCAAGTCAGTTGTTCATTGGGCCAGTAAGTGGCCACTAGCGCAAAGTTATTTGTATTTATAACTGGAGCCCATGTCTGAAGATGGCCAGAATACTTGTTTAAAAGGGAGGAATGGCATTTTTTCCCAGGGTGTGCTGTCACATGCCCTGACACCTTCCAGCCACCAGTCCCAGCTGAATAATTAAAAAAAACCCACCCAACCCTCCAGAAGACTTATAAATGGCTCCTTTGACTGTCACATGCAGAGCAGGCACTAATGCTGGGTGAAGTGCTGTCCTAACTCCTCTGTGGGTGTGATGGCTTTCATAACTCATTCATACCGCACGGCATCTTGAAACTCACTGATAAAGCTGTAATACCACACCCCACAGTATACATAACCATGTCATATTAATAAATATTTGCAGAGTGCCATGACTTGGCACAGTGCTTTAGAGACTTTTTTTTAAATAAAGGAGCACGGCCCCCTGCTCCAGGAGAGTTTACACTTGGGCCCTGGGTTCTGCATATGTTTAATGTTATCCTAAGTCATCCACGGATGGTCTTCTCCTCTTGTTAGGGGTGGGTGGAAGAAGAAGAGAGGGTGAGGAGAGGCATGTGTAAAAAATGAATGATAAATGAAGTTGCTGAAGGCAGCATGGGTGGGCCTGGGGCATCAGTAACGGAATATGCCTTTTTTACGTCTATGTGGTTGGTTGACATCCAGTTGAGCTCCTCAGCACCTGAACGGTATCCTTCTCTCAACAGCGGTGGGATGGTTTATGTAGCGTGAGTCTGGTGAGGTCTGCAATGGCATTAGGAATTCCGCGAGGGGTTGCAGGACTCACTCTCCCTCTCCCTTCTGGGTTATGTTTGAGGGCAGGGACAGACGTAGCTGCAGTTGAGGTGAAGGGCATCTCACCTGTGCTGCTGCGAAGACTGGTCTCCCATCACTGTACGTGATCCGGGTAAATCCTGCAAGGACTTTTGGAACAGGCTGCCCAGGGAAGTGGTGGAATTGCCATCCCTGGAGGTGTTTAAAAGCCGGGCAGACGTGGTGCTGAGGGACGTGGTTTAGTGGTGGTTTGGGCAGTGTTAGGTTGGTGGTTGGACTCGATGATCTCAAAGGTCCCTTCCGACCCAGAAAATTCTATGATTCTATGACTTGCTGGCAAATTTAGGGAGGGTTTCAAGTTTCGGAGGTTACCACACCTGCTGCAACAGAAGACAACAAAACCTTATTTTCCAGCCCAGTATCTTTCTGATATGCTAAAAAAATTATACCGCCCAAAGTTATTTCTAACGATTAACACGATGATTTTCCAAACATTTCTTTGAGTCTAATAATTAGGTCAATTAGGAAACGCAATCCAGAAAACATCATCCCACTGCCTCCACTTCTAATAATGGATGGATACATCCATACCCTACGTAAATACTGTGGTTTTGATGCCTGCAATGCCAAAAAGGGTTGTTTGTTCAAGAACCGCTTGCTTCCCATGGGGTTTAAATGCTTTTGGAAAGTCCCAGCTCTGGTTTATTTATTGTCATGCTGGTGTGGCCAGTTCTTTTTTATGAAAACCTCATGGAAAATGATGAATCAGGTTGTCTTCTGCTGATGAAAATGGTAATAGCTTTGACTCACAGAAGCAGTAGCAATGCTAATGATTGCTAAAATTTTAGATTTAGGCCCCTGGTTCAGCACTCGGGCCCCGTGAAATAAAACTCCATATGCCCACCCGGGCAGCTCCCCACTTCCCAGCTGCCCAAAAAGCATCCCTGTTTTGCCACCAGACCCATCACCCCAATGTCTGCCTGAGGAGCAGGAGACAAAGACCCACAACATTTCAGCAAGGGACTTCCCTGATTCGTCAAAGCACTTAGACCACAACGTGTCACATAGAGATTAAGAGGATTTAAACACGTGCTGAAATATTTTGATGTAGCAGGGCCTGGGTGCTTGCCTATGCATGAAATTGTCTCAGATTAAAGGTTTACTTAAAGGGTGGGTGTCAAGAGGATGGGGCCAGTCTTTTTTCAGTGGTGCCCAGGGATAGGACAAGAGGAAATGGGCATGAACTTGAATATAGAATATAAGAAGTTCCACCGAAACATGAGGAGGAACTTCTTTACTTTGAGGGTGGAAAAGCACTGGAAGAGGCTTCCCAGAGAGGTGGTGGAGTCTCCTTCTCTGGAGACATTCAAACCCCGCCTGGACACGTTCCTGTGCAACCTGCTTTGGGTGGACCTTCTTTGGCAGGGGGTTGGACTAGATGATCTCCAGAGGTCCCTTCCAAACCCATGTGATTATGTGATTCTGTGTTTGGCGTGGTTTTAAAGTTCCTAAAGCTCTTCTTGCTTAACTCCCTGTGAGCATGTGGTTAGTCCAGAGCATATTTATCCTATATCCTTTATGCATAAGTCCTTTCTCATTAGCCTTCTGGTTTCTTACTCTTTATCTCACCATTTGACTGCTGCCTCCTATGTCCTTCTGTCCTGATGAACACCATGGACAAGCAGCTCTCATGAGTAGGTACTTGTGGTTGTACATATTTTTAATGATTCTCCAGCACGTCGTCCTGTTGTAGGAAACCTTAACAAACTGTTTAGGGCTCACAACAACCACACAGACTGGGACCGTCTCCTTCTTTCCACGTTTCTCCTCCACACCCTCATTTTTGGCCATTGAACTCTCATCGCTGATATTTTAGACCACAAAGGTCTGGTGGTAGGACTTGCCTTGCTGTGTTGTGTTTGCACAGCTCCAAGCACAGCAGGTGCCTACTGCAAAATCAGGAGTATTACAACTACTGCTGCTTACTGCTGCTCCTCCTATTGATTAATAACAACTGCATTTTCCCAACAGCCCTTTAAAAATTAAGGTAATTTGGAAAAAAGCTATTCATACAGAAATCAGGGCATTTGCACAGCAAGCTGGACTGCAATAGATATTCCAGGCAATTTCCTCATGTAAATAAGTCCTCCTCGGAGAACCCTGACAAAACCTTCTCCACGTAGGTACACGTTTCTGGGGAGCAGTGGAGACAGGGCCGGGGGGGGGCTGGAGAAATGGGAGTCTCGAGCAGTTTGAGCACTTATGGGCAACTGTCACACAAAGAAAAATGGACATACTGTGCAAAGCTGCTGGCAAAACTGGGTCTTAAACAAGTAATATAGTGGCTTTGGGAATTTGGGATTGTGTATACAGGGCTCTCTGCAGTTCACATAGCAAAGCCCATTAGTGACCTGTGTAGATGAACGCAATCTTTCCGGCACAGGGACACATAACGTAAAAATATTATCCTATATAAATAGCTGTTCCGAAAATAGACCTTTTAGGAAATTTATTCTGAGTCTCTTGGTCGTGACACTAAAACATTTGTTCTTTTCTTTCACCTGAAAGCCACAATCAAACTGAATGAGCAAAATGACACAGGTATTTTTGCAACCAGCATCCGTTTGTCCACAGTCCATAGGTGACACAGGCATCTTAAACTCGGACTCACAAGGATTGAGGTTGAGAAGCCAGTTGTGCTTTTCTTTCTTAAGGGTTTTTTCATTAACCCTTCTTTTTTCTTTTTCTTTTTCCATCCCTTTTTCTTCTTCTTTTTCCATCCCTTTTTCTTTTTCTTTTTCCATCCCTTTTTCTTTTTCTTTTTCCATCCCTTTTTCTTTTTCCATCTCTTTTTCCATCTCTTTTTCTTTTTCTTTTTTCTTTTTCTTTTTCCATCCCTTTTTCCTTTTCCTTTTTTCTTTTTTCTTTTTTCCCTTTCTCTTTCCCTTTGTCTTTTCCTTTCCCTTTTTCTTTTTTCTCTTTATTTTTACTTTTTTTTCTTTCTCTTTCTTTTACCTTTTTTCTCATTTTTCTTTTTCTTCTGTTTTCTATCTTTTTTTTTTTTTTTTCCTAGTTTTCTTTTTTTCTTTTTCGAGCAGGCAATCATCAAGCCTCCATTCCCGATACCGGCGTGCAAGCAAAAATCAGATATCCACATCTGAACTTCCCACTGATTAAAGACAGATCAGAGAGAAACAAAAAAAAAAAAAAAAGAGAGAGAGAGACCGTGGAGGCTGAGGGCTGACAGCAGGACTCGGTGGGGCAGCCCATGAGCTCGCAGCCCGCCTCAGGAGTGCGGGGCAGTGATTTCTTACCCTCGCAGGAGAAAGAAATCCACCTGACAGCCCCGTGCAATGAAAAGTATCTTTGTCCTTTAATTGGGCAGCCGGTGGCGCGGCCCAGCGGGCGCTAATCACCCTCTGGAGAGGCAGCATTTAAAAGTTTCCGGTGAAAACACCAAACTGGCTCTTTTTTTGTTGCTAATCATTAACCGCTCATTAGAATAACGCCCTTCGCAGTTGCGGCACCGAGTCCCAGCCAGGTCCTTGCCATCCCCGGGGGCAACCCCTGCCCGCACCCCCCGCCTCCCCGTGCGCGGAGCCCCGCGGAGCTCCGGCCCTGCCCGCGGGGGGATGCGCGGGGCGCGGAGCGCTCCTCGCGGAGCCCTTTGTTATGCTAATCCGGGCTGACATCACGCCGCATATCAAAGCCGAAGGGGCCGCATATAAGGCGGCTCCGCGGGCCGCCCCGCCAGAGCAGCCCCGGCCCCCGCGCAGCCCCGCCGCGCCCGCGCAGCACGGGCGGAGGTAAGCGCGGACGGGGACCGGGCAGGGGAGTTGCGAGCCGCCGCTGGGAGATGCGGGAGGGGGGGGGCCGTGTCCCGGCGGGATTCCCCCCTCCCCGAAACGGCGAACGGGGCTGGACAAGAGCAGGAGGCTGCGGGAATAGGGAAGACCCGGGGGGATGCAGGGAGAAGGGAGTCCCGGAGGCTTCGATGGAGAGGAGAGTCCCGGGGGAATGCAGGGAGAGGGGAGGCTTAGAGGCTGTGTCGGAGGCTGTAGTCCCGGGGGGATGCAGGGAGAGGGAAGACCCAGGGGAGTGCAGAGAAGGGAGACCTTGGGGGGTTCAGAGAGAGAAAAGGCTTGGAGGGTGCAAGGGAGAGGGGAGAACGGGGGGGGATGTAGGGAGAGGGGAGACCCGGCGTGATGCAGGGAGAGAAGAGCTTTGGAGGCTGAGAGGAGAGAATAGGGGGATGTAGGGAAGGGGGAGACCTGGGAAGGTGCAGGGAGAGAAGAGGCTTGGTGGCTGCAAGGGAGAGGGTAGTCCCGGGGGGATGCAGGGAGAGAGGAGGCTTGGAGACTGCAAGGGAGAGGGTAGTCCCGGGGGGATGCAGGGAGAGAGGAGGCTTGGAGACTGCAAGGGAGAGGGGAAAATAGGGGGATGTAGGGAGAGGGGAGACCCGCCAGGGTGCGGGGAGAGAAGACACTTAGAGGATTCAAGGGAGAGGGGAGAGCCGGGGGTATGCAGGGAGAGGAGATTCAGAGTCTGCAGGAGAGAGGGGAGGGTGCAGGGAGACCTGAGACCCGGTGGGTTGCAGGAGAGAGAGAGGTCGGACTTGGAAGCTGCCAGGGAGAAGGGGACCCAGAGGGTGTAGAGAGACCTGAGACCCTGGGGCTGCAGGGGAGAGGGGAGACCCAAGAGCTGCAAGGCAGCCTGGGCACCCAGGGGCTAAATTGAGAGGGGGGAGCTGGGAGCTAAAAGGGAGAGGGGGGATGGAGAAGGGTACAAGGACACCTAAGATCCGGAGGCTGCAAGGGAGAGGGGAGGCTCAGGGCTGCAAGCATCAAGGGAGTTGTGGGGGGCTGCAATGGAGAGAGGAGACAGGGGGACCGCAGGGTAGGGGGGACACCCAGGGGTTCCAATGGAGAAAGGGGATGCGGGGGGCTGCAAGGGAGAGGAGGGACCTGAGAGGTGCGGGGGAGAGGAGAGGCTGCGTGGAGAAGGGAAACGTGGGGGCTGCAAGGAGCCCCACCACCCCTCATTCCCTGTCCCTGAGCCCCATCCTCCTTGCAGGTCATTTGGGGATGCGCTACCCCTAAAATAGGCAACTGTGCTCCTGGGAAGAGCTGCAGGCTGGCAGCAGGGGCAGGTGGACGTCTCTCCTTCTTGGGTGGGAAAGCTGGAAAAATGTGAGATGGATACTCAGCCTTTTATATATAGTTCCTATTGCCTATTCCCATCCTTGGGATCGGATTCTTGGAGGTGTCGGCTGGGAGTGTTTTCTGTGTGGAGAAGCAGGGCTGGCTGCAAACAGCCTTGGGGTGAAGAGAAAAAGGGAGCTTTGAGTTAAAAACGGCTCCGTCTTTTAGGAGTCCGCAGGCCACTTGCTGCTGGTTTGATCAGTGACCCAGAGCTCTCCAGAGCTGTAAACATCACGTCTGCCCCAACGAGTCTCCCTCCCTCCCTCCCCTTGCAAATTCCTCTTGTAAACGTAACCTGTGCTGGACTGAGTGGAAAAAGGCGTTATTACCTCCCCAGATAACGGGGGGGGGGCGATTGCAGGCCAAGTTTGCAGCTCTTGGGGTGAGGATTGGGGGGGTTAGATCACTTCTATTCCTCCTCACGGTGGTGGTGGTGGTGGTGGGGAAACCCTGAACTGTGACTTCTTGAAGGCAGAGGGCAAAGCAGAGGATGGTGTTGGCTGGTCAGGGTTAGAGAGAGGGTTTTAGACCATCTGAGACATTTTACACCCAACTCCTGTGCTGTTCAGCAATTCATAGGAGGGGAGATAAGGGGTCTGAAATATCTAAATGGACACTAAAAGGCATGGGCAGGATTAAGGGCTGAAGGTTTCCAGTGGAGAGGGAGGGAAAGCAAAGAGCTTCCAAAGATGAAAAGCTACGGCAATACCCTGCAAACAAGAAGCATGCCTGGATGCTCGTGGGAGCACTGCCTTCAAGGGACATATCAAACCCAAATCTGAGCGGGCATTAAAGAAAAAAACAACCCGTGGCGATGAAATCCTGCCTCCCTTGTAGTCAGTCGGAGTTTTGTCTCGGACTTCAAGGGAGCCGGGAACTCGCCCCTAGAGGTTATTAAAATCCTTTGTAATAACAGCACTTCTATAGTAACCCTTTACACCAGGCTGGGACAGCCAAAAAGCAGCCTGTGAATGGAAAAATACACTGGAGACAGTAGAAAAAACACCCAGAAATAATCCTTCCCTTCCCCTGACCCAATTGCTCCCCAAATGGGGGTCTAGAGGCAGAAGGATGGAGCTGGGACAAATCCAGAGCTCGGGGGGCCAGGCGGGATGTGCTTTTCCCAGGGTAAGGGGTTCCCTGAAGCGATGCCGACTGCTCCAGCCATTCCCAGTCCCATCCCAAACCCCTTCGAGGGGGTGGCATGTGGCAGGGGGGGGACGCGCAGTCACGGCTCGGGGATGCCGGGGCTGGGAGACTTCAGAGGTGCGATGTGGCGGGCAGGGTTTTTTCTGTTTATTTTATTATTGGCTTTCTGGTGGGGTGGGAAACCACCGCAAAGACCACAAAGAGCAGCCCCGAGCGGTGTCTGAAGTGAATAACTGAAGGGAAACCCATTTACTGCTATTAATGCTGCTGCTAAAATAAGCAAGCCGTGCCCCGGAGACAGAGAGGACCCCTCTAAGAAATTTAAGTCCTGCACCTGGTTTGTTTATTTGTTTGGACTGAAGGAGGAGGGGGAAAAAAAAACAACAATAAAAACAGGGTGTGTGGGAAATCCTTGAGAGCTTTTTGTCTCCTTCTGGCTGCTCCCCGGAGACAGAAATGTAAATTTTTTTTTTTTATTTTTTTATTTTTTCTGTTTACGGAGTTGCAGCCCTTTCCGTGAGCTCCAGGTGCCCGAGGACTTGGAAGAAGTGAGAGGCAGAGTTAATGAGGTGAGAAGGAAAGCAGAAGGGAAAGAGCAAAACGCATTTGTTGTAACAGATCAGACCGAAACATCTGCAGGGCACGGGCACCTGCGTGGAGTCGGGAAATGCAGTTTTTATAATTTGTCTTCCCCGCAGAAAAGGAGGAGGAGGAAAAAAAAAAAAAGGGGGGGGGCGGAAGAAATCTGGAAAGAAGGAAGGGAGAGATGAATAGCTGAAGTTTTGGGCTTTTTTAAAGATTTATCTTTCTTTTTTTTTTTTTTTTTTTTTTCCTTCTTCCCAAGCAGTTACACAAACCTTTTGGAGAGGAGAGAGGCAGGGAGGGTGGGGGGGGTGGGAGAAAAAAAGTGAAGCAGCGAATGAAGTCTTGCCATGTGCAGGGTTAAATGGAAACACACAATCAGACCATAACTCAGGGTGTAATTCAAGCCATACGGTTTGTCTGTCTGTCGACTCGAAAGGTTGTATCAAGGCTTGGCGAGGGAGGGGACTGAGGAAGGGGATAATCCAAACTTTTTCATGATTCATAAACCACTCCTTTGCAATTTGGATAATAGATCTCTCTCTCTCTCTCTCTCTCTCGTGCGACGACTCGCTAAACTTCAGAGTTAACCGTAGCTCCTGCTCTTTCTTTCTCTCCTTTCAGGTTGTTCATCTCCAAGGAGGAGCAACACCCAAACTGCAGGGAAATACGTCGTGCAGAAAATTAGGAAAACTTTTTTTTTTTTTTCTTTTCTTTTCTTTTTTTTTTCCTTTGGAGAAGCTGATTTCCTTCGGCAAGTGGGGGACGGTGGAGAAAATGAAGCCGAGTCTGCGATTTTTCTTAGCTGGTTTTCTCTCTTTGATTCTGCAGACGGGGCTTTGCTATGGGATAAAATGGATGTAAGTACCTGGCTATCTCTCTGCATTTTTTTAAAAGTCTTTTGTAGGCATTGCTGGTCTTGTACTCGTTTTTGCAACCGCTACTTGGAGCCCGCTGTAAAGCCATTTAAAGAGCAGCGAGGGCTGCGTTTCCCCGGGCATTCATTGATTTCAAGTGTGTGTACTGGGGGCTTGTGCTAACAATATGTCTCCATCTTCTTTCCCAAATATGCACGATTTAGGCTCGCTTTTTTTTTCTTCCCCTCATTGATACCAAAGGGAAGGCACACACTTGAACGCTCACATGAGCCACTTAATGAAGTTTCTAGCGTTGGCTCCCGCCACACCGGGAAACTCTCCCACCGGGACCGCTGGTCGTGCTGAGTAGGAGCTGAGAGCAGGAGGGAGGGCAGCTGAGATAATGCCGCCAATCTCCAACCGCAGGGGATGCTTGACAGATAACATGAGGTTTTTTTGTGGACCTTTTAACCTTTGGATTTCGTGAAGGGTGTTAAAAATGAGGAGGGGGGTGGGTGTGGGTGAAGAAATACCAGGGAGTGTGGTCAGCTCTGGATCGAGTTTCCTCGGAGGTAATGTCACTGCAAACAAAGTGAAAACATCGCTATCTCATTTCTTTGCTTAAGCAAGCAATCAATTAGTTGCTTACTGCAAAATAAACAAACAAGCCCCTCCAACACCCATCTGGCTTCACGTCCTTGATGAGTGATCTGTCTCTTTCTGCTCGGGCTTGACGCTGTGCACAAAATAAACAAGGGGATGTGGGCGAACCTCCAAGGAGCATCTTCCATAAAAGAAAAGGCACAATAAAATGCAATGCCAGGAAGAGACTGTTGTGTAGGGTGTAGTGCGTCGTGGTGGGGATCTTGGGGTTAGGAGGGGAAATTGAGACAAGAGGTTCCTGTTTTGTTCTTCCTTCTGTGCTATGTCTAATTCCCATTCCACTGTCCCAGTCGTTGTCATTTGAGGCTCTCCTCTTGCCACCTTTTATAAAGGCTCTCTTAAATTTGGACATCTTCAAGTTAGATGTCTTGTTGGAGCCAGTGTTTTTGCTGCTCTGCACGCAGTCATGGGAAAGAGGACCTTCCAGATGGGGATTCACCCTCTCCAAAGAGGCACATCCCCCACAAATATCAAGAGATGCCCTCTGGGACTGCAGGGAGCTGGTTGGGACCACACATCCACCTTTCATATGCATCAAGAGAAGCAGGGTGAATCCCCCCATAGGGTGTGTAAATGCATATGGTCAGGCAGGAGGAATAGTCACCTACTTCAGGGCATATTTCATTTGCCGTCTCCATACTCTAAAGGACCACTTTGGAAGTAGAGGAGAGTGAGGATCTGATTTGCTCTTTCCCATCTTGGCTTTACGTCTCGTAGCAGCCACCACAGCTAAATGACATAGCCCAGCTATTTCTTTCTGCCACCTTCCTCGAGTATTTAGGCTCTCAGCTCTGCCTGTATCCAGCACCTTGCACAGAGTGGGCTTCTCCTCTGGAGGACACTTAGCGACATGCCCATGGGCTGACTCACTTCCAACTTTTATTTCTATGCAGCACAGAAATAAAGCTATTTTGTGGCACCCTGATTGAGCAGGGCACTTATGTACAGACCCCTAACTGAGTGGAGGGGTTCACTTATGTGTTTGGCATTAGGGTCCCGCTTAAGCAAGGTGCTAAATCCCCAGTGAAGGACCTGGGTTCCTCCAAAGGACAGGGGTGAGATGAGCTTCAGAGGGAACCTGATAGCACGTTGGCAAGCCGTAGACATGAAAAAAGGCTGGAAGGCAGGGCAAGGTCCTAATAGCTTTGCTGGCAAAAGCAGCCTTTCAGCCGGTAAGCGGTTAAGCTGCAAAGGTAGCTTTTGGGGATGGGATGGAGTTGCTGTGGTTGCTGCTCCTCCCCTTCCCAGCAGACGTATCCCCCCGCCCCGCTATCGAAAAGCGAGTGGGGAAGATGAAAGCTAGGATTAAAGTGGCATTTGAAGCATGAACTGCATCCAGATGCGCCGCCGGGGCTCCCCTCACACCTGTTTAAAAGCCGGCGGAGACCTGCTCTCCCTGTCCCAGGGCACTTCACAACTGGGATGCTGCCAGTTGGGATTTCATAAAATTATGTTTGGTTCTGTATTTCTTTTATTTTTATTTTTTTTTTTTTTTCATTTGCAGTTTCTTCTCCCTTCCCCACCCTTGTTTTTCTAGGGAAACAGGCCAATTTCCCTCCCTCTTTCCCCATCACTCTTTTCCCCACTGCAGCAATGCTGCCATCCTTGGGGCTCGGGGACCATCCCTGGAAATCGTGTGGGTAAACTCTTGGTGAACAGATACTGATGCCACTGAGTAATACCTCGGGGCTGTAATCCCAGCCCTAAACTCATGTGCTGAGTGCCATACTCTTTCCCTCTTGTGCTCACGGGCAGAAAGTGTGGGGAGGGGAGGCGGGGGGAAAGGATGGTATGAAGAAGGAGGAAAGTGCTACGAGATGTTTTCAGTGGCGCGCTTGTCTCAGCGGTCTGCTCGCTGCGCCGTTGTTGTAGGCACGGTGCCAGAGGCGGGCTTCAAAGAGGATTTGGGAAGGGAGGGAAAGGGGGGGGGGGGGGAAGATAAGGAGGTGGGTTTTGCCAGCCTGGCGGGCTGGGTTTGCAAGCCGGAGGAAGAGGGAGCGACTGATATGAAAGGCGATAGGAAATTCAATTTTGATTCAGGGCGTGATGTAACTGCAAGGGAAGGGGGAGAAGAAAAACACACTTTTCGGCTGTTTAGGACTTCCCTGTAACACGACTATCCCCTGTAAATTAGTAAGAGCAGGGAGAAGGGAAAAGGGAGCTATTTATTTTATTTTATTTGGCTTACTTTTACGAGTTCTGTGGTGCAGATCCCCAGCTGTTGTAAATCGGCATTGTGCCCTTCCCCGCCACCAAGGCATGCACCACCGAGCATCCAGCGTGGTGCGTGGACAGTCAGCATCTTGTAAACCCGCTCTTGCTACTGGAGAAATGTCTTATTTCGGCCTTTTCCAGCCATGCTCCAGGGAGTTACTCGGGTGTAAGGTCAGGGTACGGAAAGATCTTTGCAGGATCAAGGCTGCCGTGGAGAGGCAGCCTTTCCATTGAATGCCTGTGAGACCCTGAGACTCATTTTTGCACGCTGCATTTTGCAATCACTTTCCCATCCTTAGAGCAGGGGTCTTTTTTTGCGTCACTTTGTGGTCCTCAGGGCTTGTTTTGCATCACAGCAGCTGGGGAGGTGAGGCAGCCATCAGTTTCAATGGGAGATGTCTCAGGGCCAACTCATGTAGGAACTCTACCACCTTACCCATTTCCTTTTTCAACCCCTTTAGCTTTACTAGGGGGGGCTTGGTTTTGGCCAAGCTGGTTGCTGAAGCCACTTGTTCGAGTAGAGATGAAAAATAGATGAGCACTAGAGGGAGCTGCAGCCAGATGTGCATGCCGCAGAGGTCTGCCAGATGTTGGGATGTCTGGGCAAAGGGTGGGTTTTGAGGCACTTCTGCCTCCCCGGGGGTTGGAATCTGCTCTGCCCAGGCACCAAGACACAGGTTGGACTGTTCCTCTGTCACCCTCAATTCAAGAGTGGTGGCAAAGAGGCCAAATACAGCAAATGGGGTGTTTTTTGCATGGCTCACAGGATCAGCCCATGACAGTGGGTGGTGTCACACCACAGCAAGTGGTGGCATTAGGGACTCATCATTTTTAGGTGGAGCTTGGTCACTTTGGAAAGGCCCTGCCTGTTCCTGTTGTGGTGGCCTGGACATGTCCCATGCCCTCTGGAGCCATCCCTAGCTGAGCACCGTCCCCAGCTACGAGGTCAGCTTTGCTGCACGATTCCCATCGTTAAATCACAGCTCTTTAGGAGCAAAAGGTGGCTCAGCCGTGCATTTTGGTGAACCTGGGACGTACCCCAGCTCACTGACCTCGAGCAGCCAGCAGAAAGCAGGGGAGAAAATGGAAAGATTTTGTGTTTCCCGGCAGCTCCTGCTTTTCTCCTTCAACCAGGGGGGAGAGCTGGGACATTGGGGCATGGGCGCCTGCGAGGAGACCGTCTGCCTGGCAAAGGGGCTGCTAGATGAGCTGCCGTGAAAGGACTGCAGGACGGAGACGGCGGGAGGGGAGCGGGCTAGGGGTGAGGAAAGAAGGGGGGTGGCGGGACAACAGCTTTGAAGTTTGCTCTTCGCTCCGTAGGCAGCTCGGGAAAACTTGACAAAGCTCCATGGCCTTCCTCGGCGAGCGGTGAGCCAACTCACCGCTGGCATCGACTTCAGTCAAGCTTGGGCTGGAAGTCAATGGCCTTGTGCCCACTGCTGCCAGCTCTGGATTTGGCACCGTATCTGAAGCAGCTCTTATTTTAAGCTTTTTACTTCAGGGTTGGGTTTTTTTTCCCCCCACTCCTCTCCCTCTTCCTCCTCTTTCTTTCTTTTTTTTTTTTTTTTTTCCTTCTTACTATATAAATCCCACTTTCTGTTTGAAAAGGCTTTGCAGAACCACTGGAAGCATTTACTGGGGGATGTGGTGGCTTTCCCAGTGCTTGTGGTCCCCAGAGCAGGACTGATGCAGGGCAGGGGCATGGACTGCCTCTACCAGGAGCTTAGACAAGGCATTTGTAACAGTCCTGTGAGCCTTTTCCAGTTGAAAACCTGAGAAAATGAGGCTCCTGCAGATTAAAGACCTTTAGTGAGATTGAATGCAAAAAACCTCCAATTGCCGCCTCTCTTCATTAAAGTTTACTGCACGCTTCACTCTCCAGAGAAGTGGCATTTTGTCTAAATCCTTTTCTTTCACCCAAATCCCTGCAAGATTAAGGGGTTTAAGAACAGGCATAAAAAAGAGAGTGCCTTCACAGAAAGCAAAGCGGGCAATTTGAAGCAGAAGTTCATGGATTCACCAACAGTCCCTCTGTGAGACCTTCTTGGGTCACATCACACAAGGGAGGAAGGGGAGATGCCTCGCAGAGAGAGCCCACATCAGAAAGAGAGGAGATCCTTCCACCCTTTAAGGGTGTTTTAAAGGGCACCAGTGCTTCACTACTCAATTCAAGGAGTTTTTCTCCCCTTAGCTTGACCAGGAGCAGTGTCCTACTCACAGTGACTCTTGTAAACCAAATAACTTGTGGCTTCCACTGATGTCTGCTCAGATCTGAAGGTACTTCTCCCAAGCTGCTGCTCCTATGAATAGTCTTGTCATGGAGCCCAGATCTGCAGAAACAGGCCCATACCTCTCAAAGGAACTAAAACTGTAGAGCATTCATATTTTCAAATGAATTTATTAACTGTCTGAGATAATTAAAAGAGTAAACGAATGTCACGATCCATCCATGCATCATATTTCCTCTGTAATTACATTTATGGTTTTCTGTCAGTAGCCATAACTTCAATTGCTGTGCTATATATAAAGCAGGAGATGTTTGGTTTGGGGCTTGTTTATTTAAATGGGTGGGTCAAATATGTATATTTAAAAAAAAAAAAAAAAAAAAAACAACCACCACCCCTCAGTTGTCCTCAGCTTTCTGGAGAATGAAGGATGGGGCATGAGAGTCAAGGGAGGAGAGCATGATGTTAGGAGGAGGAAAAAGTGAAAAGCAGCATTTAACAGGGTGGCAGCAGGTAAAATCCCCATGTGCAGCTTCTCACATGAAGGGTGTGAGTCCAAAGAAAGATGTTTATCAGGGATTGGTGAGGCACTGGCCCAGGTTGCCCAGAGAAGCTGTGGCTGCCCCATCCCTGGATGGGTTCAAGGTCAGGCTGGATGGGGCTTTGAGCAACCTGGTCTAGTGGGAGGTGTCCCTGCCCAGGGCAGGGGGGTTGGAACTCAGTGATCTCTAAGGTCCCTTCCAACTCTAACCATTCTGCAATTCTATGATTTTTCCCCAGATTGAGGATTAAAGGCTCTTGTGCTAACTATGCCCTTGAGGACTGCTTTTTTTCAGGCTGGCTGTGCCCTTTTGGCTCCAGTTTTCCTCCCAGTGCTGGTGGTCAACAGATTCTGGGTGGAGATGGGGTAGAGACCCACCACCAAATCCCACCAGGGACAAGACTCTTCTGGGGGAAGGTGATTTCCTTTCCACAGCCCCACAAATGGACTTTGTTCCCTGACAATGTCCTTTGCAGGCAATGGCCATCGCTCCCTGGTGCTGCCAGAATTTGGGGAGCAGGGAGGGTTGGTGCCTTTCCGTGGGGAGGTTTTAATGCGACAAGGGGTGGAGAAGATATTTCTGAATGCAGGACAGAGACTGAGCAAACCTGGGCTGTCAGGGCATGGACCAGATGACCTAATAGGCCTCTCACATTCCTGATCTGTGATTTATAAATGCACTTTTCGGTCTCGGCAAGCAACTCCAGTAACTGTGAGTTTTCTTTTCCATCTCCATTACCCTTTACTTTTTCCTCCTGACGCTTGGAGATGTTTCCAATTATAGGTTCTCACAAGCAAAGGCATGAAGTTCAGGCCTGGGAGATGTTCAGAAAACACCTTCCTGCGTCTTGCATTTTTATTCTTGGCCGAATGAGCTCGGCTTATTTGACAAGAAACAGCCATTACTGCCATTTACTGAGTTCTCCCCAAAGGGGCCACAGTCCTTCCTCTCTTGATGGTCTGACAGACATTTTTCCCTCTTCCAAGAAGAGAATTTCTTTATTGATGCATTATAGATCTGCTTCTGTTCAGGCCATCTGAAATAACATGATCTTGTTGTATGAAATCCCGTTTTTTCTCAGTGGGGATGAGTTTCAGTCTGGATTCAGGTCTCATCCAAACTTGGTGGTGGTTATTTCTGCCGTTCCCAACTTGTCCATAATGGTGAGATGCAGATCCTTCAATGTAGGCTTCCGGGTCCTTAAAAGATGCTGAAGACCTCTACACAGGATTAGAAAATGCGGTGTGGGACCTAGGAGATACATGCATCCTTTTGGAGGGCCAGGTGAAACGTCCCAAGGCCTCTGAAATGTCACTTGGCACCTCTGAATAGAAAACTGAGTTGGTGCCCCATCAGACAGCACTTCTCAGAGACCTGGAGCCTTCCTCATTTGCCTGAAGCTCAGGGCTCTGAAGCTCTCTCGTTTCATCTGCCTCACCCTGCCTGCTTATTTTGCTGCTATGACACACGGTGCTGGAGTATTCATCATCTTTACTCTATTAGTGACGAGCTGCTTTGGCCTCTTGCCTGATTTGCATTTCAGCCCATTCCTGAGGGTTGCTGATAGGCTTTCTGGGATAAGTTTTCACAGGTTTCTGGTGCCAAGTGCTAGGGGTTGGACACATCTCACCCAGCTCTGCAGTTATACGGTCCAGATGTCTGCATCCAAGCTTGGTGGCTGGGTTGCCCCTATAGGCAGTGCAGGAAATGAGCAGTTCTAGGGCATGATGTTATCCTACTGTAGATCTCAAAAGCACATCTTGCTAATTACTCCCTAGACGTGACTTTTTCTTTCTATGGGCTGAAGAAGGACTCTAAAGGACTACCATGAGGGCCACACTGTGGAGATTGCAGTCAGGTGACATTCATATTGTCCAAAGACTCCTGCCTTCAAGCACATGATATATCTGAGCAGCCAGAATATCACCAACAGGTTTTGTCTCCACCAGCTCAGGTCCAGCACTGGTTCATGGCGAAGGCAGGATGAGTTGCCTTCTGCAGGTGTCCCTCTCCAGCCAGGGAGCATTGCATGAGCAACAGCGTGCAAGGGACCGAGATGAACTACAGGGTAGAATTTCTGACAATTAAATACTCCACTTTTTTCCTTGAAATTCACTGGCCAAAACTTCTGTTTGCCGTATATTTAATGGACCTCTTTAAATATATGTATGATGTATATATTTACATAGTTAGCAGAGTGGTGGTTTCCCTTCCAAGTTTGCCACTGATTATCTCGTGCCAGAAATGCCAAACTCCAGCCGCCTGGGAATTTGTCAGTGCAGACCTACTCAGCCCTAGCAAGGATTGCAGCTTTTCTCTGCTGGAAGAGGGGTTGGGGTTAGCAGTTACGTGCAGCCCGGAGAGAGCTCCAACATACACAGCAGCTGGTTCAAGCCAACCTTGAGGGAGCTGGTGGAACATAGATGTGTTTTCCTGAAAACCGGAGATCAGAGCTAATACCCCCGATCTTGGTTAGGGCTCAATTTTAGCTCCGTTTCCATCTCATTTAACTTCTGAAGGATGTGGATGTTACAGTAATAAAGTGAAATGCACCCAGAAATGTGTCTGCTAATAAGCCAAACTAACCAAGATGGCTTAGGATGAAACTGAAAGGCAACACATTTAACAAGGAGAGAAGGAAATATGTGTTAAGGCAGTTGCGTTGCCAGGATCAGATGCCAGTTCCTGATGCAGCCAGCTAGAAACTTGTTTTATGGGAACGAATAACATTTATGACTACCCTAAGCAGGTCATAAAGATACAAAGAGAGTTACACACCAGGCTTCTGCCGATCGCTGTGGGTGCTTGGAGAAGAAGAGCACAGCCCCGTACGATGCATGGCACCGTTTGCTTTTTAATTTATTTACCTGGAAACTGGCCATTGCCCTGTACAAAAACCAATGGAGTCTTTGGGGTGTTGTTGGTTTCTTCCACAGTAATATTCGTGCTGATGTTAGTGGATCCCTTCTCAGTTCAGACCATGGTGCTGTCTTTGCACATGCTCTCGTTGTGCTTCTGCACTACAGTTTTTGGAGACTGGAGAAACAGATTTATCTACGTGCAACCGTGATGGAATTGGTGAAGCCCCTTGGCATTAACTCTAAGGAAAAGCATCTGTTTTGCAAACTTGGTGGCTTTTCCCTAGGCCTTGCAGGGGATTTTTTCTGTAATTAATTACATGACATTTAGCATAATCCTTAGAGAGTGTGTGAGACAGATGCTGAATGCAAAACACTGATAACACCAACTTTGCTTTTTTTTTTCTTTTCTTTTCTTTTTTTTTTTTTGTTTTTTTTTTATTGAATACCACAGTCTTGGAAGACCCAGCTTTCTGTTATCAGGGAACTGATGGGTCAGTTTTTTTACTGTGTTGGGAGGTCCGTCCTCTTCATTCTTCAGCAAAAAAACCTTCCCATAAGGATTTACACATTCTGTCAACTTGGCATATGCTCCAGGAGCTTTGTGCAGGCTCCCCTAGATGATGGAGAGAAATGCACACTTCTAAGAGGGTGTTTCTTCCCACCTACCTTAAACACCTACTTTAGATGAGATAAATTCCTCTTAAAAGTTGCCCATCTTTCTCACCAGCTTTAACTAAGAGCTTTTTTACAGGTAGCTAAAAGTAAGTGGGATGAACACAGCCCAAAGCATTCACTGAACTGGAGGTAGTGGGGAAATTAATATTGACCTGAAGATTAACATTTTTTTTGTGGGTTTTAATGTCTTTTTGCATGTGCTTGTCTCCTCAGAGCTCTGTCCAAGACTCCTTCGGCTTTGGCCCTGAATCAAACCCAGCACTGCAAGCAGCTCGAAGGCTTGGTGGTTTCCCAGGTGCAGCTGTGCCGCAGCAACCTGGAGCTAATGCAGACCATCATCCAGGCAGCACGGGAAGTGATAAAGACCTGCCGTAAAACTTTCTCAGACATGCGGTGGAACTGCTCTTCCATTGAGCTGGCTCCTAACTACCTGCTGGACTTAGAGAGAGGTAAACAGCCCTGCTGGCTCAGCCGGGGACATGAGTGAGTAGAGTCAGCCAGCGTGTGTGTATGTGTGCCTGGGCTGGGAAGGGTCTTGCTACCACTGGGAAACGTGGAGGGACTGCGTAATCTAGGTGTCCTCTTCTCTGAGACCATGTTTGTTATGGTGCCAGTCATGCCCAGGAGCTCTTGAGTCCAGGACCTGGCTTCCCACAGCTCTCACAAAGTGTGCCACAAGTCTGGTCTGCTCATCTTGTTAGGAGTCGTGGTGTGCTTGCTCACAGCCGTGGAGCTGGTGTTCAGGGCATGGAGACTTGTCAAGCAGCACACACTACGTGTGAGGCTGCAGTCACCTCTCATACGGGTCAGAGAGTGACCTTGTGCTGTACCTCTATGGCCTCCCACCACCTCCCTCAGCTCCATGCATGGCAGCTCCATGGCCTGCTGGCAAGAACCATCCAGCACAGGGGAAGAAGGAGACAGGAGAGTCCATGAGACAGCTTCTTCACATGCTCCAAGAGCAGATCACACCACAATGGACAAGTTGCATAAGTCCATGTGCCTCTTTGCCCTGCTGGGATGTTGCCTCATGTTGAAGAGCTCACTTAGGAGATGTATTCCAAGTTGGTGATACCATGGGAGGTCTCAGCTGCAATGAGCTGGTGTGTTTGCTGTTCTGTGGGGTACAGATTGTGTGGGTCTCTTTTTGGGGAGCATTTGGCTGTCCCAGGAGGCTGAGCTGGAGTTCTTGTCTCTTCCAGGCACAAGGGAGTCAGCATTTGTGTATGCCCTTTCTGCTGCTGCCATCAGCCACACCATTGCCAGAGCCTGCACCACCGGGGACCTCCCTGGCTGTTCCTGTGGTCCCATCCCAGGTGAGACACCTGGACCTGGGTATCGATGGGGAGGATGTGCAGACAACCTCAACTATGGTCTTATCATGGGGTCCAAATTTTCAGATGCTCCCATGAAGATGAAAAAATCAGGATCACAAGCCAATAAACTGATGCATCTGCACAACAGTGAAGTAGGGAGACAGGTAACAAATCCACCAGAGTTATTGTAATTGTACAATCATCTGTAGTGGTCGGTCGCTCTGTGAGGTCCAGTGTCTCTATCACCTAGCAAAAGGAGCAGGTTTCTCCCAGATTGCTCTGATCTCCTTTGGCCTGCTGAGGACTGTGGGTTTATAACTCATGCTGGGACTCAGGAGGTCCTCAATGCTATTATCAGCCCTATATAACCATGGGTGGGATGTCTCATTGCCACCCTTCCCGCAGCCAGGGATGGCTCTGGCTTGCTTACCCCAAGAGGTGTGGTGGGGATGGGTCCCTTCGTGCTCTGCCAAGGGCGTTGCACAGGCAAAGTGCTGTGTGAGCGTGGAGGATTAGCATCTGCCGGACGTGTCCACCAGCAGCTGCCTCCCCACCACCCCCGCAGCCAGCAGGGCAGATTTCTCCTTCCCAGACCGCTTCGCTAGTGATTATTCCCGTATTTGGCAGAAGCTGCTTTTAACAGCTTGCATCTTCTGGAGGGATAATGCCTACCACGTGCAGTGCTTGGTGTGCACCGAGGTACAAATCCCCATCGCAGCTGGAGAAATGGGTGGGGAACTGTAAAGCTGACCCCTGCACCCCATCTCTGGGGCTGCACTGATTCCCTAGGCTGGTCCTATCACCCAGCTTGGTCCTTCCAGGGCTCGGGCGGTGGAGCAGATAAAACTTGGATCGTGTTGGGCTCATTGGCAGATTACTGTGTAGCTACGGGTTGAACTCACCTTTGCAGAGCACAACCACGCCAAACTTGCCTCCCCTGGGTGTTTTTCTCCACCACTCCCACTCTATCTGTTTTTTTTATTTTCATAAAATAAATGTCTCGATTTTTTGTTTTAATTGCAATGGGCAAATTTTTTGTTTGGGACAGTGTTGTTGTGGCTGGTACATTCATCCCTTCCTGGCAGTGTCCTGCCATGTCCCACAGAAATGAAAGTAGTGCAGAACCAAAGTAAAAGGCTCTTTTGGCCCCATGGCCAGCAGAAAGGCAGGGTGAGGATGCCCTGAATTCATCAGAGCCTTGACATCTCTGTTACCCCAAGCCCAAAGCTGCTGGATGCAGAAATGGATGTTAATTATCTTTGGTTTTCAACTCCTTAGGAATTTAGAGGGTGGAAATGCAGCCCTGTGTAGATATCTGATCAAAATTCAAAATACTCTTCTGTCTGCTGGCTGCAAAGGCATCTTGGTGAAAGTAGTCCTGAGCTGATAGTGATCACCAAGGAGCTGTGGGATCTCATTCCCTTCGCACAGTAGCTACTCTAGAGTGACTGTGCAGAAATCAGAGCAGCATTCCTTTTCTATAGCAGTCCCTGCTAAGAAAGCGCCTTCTTTAGTAAGCTTGTGGGATGTTTGGAGGTAAGAGAAGAGCATTTCCTAACTCCTGCATTCCTTTTTGCAGGTCTTGAAAGCCTCTCTTGAAATGAAATGTAAGTGCCATGGAGTTTCTGGGTCATGCTCTATCAAGACCTGTTGGAAAGGCCTTCAAGAGCTGCGAGACATTGCATTGGACCTCAAAAACAAGTACTTATCAGCCACCAAGGTCGTTCACCGGCCCATGGGCACACGCAAATACCTCGTGCCAAAGGATATTGATATCAGGCCGGTCAAAGAGACAGAGCTGATTTACCTGCAGAGCTCGCCTGATTTCTGCATGAAGAACGAGAAAGTGGGGTCACACGGGACCCAGGACAGGTGAGGGTTTCTGCAGCAGGTGCTGATGGCACTCTGAGCCCCAAAGAGGGAAGGGGAAGAGGGGAACATGTATGAATAAGAGGCAAATAATCGGGGAGGTAGTGCGTGCATGCAGGTAAGGGTCATCTCTAATATGCGGTATGGTCCACAGTTGCCCAAGCCTATTAGTGGTGGCGAAGACAAGGCTGCAGACACCTTTTGCTTTACACAGGCAGGCACAAGATAGCTTTTGAAATCCCCTAAACAGCCCACTTCTGAAGGAACTTGTAATGATCAAGCAGCTGTTTATACTGTGTTGAGTGTCTCTAAGCCATTTCTTGCAGTCACTGCTGATGTGGTGAGTTGTTACTCTACTGTAGGGTTCCTCCAAGCAGGCAAGCGTTAACCCAGTTAGGACCAGTGCTCCTAGGCAGCCTTAAATAAAGCCCTGTAACCTACAAAGGTGAATTTTTAGGATTTTTCTTCCACTGCATTTTAAAAATCCAGGTGTGTTCGTGTTTCCTCCTGCGGAGGAAATTCTTCATCCCATAACTGTTAGTGATTTAAGGTCATCGTACCCATACCTCCACTGCGCACAGTGCTGTCCCTTTCACAGGCAGCAGACAGCCTTCCCAGGATACATTTAATTCCTTCCAAGACACACCAATTCCATGTTTCAGCAGTCTGAGCATCTTCAGGTGGGCAGCAGACCCTTCGACAGCCAAATGATTGTGTATTTCCAGAATTTTGCAGAATTTCTGGGATTTTCATTAAGTGGCTGCAACAGCCGGATTTCAAGCTGTCTCATTAGTTGCTATATGCTGGCTTGGCTTTCTTCAGATCGTTCTCATAGTTCTTCTTTGCTCTTTGTGTTACTTTGTGGTGGAGACTCAGACAGTCAAGTTGCAAGGAGCACGCGCCTGCCCTTTCGTGGGGTGTCTTCATTTTAACTCTTGTTGCATGTAGTGGTCTTTGGAACTTTGGTTCAGTGGAGAGAAGGTTTTTCTGTAAAGGAAATGAAGTAATTAACCCAAATACAGCAAAGATACTCTTTGAATACCTTTGAATCATATGAATTATTTGATATGGGGACTTTACGAGCTATCCTTTGGCAATGGCCATTTCAACTGGAACCACAACTCTGTAGACAATATATCAGCGTTTAACTGGTGGAGCTGATCAGGAGGTGACGACAGTTGAGTTAGACGTGTGTCCTTTTTGTCCACTGTTTTGTAGCAGTTAGTTGCAGTTTCGTGTCCTCCATTAGAACCAAAACCAGTGGCTGGACTGCTCTACAACAGCATTTGTCCATCAGCTCTGTGATGGGAACACCAGGCTGACATTCATCACCAGCCCAGTGGTGGAGCAGTAATTAGCAAGTGAAGATGTTTATGGATCACTGAAGGCTGTAGAGAAAAAGCATGTGTTGAAACTGGTTTCTGAGGGAAAATGTCATTTGAGTGGAAGCGATGTTTTTGTGGATTTGTATGGATTTTGACAAACTTGTGTCTTGAAAAAGACCTTTGTTGTGCTACTCTGTTTTGCAATGAAAAAAATTGTGGAGGTTATTTGGAAATTAGTTTTATAGGAATTGCATGAAATCAACAGGTTGTGTAAAAACCAAACCGAATCCATTACAGATCTGCCAAGTAAAACATTTTCCATGAGCTGAAATCCTTTCAAGGGGGAGGGAGGCATGAGTTCTTCCTCATCTAATTTCATTTTACAGCAGATTATGCCTTTTTATCCCAGCTAGGGATGAAAAATATGTCAAGGTCTTGAATGATTTTTTTTTTTTTTTTTTCCTTCTGAGGATAAGAAAATGTGTATTGCAGGCGTCCGTTTATCCCGAGCTGGGCGACAGCAGTGATTGTGAGGCTGCCAGGCGAGGGTCCACGGGAAGTGAGATTGAGTGAGGATTTAGAGGACCGAGATATTAAGGCAGGAGGGGATGACTTTCAAAAGGAACCTGTCAAGAAATACTCCTTATTCTCGGATGTGGAAGACGGTGATGGCCGTGGGAGGGGAGGAGGGAGAGATAGTCCCGTGTTGAGCTGTAGGCGTCTCTCGGGCCAAGTTTTAAGGTCATGTGTAGTTACGCTCATTTTCATCACGATCCATCTGCCAGCTCTTGAGAAGACGCCTGGTGTCTCAAAACTGGCATGTGTAACTCAAGCCTTAGCATCCCCTTTTCTGCATTAAATTAGCAGAGGAAACACGTGAAAAATGCACACAATGTGTTTGCGGATCGTTTCATTCTTTCCGGGGGGAGCAGGGAAAAGGAGGGGAGCTTCCCTAACCTCCTCCTCCCAGAGACGCCTTTGTCCCTTCTCAATTTTTCTCTCATGGAGAGGACATCTAAATGTATTTTAAATGCAGTGGCTCTGTTCCAGCCAGCCCTGGGGCTACAGAGATAGCACCTAATGACAGGGACGAGGGAGAAGGAGCACAAAAGGGATGCTGTTAGAGAGGGCAGGGAAAAATGTGGTTCCTGCTTACTCCGCAAAGATGTAAAAGCGCTCACATGGAAATAGACCAAGCAGGTTTTTCTTTTATAAGTCAATTCCCGGAGGCATCTTAACATTTTATTCTTGTATATGTCAAAATTTTCTGGGGGGAGATCCCACTGTTTCCTACTAGGTTAATTTTTAAGGTCTTTTATGGCAAATGCAATCAAAAAGGGATTTTTAGTGGTGGTCCCTCAGTTCATTTTCTCTCTTTTTCTGCCACCTGCCTATTCCCTCTTTAGCCTTTTTCTGGTCATGAACATGGGTGCGGGGATCAGCGTGTGGGATGTTACAGTGCAGACCCCCCTCAACATGCTCCAGAAGACATCTGGGCATCTTCAGCACTTTCCCAGGCCCACTTTCTACCTACAAAGGGGTGCAAAAGGGAGAGGACCTCGTTAACAACCCTGTTTCCTGTTAGTGGATTCAAAAATTAAGATTGCTGCATTTTCATTACAAAAAAAATGAGTATTTTTATATCATATGGAGAAAAAGTCCTTTTCCCCCTCCCCCTCCCCTAGGTCTGGTGCTTGCTCAGAGCACGCTGGAAGCAGGATGGAGGATGATGGCTCAGTCGCAACACCTTGGACGTATTGAGTTTCAGTGAGTGCTGTAGGGAACCATCCTGCACTGGCAGGTGGGTGGAAGGGAGAATCTAATCAGTCGCCTCCATCTCTCTAATTATCCCTCACATTATGTAGACTCATTGTACGTTTTTCAGGCAGGAAAGGGAATTGAATTACCTCGTAGTGGGACCGCGCGAAAGTCCACTCGGAAAACGCGCACCCAGTTACTCCAAAGCCTTTCAGAGTTCTTCTCTGAGAGGATTTTAGGCAATTCTATCATTCTATGATTTCAAAGCCTTATTTTGAACAAGCCTGAAATGTTTGCTAAGACACCTTGGTTTTCTTTCTTAGTTTCGTGTTGAAATTAGGAATGGTTTGGAAACCTGCATGCCTCCAAGCACTTGGGGTGTATCTGGATTTCAAAGCCAGGCAGCTGAACCCGAACCTGAGATTTGAAGCCTCTTTGAAGTGCTCAAAAATCTGATTAAAGGAGCTGAGTGTTGCAACCAGTGTCCAAGGCTCCTGCAAACAGGTTTGCAGCAGCCGCAGCCCTCATTGACTCCAGGCAAACTCCACGTGCTTACGTGCCACCACCATGCTTTCATGGCCAAGAAAAAAGGGTCTGGAGAAAAAAAATCTAAAGGAGCTGATCTGTGGAGCAGCAAGTGGATTGTACAACTTTAAATACAGCAAATTAACCACTGAGAAAAAAGGTATATGTTCCCATTTCAGAGCTTTCTTGGACAGAAGCACCCTATAACTCATCTTTTAAAAAGCTAGTTCGGTTTCTCCTGCCTGAAAAATTCATTATCATCTTTGAGTAAATGATAAATAATAGCAGATTATAAAGTTGAGACCTCTTTTGTGAGAAAAGAAGCAAAAGCATTAACCTTCTTTATCAGTAGGGTGCAATGTATTGCATTTCAAAGCCTGTTTAAGGTCCCTTAAGGAATCCAAGGAAAGGGAAATTCTGCCATGCATGCAAAAGCCTCCAGCTCCTGAAGCCTTGCAGAGATAACTGAGCTGTTTATTGCTGATCTTTCCCAGAGCAGCCTTGGAGCCACGCAAACGCTGCTCCCTCCCTGCTGGAGATGGGAAAGAGCCCTCTTCTTACGCCACAGAAATCAGGCCACCACTCCTTAACCATTCTTTAGTGGTTGCTCCTTGCTCACATATTCATTCTTTTCTGCAATATAAAATAATACATTTAAGTGTCTCCCAAGGAGCCTTAGGCTGGTATGTTTTCTTGGATAGGAACACACATAAAGTTAGCTGAGCATGCATCTGCTGCTTGGTGGTGACTGCAAAGACTTATGAGGAAAGGCTGAGGGACTTGGGTCTTTTTAGTCTGGAGAAAAGAAGACTGAGGGGGGATCTGATCAACACCTATAAATACTTAAAGGGTGGGTGTCAAGAGGATGGCGCCAGTCTTTTTTCAGTGGTGCCCAGTGACAGGACAAGAGGAAATGGGCACAAACTTGAACATAGGAAGTTCCATCTAAACACGAGGAGGAACTTCTTCACTTTGAGGGTGGCAGAGCCCTGGAAGAGGCTGTCCAGATAGGTAGTGAAGTCTCCATCTCTGGAGACATTCAAACCCCGCCTGGACACATTCCTGTGCCACCTGCTCTGGGTGGACCTGCTTTGGCAAGGGGGTTGGACCAGGTGATCCCTTCCAACCCCTACCATTCTGTGATTCTGTGACTTGGTGGGTAGTGGTTACCTCTTTGGCACCTTGGTGGTCCCAACAGTGGGGCTGATCAAACGCTGCAAAGAAAGAATGTGGTGGTTTTCAGTGTTCAATTACATCAAGTACAGTTTGATATCACTTGTTTCCTGCCACCCCAAAATATGCCTTGCCTTGTGTGATTATGTGGGCCATGAGATTTCTTAGCAGAAGCACTCATATTTAGATGGGAAAGAGTGGTAGTTATGGGTAGAAAGCAGCAATTGATGTTTGTTTTTTGTTAAAGCCCGTTTTAGTTTCTGTCACTCAGTGAAGGTGCAAGAAGCATCGTGGTTAACTTTGGTTTTGATTTGGTTATAACTTGGTTTAAGACAAGAGGAAAAGGCCTCCAGTTACACGAGGGGAGGTTTAGATTGGATATTAGGAAAAATTTCTTCACCCAAAGGGTTATCAAACATTGGAACAGGCTGCCCAGGGAAGTGGTGGAGTCTCCATCCCTGGAGGTATTTAAAAGCCAGGCAGACGTGGTGGTGAGGGACATGGTTTAGTGGTGGCTTGGACACTGCTGGGTTGATGGTTGTACTTGATGATCTGAAAGGTCCCTTCCAACCTCGACAATTCTGTGATTCTATGATTCTATAATGTGTATGATGATTTAGTAATTTTTGGAACCGTTATCACATGTGCCACCCTTTTTCATGGGATCCAGCAACTACTGGGTAATGAATAGCAAATAATTCTTCTGTGAGTGCCCCAGAAGTTTAAAGTGAAGGAAAGTCAGGAAAATAGCAGTTTTCTGGTCCTCCCATCTGCAATGGAGGAACTTTCCTAGGGCAATATGCTTGTCGCTGGTGGCCGTTTCAGCAATTGGGCCAGCCGTGCTTTCTTGAGCTTTTCCTCAGTTCATCCCTGGGGAAGTTTGAATTCTTCCCACTTTGAGAGACCGGGATTTGACTGTAAAGTTTCTTGAAAAGATTTGTGAATAATAAATTTATTGGTGGAAAGAGTAATTTCACACTGTAAGATTGTAGCAGATAGTGAATTCGGGGGATAAAAAAATGCAGCCAACTCTCCTAAATGTACTTAGTCCCTCTGCATCAAAGTAGGGTTGGAGTTAGGGAACATCAGTGTTGGGAATGACTTTCCATGGAGCCTGATCTTTTTAGGAGTGAGACCGAATTGAGACCACCTGGGCTGTTACTGAAGATGTTTGTCTATTCTGGTCTTAAAATAGTTTCCCTAAATAACCTGTTCCAGGGCTTTACTCTCCTCAAAGTTATGTTTTCCTTAATCTTAATTTACTTTTTTTTTGCAAATTAAACTGATCATTTCTTGTCCTCTTTTCTCTGCATATAAAGAACATTTCTTCTCTCCCCTTTTTGCAATGATTTTTTATAGATGGCAAGACGGCTCCTCTTACAAACCTCTCTAAATGAGTTCCTTCAACCTTTTCTGCTTTCCAAACTGTTCCTCTGACTCTCCTGGGAACATTCCCACATTTATCTGCGTCTTTCTCAAAGTGTGTTGCTTACTTTGCATTTTAATTCACTCTCGCAAAATGCTCCCAGCTCTTTTTACCCCAGCTTTATCCACAAATTTTGAAGTTCACTCTCTACTCCTCATTAATGAAAATACAGGCTGGTTCCAGGATCTCCCTTGACATCTCCTTGCTGACATATACTATTGATAACTCTCTTTCGTACAGTTGTTCAGTGTCAGTCTCTAGTCATTTCTTGTGGATGAGAAAGCAATTTAAAAGCAGTTAAGATCCTGCCCTCAAAATCTTATATGAAGTCGTGCACTGTGATGTGTTTTTAGCCAATGTCCATTGTGTTACATACCTCCTGGGGGATTTGAATTATTTTTTGTCTTTCTTTTATATACTGCTGTACGACTTGACATAACTGGAGCAAGGGGCACTAAAGAAATGAATAGAAATTTGATTTAAAAGAGAAAAAATAAATTACTTCTTTACACAGCAGTACCATCTTCTGGGAGTTGTGGCTGCTGGAGTCCTTGGAGGGAGATGGTTTCCCTGAGGTCAGAAAGGGATGAGGCAAAGCCATGGCCAAGTTGCCCACAAGAGGATATGAGATGTCTAGGCAGGAACATACCTTCTATTATCCCTAATACAACAGCCCAGGTGCTGGAGTTGTATGAGGAAAAGGACTACAGAAAGTAGCCAGATTTGTATTTTCCTCCCTGAACAGCATCTCCCATAGCACTGGGGATGTACTGGGCCAGGCAGGCAGTTGCTGGGAGCCAGAATGACTTCTCTAATGTACTTATTAGCAGTTTCCACTTATTAATAGGACTGATAAAGTGAGGTCCCAGTGGACATCTGGCCCATCCCTGCCATCATATGTCATTATTGTGGGTGACACGGTACAGAGTTGACCTCAGTTTTTGAGAGCTCAGTTTGGCTCTCAGATGCCAGTTGGGCAACCAAAAAAAATCTATCCTTGTATCTGCCTATGGGACAGAAGCGAACTGGGATCCACAATGAAATTAAATGTGACATCTCCCCATAGCTTTTAAAATGAAAATCCCCCGGGGAATAACTGTGAGATGGCTTAGCCTCTCCAGCTGAGGGAAGACTCTTAGAAGTGCTGGGATGTCCTTCACCATCTCTGCCGAGGAGCCACCCTTGTGATGAGGATGTTTGGGCTCAGGGAACGACGTACCGCAGCGTTTCTGCAAATGAGGGCTGGAAAGGGGAGATTTTGGACAAGCATATTGAGTGGGGTTTCTCCAGTCAGCAGGGCCGACCTCCTCCCTTCTTGAATAAAGAAGGAAAAAGCACTGTGACAATGTGAAAGCCTGTTCCTGAGCCAGGACCTTGGCTGGGAATTATGGCCGAAGCATCATTTTTCACTGGTCTTCCAAGTGCTGCTAGAGGTTACGGTGTTGTGTTAAGATGCAATCGCCTGCCTTGGTATTTTCTCTCCGAGGCTCGGGAGGAGGGCATTTCTCCGAGTTGCTGGAATCATGCTGGACCAGGCCCAAAACAAATGAGATTGAACTTAACCCATCAGCGGGGAGTCTGGTGAGATCACAGCCGTGGGCTCTGAAAGCAGATGCTCAGGGGCAGCTTCTGTGGGTAAACTCTGGTCTTTGGGCTCCTTTGTCTTCCCCCACTTGCTTTTTATATATATAGATACAGCTGAGAAGCTACCTCTGTTTCAGCTTGCTTAAAGAAAAAGAAAGATCATTCATCCAGGCCCAGGCTTTAAAAGAGAAAACAAAATCTCTGGTTAGTGGCATTGTCGGGAAAGTTTTTTACAAGTCCATTTAGGTTCAGGATGGGGTCAAAAGCTTTGTTTTGGCTATTCAACCCATCCATCCAGAATGTCCTTGTTCCTTTATCCAAAACTGAGGGAAGCTTGGGGACTTTTAAATAAGATATTGGTTTTTTTTCCTTTCTTTATTTCAGGATGGGTGGGATGGGGACAGCTGTTGAAAGGTCTATCTCCTGGTAGATGCACATTTTTTTCGGTAAACCACAGGAGTGGGTGGAAGGAAAGGGAGATTCCCAGGAATCAACAGAGCCGGTAGAAGAGTTTTGCTCTCTGTTTGAATGGGGTAAATTTAACTGTTGGGTGCCTTGTACATTTGAGGTGTGAATGTCCTCAGTGGTGAACCGGCATCAGAGTGGACCTGTGTTCCTTTTCTTGGCCATTCTAATGAGCTCTCAGGACGAGGTGGCATGGATGCACTGCACATCCATCACTGTGCTTCTGCAGACCCCCCATCCTCCCCAGGTGAACCTCCGGGCAACAGCATTTCCATCCACCGGTAGAGCCTAGTAAGGTTGTCAAATACCCTCCCCTCTTCTAATGTCAACACGCCTATATTTGAACCTTTGCTCTGAATATTTAATGCATTTACTAATACATTTATGAGGAGTCATTCGGAGGTTTCCTGGCGGAGGGGCCCCGGCTCGCAGGGGCAATAACAATGCCTTTGGTTCAGCATTAGGCAAACACGCTCAGTGTGGTTACAGACTTCGGCTTCGGTAGAGGCTTTCAAAGGTTTGTAAATATTTACACACACTCCCGAATGAGGGGGAGGAAGGGGGGGTGGCCTTTAAACACTGAACCTGGGGAGGAATGCGAGTCAGAAATAACAAACAGGGGGCCTGCCTGAGTCAGAAAAAAATAAAGGAAGAACAAGAACAAAATCTCAACACCTCATTAATCCCGTAACTTCTCCTAAAGCATTACCTCATGAGGAATTCCTATAAATCTCATGGATTTGTTTTCATCTATTAATGGAGTGCTCAGCTCAAGAGTCCCACTCATGCTCCTCTCTCCTTTTCCTGCCCCAAACCAGACTCAGAGAGTTTCTGTCCAAAATAGCCATACAGAATAAGATTTAGGAGAGATGTCAGCAATCCCCCCACTCTCCAAAGTGCCTTTCTTGTAGTTTCAGGACTAACAAGTAGTAGAAGTAGTAAAAGTAGTAGTAGAAGACTACAAGTAGTACAAGAAAGTGCTTCTTGTTCTTTCAAGTAGTTTCAAGACTCCATCAAGTTCACAACCCCATGGTGTTGGGTGCATCATGAGATCTGAGCAGCAGTGTCCAATTGAGCATCTGACCAAACACAAACACTTCCACCCTGGGCTATCTTTACAGCCCATGGAGAAATGGCATCTCTAGGACATGGTTCATTTCACCCAAAAGTCAATGCCTGTTGCGCCGTCATGTCCAGTGACCCAACTTGAAGTATTTTAGGAGGATGAGATAGCTGTTTTTTGAGAATGGCTGTGGATCCATGATCAATGGATCAATGAAAGAGACTCTCCAATTCATGAGTCACATCTGAAACCCTCAAACCAGCTGCTTACAAGCAGACAAAGCAAGGGAACCCCGCACAATGTACGACTTATCCCAGCAAGCCTGTCTTTAATTAAAAGCAGAAGCAAAACAAGCAGTGGAAGTCCATGTGATATTTGGCGACCTGTCATCCTACGCTGTGCTCCTGCCGTGCTGCCTGCTCCTGGATCAGGGCTCAGGGTGGTATAGGGCCAGCTCCCGGGCTAATTGTGCCATGCTGGGGGACACTTTGGGGGAGAAAAGTGAAGTTTCCAGCCCTGCTAGCATCAGTTGTGATTTCCCTGATAGGGTCAGGGCTAGATTATGGCTGTAATAGCCTGCTCGGGAGCTTTCCCAGCCCAGGATCATTGGCAGAGAGCCTGTGCAAATACTCTGCGGCTGCAGGGTTCCTCCTTCATCCTTTTCAGGGTAGGTAGTGTTGGACAAACACTGGTGTTTGTTCTTTAGGGTATCGTCTTCTCCCATCTCCTTTCAAACAGCTTTGGAGCCTGCGCGGGAATACAGTTGGCTAGGGAGTATGAATTATTGTTTTGGTGGAGTATCATGATAGCTTTGCCTGTCTGCCTGTATGGGAGCTAAGCCCTCCTGCCCTCCCTGATCATAGAATCATAGAATGGTTTGGGTTGAAAGGGACATTAAAGACCATCCAGTTCCAACCTCCCTCCCATGGGCAGGGACATCTCCCGCTGGACCAGGTTTCTCAAAGCCCCATCCAACCTGGCCTTGAACACCTCCAGGACTGGGGCAGCCACAGTTTCTCTGGCCAACCTGGGCCAGTGTCCCACCACCCTCACAGGAAAGAATTTCTTCCTAATATCTCATCTAAACCTCCTCTCTTTCAGTTTAAAACCGCTACCCCTCATCCTATAGCTCCACTCCCTGATAAAGAGTGTCCCCCCATCTGTCCTGTAGTCTCTTTAGTGACTGGAAGGGGCATAAGATCTTCCTGGAGCTTTCTCTTCTCTGGGCTGAACCCCCCAACTCTCTCAGCTTGTCCTCACAGCAGAGGTTCTCCAGCCTTTGGAGCATCTCCGTGGCCCTCTGCTGGACCCATTCCAACAGGATTAGCCTGATGGCAGCCTGAATGCTGCTGAGCCCGAACTGAGAGTCAGGGCAGAAATTTAATGTTATCTTGGGTGTTGAAGTGCAATCCTGGGCATTGGATGCAGCCCTGGGACTCTCCTTGCCTCGCTTGCAGGTGTGCAGAGCTGCTTGGCTGGGTGCTCACCCTCGCCATGTGCTTCTGCAGCTGGGATGCAACCCTTGTGGCTTCACCCAGCACCTTGCAGAGCTGTCAGGCCCCAGTCAACACTGCAGGGCAGTGTTTTGGAAAGCCCTGCCTGGATAGGGACTCTCTACAGAGAGAATTGGATAGATTGGATTGATGGGCCAACGTTAATGGTATGAGCTTCAACAAGGCCAAGTGCTGGGTCCTGCACTTGGGCCACAACAACCCCGTGCATTGTTACAGGCTCGGGGAAGTGTGACTGGAAAGCTGCCTGGCAGAAAAGGACCTGGGGGTTCTAACTGACAAGCGGCTGAATATGAGCCAGCAGTGTGCCCAGGTGGCCAAGAAAGCCAATGGCATCCTGGCTTGTATTAGAAATAGTGTGACCAGCAGAAGTGATTGTCTCCCTGTACTCAGCACTGTGTGAGGCCACACCTGGAGTATTGTGTCCAGTTTTGGGCACCTCAATCCAAGAGAGATACCGAGGTGCTGGAGCGAGTGCAGAGGAGGGCAACGAAGCTGGTGAAGGGCCTGGAGAATAAATCTTATGAAGAGCGATTGAAGGAGCTGGGACTGTTTAGTTTGAGGAAGAGGAGGCTGAGGGGAGACCTCATCACTCTCTACAACTACTTGAAAGGACACTGTAGAGAGGTTGGTGCTGGTCTCTTCTCACAGGTAATTAGCGATAGAACAAGAGGGAATGGCTTCAAGCTCCAACAGGGTGGGTTTAGACTGGACATTAGGAAAGAATTTTTCACAGAAAGAGTGGTCAGACACTGGAACAGGCTGCCCAGGGAGGTGGTTGAGTCACCATCCCTGGATGTGTTTAAGAGTCGTTTAGATGCGGTGTTGGGGGATGTGGTGTAGGGGAGAACTTTGTAGAGTAGGGCTGATGGTTGGACTCGGTGATCCCAAGGGTCTTTTCCAACCTGAATGATTCTATGATTCTATGATTCTATGATCCGTGCTTGCTCACCGCCTTCTCTTTCTTCCAGGCAATGCAACAAGACGTCCAACGGGAGCGATAGCTGCGACTTGATGTGCTGTGGCAGAGGCTACAACCCCTACATGGACAAAGTGGTGGAGCGGTGCCACTGCAAGTACCACTGGTGCTGCTACGTGACCTGTAAAAAGTGCGAGCGGACTGTCGAGAGATATGTGTGCAAATGAGAACCCTCCTCTCTCCGCCCGGGAGCTGAGACACCAGCGGCACCCCAGCACTATCCAGAGAAGAGAAAACATTTCCCCGACTAGACGCCGTTTATCTTGTAAAGACACAGACTTGGAGAAAGATGGTAGGAGGGAAAAAAAAAAAAAAAAAAAAAAAAGAAAGCATTAACACCAGTAAAAATAAGACCCTTAAAAAAACCCCAACCAACCAACCCATGAATGTTTCCCCCCACCAATAAAACACTCTCTGAGAAGACAAAAACTCATTTGGGATAGTATCTTCTTCCACAGTATTTCCTCTGGTTGCCAATGACGTCCAGCCATCGAGTGCCTTAGTATTTTGAGAAACAAAAGTAGAAACTTTCCCCGGGGAAGAAAAGTGACTCTTTTTTCAAAATAAGTAAGGCTCACACACGCCTGTGCCTTCTAGCACAGGTACCGAGTCTGCGTTAGGACTGTCCCAGAAGGGAAAACTCTACCACTTTTCAGCAATAACTGCCTTTGCTGCCAAAGACTTAATTTTTGATATGGAAGCATCCACTCAGGATGATAAAGGTGGAAAGATTTCAGGTCAATCGCCTGAAATGAACAACTCATTTAAACCTTTCTTTTACGCAGGTCTGCGACTTTGAAGTTAACTGCTGCGGGAAAAGCTGTCTGTGATTTTTCCAGGCTGGATGGGGTTTCAAATTCAGCTGTGCAAGAACCCCCATGGGATCCTGGAGGCAGTCAGAATAGGGTACCCTGAGAAGGGCTTTATGGGGTCCAGGAGATCGTAGTGGAGCCATTAGGATAAAGTAACAAAGTCAAGTCAAAATCCAGTGGGAAAAGTAAAAAAACCAAACAGCTCCTGTTCTTTCTCTCCTGCCCTTTGGGTGTGATGCCTTTAGTCACCAATGTTCTGCCACATTAGGCCATCAAGTCCTTAGGGAAATGTGCAGCTGCCTCTTTTCCCCCTGCAAAACTATTGATCTGGCCCTGAGAAACTGCAGAGAGTGGAGCGGGTCCAGACCCGGCTGCAGGGAGGTCATCCATGCAGAGCAGCAGCTATTGCCAGCAGGAAGGAGTGGGAACATGTCAGTCCTTCACGTGGCCGTGGCCCTGCCCTGACACAGCAGAGAACCACTATCTGTGGCTGTACAAATTTTCTTTTGTATGCGGACATACAGAAATATTTATAAGATATATCTCGTGCTTTCGTCTACTCTACTTCCTACATAAATATATCTATATATTATAAACAAGCATTAACAATAGTATGAAATAAATGCTGAAGTTACTGGTGCAACAGCAAAATGTTAGATTATGTTTCGCTCTCCTACTTGGAAAGCAACCCTGCTTTCCCTCCCAAGGACGGGAGAAGAGCATGGCTCGAGGCATTCGCTGGCGTGGGATAGATAAGTTCCTTTATTCCCTGCCTCCCCAGCCTCTTCAGCTTGAGCAGAATTAGCCAAGATACAGTCAAGACAATGAAACAGAGCACTTGAGGAAAGGAAGAGTCACCGCTCTTGTCATGCTTTTTATATCAGCCATCACTCTCATTGGTAAAATATCCCAGTGCCCCCAAGGAGTGTAATAACAAACGTGACTAATACCTCTCACAGGTGGTTTGCTCCTCGCTCCTGCATGTTGTGTTGGAAGGTTTAGCTTAAGTTAGGTTCCCTTTCTTGCTCTGTTTTGGGTTTTTTGGTTTGTTTTTGGTTTTGTTTTTGGTTTTTTTTTTTTTTTTGTAATGGGTATCCAGCTCAGTGTCAGCAAAGGTGACATTGGAGAAGGATGTCTGCTCCAGGAGCAGAAGGCAGAAGAGCCTGTGAGGTCCTTCGGGTCATTTTTGGGCATGCCGTTCCCCAAGCAAAGTGGTGTAAGCAGCCAAAAAATCACTCCTACGTAAGGGGGAGAGGACAGTGCCACTTTCCTAGGGGGAAATACATCCATAACACCACAGTCTTCCTCCAAATCCCATTTTTTTTTCCCCACCCAGTTGCTCTCTAGGAGGCAACTGCTCCTGAGCAGCCCTGGGAGCTGGAGGAGAGAAGCATTGTGGGCTATAGAGCAAAATTAGAGATATTTTGTACTCCTCAGATACTTTGCTTTGCTGTAATGAGTTTGGTTTCCTTGCCTCCTTCCCTCCCCCAGCCACGAGCAGGCAAAAAGAGGCCTTTGGTAGTTTGTCAGTGGTTTGTGTTATTGTCACCCCATAAAAGCTGGTGGACTGAAATGTCTCCGCAGCGTGGTGTGATGAGCGGTGGGTGTCTATAGGCTGACATGCAGACAGGCTGGTGGCACAAATCCCACTGCTCTCCAAAGCCAGAATTTGGCTTCGCTTGATATGTAAAGAAACGGTCTACTTTCATTCTTTTAAGGAATTTTATTTTTATTTCCAGTTTCTGATGAAGCCAACAAGGCAGGGATGTTCTGACCAAAGAAAAATTTGAGCATTTCAATGCTATTCTGTAATGACTCTTTTTCTTGCTCCCTTGCTAATGTCCTGAGTCTTTCTGCTTGGCAAAAAAATAGCGAGATGGAAGAAATTCTCTATATGCACATTGTTTTCAGCTGCATTTCACTCCTACAGTGTCAGGCCCATGTTCCTCAGCTGCTTTTCCCATGTCAGAAGAAACCATAACTTTTCAGAGCATGAAAAGATATGAGCAAGCCCACCAGGCATCTGCAGGTCCATCAGGTGGGAAATGACCCCTCAGCAGACCTTTAGCCATGGTGGTACCTCATGCTTCATGTCTGCCTCTGCCTACAGCTGTCTGCTACTGAAGATACTGAACTGAAATGACTGCAGTGCTTGGAATTTTGCATCTGGGGGCATCCAGGCTCAAAATCTCTGCTGGCTCGTCTACATAATCCATCAGGGGCTTCAGCTGAATTTTGCTGCTTTGAGCTAAGAGTCTGTGTGGCCCCAGCCCATGTCTTAGGCTCTTGCTCTATGAATTTATGCCTTTACACTGGTTTTGCTATAACTTTTACGTTTCAGGGTCTTTCTCTGGAGCGGCTGCACCCTGAATTAACAATGTGCCCAGGGTGATGAGCCTTACTGAAATGAGAGTCACGCACAGGGAAAGGTCTGATAAACAGCAGCCTCCCTTCTTACACAGCCCTGCTTCATCCAGAAAATTATTGTGATCTCCTTCCTGATGGTGTGGCATTTTCTAATTTTTCAGAAAATGGCTTTCTGTAAGAGGGAGGCAGTGCTTTCTGTTTTCTTTGCCTTTTACTACAAACTAGGAATAAAAAGAGAGTCTATAACATGGAACCGTACTGGTGGAACGACTCATGGTGTGTCTTGGTCCTTGCAACCTGGCTCTGATGTTTTTCTCCTGGCATCAGCAGCAAAGCACAGAGGGGCCAGAAAGGAGAAGTATCCTTGCTCTCAAGTGCAATGCTCAGTGCAACAAGAGTCCAAAACGTAGCTGCCAAATGATTTTCTCTGCATGTGTGTGGCCTGAAAGATATTTGGGAGAACATTTGTCACAAACCAGTTGTGCAAGGAGAGTATATCCCTATTGGCAAGGCAAGGCATCCATGTACCAGTCTCCTTCCCTCCCCAGCCCTTCAGCAACCACTTTTCAAGGCTTTGTTCTGAAACACTGAGGTCTTTCAGTTTCTGAATGGAATGGCTTTAATTATGGTGAATGTCTCTGTCGGGTGATGCTACAGTTCCCTCTCTCATAACATGCCCTGCCACGTCCTAACAGCTGGTATAGTTTGGCCCAGCTCCATGTCCTACTACACAGTTCTGTTGATTTACACTAGCTGGGAAAATACAGCTGATATAGTCCCATAAATACTAGTATTTCAAAATATTACCCCTGAGGGAAAAGGGCAAGCTATCTCAAAAAATATTATGTCGGTGGCTTTGCAGCATTTATTCATTTGAAAAAAATATCTGTGAATTAATAAAAGAGTTTTGATTTAATGTTATTTCCAAATCTGAGGATTTAGACTTTGTGTTCTGGCTTTATATTTTTTGATGAATCCCACCACCACCACCCCCCATCCTTACCCTCTTCCAGTTTTATATCATTTAAGTTGCTCCCCAAGGTAGGCAAACGACATTCATTACACAAAATTCCCATCCGATTGTTTAGTTTCGTCCTCAAAATGGAAAGTATCTTAATCATGCTAAAGCAGGCAGCCCACGAGTGTTTCACGTGCAGCTACAAAAGCCCTTGTTGAGGGGAAAGGGGGTGGGGAAAGGAGGCAAAAATTTGAAATACAGTTAACAGTGTCTTTGTCAGGAAGGTGATAAAAGAGTCCGTGAGGGACCATCCCTTTTCCTGCTAGAAAACAGATCCCTGTGGACAACCACTAACATCCTCCAAGTGAGTTGGGCTTGTGCTGCCCAGGTCTGGGCTACCTGCTGGGGGAAGATCACAGAACCACAGAATCACAGAATGGTTAGGGTTTGAAGGAACCTCTGGAGTTCATCTAATCCAAACCCCTGCCAGAGCAGGGTCACCCAGAGCAGGCTGGACAGGAACGCATCCATGTGGGTTTGAAAGTCTCCTGAGAAGGAGACTCCACAGCCTCTCTGGGCAGCCTTTTCAAGGGCTCTGCCACCCTCACAGGAAAGAAGTTTTTCCTTGTGTTGAGATGGAACTTCCTGTGTTCCAGTTTGTGCCCATTACCCCTTGTCCTGTCACTGGGCACCACTGAGAAGAGTCTGGCCCCATCCTCTTGCCACCCGCCCTTTAGATATTGCTCAGCATTGATGAGATCCCCTCTAAGTCTTCTCTTCTCCAGGCTGAACAGCCCCAGGTCTCTCAGCCTTTCCTCAGCAGAGAGATGCTCCATTCCCTTCATCATCTTTGTAGCCTCCACTGGACTCTCTCCAGCAGTTCCCTGTCCTTCTGGAACTGGGGAGCTCAGAACCGGACACTGCCTCCTGCTGGCATGAGGCTCTGGAGGTACTCGAGGACATGGGGAGCAAGAGGAAAATTCGGCCCTGGGTTCTCTTGTCCTTACCACCCTCATCCCACCAGGAAGGATTTCCCTTCCCTACATTGGGCAGAGGGTCATGAAACACCATCGTTTTGCTCCCAAGAGCAGACGGGAGCCAGCACAGGCACGACTTTGTCCTCTACACGTGGGAGATGGAGCAGAAAGCAAGATTTGGGAGAGGAGGGGAAAGAGCAGGAAACTTAAAATCCACCTGAGATTAATGACTTTAACATGTACAACATGTTTTGTTTTGTTTTGTTTTCCCCTTAGGACCAGTTTCATCAGTCAGACAGAGTTTGATTAAATATCTCAGCAGAGTCATGGTTTATTCATCTAGAGCAAAAGTTACCCCCTGTTCAGGGAAGCAGCATTAGCTTTGTTTTCTGATTATAAGAGAAACAATAATAATAAAATAATAACAATGGTATGCTTTGTGGATCGTTTTTATTTGCTTTTTGTTAAGAGTAAGTGGACTGTATTTTGTCTGTATTGTAAAGATGAGTTATTTTAAAGATCCTTTTCTGGATTGTGTGGAGGTTTTTTTTTCTCTTTTAAGTGGAATTTTTCAAGGTATTCACCACAACCACATGGCCTCGAGATTTCTCTTAAGAAAATAGAAAGGCAGAAGAGGGCGTGATACCATTGCACGGCTCTAGGAGCTGGGAGGTGAAGGGAAATGCTGCAAAGGCTGCAGAGCTTATGACAAAGCCAATGGACTTGAAATGTTCTGCTGGGGCTCTTGTGCTGCCATCCATGCAGGGATGAGCTTCAGACCTAAAAATGGTCGTGGGTTGAGTTATTTGAGAGTTTCCCCACTCGTACAACACAGGAACAGCTCAAACAGGGACAGCTTGCACGTTTTGAGCTAAACATGTGAATAAGTGTTCTTCTGGATCCGGGCCAAAGTGCTGAAAACCTTGGAGAATTGAATCCTATAAATGCCAGTTATCAATACCTCAGATCTCTCTACGGGGTAACTGCTGACAAACATGGGCTTTTTAAAGTGGAGACCCGGGTTCCTCACAAATATTCTAACTCTGGGCCCCAAACTCAGTCTGGGATCGGGTCCGTAGCGTTGCTCAGCGGTGATGAATGATGAACCCAGGCTGGAGCGAAGCTGGGACTATAAAATAAAACCAGGTAAAGTTGGGCGCTCACAAGCCCATGTTTGTCTGAAGCTCTATTTTGTGGCAGCTTAACTTCAGCATTCTTGAGCATCTCTCAAAATCCATACTGAATTTCAGAGGAACGAGAGGTTTTAAGTCCACCATTCTAAGGGGCTTCCTTCCTTCCGCATTGTTCCTCATCCTAAATTTCAATCTATTTAGGATTATTCCAGATCATCACATCTGATCCTAAATTTCAAGCTATTTAGGATTATCCTAAATAATGATGGACTTCAAATCTCTCTTTTCTCTGAAATTCAGCATGAATTTTATGAAAGCAGTCAACCCTTGAGGAGATTGAAATTGGGCTGTCACACATCCCCAGAGCTTCAGACAATTAGAATTATCCTAAGTAGCTTGAAATTTAGGATGAGATGCTATAATCTGGGTCATTATATAAAAAAATAATCATTGATTGTACAACTGCATCCCAAAAGAAAACCAACTGGTGGGCATATCTCAAATAAAATGCTCCCTCCCCAGGTCCAGGAGGTTGATCATGCAAAGGAGGATCCAAACCTTCCTCTGCTGGGTGCAGACACAGAAAACACGTACCACCTGCAGCTACTTTCCACCCTGCTACCTGCTCAATATGCAATTAATTTTACAAAGTGCTGCACATGTTGGCCAGGGCCAGGCTTAGGCAGGAAAACTGTTTTCTTTTCTAAGCTCCTGCTCCATCCAGGGCTGCTCTCCTCATCTGGCTCGGACAGATTAAAATACCACCTCGGGGCTCACCTCTGCAGGTGCTTCCTTCCCTGCTGAAAGCGGCAAGGGGTGTGAGCTGGAAGTGTCTTTGTGTCTGGGGAAAGTGGGAGATGATGGCTAGAAACTCCCTGTAACTCCATGCTTGAGGAGCAGCCCTCAGCACGATGTAAAAGCTTCAAACTGACAGTTGCAAAAGACTTGGCTGATTTAAGGCAGTCACAACTCCCCAGCTCGCCCTGACCCCCACACATAACTCTTCCTCCCCTGGATATAGGGCTGCTCCCAGCAGTGAAACATCTGGTGCTGCTCAAGGCTTGGCCTTGACCTTGGCCCTGCAGGAGACCTCTGACCATCGGGGCTTGGAAGAGGAACATCAAGGGGACAACCAAAGGCACTTGGGCCATGAAGATGATCCAAGGACTGAAGCACCTCTCCTATGAGGACAGGCTGAGAGAATTGAGGGTGTTCAGCATGGAGAAGAGAAGGCTCCAGGGAGACCTTACAGCCCCTTCCGGTCCCCAAAGGAGCTACAGGAGAGATGGGGAGGGACTCTTGATCAAGGAGTGGAGCAATAGACTGAAAGTGGGAAGATTTAGATGAGATATTAGGAAGAAATTCTTTCCTGTGAGAGTGGTGAGGCTCTGGCCCAGGTTGCCCAGAGAAGCTGTGGCTGCCCCATGCCTGGAGGTGTTCAAGGCCAGGCTGGATGGGGCTTGGAGCAACCTGGTCTGGTGGGAGGTGTCCCTGCCCATGGCAGGGGGGTTGGAACTTGTCAATAAAGATATTTCTAGAGTGCTAGAAACTTGGCGTGCCTCCACAGAGGGGATGGGGATGAGGATAAGATGAACTGTGTCCATTGGGAGTCAATGTGACCCTTTTCATGTAGACATCCGTAGAGCAGATGTCAGTGGTCGGATGAGATTATCCTTAGCCTGATGCTTGTCGTAGAGGTCCTTCTGTTTTGATGTTTGGTCTTGTTATAAACCAAGCTAATTAGTTGTTAAGCATAGCTGGACTATTAGCATCAGAGCATGATCATATATAACTCCCATGCCCAAAACGATTACAGCTGGCATCTATTATTTTACATAAATTGCTTAAAGACACTTCCAAATAAAACAACGAAACTCAATGGGTGAAATCAAGCATTGTAAACATGCAAATGTAGCTGGTTAGATTTACTTTTTCCTCTTCTCTCCATTAGAGGGAACATTTTCATCTTGGGATTTGCACACAATTCCAAGGAAACTAAAAAAGTAACCTTTTGTGGAGTTTATAAAGAAAATCAAACCGTTCAAGCACACTGTCCACTTTGCAGTTGTAATCGAATGTCAGACTCAAGGCCCCTGAACTTGACTCTTATTGTTAATTGCTTTGGTAAAAAGTAACTTTTTTTTTTTTTTCCCAACCATTAAAGAGGCTATTCCAGATAATAAAATATAAACAAAGAAACTTCAAAGAACAAAATGAATTCCATGCAGTAACTGTGTTTTACATGAATACTGAATAGCTGGTAGAGGATTTCTCCTTGCAAAATATTTTCCATTACTCTCTGTAGCCTGGTTAATAGCATTAAGTGTCCTGGCTTACCTTTAGGAGACAGATTAGCTGAGAGATCTTGCTGCATAGAAACACACTGATCATTCTTTCAATGTCATCCTCTTTCTCCTAAAAATGATCTGGGCCAGTCTAACGAGGTTGACCTTCTTTCTTGTGGTTGATATCCTGCTGGTGTTTTGAAAGTTATATCACTTATATCAGGATATCACTTCTTTCAATGGCATGTGTACTGGATGAAATATATGAGAATAAAGGAATCATGGAGAATGAGTTGAAATACTTCAAAAAAATCAGCACTCAAGGGGAAGATGCTCTGAAGTGCTTTTTAGGCACCTAAACTCAATAGTGAGACTTGAGTGCCTCAGTGACTAATATATTATTGTATATTTTGTCCTTCTTTTTTAGTCCAGACCCATTGCTCCTTCCCAGCTTTAAAACTAATGTGGGTATATAAATAGGACAGATATAAAGGAATTGAGTCTGGGAATTCACTGAAATTTTTATTAAATAAAACTCCCACCCTTTTCAAGCACAACCAAATGCAACTCCAAGGATCTCAAATCCCATCCAAGTTTCCCTTCTGCACCAGATCCCCTGGTTTTTCAGGTGCTTTCATGCAGAGGAGCACCTAGGGTGAGAATCATCTCATGTAGCTCCAAGTGACAGCAATGGAGACACCTCCATCAGAGAGAACCCAGCATGGTCTTCATGATGGTTGGGTGCGAGGAAGGGATGAACTGGATGAACTGGCTGCATCCTCTCTGTTATTCTGTCTGGGGTAGGAACATCTGATTTGTGTTTTACCTGGTTTGCCTCTGAGATCCGGCCAGCCTCACCTAATTCTGGATTATAATTGAATCCAGGACAGGTTCTGCTGGGTTGCATGCTAAGGGGCTTCTCACTGCTCTAACTGGGGCTAGGTAACCAAGTTATGTTAGAAGAAATCCAACGGAGGTGGGTTTATATTTATCATCACCCTGTAACTAGGACTGACATAAAAAAGATTAAAGCAATAAAACCCAAAATAGAACATCTTCTTGCAGGGTTTGGTTGTTTTTTGTTTTTTTTTTTTAAAGGCCCAAAGTTTTCAACTAGGATTTGCCTTGACAGGATAAAGTACATTTTCAGACTCAGCTTCTTAATGGGCTACATCTGCTTAATGTAATTTTGCATCTGAACTGTGTGTCTTGTCAGACGCAAGCACAGTCAGGGCTGCACTCAACGGTACTCACTTTCCCTGGAATCAGATAAAGTCAGTCCAATAAATTAGTTTTACTGCTCTCAGTATCACCCTGTTATCGTTGTGAGTGATTTAGTCTGGGCTTCCCAAACTGCCCCATTCTTTCCCAATGAAAGAAATGGATCTCCCAAAATAAATATAAACAAATTATTCCATCTTTCACTCTCTTTTTCTTTCTCTTCCCCTTTCCTTCTTTCTTTCTCTTTCCTTTCTTTTTCTTTCTTCTGCTCACTCTTGCTCTTTCTCTCTTTTTATTTTGCCTTTTTTTCTCACTTTCATTCTTGCTTTCTCTATCTTTCCAGCAATGGGTTATATAAAGCAATTCACAGTTAAAGTTTTTAAAAGTATAGCTTTTTGCTTGAAGAGAAGCTATTTAATTAGGCAATTGTGACTCGGTTCTCAGCTGGTGTAAATCAGCAGCGATGATTTATACCAGCTGAACATATGAATTCTGGTGTTTGGTAGCGGGTTTTAGAGGGTCTGCCTTGTAAAGTGCATTGGGCTGTGTATTATATTAGCTACAAGAACATTTTGTAAAAATACAGTTGTATTTTATGCCATATTTTTTTTCATATCCTTTATATTCCCACGTTGTTTGCATGATTAAACAAGAGGAAAGATGGACTTGTCGTTGCAGAACAGACCGGGAGCTGGGTGATAATGGTCTAAGCTCCCTCTTACATCATGGAGAAGTCACTTGAAGCTGAGGTGCTGAGTATCCTGTACGAGGTATTGACAGCTCGCAAGCCCCGCTGGAGCCCACCGTGCTTTACGGGGATCTAAAGGGCCTCCAGAGGCATCTGGAACTGTGATGGATGCAGCCCACAGGTTGGAAGCTCAGGAAGGAAGGAGGCGGGAATAGGTGTCTACCCACCATGGCAGTGGAAGGAAGGGCAGTGCGTGTGAGGGGAAATAGGAAGCAGCATTTGTGCTTTTTTGAAAAGGAATTTCATTTTCTCAGAAAGATTGAGAGATCTGTTCCTGGGGTAAATGAATTTAAGAGTGACAATTGATGTATGGACCTCTGATTAGGGGCATCTGAGAACCTGATGAACATCTTCTGCTCCTCTCACAGGGTTAGCTATGCCTGGCCGAGGGTTAGGAAAAGAATGCACACTTGGGAGTGGCAGTGTCTGGCCAAAACTTGGCCAAAAGTTTGTTTGTCAGAGCCGACAGTTGTGGGAGAGATGACATGTTCTGGCAAGCTGGAGGAACTTAAGCAGGGATCTGATCAACGCCTGTAAATACTTAAAGGGTGGGTGTCAAAAGGATGGGGACAGTCTTTTTTCAGTGGTGCCCAGTGACAGGACAAGAGGTAACAGGCACAAACTTGAACATAAGAAGTTCCATCTAAGCATGAGGAGGAACTTCTTTCCTGTGAGGGTGGCAGAGCCCTGGAAGAGGCTGCCCAGAGAGATGGTGGAGTCTCCTTCTCTGGAGACATTCAAACCCCACCTGGACACATTCCTGTGCAACCTGCTCTGGGTGGACCTGCTTTGGCAGGGGGTTAGACTAGATGATCTCCAGAGGTGCCTTCCAACCCCCTATCATTCTGTGATTCTGTGACTGCATTTTGGGCCCTGATTTGTTAAGGATATAAGTCTCTTGGGACATTCTTCTTAAGTCTTCAAAAATGTCTGTATGTCCATCCTCTGTCCTTTCAGATGCCTTCTGCTCTCAGTGGTCAGTTCCAGCAAACTTTGGCAGGGAACTGAGTTTTTAAGAGCACTGAAAATCAGACGATATCCCATCTGGCTAGAAATGCCAAGTCTGTTGCTAAGCTGGACTCCCTCTATCAGCGATTAGAAATTGGCATTAGGGACCAGTTTCATACTCGTATAAAGTAGCCCAGAGCTTCTCTGATAAAGGTAGCACACTGATAAAGGTAGTTCAGCATTATTCTCCTAAATGATCAATTATACTTGGCATACTTAAGAGAACAAACGAAGTAACTGTACTCCTTGTAGAGCTAGGTAAATTAATTTAGTGATAATAATCCTAAACTCTTGGAGCTGAGTTCCCGTCTCTATTCCGGCTAAATTGCCTTTGGAACGTGCTAAATCTATGGGCATAATAAGTCAAAGAAAAGCATTTCTCTATGAAACACCAATTCATTTTCCTCCTCTCCTTTGTGCTCGGTTATGACCGGGATTTCATAAAAGTGTGCTTGAGAGTGAAAAAACATATTATCCTTTAAATATGGTGTCCCAGCTACGGCTGAACTTTCTGTTTGGACTTAGACCAAGCTGCTGGGCTTAAATCCCAACTCTGGAGCTACCAGATGGACCACATTATTCTCACTTGGCAGAAACCCTATCAGACAAACTGTTTCGACCAGAACAGGTCTGCTACTCATGGAAGGTGCGAGGTACTAATGGGATATTTTGTTCCTGCCATGGGTGCCATGCTCTTTCTGGTACCCATCCCAGCTTGTATCGTACTTGGTTTTTAAAATTCCCTGGATCAGAGGAGTGGGGAAGGGTCTAGTGGTGCCACAGGCCTGCTAGCAGGTGGGGCATGGCCAGATGGATGTGCCTAAATGAGGACCACCAGCATCTCAGCATCCCAGCAGCCTAAAGTGTTTCACAGGGGAATGTCTCGGCCCAGCCAACAGGCACTGCCAAAGGGAGAGACGTGTTGGAAATCACACTTCTTTCTTGGACTCAAGCGCCTGCCTACTGTCCCGAGATACCTGCATCTTTGGCTGCATTTGACTAGTGAATAAACCAGGCTGGAGCCTGTTCACTGGCTGCCCAGGGCAAGTGGCACAGCAGAACTTGCAACCAGATGGTTTTTATCCCCCAAACAGATGACTTCACCCCTGCTGAGTTTTGTCAATGATCCTTGCCCTTTGTGAGGATGACCATGCCTGGACGTTGTCTAGGCTCACTAGCTGGTGTGGGCCTGAGACACGGTGGGGAGTAAACTGAGATTTAAGCAGTCTGGATGATCATGGAAAAGGGCCGGTGGCATTACTCTGGCTCTAGCTGGCTTTTTAATACAGACATAGCCTTGGAGGCTTAAAACATTGTGTAACCCTTTGGTTTTCCTTTCCTGAAATTGTACATTCTCCCCTTGAGCTCCTGTCACTTTCTTGTATCCCAGAAGAGAGTCTTGCAGTTCACTTCTCTGTTGGCTGAAGAGCAAACTCCCTTGTTTTTTGTCAACCTGGTTCCTAACAGCTTCATTTGGTGTCCTTTAGTTCTCCTTCTACAAGAGAAGCTTCTTGTACTGAAAGACATCCCTCTTCATCCCTCCTGAGTGCCCTTCCAGGACATCTTCTCATTTTTATGTAGCTATCACCCTCCCAGTCCTCAAGAATGCATAACAGAGGCATAAGAGAGAGAGCTTGCTATAGCTGGTAGTCAAGCAACACACAGGTTGTAGACGTCTTTTTTTACCCCTCCTCAGAAATGAGACCTTGTAGCTTTTTGACTGCAAGAAGGAGGAGCCACTGTGATGTCCATCCAGGATTCCTTCATTTTGGATAGTCAAGATAGGCCTGGGTCACATTTGCTTAGTTTTCTTGTCCCAGTGCTTCCCAGGAGATTTCATACCCAAAGGAAAGAACTCAGACAGTGCTCCTGGGCCACAACATGGAGAAGGTCCAGGAGACAGAGAAATACCCTTTTTCATGTAAAAAACACCAAGCTCTCAACCACAAGAAATGAACCACATCGTCTTCACCAGTGATACCAGGTCAAGTTTAGATTTGCTTATTTATCTTCTTGCTTAATAATTTGGAGGCTGAATGAGGAGACTGAGAAAGAAGTGGTGGGTCCCTTACTGCCTTCTGGTTCTCCCAAGCTACTGCTTTTTCTCCATAGTGCTTTGCAGATAGGCAGAGAAGATGGAGGTGTTGGCAAGTCCTGACCCGCCATGGCAGGCTTTTCTGGAGTAAAACAAGCATGTATCATCCTGGGAACTACTAAAAGAGATCACAAAAAACCCTTCCTTCCATACCCTCTAATGGTACAGCAGAATATAGGACAGCTAACCTGGAAGGACTAGCAGCAAACTGCTCTTTTCCCCATCTCTCAGGTGTGGCAGGAAATCTCTGTACCTCTATTAAACTTGTTACCCTTTTATGAGATTACTTCATATGCTGCTCAGTGAGAGGAGCACACAATGATGACCAGAGATTGATCCTAAAATGCTTCAGGAGTAGGTAGCTTCCGTGTTTTCCCAGCTTTGGGCACCAGGGATTCATGAACAAACTCCTGAGAGTTTCACTGCATGGGGTTCACCTGGGTCACAGAGGTCTGTGCCTCAGCCGGAGGCCTTAGCATCATCCCTGACACTGTGGAGATGTGTTCAACTCATCATAAGATGAGGTCTGCAGGGGAAGCAGAGGCCTCCTTGTCTCAAGAAACTAGGCAGGGGGCTGATAAACCAGTCCACAAGATTTTCATGGCACTACCAAACCTCACCAGTATCCAGCCCCTTCCATTCCTAGTGCACGGATAGGAGGTGAGGAGCTGAGCTCCACAAGCATCTGGGGAAATGAAAAACCAACTGGCTTTTCTGGCTTCATGCCAAGATGGAAAACAGATGGAATCCTTGTACTGTGGCTTTCTTCCTCCCTGGTAAGCAGATGTTGTAACCTTTTCTAGAGCGGGCTGAAGAAATGAGCCCTCTTCTCCAAGATCCAGCCAAGCTCCCCAAGCTCCTCACCAGGAGAAGGGAGACTAAGAGATACAGACCTTTTCTTGGCCCAGCTCACAGCCTGCAGCCTGACTGGCCTGCAAAGAGGGTGTAAAAGAGAGTGTGTACGGGGGCACTGACACGCACTTCATCATGGCTTTGCATCCCTGGGAAAGGAGCTGCAAAGAGAGTCAGGAGTGTTGGTTGGCTCAAGGCGGAGCTCCTTGCACAGCCTGTGTGGGTATTTTTTAAGCATATGTAGTCAATCGTGATCTGGTTGTAGAAACGAGTGGGAAGTCTGGGTCCTTTGTGTGCAGGAAAAGGCAGGTAGTAGGTTTAAGGGTGGGCTGAAAGGCAGAGGGCTGGGAGAAAAGAGAGTGCAACAACCAAGGAAAAGAAGGGAATGAAGTCACTGATTGCTTCTCAAGGCTGTATTTTAAAATGTCACCTGATTGGTTTTCAAGCCAGAAAGGTTTCAGGTCCAGTGGGTTTCCAGTAATGATGGTAAAATAAGGAGGAGCATTGAAAGGAATTTGTAAACTTTGTATTTCTTTCCTAGTTTTTTAAAGTTTCATGAAAAGGACTTTTGTCCTTCCTGGCTGGAAATCAAACCTGGGAGTAAAAACCTGTCTGTGTTCACCAAGAGAAAAGACTTTTTCTCAGCAAGGTTTCCAATACTTGGATTTGTGACATGGGAAGCTTTTTTTTTTTTTTCCTTTTCTTTTTAGGAAGAAATGTTTCTCTGTGTCTATGCTTTGCAAAATTTCATGTTGTGCTCACTTATCTGTGGAGAAGCAGCCTTTTTTGTAGGCAAAGTCCCCAGAGCTGCAGGTTTCCAGCCCCAGGAGGGGACTGACACATTTACAAGGAAAATGTCATGCTGCCACCTCTATCATTTGAAGATAACATTGCAAAGTGCATGGCCATCTTCCAGGTGATCTGTACTCCATCAGCTGGAGCAGGGCAACCACAGACCAAGGGCTCTTCTGGGTCTGCTCTTCTCCAGCCACAGCTGGAGAAAAGGCAGAGCAACCTCTAAGATGTGCAGCAGTGAGTTTCTGGAGCCCTCCTTAAACCATATCATTACATCAGGCCATGGGCAACTCGTTGCAGCCTTTACACCACACCACAGAGTGGAAATGACAAGAAAATGTGGATGAGTTAGTAGGCATCTCAAATCATGGATAAGTAGGGAGCAGCCAGTCCCTATGAGCACTGCAACAGACACTGGGACTATGTCCTGGCCTAAACCACTTCTTAAATAAGTCATAGTCAAGCCTGGGGTTTCTACAACGGTTTTCTTCAAGCGAAGGAGATAAAACTTCATCATGCTAGCAAGTATCAGAGAAGGAATCATGCACCAGCACCCCAGGGGCATTCAGGAATCAAAAATGTGCGGAGCCAGAGTTGGAGACAGGATCACTGGAATAGGGAAAGTTGCCTAACTTTAGCCCGGCAGCTTGATCCAACACTAGTCCTGGAGACTGATCTGCAAACCACGCTGAGCACCACCAGCTTGCGCAGACCCCCAGAACGGAGGGAGTCAGCTCTTAGGTGCTTAGCATGGAATGGCCTGCCAGGGATTTGGTGAATCCATCTTAATTTCCACATGTCTTCTGGTGAAATCGGTATTGAAGTCATTATGATAGCACGGGCTTTTCCAGATGTGACAGTAAATGTCTGCAGGCACGCTTTTTAACAGTCTGCAGGGTTAGGAAGACATTTTATGATCTAGGTGGACGAGGCTGTTTAATGTCTGAGAAAAAAAAAAAAAAAAAAAAATTAATGGCAAAGAGCTGCCTAACAAGCCTTTTTTTCTGAGTGATTGCTAGCCAGGCTAATGTGTATTTGGTCATAAACCCGCTGGGACATTTGGGATGTATTAGCCAACTTTTGCATAACATACGCAGGAAGATGCTGAGACGATACAACTGGTATGTTATGGTGCTGTACAGAACTATTGAGTTACATGGTACAAAATCTGAGTTTCTTTAACAAGGTGACCCTTGTCACTGGTGTGGACGTGGTTCACGTGAAAGGTGTAGATTTTTGGTGTGACATTTCCTTATGATATTTCATCTGTGTTTCCCTTTTTTGCCCCTATCTGCAAGATAAGGGTTTTTTCTTTCCTATCAGCCTGAGGATCATTCAGATATCACAGTAATGAGAGACAGACATGTCCCTTCAAGAAAGTGGGCCCACTTCATTTTAGTGGCAGGAGACCAGTGAACATTTTGTCATCGTCTGGAAAGTGCTAAGTTTGCCACTACCGTGGGAAATTACACTTTTTAATAACAGCCTTTTTTACTAATGGTGTGACCTGTGTGAATGGCCTATGGAATGGGTGACCAGAAGATGAGGTGGTCTTCACTTCTGGAGTGTCCTTGTACTTGAAGGTGGACAGTGTTGCTGCTGTTGTGTTTAATGAAGGAGAGCTGGACAACCATCTAATTTCAGACTGTGTTATAAAACATAATCTGAAGTCCTTAGCAGTCCCCATAAGTACGTTCTCGTTGCTTCTAAGCCATACAGGAGCTGGCTTAAAGATCCCTGAAATAATTCCTGGTATCTCAGGGAAGATCTTCACTGCTAAGTATGAGAGGTTCTGGGTGCAAGCTCAGGTCTTGGAGTACCAGTTGGCCATGCTGCATCGCCGTTAGCTCTCTCTCAAACCCTGCTCTCAGGCAGAGGAGAGCCGAGGTGTTTGGACATAAGCCATGCTGTGACACTTGGCCTCAGGGCCAGCAAACCAGCTCCGGTCGGCTTTATTTAGTAGAGTAGGTGTTGCTGATGAGACTACACCACTTTTGGCTCCCTCTGCCCTGCGCAGTCCTTACCATACTGTCCCGGCAGGCTTTGCACCTTCAAACACCCCCACAAGTCTTTATGCCACATCTCAGAGCTCATAACACCTACCCTCAGTTTCTTACTGTAAAAACATTATTCTGGCAGGCTGCAGGGCAGCCCACTTAATATTTCAGACACTTTGAACTGAACCCCCCCATCCCTCCTCCAATAATTACTATGAACTAGGGCCATGGGGCATCACACAGGACCCAGAGGAGGCTGAAGGCCAAATGCCACGTGCTGTGGACCAGGCAGTCTGCTGGCAACCCCAGGCTGTGTGCGGCGATACAAACCAGGCTGCTCGACTGGACTTCAGGGCTAGAGGGGAGTACAACCCTCTTTTTTTTTTTTTTTTTTGTCACAACAAAGGAAATCATCATAGATTTAGAGGAACGATGCCCTTAGAAAGCAAGAAATACTTTTGCCAGTGAAGACACTGGAAATATTTTGTGAGATATACATACACAGAATCATAGAATGGTTCGAGTTGGAAGGGACCTTAAAGATCATTGAGTTCCACCCTCCTGCCATGGGTAGGGACACCTCCACTAGACCAGGTTGCTCAAAGCCCCGTCCATCCTGGCCTTGAACCCCTCCAGGGATGGGGCAGCCACAGCTTCTCTGGGCAACCTGGGCCAGAGCCTCACCACTCTCATTGGAAAGAATTTCTTCCTAATATCTAATCTGAATCTCCCCTCTTTCAGCTTAAAACCATTACCCCTTGTCTTATCGCTACATTCCCTGATCAAGAGTCCCTCCCCATCTCTCCTGTAGGCCCCTTTTAGGTACTGGAAGGCCACTACAAGGTCTCCCCAAGCCTTCTCCAAGCTGAACAACCCCAACTGCCTCAGCCTGTCCTCACAGCAGAGGGGCTCCAGCCCTTGGAGCATCTTCTTCTAACTTACCAGCTCACCTTTGTGTGATGAAAGTCATGGTTCAGATAAATCTTCCTTTGGTAAGACACGTGGCAACACTCAAAACCCAGTAAGTTTCCATTAATACCCTTGGTTCAGTCCGCAGCACAACAGAGCAGTTTAATAGGGTTATCAAATGCAAGGTAATCCATGGCAGCCAAATGTGAGGTCATTCGCATCAACTCGACTTACCATGAAGAAGTGTCCAACTCCTGCCTGCCTTGCATGGAGAATGTGCGCTGGGACAGTTACTACATCTCAGCCAGCATGTGGCAATGCCATATGGGCTGCCGTAACTAGGTTTTGTGTGTTTGAGTGCCGGCGTCCAGCTGCTCACAGAAGATGGGTTGCATCTCCTGAAAGGGGCAGCAGATGTAGACTGCTCTGTGCAAAAGAAAACCCAGCCTGTCTTTAATCCAGAATGCATGGGTTTGACATTCCAGGCATATCTTGACATTGCAGCAGATGATAGTACAGACAACCTCTAGGTCCCCACGCAGCATGAGCAGGATACGTTGTTATATATATAAAAGGATCTCGTGCCAAAATGCTTGCAGTCTAAATCTGTTCAATAGCCTGAATGCGGTCTACAGGAGTGACTTGACTGTGTAGGAAGAGGTAGGTAGGTGGTCAGGCAAAGACTTTGCATAAAATCAGGGACATACTTTGGACTCTGGTTGCTCAATGAGAAACTGACTGAAAGGTCACTACTGAAAAAGCTTTCCAGGCTTTGGCTTGAGGAATTTACATCTCTTGACTGATTGACCTTGTTGTTAGCCTGGAAGGGGCAGCATGTGGAGGTGTGAAAGCCAGCAGCTCATTTCCCAATGACTCAACCTCATGAGCCTTTTCCTTCACCCCTGACTACACATGGACACTGCTGCCCCATTTCTGCAGGTGTTGGGGGAAGATTCCTTAAATCTTGCCTCTGGCTCACCTCAAAGGAGATATCTGTCTCTATATATTATCCTCAGGCATCACCTGAGTATCTGGAGTACTATGTCCAGCTTTGGAGTCCTCAACACAGGAAGGACATGGACCTGTTGGAACAGGTCCAGTGGAGGGCCACGAAGCTGATCAGAGGGATGGAGCACCTCCCCTATGAAGACAGGCTGAGAGAGCTGGGGTTGTTCAGCCTGGAGAAGAGAAGGCTCCGGGGAGACCTTATAACAGCTTTCCAATATCTGAAGGGGGCTACAGGAGAGATGGGGAGGGACTCTGTCGGGGAGTGTAGTGACAGGACGAGAGGTAATGGTTTTAAATTGAAAGAGGGGAGATTTAGATTAGATATTAGGAAGAAATTCTTTCCTGTGAGGATAGTGAGACCCTGGCCCAGGTTGCCCAGAGAAGCTGTGGCTGCCCCATCCCTGGAGGTGTTTAAGGCCAGGCTGGATGGGGCTTTGAGCAACCTGGTCTAGTGGAGGTGTCCCTGCCCATGGCAGGGGGGTTGGAACTCAATGATCTTTAAGGTCCCTTCCAACTCTAACCATTCTATGATTCGATGATCACTGCATGAAGTTGCTCTGGAGATGCCAGGTCAGGCAGGGCAAAACGAGGCAGGCTTACCAGCTGAGATACCAGTTCATCTGCAAGGGTGGAAGTGGTGTGCCTCGGTCAAACAATATGAGAGGCTCGATAGGGCTCCAGAGATAACATAGAAGGGGAACTGTCTCTCTCTCAGTGAGCCGAAAAAGAGAGGCAGCTCCTTCAGCGTCCACCTCTCTGCTGACAACGAGATTACAGCGGGCAACCATGGCTTTTATAAGATGGAAATATATCTACTTACTGACTTCAGGCAGCGAGGAGATGGCAGTTTTTCACCACTATCAAACCAGGCTGGATTTGAACTGGCATCCAAAACATACCCCAGCAGGCTTGTAAGCCCCTGGGTGTCTCTCCCTTCTGTACAGCACTCAGCTCTCAGAGGCCATGGGTGTTATTACTACAATAAACATTGATGTTAGCTTTCTGTCTGCCAGGTATGCTGCACTTCAGAAATGCCACACGTATTCCCAGCCTTTAGGAATTTCCACAAATCCTACCCATTCAAACCAGATCCCACATCTGCTTCCCCTGCAAAAATCCAGCTGCATCTTCTATTGTGCCTTTACAGTGATTATCTGAAGATTTTCCTCCAGTTTAGTAAAACTGCAGCTTATACAATCTTCACCTCTAAAGCACGAAAGGAAAGAAGAAAATAACAGGGTACAATGTCTCCTTTAGCTAAAATTCCACCAGGGCCAGCCACGCTACCGAAAGGGAAATCCCTCCACAAATTAAGGAAATTCAGATATTTCTTTCATTCTAAGAGGCATTCCCGACAGAGCCAGGGCTTGTTTCCAAAGACATGGCTGCATTCCAGCATCAGAGAAACTTTATTATGCAAATATTGACCAGCATTGAAGGAAACAGCAATAAAAAACTGTCAAAGGTGACAAAAACTATTGTGCTTGGGCTGTAACATCTGAAGCCAAATTTTGGGAGCATTGTTTCACTGGTGAGATGTCTTTTGGAAGTAGATGGTAGCAGTGAATGGTCTGTGTTTCTACTTTTTTTTTTATTTTCTTTTCTTCTTATTTTGTTTTAATTGGGGAAATTTTAGTCCTGGAAATGATGACGGAAACACTAGCAAATGCACAGAATCCTGTTATTGTCCAGGACTTAGTCGTGCAATGATCCAAACAATGATCCAAAGCGTAGACCAAAACTAATAAAGACCTACCTGGCAGGAACATGAAGAGGAACATTATGTGTTATGGACTGGCCCCAGGAATGAGAGCGCTGGGTGGAAGAATATTGAAAAAAGATGGGAACTCCACCTCCAGTGAAGCTGATGGAAAAGTCCAAAGGAGGCCCAGGAATGATGGGGCAGGAACTCAGTAATGATATACAAGTTGTAAGGTTTGAGGCAAAAGTCAGGGGTCACACAGATGAGGATTTAAGTTACGCATTGGCAAGGGAGAGCCGAGAAGTCTAAGTATTTGCAACTTATGTGCAGAGGGGCTGGAGAAGACATGAGGATACAGCACAACCCCACAGGCTGTGTAGGTGTGAGTTGGGGCAGCATCTTGCCCTTAAAATGACTTCATCTGCCTCCACAGCAGAACTGAATTAAATCTTCACAAGCTGGGGAGAGACACTTTCAAAAGACATCCCTACCCATTTCTTGTCCTTACAAAAGTGACAAAAAAACAATAACTACATTAGCCCAGGTCACAGGTAGTGTCACCTACCCAGAAGTAGTCAGAAACAAATGTCTGAAAAAGTATTTAAAAAAGCAAATAATGACTCCGCCTTCCTTTGCAACACCCTCCTGTCTTCTGACATGGGTGAATCTCAGGTACAGTTTTATCATAATCAAATGCAAAGACACCAGACTCACATTTCACCCTCAGGAACTCCCGCTGAAGCTGAAGGAGAATTTGGCCCTGAGATAAGGGCTACTTTAACCGATATTCTCTTTTGTGCTGCTTCTCTCCTTCTGTTAGGCCTGCTCTAAGCCATGTTTACCTCATCAGTATATAGGTGCACCCCAATGGCTCTGTAGGATATCCTCCTTTATTCAAAAATGACCTCTTCCTTTTCTCTTCAGGCTCCCCTCATGATATATATTATCAGCAGCATGGACAGTGTGAAAAATAGAGTTTATACCCCATCCCTGAGCTGGCATATGAATCAGAAGACAAGGATGGGCATTGTTTCTCAACGCTGGCATCTAGACAAAGATTGTTGTCAACAAGGCCTTAATACATCATCTTCCCAAATAACAAGTAACAGGACAAGAGGAAATGGCCTCAGGTTGCACCAGGGGATGTTTAGGATGGATATTAGGAACAATTTATTCACTGAAAGGATTGTCAAATATTGGAATAGGCTGCCCATGGAAGTGGTGGGGTCACCAGTCCTGGAAGTATTTAAAAGCCGGGCAGACGTGATGCTGAGGGACATGGTTTAGTGGTGTTTTTTTCAGTGCTAGGTTGATGGTTGGACTCAGTGATCTCAAAGGTCCCTTCCAACCTCGATGATTCTATGATTCTATTATTCAATATCTAACCATGGTGAATAAACTGTACTCTTGCATTGCCCATCTCCTTCCATTGACTATAGAGACAATGTAGCTGACACCACACCAAATGTTAATTTGCATGACAATTAACAAATTGATCTAAAAGCTCACAGAAGGCATGAGCTTTCCATGATCCCCCTGCTCCCTGTGTATGCATGGGATCAAGCGCTTGTTCAACCACGTGACGCCACCTTGATCTACATACAATATTGCTCTTCAGGTTTGACATCTGGGTATGGTTTAAGTGAAAAAATGTTAATTGGGACCTTTGGAAATGTCACAGGTCCTTCAAAAGCAGCCTGAAGTTCATGGGGTCTGGCCGAGACTCACAAAAAGGGGCACCACATTTTCTGTCCCTGCCCAAAAGCTCTGTTAAGGTGCAAATCAGAAATTTGCCCCTGGAAAATCCTGGTCTCAGGCCATGCTGCTGCTTTGTGTTCAAGTTGCTTACTAGAGAAAATGTTGCTCTGAGCTGGCACTGGTCACTGTGTCTCCGAACAGGGGAGATCTGTTGCTTGCAGAACGGGTTACCTCATGGTTCAGGAAAATGGGGTGAAAAGCTCTAACATTGAGTCTCTGCAAGTGCAGTGAAAGAAAATAGATGCTAGTGTTTCTTTTGCAACTTTCCATGTTTCTCAGATCTGGTGAGGGGAGACAGTATCCCAGCCTATCTCCTCATGGCTCGCTCTCACCTTCCTCACCTTGTTTATTTAGGTGCAGGAGGCTGATCTGGCTCTGAGGAGGACTCCCTCCAGCCTGACGTGGTCTCAGCAGAAACAGAGATGGGCAAGATATTTTAATTTACATTTAAGGAGAGGCAGGCATTAAAAAAAACCCCAGCAGATGACACCTTCTGCAAATGGTCTGCAATGAAGAGCCCCTTCCAAATCTGCAAACAAGCCCCCAGAAAGATAGGATTTAGAGGGAAAAGTTAGTGGTATAGGGGTTGCTTGTTCCAACGTACCAGGCACAAAGTGATCCAGGGAGCCTTTACAGTAAGAATAACACATATAGACATACACACACAAAAAAAAAAAAAAAAGATGCAGAGTAATCTAGACTTGTTAAAGCCTTTTCCTTTCTGGCCCTGTCTGGCAGAGCTTGAGTTTTAAAATACCAATGCCTTTTCTTGTCACTCTCAGCTTTAATTTATTATTTTTTTAAATCAATAAATATCCCTCCACTCCTCCATCTGGAGGATTCCTCCTTCATCCCACCACTGCCAAGCTGATCAGAGCCACCTATGCAATGCCATTTGATCCAGAACATATTTCAATCTTGGCCCGTTCTCAGCCTCATAAATTCCTGACATGATTCGGGAGGCGTTTCTGTTGGAAATAGCTATCCGCTCCACTCTCGTATTTATAGAGATTGCTGCTGCCTCTGATCTGAGGCCAAACATTAGGAATAATTGCAGCAGGAAGCAGGACAGAGCTCGACATATTGTTTGTCTGGATTGTTTTAATTTCAAGATCGTGGAAGTACCCCCACTTACTGATGTTAGGAGAAAAAAAAAAAAAAAAAGAAAAGCATTGTTCGGGAATTTTCTATTTTAATTTTTTTCTTTTTATTGCTTTTGTTAGAAGCAAAGAGGGAATCATTGTGCTTGCTGCTGAGGACAGGGAGGTGAATTAGATGTTGGTGACTTATTAATTCAGGAATCCTGTCCCTGCAGATTAGACCAGAGGTTCCCACTTTTTTATTTTCTGCTTGTTGAAACAAAGCCAGGAAATGCACATGGCTCTGCATACGCGCGTGTGTGTATGTGTGTATGTGTGCATGACGGGAGGGAGGGGGGTGCAGAGCTGTAGGTGGGCCCCCAGAAACATCAGCCACACTACCGCGCCAGTCAGGGCTGAAGCTGCACATGGACAAGGTGCTAACGCTGGCAATTGGGAAGGAGCCACATATCCAGCCAAGGCGACGGCCCCTCCTCAAGGCGTGAAGTCCTTGGCCATGCAGCTCAGAGCTGAGAAGGGAAAGCTGCAGGATGTGGATGCCAGGAGCCTTCAGACACGCCGTGTCTGAACTGGGGTAGCCGTGTTTGGAAGTGAGAGACACATGCACATGCTGGGAGCCTGAGCTGAAGCCTGTTGAAGTCGACAGAAAAACATTTTTCACTTTGGTAGCCTTCGGGCGACACTGGAGGTGACGCTAAGAGGGAGGATGGGGAAAAGGGCAGAGCAAAGTTTCCCCAGTATGGGGATGCCAGGCAGTCTATGAGGTGGAACCATAGGGTTTCTGATGCTCAGAAACCCCATTGTAAACATCTCCCACCCATGTCTGACCATTGACAAAATCACGAGGTTGTCTGGGACATCAATGAAGCGCAGAGTGAGCTGATGAAGTGGGACCTCACTGCAGAGAGGCAGAGGGCTGTCTTCTCCTCCCACTGCCATGATTTCTGGGTAGTGTTGTTCTGATACAACAGAGATTTAGCTTTGCCCCAATCTTACTGCCTTCAGAAGAAAGTACTTAATAACTTGCTTAAGTACCCATTGTTTCAGTCAAACCCTTAGAGTCATTCTCAGGTACTTGTTGAGCAACCTGGTCTAGTGGGAGGTGTCCTTGCCCATGGCAGGGCGTTGGAACTCAATGATCTTTAAGGTCCCTTCCAGCTCTAACCACTCTATGATTCTATATTGAAGTGTGTTCCTGAGTAGGGGTCCTTAATTTGAGCTATTGCCTCTTGAGAAAGAAACCTGGCTGTGATTTAATTGCTGGGTAATAGTTTTGGGAAAAGAGATCTCTTCTGCCAACTCCTGGGCTGTGTTGGTTCAAGCCTACCCCTGTTGCTGGTTACCGAGAGCTCTCTTAATTGAGCATAGGTACAGGGTAAGAGCTGCCATAAGTTCAGAGGAGAAAACCGTCCACGCTCCCACAAAGAGCTACAATCATATTAGCTTAACACAAGGGAATAATAAAGAGCTCTACTCAGAGAAAAAAATGGCAAGAGCCAACATCTGGGAGGCGAAGCCAAAAAAACATTGGTTACGAGCAAGTGGGCCTTGTAAATTGAAGGGGGAGGTTGACAGCCTGGGGCGATCTGTCAAGGAATGGTTAAAGGCTTGGCCAGTCTTCAGGGTGTCTTCAGGAAAAGATACTTTAAACAAATCCAGGTCACTGGGCTCACTCAGTGCAGTTTTGAGGTGAAAGCGTCCGTTCTGTGCTGTGCAGGAGATCAAATTAGGGGTTCGATGGTTTCTGCCACCCTTAACATCTCTGAATAGAGAAATGCCAGGAAGCACTTGTGCACTTCTTAAGCTGACAGAGAAAATGGAAATGAAGCCGTCTCAAACTGCTTCTTGGATTGTCAGTGACGTTGTGCATTTACGTTTTTCCCCCAGCAACCTGTGAAATTTGTTTAGACACAGTTTTGAAAAATATTGCAGTGGTGGGAGAAGAGATAAGGAACAAACCAGGCTGTGTGTCCGGCAACTGCCCCATCTGGCTGCTGGCATGAAGGTATCTTTGGTGTCCTCCATGATGTTTCTAATGGCAGCACCCAGCACTGCCGTGGCTTCAGATGCTGAGTCTACTGCCTCAATAAAAAAATGCCAGCAGCTGAAGGAGAATGGAAGATAAATGTCTTTTAAGGTCCTGGAACAAAATGAGGGCAGAACCAAAATAGGTCTTGTGGTATTCAAACTCGATCATTCCTTCCTGAGCTCCTGCACCTTCTGGGAGGTAGGGCAGAGAGGCTAACCCAGTGCGGCCTTTCCTACACTATTACATGGGATAAAACTCATAGACATGCAGTAAGAAATGCAGATGAAAGGATGGAAAAAAGGATGGATTAATTCTGGTTTTCATCCAGGGAGCTGAGGCAGCGAAAGCTATAAAGGAAGGCTATAGCAAAATGGGGGATTAAGCAATTATTTTGAGTCTATACCACATCTCTGTCATTCCAGTAGCACCTTCCCATGGTCCTGACCATCTCAACCCATAACTGTGGCCGGCAATTACGTTACCCTGGAGTCTTCACCACAGTTAAGTCACAATTACCTCCCTCCAGGAAAAGAAGTAGCCCTGAAAAAATTAGCAAGCTCAGCATTGCTTTCAATCTTTGAAGTGACCCTTGCCATGCTTCAGTGTCCCTCAAAATCTCATGCTAGTAAAAAATACTCCCTTTATTTGAAAAAAAAAATTAAGGATAATAGAAAAAGGGAGAACACAAAATAGACAGAGAGGAAGACTGGGACAGACGCCAGAAGATCTGATGCTAATCAGCTCCAGATAATGTCCAAGTCCAACATCGCTTTCCCTGGGGACGGTACCCAGGACACAGCGCCAGGAGGATGTCAGTGCTGAGACTCCAGCACTCGCCTGCACCACCGGGGAAAGGGAATCTGCAAATATTTAGTCTGCCAGAAAGACTATTCCAATTAGTGGATGTCAGATCAAGGCCTGAAGGATTCTGAAACATGTAAGGGTTTGCACAGGGCTTACCCAAGCCACAGAAGGGTCGTCACTTACTTAAAACTATTAGTATCTGACAAGCATGTACATCGCCAGGCACTTGAAGCAGAAACTGCTTAATTTACACTAACAGTCATGGGATGGATCCCATTCAGCACGAATTCCTGTGTCCCCAGAAAGCTGAGCCCTGGGCTGATTTCATCCCCTGGAAATTTGCTTATTCATAAATAAAAAAACACCACCTGACATCATCTGAGCTGAGGGAAGGAGTCTTTGTCGCAGAAGACAGGGTGTCATCACCCCGCTGTGTTGTTGCTGGCTTCGGTCTGACCGTTGGTCCTAATATGGTTGTGGTTAATGCTTACACCAACAGCCGCGGACAAGCAGGGACTTTTTTGGAAATGAAGGGAGAGGGACTGCAGAGCCCCATGTGAACATTCAAGTGAAGAGAGTCTTGTCAGCAGATGCAGCAATGCTGGCATCGCACTGGTTGTGGGCAGGGGGCTGTTCTCTCCCACCTTCATTTTTCCACACTGCAATGTTTTTTTTTTTTTCCTTCAAATAAGGGCATGAAAATCTTCAGGTCGAGGCAATGAACAACAAAGAGACTGAGAGCTACTGACAGGATGGAATTTAAAGTTCAGCCTTAAGTGCAGACATTGGTTTAATCCCTGTCTCATCTCCAAAACCAGCCAGGATGTCCTCAGCATGGTGATGCCTGGCCATCCCCTCCCAGAAAAGCACTAACATCCTGATGCAAGTCCTTCTTCTCTGATTTGGGTAGTGACTGAGAGTGCAGAAGATGCATTTTCATCTCCCCCGAAGCCCTCCTGTGCAGCCCAGTTGGTCACGAGGGTCTGAATACATCTCTCCAAATCTTGTCTCTGAGCTCAATCTCTGGCCAACACCAGCCATCCCAGCATGGGTAAGGAAAGCAGGCCAGGTTTGATCTCAGATCATGACTCACATCCACACAGTCAAAATCCCCTTTTTCTGCCCCAAAACTGTGCCTGGTGAATAGTTCGTGGCCTGTGTCCAGGCAATGTTGCTAAAACCATCCAAGGAGTAACGCTAACACGCAGCCAGCCTCTACAGGTGAGCCCATGGACTGGGTCTGTCGACTGTGTAGATCCCAAAAGCTTCCAGAGACAGAGGAGAGAGGCAAACACCCTCTCTCCATCCTCACAGGATGAGGTAGGATGTTTGGGAGATGAAGGCTGGTGGGATGAACTGAGATTTGGATGTGCACTGGACTGTCACAAGGTCCTACTCTGGATGTTTCAGGGAGCTAAACCTAGGTGAGATGAGCCCCTGCCACCCTTACCTGCTGCCTTAGGTCCTTTATCTGGAGGGATAAGGGCAAGATAAGAGATGAGGGAGGGCAACTCTGCCAATTCTCACAGAGGTGCAAACTTTGCACTCTAAAGCAGTGGGCACTGGAGCCATGTTCCTGAGAATTTTTGTGATCCCACCTCTGCAGATACTGAATGCTTTGTGACATCAGTCCTTGCTTTTGCTTTTATTGTCCCAGGAGGTGAATTGAGATGAGCTACTTTGCCCTTCAAGTGAGTGACAGGGTGGGATGCTGAACCTGGCTCTTTGAATCACCAGGCTGGTCCTCACACCATCCTAAATGTAGAAGGAGAGTGCTGACGAGATGGAAGAAACCCTCTTCTTTTTAGTGATATTTTGTCCAGACTATAGACAAGTGCTGAACTTGCTTTGCAGTGACTGCATTTCAGGCAGCTCCTAGCTACGTGTTTTAAAAGGAAAAGTTTTAAAGAGGCTTATAGCAAATACCTGCTATGAAATAGGCTTTTTATAGCTGTGACTGGAATAAAACTGACCAAAAGTGACAGAACAAACTGCTCAAACAGAACCAGACCAGGGTGTAGCTCCAGGACCAGACCTGGCTGTACACATCTCTAGGGTTTAGCTCCACAGGCAGCAATGCAACTTCCCTGCTTTATATCAGCTGGGATTACGGCCCATCTAGAGAGCTCTGCAGGTGGCCACAGCCAACTTCTCCCAGCTAAGAGCTCCCTAGAGGTATTGTCTTAAATATCAACAGGGGCAAAAATGGACCACAAAGGAGTAACTTCATTTCTGCCCGTGTTTGTGTGGTGTGTAAGGCATGGTTTGGTCTATGTGCATTTCTCACGTCCTCTTAGAGTGACCCTCTGGCTTTGGAAAACATGAAGTTTATACGCTAAAGCCCACTAGTTTTAGAAAAAGCAAAACTCAATGGATCCTTTGTGCCAGATGATGTTTCAAAATATTGCACTCAATAGGGCTGCCCAAAGTAAGTGTTGAAATGTTACACATGGTTGTCATTTGTAATGATTTGGGGACTCTTAGATGTACAGGGCTGGCAGGAACAGTCTCTTCCACCTGACAAGCATGAGGAACACCCAGAAGCATCACAGGAAACCTTGCTATACAAAGTCCAGCTAAACAAAACCAAGGACAACTTGGGGACATGGTTTTACTGAAAATCAGTGAATGAGCAGAAGGTAGGAAACAGTTTCAGTCCTTGTTCCACTAAAGTCAAACCAGGTTTTGTAGTTATTTGCTGTACGACCAGGGCTTCACCCATGGTTGCTGCCTTCAGCCGTATCTTGCCTGTTTGAAACAAGAAATTCATTTTCAGAAGACTGGTTTTAGGTGCAGAGTTGCTTAATTACATGGATTTAGTTGAATGAGACGGGTAGGACCAAACTGGAGGAATAAAAACGTTTCTGATTTAGGGTGCATCAAGTTTCAGAGGTCAAAACTTCCACTTTCCCCCTTGTGAAAATCAAAATATCTCAAATGAACGTAAGAAATAGTAACTCGTAGTTTTGCAGCCCTTTGCCATCTCCTGGTAGAATATACACAGTCCTACAGCGGAGAACTTTCTGAACACGGTGTTTATTAATGGAGCCCATCCCAGCTGTGCAATCCTCATGCTGAGTAACAGCAGGAGTTTCTTCAGGTCTCCTCACCATGCCAGGTTTTGGTGTTTGTGAAAATGAGATGCCCTGAAAGGAAACTTTCATCTGAATTTCTCAACAGGTGAGCCCCAAATGTGGTTTACGTTCCATTGCTACTTAACACACACAGCCAGGCCTGATGGATTTGGTACACTTTCTGGTCCATCAGTCTGACAGATTGGAAGGGAAAGGGATTTTTTTTTTTTTTTTCAATGCCATGCAAGCTTTCAGTGCCTTGCAGATGATCACTTTCCTGGCATACTCCATCCTCCGACTGAATATGGAAATCATGTTTAGATATAAAGACCATGAGTGACAGTCAGGCAAACAAATGCATTTTCTAGTAACAAAAGCCAGACAGAGAGTTGGACTATTTTTCTACACCAACCTCCAAAAACCTGTGCTTGGTGTAAGAAAACTGAGGAAAGGAATCTGTAGAATCTCCTCAAACTTAAAACACCAGCAAGAAATTGCTCCCAGCCCTTCCTCTGCTTTTGTGCTGTAACCCTATTCACTTACCCTCCAGCAAATCTGCTGCACCAAGTGCCAGAGTTCAATCATAACCAGGGATTTTCAATACTCAGACCTGATCCCTTCCTTTCCCATTGCAGTCCTCCCTTATCGACCATTTCCCACAATTAGGGGTCCCTCCATTCCCCAAGCTGCTTTAAGTATAAGCATGTTATCGTGTTACCTTCCCCTGGGCAGATGCTACCTTTGGTAAAATCCCCTTTTCCATGTGTTCGGGTTTTTTTCCTTTTCTTTCTTTTTTTTTTTTTTTTTGGTTTTTGAAGAGGAAAAATGAAAATACAAATAGGTAATAGTAATAAATCTCTTCCCATATTTCACATTCCACCATGCTCCCTTTAATATCTCTATTTATGATACGCATTGTTTAACACCATTTCACAGCAACACCTTTTAAAGGAAGGTTGGCCAAAAATGTATTGTTTTTGAAGACTTACTAGACTAAATGTTGAGTTCAGAGAGATTTCTCCATCTCACCTTAGTCTATAGCTTAGCTATGGAATGTATAGGTAGTGTAGGGCCCACAGTTGGCCCACAGAGTAAGAAAACCCAGAGACGAGCTCTAGCAGTGGGCTGGACCAGAGATCTCACCCCTTGATGCAAAGACCTTGACTATTTTCAAACTCTCATGTACGTCTTGCAGTGAACTGGGACTGACCTTTGTTTTTAGAACAGGAAACTCTCCAGAATGTATTTCTTCTGGGGGTATGTGATATTTTGCATATATTTCTGTATCTGCTGCTAGCTCATGGCCCGTGTTCCTCCTGTGTCCCTCCGGTCAAGTCTCAGCGGATCTGTAATCTCTTACATCTGCATCTGTTGCTCGTACGTGCAACGGGCAAATATACTTGTGGCTTCAAAGAATTCCTTTCTCCTATACGCCCTTTACTTCTCAGTACATGGAGAAGTACTCTTACACGTTCACATTTTGTTCCAAGAAAATAGTCTGGTCCTGGAAAAGACCCCAAAAAGGTGTTCCACAAGGTCTCCAGCTTGTGAGAAAGGTAAGCTTGGTCTTTGGCTGTCTTCCTTCTCATCTTGTATTTTTTTCCACTCCTCTTGTCCTCTTGGTTCTTTCATGCTGTGCAAGTATTTGGACTTTGGTGCTTGAATCGGAGCGTCATGCTGGTCTTCAATGAGAGCATTTCTTCCCTAGAGAATGACTCACCAGGCACTGTCTTTGCTTCCTTCAGTACAACCTTCACAAATAAAACTGCTGGTTCAGCTTTGCTGTTCGGTCACGGTCAGGGGGCGACACGCTGGGACAGGATTTCTCTTCCTGGGTAAATCATGCAAAGTTACTGCAAGTCAAACAAGGTGCCTGCTGAAATGCCTCTTTGCTTTATTGCATTTTGTCTGACAGCTCATCTACCTCCCCTCGGCCTGCGTACTTGTCTGCAACGATGAGGTAGTTTGTGTGGTTTGCGATGAAAAGGTCCTTTCCTAGTTTGTTCCAAAATCTACTGGGGATGCTGTATATTTTCGTTGTCTCTGTTTGTTGCTTGGCCAGCATTTCCTTGCCTGTGTAACATCTGTTCACCAGACCTCAGATATCCTTGATCATATTTGGCCAGTATGAGGCACCTCTAGCTTTCTGGTGTGTTCTTGAGAGTGCATCTGTTCCCAAAAATCTGTGTGTTGAGATTCAGCTGCGTTTCTGTCTGATCCATCTATCCCACATGACTAGCTCATCTCTGTATTTCCAGCTAGTAGTCTCTCTCTGTCTCCTTTTCCATGGCTTTTTGTGCATCCTGTTGATATCTGATGAGCTTTATGTCTGTTTGGCACTTTCACATAGGTGGGAGTTCACTTTTCCAGTGCTCGCAACTCCTGGTAGAGCTCTTGTGGTAGCATGAGGGTTGACAATTGGTTTGGACAATGGCGATGGCTGTGAAGAACTGTTCTCCTCTTTATCCAACAGTTCACTAAAGGATCTTTGTCTCCTGCCTCCTTCAATCGTCAGCCCTTTTACTTCTCTCCTTCCCACTCTTCCTGCCTTTGACTTCTACCCTATCTTTCCACTTAGGACCTCCATTTCCTTCAGCCACCCAGTACCCACTTCCACTTCCCCTGCTCTACCTCCACTCCTCCTCTAGCCTCTTCATGTGCAGATGTTTAGGTCTGTAGACTTTAGACCTCATTTTACCCACCTCAGATAGCCAACTGAGGAGCACCCTTGACTAGTTGTAACCAATGGAGACAACTTCAGAGGACATTTCAGCCCACTTCTTCTGGAAATGCCTTTCTTTCCACTGACAATAAAGAGGAGTCTATGTGCTTTGCTTTGATATTTAGAATCACCCAGGACAAATCCAGTCTATATGTTGCCTGTTAGATACCCTGGCCCTTGATACAGCACTCAAGGTAACTTCCTTAAGTGTCTTTGGGGCACTTTCCTCAGCTTTTTCATCTGCTATTCATATTTCAGAAAACCCCTTCCTTCCAAATTACATGCTGGGGAGCAATAATAAAGTCTGCACAGGCCAGAGAAAAACCTGACAGTTGGTCAGTCTACTGAGCCTTTTCATTCAGACTCCCACATCTTTCATTCCTATGACAAATTTGGTGTAATTTGGCAGTGGTCTGATCTATTGTTTCTCCAGATTTTTGACCTCTATCACAACTCTTTCATACATGACATTTTCTGTGGGCTGATGGTGATTTTGGAGTACAGTTAACATTTGTGGGTTGTGGGTCCATCCAGACGAGGGGTGAGCATGTGACACCCATTGCTTACTACAGCTAGCAGTGCAGCAGCTTGTATTTACCGTTATTTTTTAACCATTGCATTGTCAGGACAAAAAGCATCAAGCTGTTAAGCAGGGTTTGGTGGGGGTCAGGGCTATAATTTAGTGCCAGGGATGTGATTTCTCTCTGACTTTTTTGCTTTTTCCAGTAGTCTCCACTTTGGATTTCCTAGATTTGCTCCTAGGATCATGGTCATAATCTAAGTGGAAAAACAACCACCCCAAACACTGATACAGTCCTATTTTATTCCTTGTGCAGACCCACCTCATGAAATACTTCCTACAAGCAGAGCTGCCTGTGTACCCAGATGTTGCCTGAGCATCAGTGTGCTGCAATGGCCCCATGGGGAAAAACACATTCCATAACCCTCCAAAAGTGTCTTTTCCTTGTCTGACAGCACTTCTTCCCCACACACGGCAGAAGTTCCAGTGGTTCCTGAGGACTGGGAGTGTGTTGGAGAGGTTGGAAATACCCTGCAAGAGCTTTCCCAGGGAAATGACCTGGGCTGTGGTTGGAAAGCCAGTCTGTAGATCGGCTTGTAGCTCTTTGGAGGCGATGAGGGAATGCAATTGCACCCCTCTCTCTAGCCTTCTACCAAAAAGGAGAGGCCATGAGATTGAGCAGGTCACTGAAATGGACTCCAGAGATCTCAGCTTATAGCTTGATCTAAGGCAGAACCAAAAGATGAGAGCAAGCAAATCTCTTCCTCCTTTTTCCTCCCCTCCCTGTTAGTATGTCTTTTCCATTTAGAGATTATCTCTCACTACGTGTATGTGCAGTGCACAAGGGGCCCTTGCTCTCCGCTTCCAATCACTGCTTAAATATAAAGGAAATAAGAGGAATCATTACCCAGTGCCTAGGGCTGTGTTTGCATGCCTCATCACTTTCAAAGGTGCGATCGACAGCTCACATTCGGGGTTGAATCCCGTTCTTCTTTGCAATACTCTCTTTATGGGATCGTACTTTATTGCTTTCTTTCCAAGTGTTTCATTACAAACTCTATTAATGAACCACTAGGGGTAGCCAAATGTGTTTTGTTGCATGCAGGACCTCGAGAGGGGATTATGGAGCAAATTCACTGTGAACAGCCTCAGCTTGCTTGCAAACGAGGCAGCCTAACTAATCCCCCTTCTTGCCCCCGCAGATGAGCTCTCAAGACAGAGACCTCCCTGAACTCAGGACCTTGGAGAGACCTGGAAGAACATCAGAAGCTCCGAAGCTGAGAACTGGCTGCGGCAACCTGACTCCATCTGGGCCCAGCACACGTCCAGTGAGATAAACTAGTGATGTTTGCCACATGGCTGTCACACATCTCAGCACTAAGGCCACCAGTCTCCCATGGGGGCTATAAAACATGTATTGGAGAATACTGGGAATGAGAAACCTCTTCTCTGGGTTTAAGTGAAAATGCTGGGAGAATGGACTGCAGAAACTACTGATGTGGTCATCTCTCACGACAGCTTTACCTCCTGTGAGATGGAAACTCAGGAAAAAGAGACAAAACTTTGTTTAGCTCTTTGTCTTCCATCTTTACCCTGCTTCAGGCTCTCCTCCCTGTGCTATTTATGTACAGTCATTAACTGCTGTTAACGAGGGTGTGCTATAAGGAAACAGCACTGCCATAACATTGATGGGGAAACTGCATAAACTTAATGATTTCCCAAGGTCACATGGGCAGCCTGTACTTCGGGCAAGAGATGTACCAAAGTCCTCCTGCATCCCACTTCAGTGCCTTAGGTGGGCTTTTTCTTCCCACTTTTCACTGCATGGACAAAACTCAAAGAGAGGTAAATGAAGACATGTTAAAAGCAAGCATGTCCCTGCCCTGCTGGAAAACATGACCCAAGGCAAGTGGCTGTGGGTCTCGGTGGACTTACATCTGCTTGCTGTTAGGCTGGAGATGGCCTGCAAGATATCTTCACCACGCCTCGGCTAGGGTGGTAGCTTTTGCACGGAGGATGTGCCGGGTTTTTTCAACATGAGTTTGACTAATGCATTCTGGTATCAGAAGCTTTTCTGTGATGTCATGGGTAAAACACAATGTCCCCATCCCTACTAGAAACTGAGAGCTAAACCCTTCTCCCAACACAGCCCTGCCACTTCCCTGCTCTTTCAATTAGGCCTTTGGGAACCCACACCATAGATTGGCAGGATGAGAAATGTGTCTGCTCCTTTTCTTGGGACTGAGAAGTTATGAAGGAACAAGTCTAGCACCAGACAATAATCACCCAAGGCTCTTGAAGGAAGTATCTACCAAAACTATGCAGCCCTCCTATAAGCACCAGCCTCCAAAACAGTAATTTGATGGTTTGCTAATGCTGTGTCTCGTTACTTAAAATATTTTGCAAATTGAAGGCCAGAGAACTCCCTGATGCAATCAAACTTTGAGAAATAATAGTTAAAATAGTTGGTAGAAGACCCAAGGGAGCAAACTGGCACAACTTCCCCTCAGAAGTCATGCCAGGTCTAGTAGAGGTCTTGGTAAAAGCTATTGAAAAAGGGGAGGGGGATGACTGAAAATGAGAGGGTAGAATGTAATTAAGCATTGATGAAGTTCATGACTAGAGACTGTTATGGAAATAACACAGTTATAATAGGAGCGTGATAGTCTGTTAAGGAATGAGGCCATGTAAGAGACAGAAAACTAGATTTAGGAAGGGATAGTCAATTTTCAACCTACTGGTGAGGTTCCTTGGGGCTGATATTGAGTGATAAATGATCTGGAAAAGATTCATAGTGGATGATTGTCAAACACTTCCGGGACTCCTCTAGAGGATAACAGAAAGAACCCTACAAGAAGCTTCCAGATGTCTTTCTAGGGTCAGGGTAGAGATACTGGATATGGCCTAAAATTCTTAAAGAAATTTGCTTGCATTAAATACGTATTTGTCCATTTCCAGATTCTGTAAGTGTCTGAAGAACTGGCTGTCCTACTCACTTAAAAACATGACTTCGACACTGAAGCCATGAGATTCTGCTATATAATACATTTGATAAACTTTTCACGGAATCACGGAATTGTCAGAGTTGGAAGGGACCTCTAGAGATCATCTAGCCCAACTCCCCTGCCAAAGCAGGATTTCATTTAGCTTCTTGCTTTTGAGCCAATACGGTTGGTCTTCTGAAGCTTTTTCTAGCAACCATGAGGACAACCAGCTTTAGGAAAATATGACTTGATGCTATCAGAATTACATGTCTCTGGGAAAGAGGTCACAATTTCTGCGGGAGTCACTGCTGAACATGGCCACGGTTGTTTCACTGGGTTGCTTTAGAGGCACAGCACACTGTGCATTGAACAGCTTAATGCGAGACCATGCACAGAACACATACTTTACACTTGGACGTGTGTATTTCCTCCAGAAACACATGCGGATGATCAGCCCAGCACGGGAACAACCCCCCTTGATTTAGCTGACCGGTGGTAACAAGAGCAGCACAACTTGGCTTTCTGAATCCTCGTCATTTACCTCTTGACACGACACCTTTCTCTGCTCTCAGCCCCTGGATATGCGAGACGTGGTTTGCATCCAGGTCTAAATCCAAACCCCTCCAAGGTGTGTGAGAGTTCAGATTTCAGCCCGCGCCTATCTCAAACGTGAACCCTTTTTAATAAAGCAGAAATCTCCAGATGCACCCAAACAGCTGAAAATCATCAGCAAGGATAGTGCCATTTCAACTCTTTCGGAGGAACCTCTGCTCTCCCCCTTACTTTCTACCTCTTGGTCTCCATTTTGCCATCTGTTATCCCGCGTAACTAGATCATTGCTTTGCATCTTGCTCATGCCCTTCACCTGACACAGCCCGTTCCCCCTTTCCAATAAGGGTAGGAACACAGAGGATGTGCTATGTGCACTAATCCTGTTTCTAACCCATCCCATGCCGGGGGGCCCCATGCAAACCACGCTATCAATCTGGCAGCCTCTGATGATGGAGCCCACATGGGAACTTTAGATAATGGATTACAGTGGAGGACATGTATTTTTAAATGCGTTTAAGGTGTCTGGCAGTCTCTTAAGAAGTGAAAGAGGGAAAAAAAAGCAATTTGAGGGGAGACAAATGTACCCCAAATCAGTGAGAGCTTTTTGGAAAGGGGATGGGGAAAGTCCTCTGTCATGCTGTACTGCTTCACTCATCCCAACACAGGAGGTAAATAGTGAAAGTATCCTTAAAGCAGAACTCCCATAGCTGAGGGCAAGGAGGCAAACAGGTAATATGGTAAACATTGCACATGGTTTAAATTATCTTTGGTAATAAAACCATTCATCATCGGCCTCCATGCTGAAGATTGAGATAGCTATTGCTCCCGAGGATTGAGGGACTGAAAGAATGAACCATTTGCTTCTCTCTCGCTCTCTTATTTTCTCTGACCTCCATGGCCCTGGCTCAAGGTCTTGCTGCAGAATGACAGGTCAGCTGCTCTGAGCTCAGTATTCAAAAATTATAGCCTAGGATTCAAAGGTAATCGTCATCACTGGCGCGTCTCTCTGCTCACTGAGACAGGGCCTCCTCTGGCATGAGGACTGAATTATCTCTCTGCCTCGAAGACTAATCACTCAGCATCATAGCTGAGAGAGGGATGGAGGTGTGACCTATGTGTGACCCCCCCAAAGGGCTGGTGGCGATGGCAAGTCCCAGCCACATCCCAGAACACTGGTACTTTGTTGAGATTTCTTCACTTGACCCCATTAAAATTCTGCTTTTTATGGTGTCTTTGCATATCACATACAACATCAGTGTGTAGGAAGCAAGAGGAGCTTCCCTCCTAGTTCTCTCTGGAGATGGAGATAGCTGTCTTTTGCACATCCCTGCATGGTATCCCAGACGTCCCGAAAACAGGGTAGGGTCTGTGTCTGTTCTCTGCTTAAGATTGCAACTCGACAATCATCCATTTAAACCAGCATTCTCAGAAGCACATGGGAAAATTCTTCCACATTGACCTCCAAAACAATGGATTTTGGCATGCATCCCTGGTGCTGCCCACCTCCTCACCTCCTCGGCATTGCTTCCATTGCTTCTCTTCCAAGCAAAATCTCGCCAGCCATAAATCTGCAGATTTACATCTCCTTTCCAGCTCAGGGAACTCATGCCTCTCTCCATGTAGGTCTGCCTGAAGCAAAATACCTCTGGTCCGACACACAGTGCACACATGGCTCTCCACAGGCATGAACCCAAGGCTGGGTGGGGATGGTTGTAAATTCAGTGCATGTGCTCCGTCATGGCTGGGGAGGGAATAAGATACTTCCCCTATTTGGCCTGGTTGTAGAAACCATAGCAGGGTCTTCACTTCATGCCATGTTTTCTTTTGGTGTATAGAATCATAGAATCATAGAATATCTCAAGTTGGAAGGGACTCATAAGGATCATCGAGTCCAATTCCTTGCTTTGAGTAATAACAATAGCAGGTTGCTCTCCCAAACACATTCTTTCTGCAGCTAGCAATGCTTTTCAGGGTCCCCTTATTTCCTTCTTCACAGAAGAGGGACATATCCTGAGCAAAAAGAAGGGTGCAAAATGTGGCATTTGGTTCCGTCATGTGAGGGGTTGAGTGCTGCAATATTGGGTAAAACTGGTAAAAAGAGGCTTCATTCTATAGGAATCAGTGACTTCAAGCCATTTTTACACACACTGAGTTTCGTGTTGCAGGATATTTCACTGTGGATGAGGACACCATTCAGCAGAACTACTTTTCACACAGCTTTTTTTTTGTTGTTGTTGCTTCAAATAGCTTCATTTAGTTCTTTCTTTGCATCAGTTTTACACCACTGCATCTTTGCCAGACCTGAATATGATTTAAACCAGCCATGATCACAAACCCTCAGCTGCTCAGAGAGCCACAGCCCTTTTGAGGTCAAGGTAGTGCCCTTTTTGTCCAGCTGAGAACTTGTCCCAAGGCCATTACAGAGGTGTGACCCTGGGATGAGTGAGGTTGGAAAAAACTCCTTGTCTTCCAGGGGGTTACTCCGATGCACAGCTCAGGTAGAGCAGCAGAAGGCTCAGACCCACACCAACACCAGTATTTCTGCAGAACTATGGTCACTTGAATCTGGAAGGAGATACTTATAGGTAGGTAACCAACACCAGGAGCACCACGTTGTGAAATGCAATGACAGGAGGAGATCAGAGTCTGCAGTGGTGTCCTCTACCAGCACCCAACTGCTCTGCCCATGCCTGCCTGGAGATCTGTTCTGTGCTTATCACAGAATGATATGGGGTTGGAAGGGACCTCTGGAGATCATCTAGTCCAACCCCCTGCCAGAGCAGGTCCACCCAGAGCAGGTTGCACAGGAACATGTCCAGGCGGGTTTTGAATGTCTCCAGAGAAGAAGACTCCACCACCTCTCTGGGAAGCCTCTTCCAGGGCTCTGCCACCCTCAAAGGGAAGAAGTTCCTCCTCATGTTTAGATGGAACTTCTTATGTTCAATTTTGTGCCCATTTCCTCTTGTCCTGTGACTGGACACCACTGAAAAAAGACTGTCCCCATCCTCCTGACACCCACCCTTTAAATAATTATAGGCGTTGATCAGATCCTCCCTCAATTTTCTCTTCCCCAAACTAAAAGACCCAAGTCCCTCAGCCTTTCCTCATCAGAGAGATGTTCCAGTCCCCTCATCATCTTCATAGCCCTTTGCTGTACCAGCAGTATCTCTTGAGCGCTGGAGCAGACAGGGAAATTAAAAACAAGATGGTGGACATAAAGACACCCAGAGACACAGCGTGGTGACTGGTCTCTGGCCAGCTCGTTAGCTCCACCATAAAGCCCCTCACTGCTCTCCTGGAGTCCATGCGTCCCACATTTACAGACGTCAATGCTCAGCTCCTGTTTCAGAGCTTAATTTACTATTGAAATGAGTGAGAAATCAGGTGCCTAAACAAGAAGTTAGACACAGAAATGCCTCTGTTGATTTGGTCTTGTAAGTCTGGCCAATAAATATCTGAAATGTCCCATCCCCTGTTGAGGGTCTGCTCACACTTCAGTTCCCCGAGCCCTCGGTAATGCTACTGTCTGCAACAGCAGGGTCTGGGTGTCAGGGCAAGGAGCACCATCCATAAATCCGCTGTTTAACGAGATGCAGAGAGCTTATCTGGCCCCTCTATGATTTGTGGATTTGTTATTATTTAAGGTACGTTTCCAATCCTGTTGCAAAGTCCACGTGGCACAGCAAGGTTTGCAGTAAATTTCATCTAGCGAGTGAAAAGCAAGCAGGGGTGGGAAAAGCTCATTTTCTCTCTGTAGCTGTGGGGTTTTTGATGGTTTGCATTTCACTCATGCCACCTGCTCTGAAGTCAGGAGGGCGGACTAAAGCTCCATCAGGCTTTTTTTTGGGTGTCAAAAAGTTGCAATAGGGATTTTTTTTTTTTTCCCTTGAATTTATACGACTGAAGCGATGACCTCAGCTCCCAGGGAGGACTGTTACTGTATTAGAAATGCTATCTTTTGGAGCAGATACAAAGCTGAGGTCTTGTTCTTTGAGGTTTTACAGAGTCTGTGCCCCTTTGTTTTGCTGACTTTCAGTGCCCCAAATGTCCTGGCAAAAGTCCAGCCCCAGCAGATACAGGTGACATGAACAGGTAAATCTAAAATAGCTGTGGCAGGTGAAGATGCTCCCACCCTCAGCCTGTCCTTTCCACCTTTCCTCCTCATCGTACACGTTCCTAATCCATGCCAGTGCAATGCCAAACCTCTTTTATCCTGTCCTATGTGTGCAGGAACGCTCTTGCCCAGGCAGCATCCCTTCTCCACGAAGGGTATATCACCAGAGCCATTTGACTTGGGAGGTGATCATCCCCCTGACTCGGCATTGGTGAGTCCCCACCTCAAGTGCTGGGTCCGGTTTTGGGCTCTCACCACAAAAATGACATTGAGGTGCTGGAGCAGGTCCAGAAAAGGACAACGGAGCTGGTGAGGGGTCTGGAGCACAAGTCTTGTGAGGAGCGGTTGAGGGAGCTGGGGGTGTTCAGCCTGGAGAAAAGGAGGCTGAGGGGAGACCTTCTCACTCTCTACAATTCCCTGAAAGGAGGGTGTAGAGAAGCGGGGATTGGTCTCTTCTCCCAAGTCACAGGCGATAGGACAAGAGGAAATGGCCTCAAGTTGCACCAAGTTGCCTCAAGTTTAGGATGGATATTAGGAAAAATGTTTACATGAAAAGGGTTATTAAGGATTGGAATGGGCTGCCCAGGGAAGTGGTTGAGGCACGGTCTCTGGAGGGATTTAAAATATCGGTTGACATAGTGCTTAGTGACATGGTTTAGCGATGTTTTTTTGTCAGTTAGGTTGATGGTTGGACTAGATGATCTCAAAGGTCCCTTCCAACCTAGACAATTCTATGATTCTATGACTCCTGCACCGGTAGTTTTGCAATAACTTAAGTCTGAAATCACTCTGCTAACTGCAAGAGATTTTCCTGGATTTATCCTGGTGTCCTCGCTGAGGCTACACTGAAAGCAGAGAGCCCAGGGGCGCTTCAGAGAGCAGGGGTGCAGGGTCGGGCTATAGACTTGCTCTGTGATACTGAAGTGTGACCCCTGTGCATCCCCATCTCTCTCCCACATTCTTCTCTACATGGTGCATCATCCGTGCGGGTGGGGGACCCGGACCCTGTCTCATCTCTCTGGTTTGGTTTGTTCAGCAGGATTGCAAGAAATGTGTTACTTTCCCTCTCGTTACGCAGCTTCCCAAATATCTTTGAAACACAAGCCTTGAAAAACCAAGGTTTCATGCTTAAATTTTCCGTAAGCCACTTGGGTTTCCCCATCACCCTCCAGCTGCATTCCTGAGACTTAACTAGTCTCCTCTCTCCCTCCTTTTGTATTGTGTGTGATTTGCCAGAGGGTAAGGCAATGGTAGCTTATCACCAGATGATGTTGCCTTTTAACTTTCTCTGCTCAGGCCTCAGGAAAGAGGTCCCCTCCTATGGCCAGCCATGACCTTTCTTGTCCCATATGGGACACTGCTGCCAATCCGCCACCAGGACACAAACACACCAGATGTTGTTGCGATCAAGAGACGTTCTGCTCCAACCCCCCTTTTTATTGCTATTATGATTACATTAGAAACTACTGAAATTTATGGGTTGGAGTCTGACAGGTCAGCCCGCTCCCCAACTTTAGCCTCCTCTTCTCTGATGCTTTTTTTGTTAAAAAATCAGGGCTACATTTGCAGAAGGAGAAGGAAACAAAAGAACTAATGAGCAAACCATTTGCCAGCTTGCAGGATGACAAATCTGAAAGCGTTTCCTTAAAATCAACAGCAAAAGTCCCACAAACTCCAATGATGAAGACTATCTCTGAAGAAATGGACGTTGCTGAAAAAAACCCACTCCAACCCCAATGTTTTTTATTATCTTTATTATATTATCTTTATTATATTATCTTTACTCTCCTGAATTTCTATGGTGTCCTCTTAGAATCATAGAATGGTTTGGGTTGGAAGGGACCCCAAAGATCATCTAGTTCCAACCCCTCTAACATAGGCAGGGACACCTCCCACTAGACCAGGTTGCTCAAAGCCCCATTCAGACTGGTCTTAAGTCTGTGTCCCAACTCTCTGCTTTACAGGGATGCCCATTCCTTTCTAGCTCCACTTTTGATGTACCCCGATTGTCTCCTTGCCAGACCTGGAGGTGCATTTCTTCATGCCCTTACCACCACCTCTCCGGCCTTCTTCTCTCCACCTTCTCAATGAGTTTGCAACCAACGCAGTATCCCATGCACCTCCTGGGGAGGAGTTTTCACTTTTGGATGAGAAGGTAAGGTGTCCACCAGTGTGACAACATTGCTGTTCCCTTAATACGGAGTCAGAGTTTCAATATTGCCATGTGTGGCCTTCGCTGTAGCACAGGCTATAAACCTGTACTACACAGGTTCAGATTACTTGGGGTGATGAAAATTTTCTCTTTCTACTTTTTATTGCACTGACCAGTGTCCCATCAGAAGCTTCAGGGACCCAGGGAAAAACGCAAAAGGAGAGCAGAAGAGCAACACTAATAGATCCTTGGGGATCAATTAGCAAACCTCTGGCTTACATGTGGAAAGTCCCGAAGGACACTCTCCCACTGCACGTTGGTATTTAAAAAACAAACCACACAAAAAACCACACAAGGAACCAAAACTCCATGGAGTTCAGAGTCACTGAAAAGACTCTTTAGGTAATGTCAGAGACAGGGACAGAACATGGAATCTCCAAAAGTTTTCTGTCTTTCTGGGAAAACTTCTTGTAAAGAACCACTCTAGACCAAGGTTTGCGTTTTGTCCATGATGAATCCCAGCCCAATGGCCAAGTCTCCTTCCCCACCACCACCGCTTTGACTGCCATAGCCCTCCTTTTTCTTGCAGTCATTTAGTCAAGCCAGGTATTCCAGCGAAAACCGCTCATCAGAAATGCAACATAAAGTGGAAGTGACCCCTGACACTAGCTTAAAATTAGACTCGATGAGCCTACAACCAGGAAACTGTTCCCCCAGCCCCCTTTAAAATGTAACAAATGAAAAACATTTGGTTGCTATTACCGGTGATTATGATAAGCTATGTTAAAATATGAAGTGGGGGAATTTATCTTTATTTCCTGGGATAGCATTGATGAAAAATATGCAGCTCCATCTTGATTTTCAATCACTCGAATGAACTCTGTCATGCATTTATCTTTATTTGGCTTGATGTGTGTAACTGATCCGGGGAGGGAGAGAGGGCAGGGAGAGGGAGGGCGGGATTGGCAATTTAATCTGATGCAGATAAGTTTATTAGCTGCCCTCAGATCTGTTCCTGACTGAACACAACAGACAAGGCTGCGTGTCGGATACCTCATCATAGTCCTCCAGGGAGAAGGCACAGCCTCTGTCGCAGTGTAAACTTCAGCAAATGGTTTACATCAGTTTTCATTACGCTTACGACCTCTCTCTAGTAATTTTCTGCCAGAGCCTGGGGGCTGGGTGGGTCCTTCTCTCCACTGGGGCTTTTCCTCTGCAGAATGAAAGCAGAGTCTTGGACAAGAAATGAGGTCAAAGCTAGCATCCCTCCCTACCTCCCGCTTTTCTGTAGGTGAGATTCAAATAATATCTCTCGGATTTGTTGCACCTAAAGCAGGGTTAGGAGACCAGATTTTGGCAAGATGAGATGGAAGAGGGTTTGGGGCTTTTTTTTTGTGTAGGGCCAAGTTTTTGCAAAGTTGTCTGTAGCACAAGCTGGTTGCTGAATGGCAGTCCCACTGCTTGATGCTGCCGCAGGAACCCAAGGAAGACCTGGCAGAGGTTCTCCTATGGAAAACACGAGGCAGCTTTCTGGGTATAGCACTAAAGCAGAGGCAGCAAGTTCACACTGCCAGACTGTACAAGAAATCAGTAGCTTTGCTATTGACTTCCATGGGAATGGACTGCAAAGAGTTAATTTTATATATATATATATATATATCTGCACATACAGATATATATTTCTGATTCAGAATTGCTCCTTTTAAACATTCAGGGGTGAGCATTTTTCAGCTGGTGCAAACTGTGGAAAGTTGTGCTGCGATCCTGAGGGCTATATTGAGTTTCACCAACTAAGAACCTGACCCAGAGCTTTGGGGACTTTGTGGCTGAAAACCCCAGAACCATCAGAAGAATATTACGTCTCCGAGCAATTAGCACTCATTGAGCTGTCCTGAAAAACATCTCTTTCTAATAACTCTTGTCTGTTCTGTAAAGGGCTGAGCTGAAATGAGGATGTTTCTCCTGGAGCAAAGCTCGACCCAGTAGAAGAATAGATCGATTCAGAATTTCCCCCCCACTTCTGTTTCAGTCACTTAACTCAAGTGCACTACAAATTGTAAATTGCCCAGACAGTTCCCTGCCTTCACCTGAGTATATCCTGACAGTCACACTGCTCAAGAAATGAACTCAATTTTCTTTTGTGGTTTTTTTTTTTTTTCCCTTTACTAAAAAAAAAAAAAGCCCAACCCTCTCATGCAGCACAGCTCAATTTAACAGATGTTTGCTCATTTACGACAAAGTCCTGGTTACAAGATGGAGTAACTCGTCTGGTTCTCAAACAAAAGCAACTATATTACCTCGATGCAAAACCCTGCCCAGTCTTGGGAAGAGGAAACATTAGAAATAACAACAGGTGAGACTTGACAGAAAAGACGTAATGGCTCACTTTGCAGAATGTGTCCGAAACCATTTATTGCCCGTCTCTCTCAGCAGAGAGGAAATTTCAGGAATGATTTCTCTCACTTGTTCTCTTGGTTCGTATTTTTACAGGAGGCGTTTGTATTTCCACCGTTGGATGTTTGCCCCGTTTGTGCCGGTGCTGTGCAGGAGCTTTTCTTCTCTGGGGTGTGCTTCACCCTCTGTCTTTGCAGATCCCTGCTCCCATGCAAAGAGAAAAGAATAGCAGGACAATTTCCATGGACAAACCTGGAAGGAAGCCATCTCCATTAAGCAAAGAGACACTGATGCAAGAAGAGATGAATTCGAAGTCATGCCAAGGCTGACCTCCTAAGCTGTACGGCCTTTTTAGTAGGACCTGTAACGATAGGATGAAGGGTAATGGTTTTAAACTGAAAGAGCGTAAATTCAGACTAGAAGTAAGGAAGAAACTTTTTATGCTGAAAGTGGTGAGACACTGGCCCAGGTTGCCTAGAGAGGTGGGAGATGTCCCATCACTGGAAACATTCAAAGCCAGGTTGGACAGGGCTCTGAGCAACCTGGTCTGGGCAACCTGAAGACATCCTTGCCCATGGCAGGGGATTGGACTGGATGGCCTTTAAAGGTCCCTTCCAACCCCAAACTATTCTATCATCCTCGTGTAGGAAGATGAGCAGACCTCCCAACTGCGATGTGAAGTGCCTGGCTCTAAATCACAAATTCCCTTTAACCTAAGTCACCTGCAGTGGGGTCTAAACTTAACGAGCAAATGCAACATCAGCTGGTTTCCATGAGGTTGTGCACGTGCAGTGGAGATGCTTTCAGCCCCCCGCTGCGCTGATAGAGGAATTTCAATGGCAATGAAAGTTCCTGCAGCGAGGACAAATGCGTCCGGCGCAGATTAAGGGTGAGGGGTTGGGAAAGCAGCGTCCCCTTTGGTATCGAGAGCCCTGCTCTGGTTAGTGTTAAATGTCTACCTCGGGTGGAAAGTGCCTGCAAGCAGCCAGGCTCCTCTGGGGAGGGATTTAACAGGTTTAGGTTTCCAGGCAGAGCCCAGAGACTCTCTGGAGTGTGAGCCCCCAGGGAGGAGAAGCAGAGGCTGGGGGGGATAAGGGAGGGCATTAATGCACAGTGATCTCACAGTGGCCTCTCCAGAGAAGTTATTATCATCTTTTGCAGCGTTAAACCCACAGCAGGTGGATTAACCGGCTACGTGTGTGCTTTTGCTGTTGCTCAGTTTTTCTCCCTGCCCACGCTTAGAGATACATGTGTGCACAATCACCCACCTCCTCCAAAAATAAGTAAAACCCATTAAAATCAGAGCATAGCTTTTTTCCCATTTCTCTTTAAGTTACTGGTAAATTCAGTGCCTTAAATTCAGTGCCTTGGCTGCAGTATCCAGGGATTTAAAACTTGCAGGCTGTTCTTTCTGTTAACTACAAAATTTTATGTTTAAATTGTAGGGGTTTTTTTTGTTTTGTTTTTTTCTTTCTTTTTTTTTTTTCTTCTTTTTTTTTTTTTTTTTACTCTATTTATCAGGGTGTTTTTAAAAGGTTGCATGTGTCCCAAGTGCTTATCAGCAAAACTAACGTCCAGGAGACTTAACCATAGGGATGTGATCCATGCACACAATCAGAGATCTAGATTGAGATGCCACAAACTCTGAGGGCTTCACCTCCAGAGATGCAGATTTGGCACTTGCTTTGTAGCCCAGTGGCCAGAGCTGAAACCTGGGTGCAAGTATGACAACACACGATGTCTGTCTCCTCCCTGTGCCCATCCTCACAGTGCTGGAGGGCCGGAGTGCTGCAGTGCTTTCTGTGCCCATCAGTGATGCTTGGGACCTTGCTTCAGGGTGAGAAGGACTTGGTGGCCCCATCTTGCAGCACACAGGAGATAAGGTGGAGGAAATCTCCCATTGTCTCCCCTTGATGTGGTCCATCCACCACAGTGCTGCCATGTGTGGTGGAGAAGAGACAACCTGAGAGGTCCGGCCAGGCACCAACCATCTGGCTGGATTTCAGGAGGTCAAGATGACGTCAAGTAAGGCAACCTCTGTAAAACAAGAGCGCTGCAGGGCTCACGCCCAGCTGAGGTGTCAGGCTGCTTATTTAAAGTAAAGGGATTGGTGCTTTGGCATCTCCCACTCCCAGCCTGTCCTGACAGCAGCTCTTCCTCTTACCTTCCTGGACATAAACCCTTTCCAAATGGGCTGTCACCCAGCCTGGCCCCACTGAAGCCCTTCATACCTCTTGCCATGGGCTGGGTTGCACATTTTGGGTCCAATTCTTGTAAATCAGGACCCCAAATCCCTCATTCCTCTGTGTGCTTTTTCTGCATGAATTACCAGAGTCAGCGAGAGGCACCTTTGTGTCCTCTGTAGATTTCAGCAGAGGTTGCAAAGCCATCAGAAATGTCACCAGATGCAACAACTGGAAGCAGAGACCAGATAAATTCAGAAGGTTGATAAGGCACGTTTCGCTTTTCACAGGAAGCATAAAGAACCCTTGGAGTGGCTTATCTAAAGACGTGCTGAGTCCTTCATCATGTGAAGTCCCTAAATCAAGATTGAATGCCTTTCTAAAAATAGATGTTAGCCCGCAAATTAGTTGTGGGCTTGGTGCAGGAATTGTTGGTTAAATACTTCTGTCCATACTAACAGGACAACAGATTGGATGATTGCTGTCATCCCTTATAGGCATCCGATTTTGGAATATGTAGATGTAGCTGGAGGGAAAGATCAAGGAATATGTAAACATGAATTAGAAAAAGACTAAGTCCCTTTCTTGTGTTATCTATGGTTGTGATCTTTTGGTAGAAATCACAAAACTCCCTGTTGGCTTGGTTTGGTTTTTTTTACAGGGAATTTGAGGAAGGAAGGAAAATTGACTGCACTTCTCTATACCTTGTTTTCTCCAAATAATTTTTTCTTGTTGTTCTTGGAGTATAATGAACTCCAGAGCAAGGATCTGTAAGGGGGCTACCAATGAGCATACACCAATGGCCATTGCACTGCTGGTTGCTCTCAGGGAGCAGGATGAATGGATGGGGACCTCCTCCAAGAGACGCTGGTCCACAAGAACTACACAGAACCACAGACAGGAATTCTTCACAAAGCCAGAGGAAAACATCACCCAAGGGTCTGGCTGCAGCCCAGAAATGGCTGCGTGGAAGGGATGTATTGGCCAGTGAGGAATTTGGTTTAGAAAATTATAGGAGGGTTTGAGGCTGGCTCTGAAATGGCGGTGGCAGCCAGTGCCCACAGCAGATAGCTCAGTGTACTTGTAATTCCTACAAAATGAGCAATTGAAAAATTTAAGCCTGGGAATGTCAGTACTGAGCAAACTTCTGGGATGAGGTAACTCAAGGGTTTTACACCTGACAGTCGAGGGTTATTACCCAAATGCACACCCACCTCAGCACCCGCTGTGCCAGCTTTTGAGACCAGACCCTGAGGGGACAAGAGACAGACAGACACTGTATGGATTACAGGTGCAAATCAACGTGATTTGTGGCACATAGAATCATAGAATGGTTTGGGTTGGAAGGGACCTTAAAGATCACTTAGTTCCAACCCCCCTGACATGACTAGAGACACCTCCCACTAGACCAGGTTGCTCAAAGCCCCATCGAGCCCGGTCTTGAACTCGTCCAGGGATGGGGCGTCCTCAACTTCTCTGGTTGCATGGGTGATGGCAACACAGACGTTCCTACTTCTCACCCATTCTTCATACTTAAACCCAAGCATTTTTCTGAGCATTGAAAGAGTTATGCTCCCCCCCCGCCTTTAGCAATCAGCTGTTTGATGGGTCTGCTCAGTTCCATGTGGCAGGGAGAGGATGGAGCCTGCTTTTGAAAGCCCCGTTAAAACAAGGATGTTTGATTAAGGGGCTAGAAAAGATGCTTTATAGACATAGAGCTGGCATGAAAGTTGTCTGAGGTAACTATAGCAAAACCCCTTGACTTTCCCACCCATACACTCTGGATTTTGGACAGTTAATGACTTCTGGCTGGTGGTCTCACAGCCCTCTCCACTTATCTCTAGGACCTGGAGTTGTCCACACTGGTTAGTTACTTCCTAAAAGAGCTCCTCTGCATGCAACAGCCACAAACAGCACAGCTAAGCCCTCACCCAACAATCTCAGCCTTACTTGAAGGACAGGAGAAGACCGAAGAGAAAGCTATGGGAGCTCTTGATGCTTTTTCAAGCTTTTATCTGAATGACTTGACTTGGTGTGAAGTTGGTGGAGGTGCACAGCTCTCCTGAAGGACCAGCACCTGCCTGCTGTGATTATGCCATTTATAATTGGGACAGGTTTTAATATTGAAGCACCTGTAAAATTGCACCATGAAGCAGCATGAAAACATTTAAGCCAGCATGGAAAATAGAGCATGATCTGACCATGGTACAACCCTGGTTTTCTAAATAAAACCGCAGAATGCACCACCTCTCTCCACCAGAAAACCCCCTGAAATCTTGGCACAACCTTCCCAGTGAGTCCAGTACTTGAGGCACCGCCAAACCTTCATATGGCCCTTATCTTGGCAGCACTGAGCTGCAGGACTAGGCAGCCACAATTCAGGCTTGGATGATGCTGCCAGCAGCAGGGCTGGGTGCCCAAGCCCTCTCCAGGGGGACAGGGATGTGTTCGTATGGTCACTGATCCCAGGAAGCACTGGGATCACTTATCCTTGGCTCACTTCGTGGGGGCTTGAATAGAAAATATTGTTTTCCGGCTCCTTTGGTATTTCTCTCAAACATGGCTCAAGCCAGGGGAAAGGGGAGAAGGGAGGGAGAGGAAGATGAGCCCGAGCTTTTCAGGTCTGAGGTTTCTACATCTTCTCCCTGGAGGCTTTCGTGGGTTGGGTGACTCCCCTCTCAGGTTGGCTTCCTCTGGGAGAAATAAAAGGGAAAGAGGAGGAACTGGGGTGGGTGAGCCTTCAAAGTCTTTGTTTTGTGATGCAGATGGGATGAGAAGAGGCTCTGTGGTAGTTGGTCCCTTCCAGAGCAGCTCCTCCATAAGCAGGACCCATATCGATGGAAGCCTGTACCCGGGACACTCCAATACTGAGGCAAAGCAAGAGGCAGGTCCAGAGTCCTCACGAGTAGATGGAGAGATGGAAAAGGTATGTGAGAAACAGAGGCACCAAGAGAGACCTATGTGTGGCAAACTGGGGACAAGTACAGATTTTCTGTTTTCCAGCCATACCCCAAGCTGCAACCAGCATTTGAGAGCATGTAGAGGACAGTAATGAGCCTACCTTCATGAACATGAGCGGTTTGCACAGGAGAGCTCCATCCCTCCACGAGGGACCTCACTTGAGACCCCTCAATCTCTGCCTCTTTGCTGACTTACCTCAAATGTGTCCCCAACAGCCAAATTCCCCCAGCCCAACTTGCCCAGCCTTTGGGGCTGTGTTGTGAAAGACAACAAGAAGTCACCACAGGAAGCAAAAAAAACCTGATTTCTTTTCAGGTTCACAGACCTACAATGTACATCACACTGATATAATCCCTCAGGAAGGAGGGCTTAGCCTGACAACTACCCCATGTGGGTAATTAACACATTACAACCCTGACCCCACGACTGCCTTAGAAACTTACTTGACTACAGTTAATTCTTTACCAGGTACAGTCATTAATGCCATTATTTGTCTTTCCTGGAGTGTGCGAACTGAACTGACTGACCTTGCGTGGGATACGGGGATTTTAATAGGAAAATCTGCTTAATATTAGCACATTTTTCAAGCCCTGCACAGGCCTTGACAAGATTATTTTTAACAGATGACACACGGCTATTTGAAAAGAAGATGAATGTTTTTTTGGCTGCGCAAACCGCAGCAGAAATATCTCGTTTGTGTTAATGGGGGGAACAAAAGAAAAGAAAAGGCTGCTTGGGAAAGGCAAACTGGAAAGTTAACCGAGATACTGTCATTTAGGCACTTCTGTCACCCATGTGCAAGTACTAATCCTGGTGTCAGGGGAGCCATGGGGAAGCCTGGGTTTGGCCAATGAGCCAGATCTTCCCTTGCAATGAGTTAGGTGGACCTTCTTCTTGGTGTCTGGGAGTCCCCTGAAGCTGGGCTGAGAAACCAGCTCCTGGTAAAGATGCTACACATCAACTTCTGGGAGAAAAAGCAAGGAGATACTTTAAATGCGAGTTGCAATTCGAAGCAGAAAAAATAAAGGATCGCTTGTTAGGAAGTCATTCAGATGAGACACCTCACCACCTCTGAGACAAGTTGTGGAGCATCATGGAGAAACAACCAACTGTCAGCATTATCTTGGCATGATTTGTGCCAAACCTGGGTCAGAAACTGGCACATGACGCTCCCCATCTCTCAGGCTTTACATCACACAGCATGGACCTGAGCTCTCTGCAACCATGACCCGAGCAAGCCCTGACTCAGAAAGGAAAACAAAAAGGCTCATACCTAAATGAGAATTAACAGTACAATGAAAACATAATGCTTTCTGTACAGTTTGTAATTTTCCAAGATAGCAGCAGCAGCTGGCATAGGTACATAGCAGTTGTGAACTGTAGACACCAGTTGAGAATCTGACCCTGTGAATTAAAAAAAAAAAAAAAAAAGATGTTGGCAAAGCCACTTAATGTTCACAAGCTGAGGGATGGGTTTTGTGAAAGCTTCTCACCAAGAAATCAGCCCGAGGCATAGGAAATGTCAAGTTGAATTGCTGAAGTGTGGCAAAGTCACATGCGATTTAAAAGAGGTTTGTAATGGAAAGGCAGAACACGCTACATGCTGTGTGTTATGCTCCATTGCCAAGGAACAGTCTGAGAGACCTCTGAATTCGGGCTCAAGTGCTGCAGGGCTACGGGGAGCTGTAACATAAAGAAGGGCAGCAGTTTGGCTCTTCATCTTGTAGCATTGCGTGTGATAGATGGAGCAGGGGTAAGAGGGAAAAGATGATGGATTTTCCCAGCCTACCCAGTAAATCCACTCTTGCACTTACCAGCATCTTCTCAGAGACGTGCAAATTCCTCGAGGTCCCAAAGCTGAGCCAGCACTGCTGTGAGGGAAGGCTCTTTCTGATTTCCCTTGCATTGCCCCTATCTTGGCCCACCTTCCTTCCAGATGAGATTTAAAACCAGAAACACAAAACTTTGTGAAGCTACCAATGTGGTCAGATGCCTGGAGTGCAAGACCTACAAGGAGAGCTTGAGGGAGCTGGGCTTATTTAAGGGGGGGATGTAAAAGTAGCCTCCAGCTACCTGAGGAAAAGTTATAAAGATGGGTAAAACCCAAAACATTTTCTATAGTGGCAAATACAACAGGCAATAGATTGTGCTGCTTTCATGTTTGTATGGATGAAAGTCCTCCAGAGGTCCCCTTCGACCAGCACTTCTTGGACTGTGGAAATAATATTGGTCTGATTTTGTTTGGTTTTGAAAGTTAAGTAAGTGAACTTTTATTGAACATGCCTGAGAATTACCCTGTCAAATCAGAAATGGTTTCTCAGCAGACCTTATTTCTCTCTATTTTCCCTGCTATTTATTTCTCTGATTGATTTGATTGAAGTACTTTCACTGCTAATTGACAGTCCTAGAGAAGTAAATTACTGCTGATTAATAGTAAAGTCAGGGCACTCATCTGAACATATATCTAGCCAAAAGAGAAGGTAGATAGTGCTGTATTCTTGAGAACCAAAGGCAAGGACGTCACAGTCTGGCAGGGTATGTTCAGGTAGAGGGGTTCTGGGACCCAAATGGTAACCTATAGACATCCAGATTCAGGAGGATCCAAGTGATGAAGAGTCTTCCTAAGCCCCATGTGATACTTTCCTGGTGATGAGAGAGAAGGTGAGATTGTCTGAGGTGTCCCATGGCTGAGCTTTTGGCTGTGTGACTTCCACCCAACAGAAACAAAACCACCACAAGCCAAGGACCAGAAATATCTCTGGTTGGGCTTTAACAATCTGGAACTAACCCAGGATGATTAATAGGACTTCACCAGCAGGCTATGGTGAAGGGATGGACTTTGAAGCCCTGAGATATCACATCCCAGAGCCACAGAGGTACCATGTGCCATTTCTCCTCCTCGTTGACTCCTGCGTGAATGTCCCAGGTGAAGTTCTCACCATAGCTTGAAAACGGTGCTTTGCAAATGTCTGGCATGGGTCCTCACGCTGCAAAAGCAGATAAAAGAGCTGAATTTCTTTTTGTTGTTATCCCTGCAAGCTGGCCACAATAAATTATTCCAGTGGAGTGATTCAGTTTTCATGTAGCTTCCCTGCAGCTGTTCGGCTTGGCTGATGGGCCCAACCCCTCCTGTGATGTTTTGACAGATTTCCACCCAGATGGCAAACCTTTTTCTCTTAGGAAACCTGTGAAAACAAAAAATGAGGTCGCCTTTTATTCTCCACTTCTTTTGTGCTTCTTAATGTGCAAAAAGGCCATGCCCAGGGCAAAGACCTGTTGCAAAACCTCTGCTGGGCAGGAGGCAAAAAAATAAAAGAAAGAGAAGGAAATCACAGACTGAATAAAATCAAAGCGGAATAATCCCAAAATTCCTGAAAATATTATCAAACTCTTTCCAGTTCAAGCCTGGCATTTACAACTTTGACATGCAAAAGTGACAGGCAAGGCAATTTTGGATACTAAACTGAGGGGCAGAAGAATTACTGTAAATAATTGCTCAGCCCACCCCACCATGGAGAGCGAGGTCAAACACCTAGCCTTTCCATTTTCTTCTTCTCAGCTGCTTCTTATATTCCCTTGCATCCCTGCCAATCATGCAGAAATGATGAATTTTGAAGCAGCAGGCTCATAAATTCTGAGACTGGCTTAGAAATCATGAGAATTGATGTACTCTGGATTCTTTTCCATTGAGTCCTTGGTTTTGGCACATTTAGGCACACTCAGGATATATATTCTAGCTTTTTCAACATTCATAAGGGCTAAAATAAACTCTTTTTTCTTTTTTCTTTTATTTTCCCCTCAAGGGAGGGAGCAATGAAAGCCCAAGTATTCAGCTCCTGGAACTGAGGCTTTAAGAAAAACAATAAATATCATGACCCACACAATAAAGTCAAGAGAGTTGGCAACTATCTGGACACCATGGTTCAAAAGTCATTGCTCTGCTCTCATTAACTTACGCTATCTAGTGTGGCTTCATTGGAAGGGAAAGAAGGGGAAGGGAAGCTAAATGTGAGGCTCCTTTCCCCCACCATAAGCGTCCTCTCACTGTGTTCCCAGATGGACTGTTTTTCCAGTGGCTTCTTCGTCTGCCTTGGTTTGGGGTGTTAGAGGTCTCTAGATTAGCCTTGTTTGGGAGATGATAGATCAGTTGTCATAGATCATGTTCCTCCTCAAGTGTGATGGGTGATACTGGATTGCAGCACCCAAGTTGCTCTTACTTCTCCAGGTCTCTTGATACTTTGCACCTTTCTGTGGCAGGATGTCGTCTGTGGTGTGGAAGAAGAATGGATACCACTGGGCTCTGGGATGAATTGCATCATCTGGGTTAAATAAAACAATACTCCAAAAAAGCACAAGTCATGTTCCCATGGTAGAGCACAGTGAGATTTACATCAGATGACGAGATGGCTCTGCAACACCAAAGGCCCAGAGCCACTCAATATTAACTCGCCTTCACTTCCATGAGTGCATTTGACTTCAGCATACTTTCCACTGAAGTATGCTGAAATACCTTCCTGGAGGTGGGCCAAAATAGCTATTTTATCATATTCCCCTCTTGTTTGTCCCTGTAGAACTATAGGATTGCCGGGGGGCTGGAGGGGGAGACGACACATTTTCTTGTCACTGATGAAAAAGGAAATTATTTTAACTGGGCATAGAGAAAAAGAAAACTTTTTTCTCCCTGCGGTAACAATAAAAAGTTCTCAGGCATTTCCTCAATGATACTACAGCATCAAGCAAGCATCGGTGGGGCTCCGTGGGTTCATAACCCAACAGCATTTGGCGTCACGCAGGTTCTGTGGATCTCTTCCAGGTTTTTGCTACTACAAAGAGTCAGATCCCCGACCCAGCTGCAAGGATGGTGATTAAGGAAACTATTTCCTAAAAGAGAATATATATTTTGCATCTTTCTTGCTATAACTTAGCAGATCAACTAATTCCCCCGCCTGGTTCTTGTGCGTTGCTGGTCATACATGTCTTTTACCGGCTGGTACATAAGTAGCTGATCAATGTACATGCTCGTTACTTGAACTAATGTTTCTTTATGCAATGAGGGTCCCTAATATGTTGCATGTGGTTTCCATTTGGGGCTTTTTGGGATCTTTTCCAGGAAGTTTCAGGTCATTACCTCAAACCTTCCTCAGCTGAAAAAGGATTGAGGTAATAACCCACAATATCCTGGAGGGGGGGGCGGGGGGGAAAGAAAGAAAGAAAAAGAGAGAAAGAAAAATTTCTATAATGCATTGAAGACAAGAGAATGAAAATTGCATGCAGGATAGATAGAAGGAATGTGGCCTTTGGCCCTCCAGCAAAGGTGTCATAAAATGTGCTGTATTGAAGCAATATGTCAAAATGCAAGATCTTGGGCAGGGAAAGCACAAAACCGAACCTCTGGGACTGCCGCAAAGTGGTGGGCCTGATCCTCAGCCCCCGATCAACTTTCACCTCGCAGAGTTAGACGTTAATTAATTAAGAGGTTTCATTGGAATAATGGCTGGCTTTTTAGGATGAAAGAGAAACAGAAAGTGCTGTGTGCTAAGAAACCTCTTAAAAACTTCCGGCGTGATGGGGGTGGCTCAAAAAGATCATAAGGAATCACTACTGAAGGAAAGTCAGTTCTAAGTGTTACTTAACTGACTTTTTTCTCCATCTCAGCCGACACTATATCTCACTCTGTTATTCACTCCTTTTTCCTCTCTCCATCCGAAAATTGCCTTGGCTACAGAAATTACCATTTACATCCACTTTGTGTTTTCTGGTCGGGAGCCAGCTCTCCACCGACCAAGCTAACTGACCCCAGGCTTCAGCCAAAACTGTTCAGCACCTCCAGCCCTTTTCAAGGAGGGGAAAGGACTGCCTTGCAGGGCCTCAGGAGAGGAGGGGGCTTGTATTTATAACCTCAACACAGGCAAATGACTTTAAAAGTCAGCGCGTCCAAAGTACTGAGCACTGCCTGCTCCTTCAGGGTTAGGGGTGCTCAGCAGTTTTAAAGACCAACGGATGGTGTCTCAGATGCCCTGGGTATTTTGTGAAGATTCAACTCAAAAATTATCTGCAAATCTCTTTCAGGTGAGATCTGAAATGATCTATTTGAAATGGTAGAGGTTAATAGCTCCCTGAATGGAAAAGTCTTGGTGGCACTCAGGGTGGAAAAGGTCATAACAAAGCAGCTTGGGAAGGGGCTGAAACTACCGACTCTGCTAAATGATGGATGGAGCTATTCTCTTTTGTTGCCTTGTTTTCTTGTTGCTCGCCTGATGGGTGAAAATGGTTTCCTTTATTTCAAAGGATTGGGTCAGCCGAGTGGATGTTGAGGGACATGACAGTCATCCTCAATCCATCCACAGTTGGCATGCTCCAAATCTTCATTAAAGCATTAAAGCAACATATAAGCCACATCCCTCAGAGATACATCTACCTGCCTTTTAAATATCTCTAGGGATGGCCACTCAACCACTTCCCTGGGCAGCCTGTTCTAATGCTTGACAACCATTTCAGTGAAGAAATTTTTCCTAATATCCGATGTAAACTTCCCCTTGCGCAGCTTGAGGACATTTCCTCTTGTCCTATCACCATCACTTACGAACAGACAACAATCCCCATGAAGCTACAACCTCCTTTCAGGTAGTTGGACTTGATGATCTTAAAGGTCTCTTCAACCATAACAATGCTACAATTCTATGACCATGTCAATGGGTAGAGGGACCAATTTTTACCCTGCAAGTCTCAGACTTCCAAAACCTCATGGTGACTCTGAGTATCTACATCAGAAAACTTTCTGGAGACCTTGTTTTCAGAAGGTGTTGAATAACCAATCTTAGAAGCAGGTCCCCCATTGCCTACCCCCTCCCTCAACAAAATCAGTCAAAATTCAGTTTGAAACCCTTTGCCTCTGTTTTTGTGAAGCAAAACTTAGCATACAGACTAGCACTATTGTCTCCTGTGTGGCTCTGAAGTGATGAACTCCAAAGTACTAGGGATCTTCACACTGCTAAATGTTTGCAAAGATGCCTCTCCATTCCCCACTCCTAGTCCACGCCATCTTTACAGCTAATATATTTTTCTTAACACCCACAAATAACTGATATAACATTCCTGTACATCAAGGACCAACATCTTAAAGCTTTGTAAGACTTGAGACAAAAGACAGTGTTTTGTATCCAAGGGCAGCACGCGTTTTCCTTCCATTTCTCATTCTTCCTGTATTTCAAGGCGCTGGTGTCATCACCTGCCAGTACTATCCAGCACAGCCATCCAAAAAATCATGAGCCCACCCTAGGAAGTAATGAAATCAACACAGGATTCAGGAGGTGTTTCTGGGATGAGACACATCTTGCTTTTCCTTTGTCTTCTGGCTTCTACATCAATGGACTGCAGGATGTGATTTTGTACCTCTGCCATTTTGACTGCTTGGACATCTTCATTTCTGTTTGAGTGATGAGTGATTCCCACAACTAGTTGCATTGATGACACCTCCAGAAGATACTTTTCTTGACAGAAAATCTTTTAAATCGCTCCTTGCTTTTCATTTAAGGCTCCTTTCCCCAGAAATGAAGGTCTGTATTCTCTTTAAATGCAGGATGGGATTTCAGGACACCTCTCCACTTGCTCAACCTGTGCTTCAGAAGCGCTACAGAACAGCACTAAATTCACACATAAAAAAATTCTGAAAACGGCTAAAATCATTTCCCAGATTGAATACTGTGCTTTGTAGATTTGAAAAAAAAAAGAATATTTTGAGGGTGTGGGATATTCTGTATTTTGGAGCAAAAGGAGAAGATTTTTCTGCTGTGTGCTTCCTGATTTTAGAAAAAAAAAAAAAAAAAAAAAAAGACAAAAAGCGCCTCTATCTCTGGTTGTGGACCCTTTCAGCAATCCTAATCAAATCCACACGCTTTGGACTAATATCCAAAACCAGAAACACGCCAAAAAGCCTGCAGACAGCCCAGTTTCAGATTAATAAACAGTTTTAGATCATAGTGTAACTCCAGGAGGGACTATTAGCTCATCTGACCTGTATATTGCAGGCTATTTAATGTTACCCAGTTACCTGTATTTTAAGCCCAATAATTTGTGTTTGACGGCAGCTCATCCTGAGTAAAGAAACCCCTAGTCTGTTTCCAAAGACACAAGAGAGATCTTCTACTTCCTTTGGTGTCTTTTCCCAGCACTAACTGCACTTACTTCCACATGTCCATGCTTTATAATCTGAATTTGTCATGCCTTGTCTATGAGACATCTGCTCACATCAGCTTTGCTCTTTCTCCATTGCATGAGGGTCCCTGGCAACTTCTATCCTCTACAAGATACCTTACATGGTAATCAAGTCACACTTTGATTTTGTCTCTTGATTGATTTGTCTCTTGATGGCTAAGCAGGCTGAATATCTACCTTTCTCACTGTAAGGTATTTCCCTTTTCTCTTGCTTCTTCAGCATCAAAAGCCTAAATTCTCTGCTAACTTCAACCATCCCTAGGAGCCAGGCATCTACGCCCCATGACTTGTCCCGGTCCTTTTTGGACAATGGGTTCATCTCCAAATGGGATGATTTTTGTTCGCTGTGGGTGTTCTACCTTTAGTTGTGCAGGACAAAATGTTTCCCTGCTGTCAAATGACTAACGTCTGTTTGGATAAATGCCACTCCTGGGGCTTGGAGAAATGTCCTGTGGGCCTGAAAAAAACAAGTGATGAAGAAAATGCTTTGTAGTGAGAGATTCAAACCATTGATCTGCCCAGATATCTAACACTAACTCTGGCGATGACCCTACAAATTTTGTGCTCAAGAAAGAAAAACCTGCAAAGCTCAAACAAGTACTCTCCCCATCCTTTGCAGAGATGACTTTCTCACCAGCACCTTTCCAGTTTTTTAGCTAGAAAGGACAAAAGCTTTACCTTTATCTTCCCTCTGAGTCATGTGCTACGGCACTTACTTCAAAAGTGGTTATCTGAATAATGTTCAAAAAAAAAGAAGTCATTTATACTCTCTTCCAGTCCTTTACCCCTCTTCTTTCTTCTCTGCATCATTCTCCAACTTGTTTGACAAACGACAGATTTGAAAGGAGGCACCACAAAGGCTCACACTCCTTCTGTTGAAGTCCCAGGACATCTTCAGACAATCAAAACCAGCCCCGAACCCAATATAACTGGAACCACAAACCCCAGAAGTGCCTCACTGTGGCCTAATCAGACTTTTCCTGATGAACAAGGCAGCTTTAAGATGAGATCATAGAATCATAGAATCATAGAATCATCTAGGTTGGAAAAGACCGTTGGGATCATCAAGTCCAACCATCTACCCTACTCTACAAAGTTCCTCCCTACACCATATCCCCCAACACCACATCTAAGCGACTCTTAAACTCATCCAAGGATGGTGACTCAACCACTTCCCTGGGCAGCCTGTTCCAGTGTCTGATCACTCTTCATGTTTGAGGACAAGTGTGAGCATAAAGGGGTGACTGCATAAGGGAGTGACTTCTTGACCAGGAAGGTCTTTGGGAAGAGAAGCGTTGGAAGGCCACAGCCTCCCAATGAACTTCTCCAGGCACTAAGGCCCAAACCTCATGTGCTGAGAGCTACCCAGAGGTTTTGGTGCATCAACAAGAGTCGCCTGCTGACATCTAACAGCCTGTATAAAACCAAGGTGGAGACATGAAGCTTTCCAAACTCATGTTCCTGAAAAACGTGCCTTCTGGAGTATTCCCAGTACGTGACTCTCAAGGAGTATCATTCTTCAATCTTTCCTTTGCAAGCTCAGACCTTTGTAAGGAGACCCCCGAAGCCTATTCAAGATCCCCCTACATGGAGAGTACCTATCCATCTGCCTTCACTCATCTTAAAATTTTCTTAAACAATGTGTTTCCCTTAGTGGTCTGTGTAGCACAGTATTATTTCCTTCTTCATGTGTTTCTGTTCTTTCCCTGGTGTATCTCTTTATTTGTTTATTGAATTATCCTTTGAACTTGCTTCTGCTTCTTTTCAGAGACCTCCAAATTATTCTTCCTATGCTAATCTTCACCTTCCTTTCAGGCCCCATATTGGCCTGTGCTGCCCTTTAATCCTACTGAGGCTTAACAACGATGAATTTAAATTGCAAACTCTTCCAACTATTTCTGGTTTTCTGCAGTAAAATTCTCCATGCATTCTAAGATCACAATCACGATTCCTCTGGGCGTTTTACGTTCCCTCTGAGTCAGCTGAGCAGAGGTCAAGAACATTTAGTATTGCCTCTTCCAACATTTCATTCCTCCCGTGCCTTGCAAATCTGGCAGTGTTGTGATTCTTTGTCTGAGATGGTTTACCTTCAGATGCTTCCTTTTGCTCTTATCTACAGCTTTGGACCAGACGTTGGCTTCCACCCAAGTGGCACCATGCACAACTGCTTCTACTTCTCCACACCCTTGCTAGCATTCAGCACCCTCTTTTGCTCTCTCCTGAGTTTCAATTGATTTAAGTCATTCAACTTTCAGTCTCCTCTTATACTTCCTGTCATCTGAGTGCCATTTTCTTTTATGACTACAGTCTCAAAGGAGACTAGAAATAAGCCATAAACCATCATTTTTGGCACTTTGGTGGTTCCTTCAGTCCAAGTACTTGGCAAACAATAATTTTAGCTTCAGCATGAATGTCCTGTCCACTTACGTCAAGTAGAGTTTGCTGCAACATGAACTGACTTTCTCTTGTGGATATTTCAACCGTATGTGCTACAACAGGGACTGGCAGAAGCTATTCTATCATTTAATATTTACAGTGCTGCATTGGCCTGAAGTCTGTGTTAGGACCCCGTCCCAAGGATGTTTTGCAAACTTGGGCTGATCTGAAGCCTGTTGAGTCTTCCAGTGACACCCAAGGCCTGTTCCACAGATGCTGTGAAGCACAGTAACAGAGCTGGGGTGGGATGCACTGGTACAAGTGCCTTTTCGTTCACCAATCCCTAACTTTCATTTACACAAAAGTAAGAATATTTAGCAAATAACATCTCATCCAACGTGGTACTTTGTTCTTGAAGGTCACGGAATCACAGAATGATATGGGGTTGGAAGGGACCTCTGGAGAGGTCCAAGTCCCCCTTCCAGAGCAGGGTCACCCAGAGCAGGTTGCACAGGAATGCATCCAGGAAGGGTTTGAACGTCTCCAGAGATGGAGACTCCACCACCTCTCTGGGCAGCCTCTTCCAGGGCTCTGCCACCGTCACAGGAAAGAATTTCCTCCTCATGTTTAGATGGAACTTCTTATGTTCAAGTTTGTGCCAATTACCTCTTGTCCTGTAACTGGGCACCACTGAAAAAAAGCCTGGCCCCATCCTCCTGACACACACCCTTTAAGTATTTATAGGTGTTGATCAGATCCCCCTTCAGTTTTCTCTTCTCCAGACTAAAAAGACCCAAGGTCCTCAGCCTTTTAAAATCACTTGTTTTAAGTCTTGATTCAGCCATGAACATCACAATATCAGCTTAGGGTAAGAGCTGCTGAATCTGGTAGCCCAACAGAGGTGAGACTGCTGCCATGTCCTTGTGTTCCCCACATCCAGTACACACACATCTACCCAGTACATATGTACATATATACATGTAAACATGTCTGGCCACACAGATCAACACAGAGGGAAAAGACAGCACTCACGCAAACAGAAATGGTGCCAATGGCCTCATCTTCTCTGGCTGAAGAAGGTGAAAATTCATTGGTTGAATGTATACACATATATATGCACATTTACTGGCCGTAGGCAATCAGTCTGCCTAGTAGCTGCCCCTGTTGCCTCATGCACAGATACACATGTATGGTCAATGATCTGAACCCATCACCTGACTAGCATCTGACCACCAGACCTGAGATTCTGCACAATCTGGCTTGGATCCCCAGTTCAATCCAGTAGCCAACTTGCAGATGCCCTGGTCTCTCCAGTATGTGTCCCAGCATTTTGGCCACTTCAATACATGGCTCTCAAGCCTCTCCTCCCTTTCTCCACCTTTGGTCCTTCCCTTAAACGTTGTGTAAGACTCACACAGCCCCTAAGTGCTTTTTCCTTGGCATCTCATGAGTCCTACCCTGTAGGCGGCAACTTCCCTCAGTCTGCAAGGTGTCCCTTTGTCTCCTTTCTCAGGGGTTTCACATCAGGACCATGAGTTTCACAGCAGGAACATGGGCTAGTCCTCCTCCTTTGATAATCCTGGGAGTAGCAAACAGTCAGGGTTGCTATGATGGGGGTCGTGAGGTTCCTCCATCTGTAATGGTTCATCTGCTCCTCTGAGCTAAAAGCTTTTAATTGCACAACCTAACAGAGATGAACGTGACAGGCATGTTGGTCACTGGTGGACCATGCAGAAGCTCATGGGCGTGGGCAGACAGCAGGAAATGCCTACCTACGTGGGACACAATGAGGACTGCAAGGTCATCTTTGGAAGCATAGCTCTGGGTACAATTTGCAGCCAACACTCCTCGTCCTGCTGTCAGTGGTGCCAATCTCCTTTGCATGTCTGGCAATCAAATTGACATAAATGAGATTTCTACACATAAAATAAATTGAGCCAGAGATCCTCACTGTTGATAAAAAAAAAAAAAGCCAAACAAACAAAGCAACAAATCAAGGGAAAGAACTGTCTGGAACAACAGAAATGCAGGATCTTAGTCTTCTCTTGAAACTAAAATTTCCAGCCTTGGAAAAATCCAACAGAAACAGAAAAATTCCTCTAACCTTTGCAAAAATATGTTCCCTTTTGCCAGTAAAAGCCATTCCTTTGCAGCACCATTTGGATAATTTGCCTGTACATCTTGTTCATCTGTCACCTCATAGGCTTCAGATTTTTTTGTGTTTTCATCACTGGTCTGTATATAAGAAAATGAGTGGGGAGAAAAAAAGGAGGCACAGATTTTGGCAGGAATCCCTGCCTGGAATGAATATAAAACTTTGTTTTATTTAAGTGATCTGGTTGTGTGTGTGTGAGAGAGAGAGAGAGGGGAGAGAAAGAGTAGGGAAACAAATAAAGATAGTTTTTTTAAAAGTGAGTGTGAAAGAAATTCCCCAGAGAGACAAATAAAGGACTTTTTTATTGCTAATAACACATGTTCTGGCATGTGCTTTGCACGTTGTTAACCCACCTTGAAACCGGTGAGTTTAGTTGTTGTTGGTTTAGGTTTGGTGGTTGTTTTTTTTTTTTAATCTTTCTTCTGGCTTTTGAATTGTTGCAGTGAGGGGAAAAAAATAATTAAAAAAACCCAAAAAACAAACCAGCACACACACACAACAAAACCCAATAGTTCCTCCTATTTGGAAACCCTGAAGGATGAAGGGGTGATTTCATTCCTTCCCCTCGTTATATTACTAAATCTCCCCGATGGACTGGGGTGGCTTTACGCCGGCTGATGCATGTACATTTGGGCTAGACTAAGAGGACGGATGGTTTCAGCAGCTGTCATCTCGGTGGTTGCCGTTCGCTTGACCTGGGTGGATCTGATCTCTGAGAGCAAAGCAGAATGGAATTTTATGAAAGAAGGGATTAAAATTGAAAAGGAAATAAAAGGGAAAGGTCAAATGCGTTCTGGCTTTAACTCTGCTCCCCACTCCTGTCTACCAACAGATAGTACAGGACGTGCCAGTCCGAGACAGGAACGTACATAAACGTATGCTTTGAGCACGCCTTGGATCAAGGAAGGACCAGAGCACATGGCTAAATGTTTTCCTCAACATGGCCCAAATGCTTGTGACCTATTTTGAGCCAGGTGTTCTGGGGTGTGATCACACAGCCCCTGTATGGGATTGTGGTCAGCTGGGGGCCCTCACGTGCAGTCCAAATGGAGCTCCAATATTAAAAAAAGAAAGAAATTAAAACACCGCCTCCCTCCTCTTGGTAGGATTTTCAGCGTTACAGTTCTGAACAGTGATTCTCTGTGCAGATTGAAGGTTAAATTGTAAAAGAAAAGTTTCTTGTATTAGTGTTCCCCACTTTTTTTAAGGTACAGTCTTTGAAGAAGACATTACCTATCCCTTCCCATAAGTCAGGTCTTCACTCAAAGCATCCCTCACCAAGAACCTCTGCACCTCCCAGAGCACAGTCAGGCTGTAAATCTGGCATTCACTCCCATCTCCCTTCTTCCATGATCACGTCCTTTTCTGACACATTGGGAGCATGACATCTAGACTTCTCTCACTGGTGGTGACTCCAGGTGTCAAACCCAGGTACTAGCCCACTCTGTCATCTGCTGACCATCTCCTTGTTGGACATATCAAACAGAAAGAGAGTAGACTTAGATTAGATCTCAGGAAGAAAATTTTCACTCTGAGGGTGGTGAGACACTGGCCCAGGTTGCCCAGAGAAACTGTGGCTGCCCCGTCCCTGGAGGTGTTCAAGGCCAGGTTGGACAGGGCTTTGAGCAACCTGGTCTAGTGGGAGGTGTCCCTGCCCAGGGCAGGGTTTTGGAACTAGATAATCTTTAATGTCCCTACCAACCTGAACCATTCTATGATTCTATGATACAGTTGCCTCTATAGAATCTATACAGTCCCAGAGCGGGACCTGCTTGCACCCATCCTGGGAGCAGCTCCTGTCACCTTTTTGCTAGGACTGAGCACATCAAGTCTTACACAGAAGAATGTGACCATCTCTGTCCCACTCCATACTCTCTGGAGCTGCTTGGCAGCAGGGTGAGTAGTGTGCCAGGCTGGGGACAGTGTCCTGGTTTGGACAAGGCAAAGCTGTTCTCATGTCTTTGCCCATTTACCCAAAAACTTACAAAAAGATAGCCCAGGTGAGCGGTGCAAATGGTGGACTCCAGAAGCCTCCTGTTCATCATCCAGAGGAGGAAGGTTCAGATAAATATGCAGGAGGTTTCAGTGCTTTTCTGAGCCATATTGCTTCCCCCCCAAGCCTTTTTAAGCTTTACCCTATACTACTTCATATCCCCCAGCCCCACTTTTCCCAGGCTCATGGGATTTCCCCAAGCGGGAGCTGCCAAACCAGGATGGTGTCTCTGTGATGATGACAAACATCTGGGAGAGCACTAAGGGAAGAAGCTGCCAAATTCTCCCTCTTGGGATTTGAGCGAGACTTGGCCTTCTCCCTACCAGGCTTTCTCTGGGTTTTCTCTGGGCAGTGAAAATAACAGCAGGCAGACAGACAGACAGGGCTCTGTCCTTTCTTCCCCCAGAGGTACCCAAACACTCAACACTCTGCCATCTGATTGAGGTTGAAATCACAGAAAAACTGACCCCAGAAGTATCCAGCTCTTGTATAGACCACTGCAGACCATGAAGAACAGTGACACTGATGTGCTGCGCAGAGGGTCCCCATCCAGAGATACTGTATTCCCAGCTGCGGCCGAGAAGAAGACCCTGTCCCACCTTGTCTCTCAACCCACAACCTGAGACATTGCTTTCTCACATGCTAGGCGTGGAGTTACCAATGAATTTTAGGATATAGGAACACAGGGCAGAAGGGAACTTCTCCCCAAGAAGGAAAGAAGATGGTCATCAGCCTCTCAGCTCAAGTCTCCATATCCCATGGCATGAGACCAAAGGGGACATGGTATAAACTCTCTCCCACTTTCAACAACCAGGTTTTCTAACATAGGAAGGGCACAGCAAAGAGGATTTGTGCCAAGGGGAAGTTGTGGCGGCTGGTTTGCTGTTGAGACAGAGTGGACCAGAAACAGTTATTATTTTCACTTTGATGGTCCTCATTCTCGCCTTCATTATTCTCCGGAGACACCTCTGTCAGTTAAGACTTCTGTTGCACATACCAATGAACATATTTTTGTGAGCATCACCTTTCGCCCTCCCTTCAAATACCATCCTGTAAAGGTACCAAGAGCTACAATCAGGCAGAGAAGATTTAAACCTAGCCTCATACCGAACAGCTCAGTCCCTGAGCTGAAGAAGGGACTTTGCTTAATTGGGTTGTTCCTCAGCCATTCATCTGCAAGGGGATTTCTCACCAATCCCTAACCTGGTGGCTTGTTCTGGGGCCTGAGTGATTACTTGTGGCATTTTGCCCACTGAGCTGTTTGCAAATGACTTTCTGGAGAGGCAAAAGTCAGAGAGAAAAATCATTCTTCTCCATTTCTCAGCAAGAAAAGCCAGACATGATCAATGGAGAAACCTCTGCCGCGTTTTGTCAGGCTGCCTGGGGCTCAGCAGCCCCAGCGGATGCAGAACAGCTACTGTCTTGCTATGCCTTCATTTTCTCCCTCCAGTCAAAGGCAGACGAAACACAGGGCTTTGCAAGCTGACAGACAGCCAAAGTGCTGCTTCTTCAACTCTTGGAAAAGTCTATTTTTAAAGCAAAAGCCATAGGTTAGCCTTAGAAATTGTTAAACACTTCCAAAAACCCCAATATGTCCAGACCCAAGACTTTGATGAGGCTTTTTAACAGTCATTTCATTTTTCACCCAGCTTTAGATCCGTTCTGCCTCAAAACTTTGTTGTTTTGAGGTTGGGAGATCACTGTTTTCTGTCCGCGCAAGAGAAAATCAGGCAGCCTCTCTGTTTTGGTGGATTCCTTATCTCAGCATTAGGCAAATTGTACAAATGGGCCACAGATTATAGAATCATAGAGTCACAGGATGGTTTGGGTTGGAAGGGACCTTCAAAGATCATCTAGTCCAACCCTCCTTTCATGGGCAGAGACATCTTCCGCTAGACCAGGTTGCTCAAAGCCCTGTCCAACTTGGCCTTGGCTATTATCAGCAATGGTCACCCACGTCTCGGGATTAGCCCTTCCCTACCCTACCACACCTTTCTAATGCTGAAAGGGGACAGAGCTTACCACAGCTAACCAAGTTATCTTTCATCTTTGTGAAGTGTCCATGTCGCTTTTCACTTGTCCCAGCTGAAAAATGAAGTGATGTAACTCAAGGCATGTGTTTTAAGCTACAAGTGGGTGCTGCAGTAATGCAACTCCTTCTCCATTGCCACATGGGACACCCCTAAGGGAGTTCTTTCTTAACTGTGACTTGCATCGCTTCAGAGAGGGCCTCTTTTCTTTGCAGTCAGGAGCTTTAACTCATCACTGCCTGAAACAGAATTTTCTGTTTTGGTACATAAATCGAAGCCAAAATGTGACTTGTCCCTTTCTTAAGATTTCATGTGCAGCTCCTCTCTGTGATCCCACAGGAGAGACAAATATAATGTTCTTTTAGTAGGGAGGAAACTGAGGCAGAAAAGGTAAAGAAAAACCTAAACAAATTCTTGGAAATGCTCTCAGATACACGGTTCCTATTATTTCATTACAGAGATGCCAAAACAAATGAAACCTGCTGGTTATTCAGCTCCTTTGAAGTTCGAGCCATGTCATTGTGGGGGTCTACATCTTAAGCTGCCAGCCCTGAATATTTTTGCTTCAGTGACATATCCATGGCCAAACAGGGAACTGCCAGAGCTAGCAGGAGCTCCTGACTCCCAGCACAATGATGTACAGATCAGTGCATCCTGCATCTCTTCTCCAGCCAAAGCAGCACACTCCCACCTCCCTCCCGGTTTGTCTGCCCTTTGCAAGGCAACAGGAATCACTTGTAAATCTGAAATTCTTGCATCTGGCCTCACCCAACCTGGCTGACACCCATCGGACTGGAGCGCTGACTCCCACACGCACATTTATGGCTGGAAAGACAACTTTTCTAACCATCTCCAGTGAAGACGCTGGTAAAAGCGAAACTGAATACAAAGCAGATGCTGATCATAACCGAGTGTCCCCCAGACGATATTATCTCATCTCACAGCCAGTAGCTTTTATTTGTTGGTGATGCTCCGGTATTCTTCTCCTTTCCTTCCTTTTCCCTGTAGATCCATAACCATGTCTTGTCCCTGTTTTCTCCTAGATGGAAGCCAGTTACCTGACTTTAGACATAAAACACGAATTTCCATCCTCACCTTTCCCCCTTTCCTGCTCCTTGCCTGTAGCGATCCTCCAGCAGTTTGGCTACTGCACTTTCTTATCTCCTTACACCATTAAGGTGACAATGACACTCCTATCACTAACTCCACCACCATGAAAAAATTGGATGAGTGTCTCAAGGAAAGGAATGCAGAATTTTAGAAACTCATACAGCAAATAGAGGAGAAATTTGAGGTGTGTATCAGTGACTTCATTTCTTTAAGGTGAATTTGGCAAGGTTTTTATGGCTACTTACCTGTGCACTTGAACTCTGGCTTTTTTCCTCTCTTCATGTCTCCCAGGTATAGATATCACCTCATAAACATCTCACACCACTGCAAGTTTTATTTTCATACAGCAAAACACCCGGAAGACACGTGTGACCTCACACCTCAATTTCTGCAGGGATATTCATGCAATCAAGTTTTCATGCAGAATGAAGCAGACATCAGGAGAGCACTTAATGAAGTCTACCAGATACACCATCTCAAAAGAAACCCACCTGACCACCTTGTTATCTTGCCCAGCTAAGTTCCTGGGCTCTGGCCCCTTGGCAGCAGCTGCTGAGACGCTGGGAGTTTCCTCGCTGAAGTTTGTCAGCTGCGACCCCATCACCTGGGTCTACAGTACCTCCAGACATCTCAAATCTTGTGTTTTGCCTGTGTGCTTTCAACCCAGACTTGATTTCAAAAGCTGTGGTACTATTCTCTGGTCCAAACCTGAGATGGTCTTTCTAATATAAAGAGGGAAGGAAATCTCTTTGCTCTCCCCAGCCAGTGATTTGGTGAGAACTTTGGGATTTGGGACATCTTTGGAAGCTCTGGAGTTCATAGAATCATAGAACAGTTTGGCTTGGAAGGGACCTTAAAGATCATCAAGTTCCAACCCCCCAGCCATGGGCAGGGACACCTCCCACCAGATCACGTTGCTCAAAGCCCCATCCAACTTGGCCTTGAACCCCTCCAGGGATGGGGCAGCCACAGCTTCTCTGGGCACCCTGTTCCAGTGTCTCATCACCCTCAGCGTGAAAATTTTCTTCCTAATATCTAATCTAAATCTACCCTCTTCCAGTTTAAAGCCATTACCCCTCATCCTATTACTACATCCCCTTGTAAAAAGTTCTTGTAAAGAGTTCTTCTGGTTAAGGTCCATGTACTCTTCCATGGAGCATCCTATCCATGCAACTCTGCGGGAGGTTATGGCGTGGAGAAGAAAAGCAGGCTCACTGAGACCAGTCCTGCACTTCAAAGAAGTAGCCTTCTGGACCAGTTCAAGATGTGTTCAGGAAAGATCTGTATTATGTGCAGAGCAAAGGATGTCTCAGTGCCCATGGGCATTAGATTTTACCAGTTTGCTTATGTAGGGTGATGATAGAGACCAGGGTTAAAGGCCTGGGTTGAAAACCTTCATTTGATCAGGAAGTCATTAGTCAATAGCAATTTGGAGGGAATGGAAGGAGACATCTCTAGCCAAAGATGTTCATGCAGGGAAACTGAGGCCCAAGATACCCTTGTGTGGAGAGAAGGGTACATCACCTTCTGTCAGTATTAACAGCTGATTTATTTACTGAATGCCGGAGATACCCCACTTGACTTTGGACTTCCCTTTGTCTTATCTGCAAATCCAGTGTCTGCCAAAGGAGCATTTTTGTCTAACAGGGTTGTGGCAATGAGGATCACATCTTAAAGGTGAAGACCAGAGTTATTGACTGAAGAGGAGCAGCAAGAGGTCAGTGCCGGGACTTTTTCTGCTGCTGACACTGCCTGGCCAAGCCTTGTGCTCAAAACTTCATCTACCAGACCTCTGCACTTTCCAAAATTACTGATGACCTGCCACTCTTTGCAGTTGATTTGCTGATGATTTCCTCTTGCTCTAAACAATGATAGGAGGAACCAAGTTCAGCCTGGATATGTATGGCCCTGAGCCTGCTTCCACCAGAGGCAATCTGGTCCCTCAGGAATTAAAACATGCAGAGGACGCCGGCTGGTGAAAACTGAAAAGATCCCCAGAGAACTCCTCCTGCTTCCCAAGTTTCTTTTTTTTTTTTTTGCTTTGTTTTTGTTTTTGTCATTAAAGGTACAGTCTCACCGCACACTTGTTCTCCCATAGCTAAGCCTTTCCTCCAGAGCCACATTAAGCTGATCTTGGAGAATCCATCCCGGTGTTTTTTTATGTCTCTCCTTTCTCAGGCTGTAACACAGGAGAGGTGTGGGGGGGTGGAGATTTCCCATCAAAATATCCTCTGTCAAATGCACTTCACATGTAACTTTGCTGACACGAATCAGGGCTGGAGGAATGTCATTGAAGTCAATCCTTTTGTTTGGAAGGGGAAATCCAATAAATTCTCTGGCAGCTGGGCTTGGGCTTCAAGGATGGTTTTTTTTCTATATTTGCTTGAAATACCAGCCGCTCTTACAGCCCCATTCAAGTCCAATAGCAATTTCTTCCTTTTACACCTTCTTCTGTTCCTTTCATGTTTCCTTTTGGAGGAAAAGACTAACAAACAAACAAACAAATAAAAATCCTTTGGAGTGTAATTGACGGACCCAAATTATTTAATTTGTTCTGCAATCTTACTGAAAAAAAAAAGTAGTTCAAAAAGAAAACAACTAAATCAGCGTTGACCTTTATAAATAGCTTAGTTGAAAGGAGGGCAAAGCAAGGTTGGCAGAGACAGGCTTCCTTGATGTTAGCTGAGGGTCCGTCCCACTGATGTCGTGTTATTTGTATTTTAAACAGTATGTGAACAGACCACACAAGCACCAGGAGGGCCAGAGGATGGCAGGGGATTAACTGCAAGTAACCAGCCAGGACTACTGATTTACACCCTGCAGCCTTATCTGTGCCCTGCAGTACAGAAAGGTGACATGTGGAGAACCAGCCCAGAGCTCTCAGACTATTAGAAGGGACAAAACGAACCCTTCCCCCCTCCCCTGCACAGAATAATTCATTCTTTAATTACAACATGACAAGAGAAGTGACATAAGCCTATTATTTGATTGTAAGATCCTGTTCCCATCTACACCAGATGCATTTCTTCTGAGACGATTGACTGTTTGTTTCTGCACTCAGCTTTGCCAGCTCCTCTTTGCACCTGGAGCGCTCTTTCATTAGCAGTTTTGAGACTAAATTGGCCGAGTTTTCAAACTTTTCAAAGGGCCAATCTCACGACAAAAATGTTTTTAAAATAGATACCTCCTGGACTATCAATTATAGCACAGGAAAAAAACAATAAATGTTTAAAGGAGAATATTCCCTGTGTCATTTTGCAATGCTTGTTTTGCATTTTTCAGCTCACAAGGGGAATGCAAGGCTGATCACCACCAGTTTTATGCTGGCCAGTTTCCAGTTGCCTTCACTTTCATTTATATTCAATTTCCATTTTGTTTTCTACAGTTTCTTGTAGGCTGGCTTAGGGAGGCCACAAACATAAGCTCTGAAATTGCAAACAGTGAAGGAGGAACCACTGATACACATGAAAAAATAACAGGAATATTATATATGCCTGGTTTTCCCAGGGCTATAGTGACTTTAGGTGACACAGAAACTCCTCAGCCCTTCAGTGAACACATGCCTGGGAGAGCAGCAGTCTTGTGCTCCTCCTGCCACGGGTGCTTTTCCCCATTCCCTCTCCACCGGCTCCCCAGGGCCACCACAAACATTTCTGTCATTACAGGGACTGATATTCTTGCAAAATAGCTCAGGAACAGAAGTTTTGATTTAAATTCAGTTTGGTTACCCGACCTGGTGCAACACCCAGAATTGCTTGTTCTGGGGCAGGAGGTGGTGAGGTACCTTTTCCCCATGGCGGTGACAGCTTGTGACAGCTCATCCTGTTCATTGAAATGTGACCTTAAAACCTTCCAGGATATGAAGAACTCTATTATCCTTGTTCTGCAGGATGACACAGAGAAAGGATCAGGTGATGGTTATTCCATGCAGACCTTTAAACACCAGTTCATAGGGCAGCCATCTCTAGTGAGACTTCCTCTGCAGTACCGCATCCAGCTCTGGAGCCCTCAGCATAAGAAGGACACAGGCCTGTTGGAGCAGGTCCAGAGGAGGCCACGGAGATGCTGGGAGGGCTGGAGTCCCTCTGCTGTGAGAACAGGCTGAGAGAGTTGGGGGGTTCAGCCTGGAGAAGAGAAGGCTCTGGGGAGACCTTATTGTGGCTTTCCAGCACCTAAAGGGGCTACAGGGAAGATGGGGACAAACCTTTTAGCAGGGCCTGTTCTAACAGGACAAGGGGTAATGGTTTTAAACTAAACTGACTGAACATTAGGAAAGAATTTTTCACAGAAAGAGTGGTCGGGCATTGGAATAGGCTGCCCAGGGAGGTGGTTGAGTCACCATCCCTGGATGTGTTTAAGAGACGTTTAGATGTGGTGTTGGGGGATACGATATAGGGAAGAACTTTGTAGTGTAGGGTAGATGGTTGGACTCGATGATCCCAAGGGTCTCTTCCAACCTGGATGATTCTATGATTCTATAAAAGAGGAGGGATTCAGACTGGATCTAAGGAAGAAATATTTTACACTGAGGGTGGTGAGACACTGGTCCAGGTTGCCCAGAGAGGTGGTAGATGCTCCATCACTGGAAACGTTCCAGGTCAGGTTGGGTGGGGCTCTGAGCAACCTGATCTAGTTGAAGATGTCCCTGCTCATTGCAGGGGAGGCTGGACTAGATGTCTTTAAAGGTCCCTTCAAACTCAAACCATTCTATGATTCTTTGATTCTGGAGATGATGGGAAAAGAGACTCTTCCAGAGGGACATTCAGGGGCAACTGGCAAAGAGCTCACATACTCCATGCAAAGGAGAAATGGATCTGATTTACCCCCAGATACAGAGCAATTATCCTAAAAAAGGGTTGCACCTGCCCTGTTCCCAAGAAGTGTCTTTTCCCCCAAAACCAGCTCTGCCTATGGGTTTGCTACATAAAGGAGAATGTGTATCGGGGGAATCTAGCAGAAAGAGGCCATAATCATGTAAATACAAGCATATACATGTATAGAGAAACCACCTCAATAAGAAATACCGTAACAAGTCTCCGTGACCAGAAAGCCTGTGGTGATTCATAGCCATCACTTCCCTCCCTTGCCCCACTGCCCCCACAATTTGCTGAAGCCCCAGTGGTCATTATTCACCTCAAACAACACAGCTGGAAAAACTCAGTGATCAGACAGGTCTTTCCTATTTCTAATGGGAATCCTGCCTGAACTCTGGCCTGCCTGGGTAGCCCTGGGAAAAATTAGCTGATTAAAAATGTCCAGGGGGAGCTGCAAGTGGGAAGAGTTTTATTCTTCCAAAATGCAATTGGCAATGCACCGTGTTTAGTGAGTTATCACAAGACACTGCACGACCAGACTTTCATTAAGGCATCTCCTTCCTCCGATTCATTGTCTGTCCCAGGTTTTTTATACCCTGAACTGGGGGAAGTGATGTTTCTCCATCCAGTGTCCCTGGGAAGGTCAGGCTGGGCTAACACAAAGTACTTTCTAGTTTTCAGCTCTAGGACAGTATTTGCCTTCCCTTCCCCTCTGAGTAGAGTGAGTTTGGTTTTCATGTGTGCTGCCCCCTCTCTCTGCTCAGTCTTTTTTCCCTTTCAGTGCAAAGTATGCACTTAACTCCTAAAATATTAGAGCTAAGATCTGGCATGCTTCGGCCAGCAAGCGCTCTCACTGTCACTCCGGGGGAATTCATCGTGGTGAAATCCATCTTACTTAGCTTTCCAGCCCCGCGCCTGCCGACGTCTCCATCTGAGCTGCATACCCCCGCGCTCCCCAGACCTTAGAGTCAAGAGAGGAAAACAGGCACTTCTGAGGTGCAATTCATCTCAGCCCCATGTAGACATTTCTATTAGGTCAGAACCATGCTCTGTTTCTCTTCACTGACTATAAAGGGAGCCTGGGGTGACTAGCTTGCATGGAGGCCTCTCTCGTGTAGATGCCTATGTTAGGTGAGATTAATTCATTCCTGGAAGCCAGTTTGTGTAGAAGTCAGGCACCCAGCTTTATGTCAGAGCTTTAATTTTGGAGCATTACCTGCAAATTTCTTTCTTTGTCCCTGTCTTGCAGAAGCTGCAGAAGGGCTCTGACAGAGGTTGATCAACCCGCTTTGATAAACCTCGACAGCAAGTGCAAGGTCCTGCACCTGGGACATGGCAATCCCAGGCACAAATACAGGTTGGGCAGAGAATGGCTGGAGAGCAGCCCTGAGGAGAAGGACTTGGGAGCGCTCGTGTATGAGAAGCTCAACATGAGCTGGCAATGTGCACTGGCAGCCCAGAAAGCCAGCTGCATCCTAGGCTACATCAAAAGAAACGTGGCCAGCAGGTACAGGGAGATGATTCTGCCCCTCTATTCTGCTCTGGTGAGACTCCACCTGGACTACTGTGTCCAGCTTTGGAGTACTCAGCACAGAAAGGACATGGACCTGTTGGAAGGGGTCCAGAGGAGGGCTACAAAAATGATCAGAGGGCTGGAGCCCCTCTCCTATGAAGACAGGCTGAGAGAGTTGGGGGTGTTCAGCCTGGAGAAGAGAAAGCTCTGGGGAGACCTTGTAACGGCCTTCCAGTACCTCAAAGGGGCCTACAGGAGAGATGGTGAGGGACTCTTGATCAGGGAGTATAGCGCTAGGATGAGGGGTAATGGTTTTAAACTGAAACAGGGGAGATTTAGATTAGATTAGAAATTTTTTACTGTGAGGGTGGTGAGTCACTGGCCCAGGTTGTCCAGAGATGTTGTGGATGCCTTATTCCTGGAAGTGTTCAAGACCAGGCTGGATGGGACTTTGAGCAACTTGGTCTGGTGGGAGGTGTCCCCAGGGGGGTTGGAACTAGATGATCTTTAAGGTCCCTTCCAACTCTAACCATTCTATGATTCTCTGATTTGGCGACTCATCCCTAGAATTTTGCCCCATCCTTGGAAACATTCCAGGTCAGGTTGGACAGGGCTCTGAGCAACCTGATCTAGTGGAAGATGTCCCTGCTTATTGCAGGGGGGTTGGACTAGGTGGCCTTTAAAGGTCCCTTCCAACCCAAACTATTCTATTCTATATCTCGTGCCAAGCGTGGGAGACCTCTTGGGTCAAGGAAAAGCCATGTTGCAGATAAATCCTGCAGAAAGCTGCCACATCTCTCAAGCAAATCAGGCCATGCAGAGGCAATGGGCTGATGCTGCTTTGTGTGTGTGCATGTTGGAGATTCGGTGTCCTCTGCTGAGCATGACCTATCACCAGCTCGGTAATGCTAAGGTGCAAATGTGGGCAACGTGGACCATGAAGCTCTGGGTTTTTTAATGTACCTCCAGTGACCTGCAAAAACCACATGGAAGAACAATGAGAAGACACAGGCAGATTGAAACCTATAGACACACAGCGCTAAATCAAAACACCACCACGCTGCTAACGCAGATGTCAAAACAAAGTATGAGCTCTGGGATTCATCTTTTGCCAGTTCAGTGCAAACAATTTGGCTCACGGAAATTAAGCGAGGAAATCTAGCTTCAAACGTCCAGAGAATGAGTGGGAATGTGGATGACATCCAGCTCTTTTGAACTTGGTTGATATTCAGAAAAAGAGGCACTAATATCACTGGTTAGCTATGGAGGACAGTGGCACATCGCTCCCTGTGCTGCTCCTGCAGGAGGTCTGACTGGTGCAGTAAAACGGTCTCTTGGTGGTGAAACAGTAAACAAGGGAACAACCATGAAAGCCTGTTTTATGTGAATGTATATGTCATCTTGATCTAGGTCTCTGACACACACAAACCTTTATGAACTGTGGTGTAGGTCATGGAGAGCTGGTGGTGTCCACCAGCACCTCTGCTCAGGAGCCCTCATCTTACCACCCTCACAGTATCACAGAATCACAAAATCACAGAATGATATGGGGTTGGAAGGGACCTCTGGAGATCATCTAGTCCAACCCCCTGCCAAAGCAGGTCCACCAGAGCAGGTTGCACAGGAATGTGTCCAGGCGGGGTTTGAATGTCTCCAGAGAAGGAGACTCCACCACCTCTCTGGACAGCCTCTCCCAGTGCTCTGCCACCCTCACAGGAAACAAGTTCCTCCTCATGTTGAGATGGAACTTCTTATGTTCAAGTTTGTGCCCGTTACCTCTTGTCCTGTCACCGGGCACCACCGAAAAAAGCCTGGCTCCATCCTCTTGACACCCACCCTTTATGTATTTATAAGCATTGATGAGAAAGCCCCCTCAGTCTTACCTTCTCCATATTAAAAAGGCCCAAGTCATTCAGCCTTTCTCCATCAGAGAGATGTTCCAGTCCCCTCCTCATTTTCACTCCTGTGCGAGGAGATGTGTTTAGACTCAGGTGATGCTTCTAGCTACCAAGATACCACATGGCTTTAGCAACATATAGCCAAATCCAAGCCAATATATCTAGTAGCATTTACTATTTAAGGTCTGGTTCCACTCTAACTGGGCTCTTAACTGGGCTAGTTTCTGGTTCACTGTTGACTTAACATCTATTCGTCCCAGAGTCTCTGCCGTGACAGCTTGCATCCACATGCTAAAACCACCTGCTTGTTGGTCCATCTGTGTTGCCTCTGAGCCAGACACTTGTCCATTAGATGCCTGGCCTGAAGCTGAAGTCACAAAAAGCATTTTCACTGACTATCTAAGGTTTTTGGTTTCAGACTTGATCAAGGACATCAATGAAACCCAATAAATTTGAGCTGGACTAACTTTGTTCACTGGATGGGGCTTTGAGCAACCTGCTCTAGTGGAGGTGTCCCTGCCCATGGCAGAGGGATTGGAACTCGATGATCTTTGAGGTCCCTTCCAACTCTAACCATTCTATGATTCTATGATAAAGACTTGGAAAAGCCCTCAGGGTGAGACTTCACCAACTGGACAGTGTGCAGGCATTTAGCACACTCAGCACAGATGGCCTGCTGAGTCAAAAAGGCCTCCACTGAAACAAACCTGCTGCACACCAACCCTGGTACTGCACACAGACAAAAGAGGTGCTTCAGGGTTGTGTTTTCCCTTGCTAACTGCAGTCAGGTATTGCTCACCCAAGGTTAACCATGCACTATTTCCTAGAGTGATGCTGAGTATCCTACAAAGATGAATGGTGGTGACCAAGGACACCAACAGCTAAAGACATACCCCAGAGCCAACCTGCATTCCAGTGATCCTGCCAAAATCGCTTCATGGCAGCTAAGATAGCAGCTGGCCTCCCTCTTCTGTAGCAGAAAGTCCTTTACTGCCAATGAAACTGTGGGATAGGTCTTTAATCAATTCAGATCCACTGTCTGCAATTTGATCAGTGTGTTCTGGGACCCCAGAGTAAAAAAAACCTTCTGGATAGAGAGGACTTGTTGGCTGTTACCTATTTCTTCTCATTTCTTTTGAATCCTCAGTCTTCCTGCCCTTCCTATTTTTCATACTGTTCTTCTGGGTCTTCCTCCTTGTCAGTGATCGCGAGCATCCCCTGGGACAATTATTGCAACTTCAGTTCAGGGATAACTTCTAGAGTATTTGCAAAGAGAGATGATACTAGGAGGAAGGTCCCAACTGTTGTGATTGAACATAGCCGGGCCACTGCATTTCTGCACTTTCCTGGTTGTTTTCACAGGGATCCACCGAAGCTGATCCGGAAGACAGGAAGAACTTGGTTAGGAGACCAGCAAGATTTGGAGATGAAGTGGCAGCAGCCTGGTTGGTGACATGCAGTTGGTAACGCATGGTCAAGAAATTTGTCATGTTTTGCAGACTGAGGGAGCAGCTAATTTCGTCTCTCTTCTGGCCACCGTCCTTCATGGTGTTTACAAAACACAATCCCCGTTCTAACACACATGGACACGGAGAGTTGAGTTCATCCCACCCAACTTCAGCTACTTACTGTGGAAATGGTCACTTGGAGCTGTTGCTGGAGACAGTGGAGAGAAGAGGACACTCTCAGAGTTTGTCATTGGGTCAGTTCTTAAAGCCTACTCTGGTATGAGCTGCTATGGAAAGCAATCAGCGCTTTTAGACCCTGCTCCCAGAGAAGATGAATTTCATCAAAGAATTGCTTTCTTGTCTCAGTTGTCTATAAGGAAATCAGCTCAACCTGCATCTACTCATCTTAGTCATCCCCTGTTAAGTACAGAGGCCCAGGAGCATGCAGCTCTAGTTAATTAGATTAACTAGTTAATTAATTAGATTAACTAGTTAATCTAGCTTAATGAGAAAATGCTGGACAATATAAGGTTCTTTCCACATGGAGGCTTTTTCTCTTAAGGAATGAAAGATAAACTTAGGGGGATCTAATTAGAGGGAACTGCCCAGAGAATCTTGTTGTGTCTTTCTTCTCATGAATGATTTTTAATCGTTTCCAGAAATCTAGGGTGTTTGCCTCTGCCGGTGCTGGTAGACACAGCTCTGGAGAAGCACAGTGAGATTTTAGTCCATTGGTTAGTGAATGATCTGGTTCAACTCCAGAGGGATCGTGTTGGCTCTTCTACCTGGGACCTCAGCAGCTGTGTCTCTAAGATGAAAGTAACTCATTAAGGCAGAAATTCCCTAGACCTTGATCCCCGCTCCCAGTAGTATAAGGGTGTCCAAACAACCCCTGACAAGAAACCCCCATGTGGATGGAAAGTTCTCTGGGGAAGCCAGGAATATGGGGAAAAGCTTGAAATGGTGCTAGCACAGGCCTGTGGTTAAAGAGCCATTCTGGCTTCTGCATCAGGCTTCTTGTGTGACTCTTGGGGATGTCAATAAGTCTTTCTGTTTCTTAGTTCCCTCTTTGCAAAGTGGAGGGACAGACTCTGTCTACACAATTGCAGGTTCTTCAGGACAAGGACTCTCTTCTTACATGAGTAAGTTCAGGCACCACAGAGCCCTGATCTCAGCTCATGTTTCTAAACAAAAGCAGCATGTAAAAATCAAGAATTTACATACCCAAATAGAACAACAATTGAGAAATATCTCAGTCTGAATTTACAGAAACCAACTCTTGCTTCAGATGTGAAAAAACAATTGCACGCTGCTGTCAGACCTCAGCGCAAGAAACAAATAAAGGAGTGGAAGGGAAAACCTGTGCTGTAAAGCCTTACTGTTTGCTTTTTAAATTTCTTTGTTCCTTTGCCATTGGCTTGTAAACCATTAAGACATGCAATAAAAGCTACATTTTCTTTCCTCTAGGCTTTTGGATGCTGCCATTGGAGTTATAAGGGGGTTAGCGGTAAAGAGAACAGCATGCTTCCCTTGGCAGTGTGGCATTTTCTTTTCATACTGAATGCAACAGCAGTAAACTGAGTTTAAATCCTTAACCATTAGCTGAACGCTCATTGACACTAAAGAAGAAATGAAGAATCTGGCTGTCCTCTTGCTGAAAGTGCACAGACTCCACTGGAATAATCAAAGCCAGAGACTTTGGCTCAAGAGAAGCAGTTGCACATACAGAACTGGGACCAGATCTACACGAATGGAGCGATCCCATCCCATTGTTGGGACAGTTCGGTCATTGAAGTCAATGCTTGTAATCCTGACCATGAAGAAAATCTGGGGTTTTTATGCTATAAGCACTGTGACAGATTCTGTACCAACTCAGTGCCTAGTCCACAACCTTACAGTCAAAGAAACAAAAAGGACAGGATTTCATCTGCTCGGTGCTTTGCCCCAGACCCATCTCCATGCCTTGTGCTTTGCCAGATGTTTTTCAGACTTGGTGTTATAAATTCTGACCAAGAGTTTACATATTCTCCAGGAGACTCAGTTATTACCCTCACAGCAGCAGGTGCCTGGGTCAGCTCTAGTGAGTGAATTCCTGTGTGCTGGCGAACCGAGCCCTCGAGATGTGCAAAGATGCTCCAAACAATGTGAAATCTCTGATGCTGGTTACTGTGGCACGACAGGCGCATTTGGACAAACCTGCATGATGTCTGTGTGTCAGCTGCAGAGGAAATCAGCAGTCTCATTGTGCCGAGATGGATGTGTCCTCCTTCTCTGTTCACCAGTCCTCTGCTTTTCCTCCCTTTGGTAAACCAGCTTGTAATCTTTACGAGATGAGGACTGCCTTTAGCAGGAGTCTGTGCAAGGCTCAGCCTATTTGTAGTCATATCCTTGTGTAGGACTGTTCAGCGCTACTGTGACATAAACAATACACTCTTTATTGATAAACAGATAAGAAATTCCCTAGGTCTTGGTTCGCTTGGACTATATCCCAGTTCAGGACTTATCTCACAGGTGAGCTCCCCTTCCAATCACATATGGTCCCACCAGCAACTCCTACAGTTACTTACACATGAAAATAATATTAGAAAAACATTTACTGTAAGCTTTAGCTTAATTTAGTAGAATTTAGCAGCTGGAAATAACAAGGAGGAGCCAGCACCTTGCAAAGAGCCAGCACTGCACAGACCACCAGCAAGTGCTCCACAGACCTCAGCTTGGAAAGTGATGAGACAGATGGAAGTCATTATTTTGTTTTGAACAAAATACCATCTGGGGCCAACATTTTGCTGTCTGTTACTTCTGAGTAAATCCAGAGAAACTCCATTGTGTTCCTTAATAATCAGTCCTGGGACCGATCTTATTAAATATTTTCCTTAATGAACTTGGCAGAAAGAAGCAGGCGCCTGGTCATGAGATCTGCTGATGACACAAGCTTGAGTGACTGTAGCGCTATTGCAGAGGTGGATCAGAATATGATATGGGAAGAGCTGGATGACCTTGAAGGAAGACTGAGTGAGAGAAAAGGGTGAATTTTAACAGTAACAGAGAGTAAGAGACTTAGAGACTAAGGTGGAAGTTCATTGGCTGTAGAGGAAAAAAGACCTAAATTAGTCTATTTGAGCACAGTGGTCTTAAAAAGAAGAACTGCGGTCATAACTTATCTCAGGGAAGGTGTTTTCAGTAGACATAGGGAAGTGTTCATACCATTGCACAGAGACCCACTGAGACATCATCTAAACTGCTGTAAAGCTCTGGTCACCCAAATTCAAGCAAGATGAGTTGAAAGTTGAAGAAGTGCAAAGAGACCATAGAGTGCACCTCATGAACAGCAGCTAAAGAGCTCAGCTAAAGAAAACAGGTATGTTCATCAATTACATCTGTACCAGTAAATTAAACATTCCCAAGATAGTTCTTTGACACTGAGGTCCACCAGGAAGGAATAAACCATATCCAGGGTGGCTATATCCAATTCGCTGTCTGGGCAGTCCATGATCCATGCTGACTTCAGGAACATCCTTAGCATTGCTTGAGAGTTTCCCAGCTGGCGCAGGCTGAACCTTTGCCATTGATGTTCCAGGAACTGCATAGTCGTGACTGAGTGTTCCTGGCAGTGTTTCCATCAGGAGACAAACATCAGCAAAGGAGAAAAGACATTCAAGCGGAAGGAGCAGTTGGTACAAAAAGCAGCAGCTATCACATAGACCTGAGCAAGTTTGGGGTAGAAATTAAAGATGGGGCTTGCCCCCATGTATTTAGGTGTGCATGTCTGTACACTGGAGTGAAAGGGAGCCACACATGGGTTGACTATTTCACTCTAAGGTGGTGTCTAAGCTACACCATCATGACAGTTGCCTTGTGGAACTGCTTACTTCTGTCCTTTGGTGCCAAATGCCGAGTGGGATTTACGCATTTCATGTATACATATCTGTGCTAGGGGAAATGAATGCCACTCTAGAAGTTTTTCAAGTATCCACGGAACAAATTCTAGAGCAGGCTTCCAAGACGTTAGAGGAGCACACATGGCCACTTGCCAGAATTTGCCTCCTAGAAGAGGACACCATCAACATGAAGAGGACATCAACACCTAAGCAGCACGGTGTCTGAAACCGAAGGAGAGATCCCCAGACAATGGAAATTGATGCAATCTTTGGAGCTACACTGATTTACAACAGAAATAATCTTGTTCATCATTGTTTCTGTTAGCACAAACAATGAATTGGGTTTCTTTTTTAAAAACACATTGTCTTGTACCTGAGTGTGGCTTTCTCCATTCATACTGGGGCTACTCCATGGATTTTAGCGAAACTGCTTGTCGTTGTCACTCACATGGTAAAAGAATTAGTAATCAAATTCATAATAATTAACTCCAAAACTTATTCTTGTCCAGTTAATACAGTGACAAAATACAAAATTCCTTGTCCAGTTAATACAGTGGCAAAAGAAATGTCTCAAGTCCATGAGCATCCTTTGAGGTTTATAAAGTTGACATTTTTTACACCTTGCCTGCTTGCACAGCACAGGTGGTGTGTCCCTCCGAAACACGCCTGAGCAGCCAGCCAGATGGATGGGCAGAGGAGAAATGCCAGTTAGCGCATCCATGAGCCACTCAACCAGCGCAGCTCTCTGCCCCAACCATGAAATTTGTTTTTTTCTGGAAAATCTCCAGTATGGATCAGAGGGCTACCAGGACTGTAAATATATCAAATGACCGTCTCAGCTGGGACATGCGAGCCCCTTGGTAACTGAATCTCCACTTGCTATTGCAGGTTGAGGACAGTGTAGGGTTAAATTACAAGAAACAACAGATTCAGATCAAGATTTCCATGAGGGACAGTCTTCAAAATCACGAATAATTGGCTTGCAGCAGTGGCTAAGGGTGCAAGGAAGAAATAGGGAGTCACTGCAGTGGGTACGGCACAAACACACACAACTTCTCCCACCTACATGTGTATTTGTATATGGCCACAGGGGTAACAGACACAGCACACGCACACAGATGTATGCATAGTCTTTGATCATCCTGCTTGCTTTTCTCAGAGCTATTCAGCCTCAGCTGCACTCGGTTTAACTGCAGTCGAGCGCTGATGACATGCACGTTAAATCCTTGCCTTACAAGACTGGGGGAAGAAAAAAACATTAATAAACGTGCTGATTTCCAAGCTCCACAGCACGATGGTCCTTGTTTTCCAGTGCTGTTTCCTCCTCATTCCAGCCCTGCAACATCCTGCCTTTCAGACCTACCCATTATCTTGAGCCAGCATACTGATTTTTTTTTTTTTTTTTTTTAACAAGTGTTCCCCGTTTATAACTGGGGGACAAGGGAGAGAAAAGGGACGACGACGATGATGATGATGATTAGCAGATGCACCATGTGCCCCAGAGCAGGAAACAGCAGGGAAGATGTGTTCATGGTGCAGCTTCTTACTGCAACATGTGCTTCATCTGTCTTTTTCTGACTACAGTTTCTTTCTTCTACTCACTCCTCTGTGCTTTGATGATTTTTGGTGGGTTTTTTTGCTTTCCTGCCAACACTGCTTTGAGAGGTAGGGTTTCCAGCTCTACGGCTCCTGGGCAGTCCTGCCACACGGACTGCTCAATGTCATCAGTGTCTGGGTTATGAAGACATTTTTCTTTGAGGTAATACAGCCATATAGATTGCCTGAAGACAAGTGGTTTCATTTCCAGCTCTGGAGCTGATCCACGGTATGACTTCTGTGGGGCCAAGGGCTCCAGAGCTGAAGTTAGGTCTTTGCTGTCCTACATGCCAGGTTTCTAGTTCCTCCAGGCTTCAAGAACTGCGTAAATGGGACTTTGGAACTTCATACTGAGGCAAGGTGGGACAACTCTTGGATTTGCAGATGCACAGAAGGGAGGTTGAAAAGCCCATGACAGGAATATCTATCTTGGGCAAGTCCTCCTGGACTCTCTGATTTCCTACAACGAAGTTAGAATCTTCTAGCTTCTGAACTCGTGTTTTCTAGACAATCTGCTACCATGAGACTTCCTGAGCTGCTCTCCTCAGCCCTTCAGCTTTGGGAAGCCAAGAGGCTTGAAAGCAATAGTCTCTGTCTACAGGGCAATTTGCATGGCTGGATTGCTCCAGACCTCTGCGCTGTGAAAGCTGCAAGAGCCACTGGTAGCTGAAAGCTGAACGGACAGGGTTGCATTACAAAGAGAAGGCTCAATGTGTTCAGACTTCCTATTAACATAAATTATTTCTCAACACAGCCTATATGGAAATGAGCTTTGTGTCTCTCATTTCCTGGGACACCCTTCTTTTTATTTCGTGTTCACCACATGGGAGCCCAAGTGAGAATCTGTGATTATCATTTACCAGAGTTTGGACAACACAGAAAGACTTGATGCTTCCACTCCACCTTGAGAAATCTGCCTTCATATTTGGCTACCCCAGCAGTGGAACAAGAAGACCAGTGCCAAGTGAATACATCATTGCCAAAATATATGGCTGCTGACAAACTATAAGGCTGGGATGAAGATTTCAAAGCCCCAGGCCTGGACCAGGACACTGTGCTGAGATTGTACAGTGTTGGCTAGGCAGCTGGGGATGCAGTAAATGGGTATCATGACATAAGCCATCATCCGGTGCTCTCCAAAACCTCACTGAGATATTTGTTTACCTCCTCCATCCCTAGGAACATTATTTGTGCTCTGTATTTTAGATGGAGAGTCCCTATTTCAGGGCACTGTTAGAAGCAGGTAGGCGGTTCTGCATTCCTTCAGTCCCAGTGGTCAGACTAACAGGAATGACCATGCTGGGGTAAGAATAAGTCATCTGGATAGTGTGCAGAAAGCTCGTTTACACTTACCTAGCACATTGTCCATCTGCAGCTCTTTCTACACTCTCCAATCATAGAATCATAGAATGGTTTGAGTTCAAAGGGATCTTAAAGATCATCAAGTTCCAACCCCCCTGCCATGGGCAGGGACACCTCCCACTAGACCAGGTTTCTCAAAGCCCTGGCCAACCTGGCCTTGAACACCTCCAGGGACGGGGCAGCCACAGCTTCTCTGGGCAACCTGGGCCAGCGCCTCACCACCCTCATAGGAAAGAATTTCTTCCTGAGATCTCAATCTCCCCTCTTTCAGTTTAAAACTGTTCCCCTTCATCTTGTCGCTCTGGTCCCTGATCAAGAGTCCCTCCGCAGCTTTTCTGTAGCCCCTTGAGGGACTGGAAGGGGCTCTAAGGTCTCCCCGGAGCCAATCTCAAGTGTGAAAACAAATAAACAAAACCACACCTCAGTATCCTTAGAGTCTGTGCTAAAACATTGGCAATATCAGTAGTAGCATCTCAGGACCTGACTGGAAAAGCTTTTCTTCTCCTGTAGGATTAACCCCTCTCTTATATGTTACCTGACATATAGTCCGTCAGTTCTTCAGAAGCAGGTTCAGGCTTTCTGGTGCAAAGGCCCCATATCCAACACAAATATACTGAGTGCAAGAGGCAAGCAGATGAGTGCTAGAGGGCTACAGTCTTCCCACATGTTCACTTGGACAGTTCAGACACATTTCCAAAAACCACAGTCCCCAGGGACATTCCTCACTGCAAGGGAATGTGCTTGCTAAGCCCGGAGGAGAAAAAGCCATCTTAGAAATGAAACAGGTTCTTCTCCAGCACTTAGAGTGAGGGATGGAGACCATTAATACAGCCCTAAGTCCAGGTCACACATCTTTTAGTCATCAGACTTGTCTGGAGACCAAAGCTTCAGCTTCTGATCCACTCTAACCTGGGGCCCAGCCCAGGAGCAACTGTGGGCAGAGCTACCTTGGCATCCCTCTGCTCAAGACCACTTCAGCAACCAAACCCCAGAAAAAAATCCTCGGTAGGTCTGGGACTCTTTTACCTTCTTGCAGTTGCGCATGGTCCCTGTATTGTGTCTGGCTGAGGTGGAGTTAATTTTCCCCATAGCAGCCCCCCCAGTGCTGTGCTTTGTATCGGTAGCTAGAAAGGGTGTAATAACACACCAGTGTTTTGGTACTGACTGTCTCTCCAACATTCCCTCTCCCTCATCAGTAGGCTGAGGGTGGGCAAGATCTTGAGAGGGGACATAGCCAGGACAGTTGACCCAAACTGACCAAACTGATCCTTCGCTCTGGGGAGATCCCCCTGCAGTGCTGCCTCCAGCTCTGGGGCCTCAGCACAGGAGACATGGACCTGTTGGAACAGGGCCAGATGAGGTCATGGAGGTGCTCCAAGGGCTGGAGCCCCTCTGCTGTGAGGACAGGCTGAGAGAGTTGGGGGGGTTCTGCCTGGGGAAAAGAATGCTCCGGGGAGACCTTATTGTGGCCTTTCAGTACTTAAAGGGGGCCTACAGGAAAGATGGGGACAGACTTTTTAGCAGGGCCTGTTGCCATAGGACAAGGGGTAATGGTTTTAAGATAAAAGAGGGGAGATCCAGACAAGATCTAAGGAAGAAATGTTTTACACTGAGGTGGTGAGACACTGGCCCAGGTTGCCCAGAGAGGTGGGCGATGCCCCATCCCTGGAAACATTCAAGGTCAGGTTGGACAGGGCTCTGGGCAACCTAATCTAGTTGAAGATGTCCCTGCTCATGGCAGAGGGGTTGGACTAGATGGCCTTTAAAGGTCCCTTCCAACCCAAACCATTCTATGATTCTATGATATTCCATACCATATGACATCTGCTCAGCAATAAAAGAGAAAGGAGGAGGAGGGAGGGCATTCATTATCATGGTATTGTCTTCCAGAGCAACCACTACATGTTCTGAAGCCCTACTTCCCAGACATCACCTGCTGATGGGAAGTAGAGAATAAACATTTTTTTTTACTCAGATTCCACACACAGACTTTGTTTTTTCTTTATTAAACTGCCTTTACCTTGACCCACAAGCTTTTTAGTTTTTTCCACCTTATTTTTTCCCCTCCCCGTCCCACTCCGAGGAGGGGAGTGATAGAGCAGCTTGGTAGGCACCTGGCGTCCAGCCAAGGTCAACCCACCACAGCCCCACAACATGTTGCTGACCTTAAGCATAAAAAGTCCAAACAACAGCTTCATGTTTAAGTCTCTAAGGTCCAGGGAACCCTTTTACTCATCAAACTACTAAATCCCAGCCATTCAGCAGTGGCTACCCCACGGTTTCCCTTGAGCTTTGAGCTAAGGGCATGCACAAATATCCATGCTGGAGTCACCAGCATATGCAAGGAGTTGGGACAGTGGTGGCATGCATTGGTGAAGGGAAGAAGATAGGGAAGCATGAAGTACAGGCCCTGAATTTGGAAAGCTGCAATAGGGATAAGGAGGGGATAGAAGAGAATTAGAGATAGGCAGTCAGATAGGTCACTGAAAAGACCTTTTAGGAGGCAAAATTTGAAAAAAAAAAATAATTTAAAGATGAAGGAACCTGCTTCTAAACATTCACTGGGGAGTGTTTCAACCCAAAGGGCTGGTCACGGGATAGATGCTTCCTAGCAGCATCCCATTTCCATAGCCCACATGCTGCAGGATTTATGGCTCCACACCGAACAATCCAATAGCTGCAGCTGTTTGGATCCCTGAAATAAGCTAGGGACAATGTTCCAACCCTGAGCATGACTGGCACAACATGTTTCATGTCCATACAGCTGAACTTTCTTACCTTGTTTCTCAGGTAGCTTGGTGCTGGGCCCCAACTTGCTGAGCCAGTCTCCTGAGCCTGAAACTTCTTACTGGTTTGAGAGCCATGGCCGGGCTCTTTTCAATCTCCTTGCAAATTCACTGATTAATTAGACTGCCCTGGAGCTTTAAAACCCCTTCTCCCACTTGGACATGGCCCTTCTGGACTGCAGCCGAACTCTTCAGGGGTGCATGATAGATCCAGCACATAAGACACCTGCCAAGATAGCTTTTGCAAAGGGTCCCTGAAAACACCATTACTCTGGTTGCCTCCCCATTGACCTACAACACCTCACTCACTACCACAGAACAAACAGACAGCAGCTCCTGTAAGCCAGGAAGATGGAGTCACTCACCAGCCTTTGCGCTGTGCCTCGAACATCTGGTTGTTGATAGGGGAATGAATAAGCTAGAGGGCTGATGTGAACCAGATTGTTTGCACTCTGTCCAAAAATTCCTCTGCAAGCTTCCAGTGTCGACTTTTGGCTTATCTTTCACACATAGCCTCTCCGGGCACTTTCTGGGAAACCAGGAGAAGTACGGATTTGCACCAGCTGAGAAGAAGGATTTGTCATGCTCATCGTGCTATGCTTTCATCTGAGTGGACGGGTTTGAGCTTGATTAAGGACACACTCCTCCATGCCTTCGGAGTGAGGAGAGGCACTCACCCAAGCTCCAAAGCAAACAGAGCGAGGAGGGGCAGGAAGAAAGGGACTGTGAGAAGGGACTTTGCTTCCTACGGAGGATGGGGAAGGAGATCAGAGTGGGTGGGAGAGAGAAGGAGCTGGAGGCAAGCTCAAGAGCCATGTATGAAGCCCCAGTACATTCCTGATGTTGCGCCTTGTTCACTTTGGCCAAGGGCTGGGATCAGCATTTGCATCTGCCCTGTCAACCATTTTTTCCAGACCCTGAGGATTACTGCAGAACAAAGTCTGGCCAGTAGGTTGTTATTGAATGCCAATCCCTCTCTGAAGGTGAGGCAGGATTTTTTTCTAAGCCCACTTCCTCAAAAACAAGTGAATAAAAAACATCCCGGGCCAGCGGGAGGGAATCCTAAGTCTGCCATCCAGTCTCCATCTCATTCATGAAGAAAGTGGGCCATAAATTCTGCACAAGCCCCAGTGCAAAGCAACTGTCTTTTTCCCTCCATGATGTTTTTTGACACATTCAAATCATAAATTTGAGAACAAATACGTTGTTTTTTAAAAATACATTAGAATGTACTTAAGCCCTGGCTAGGTGAAGTTCAGCATTCACAAATGATAGAACTGTACAATCATAGAATGGTTAGAGTTGGAAGGGACCTTAAAGATCATTGAGTTCCAACACCACTGCCATGGGCAGGGACACCTCTAACTAGGAAAGATGGGGTGACTCTTTCTTTAACTAGCCATCCTTGGTGTGACTTACAAATCTCTGGATCTCTGGAATGACCATTGAGCAAACCAGAGAGCTGTAATTTTTTCCCTGGATATTAACGGCTGCTTACAATGACTTCTCAAGATGAAACTTTGGCCCAGGCTCTCTATTATGGCCTACTCTGGCCCAAATAAACCAATAAAAGTCTTTTTATATAGCAGAGAGAACAATATCTTCCCTTTAGCATTGCATAGTCAAGATAATGAACAGACATGGCAAGAAATCATGAGGCTCCTTTGCAGCAAGGATGATTCAAGTTAAGAAATCTTAATTCTTACAAATTAAGAAAAACTTTCTAGCAGAGTGCAGGACTCTGGAATCAGCTGACTGAGCTCTCTGTGGTCTCCAACACTGCAGGTCATTAAGCACCATCTCTTTAACTAGACATTTAAGGTAAGCCTCTGCTAGGCATGGCACAATTATAGATGATCCATCCCTGGTCCAGAAAGACAAGCCAAGAGTGGTGGGTTGACCCTGGCTCTATTGGACACGGGGGGAGCTTCTAGTAGCTTCTCACAGAAGCCACCCCTGTATCCCCTCTGCTACCAAAACCTTGCCACGCAAACCCCATAAACCATGTAATACTTCAAGATGCTTTTCAGCTTTATTTCTTTATAGTTTCACAAATTGCCTTTGGGGCTAGCCCATAACCTTGAATCCTCCCATAAAAGAGTACATGAACATCTACTGCTCTTTTGGGAAGTCTAGCTGAACTTGAGAGAATGGGAACTACATCTCTTGTTTTCTGAAGAGCATCTCTAGGCCACCTTCAAGACCAGATGTACCATGTACAGATGATCATGGTGCAAGAGCAACCCATATGCACGCAGAGGCCTCAATGATGAGCTCAAGGGCCATGGTGCTCAAGAGCTTAGTGTGCCAACAGTTGCACTGCACGACCACAACAGTCATTTTCTGCCTTCCAATGCTGAGGAAATGCTTAGGGTCTACAGCTTCAGACCCCAGCACAGGGAAAGTGCATGGTACTCAATGGCTTGAAGTCCAGATGGAGAGCAGTGACAAGTGGTGTCCCTCAAGGGTCCGTGCTGGGACCAGTACTGTTTAACATTTTTGTCAACGACATAGAGGGATTGAGAGCACCATCAGCAAGCTTGCAGATGACACCAAGCTCTGTGGTATTGTCAATACACCAGAGGGATGGGATGTCATCCAGAGGGACCTGGACAGGCTGGAGAAGTGGGCCCAGATGAACCTCATGAGGTTCAACAAGAGCAAATATAGGGTTCTGCACCTGGCCAGAACAATCCTTGCTATCAATACAGACTGGGGGATGAGGTATTAGAAAGCAGCCCTGAGGAAAGGGACTTGGGGGTGCTGATGGATGAGAAGCTGGACATGAGAAGGCAGTGTGCACTTGCAGCCCAGAAGGCCAATCACATCCTGGGCTGCATCAAGAGAAGTGTTGCCAGCAGATCCAGAGAGGCGATTCTGCCATTTTACTCTGCTCTGGTGAGACCTCGCCTGGAGTACTGTGTGCAGATCTGGAGCCCTCAATATAGAAAGGACATGGACCTGATGGAGCGGGTTCAGAAGAGGGCCATGAAAATGATCAGGGGGTTGGAGCACCTCTACTATGAGGACAGGTTGAGGGAGCTGGGGTTGTTCAGCCTGGAGAAGAGGAGGCTCCGGGAAGACCTAATAGCAACCTTCCAGTACCTGAGGGGGGCCTACAGGAAGGCTGGGGAGGGTCTGTTTACAAAGGCCTGCAGTGACAGGACGAGGGGCAATGGTTTTAAGTTGGAGAAGGAGAGATTTAGATTGGATATTAGGAAAGAGTTCTTTACTATGAGGGTGGTGGAACACTGGAACAGGTTGCCCGGGGAGGTGGTTGAGGCCCCTTCCCTTGAGATATTCAAGGTGAAGCTCGACGAGGCCCTGGGCAACCTCGTCTAGTTCTGGGTGTCCCTGCTGACTGCGGGGAGGTCAGACTAGATGACCTTTGGAGGTCCCTTCTGGCCTGGACCAATCTATGAATCTATGAATCTATGAAAGAATCGAGGTCCCAGCATTATGTCTCACAGATTTCATTTGGAATTGCTAATGGAGGAGCAAGGAGGAAAGGAAAATCATTATGCTATAATTCAGTGCATGAAAGACGACTAAGGAGACGGAGAGACCTCTTGAGTCATCTGATCAAAATGTTGCTGTCACAGGTACTCTGCCATATGTTCCCATTCACACCTTTAATGCTACTAAAAGGCTTTTCCAGAATTGCATTCCTTTGAGGATTCAAAGCCATCTGCTAATTTTTCCACTTCAAAAGTAGCCATGGCTCAATTTAGATCCACGTATATTTGTGCCAACAGAGACCTGAAACTTGAATACCACTTTCTGCCTCCTGCATCTCTACCATGCACAACATAGAAAGATCACCTCTCCCATCCACCCCTAACAAGGACTTTAGTCTCCAGACTGTTTGAGAAACTCAGATTTGGTGCCTAAAACTAAAAAAAAAAATAAAATATAGATATGACTACACGTCTTTGTTGACAAAACTAGCAATAGCTCTTAGCATAATGCCATGTAAAACTAGTTCATTTTCTTATTAGTATAATTACAAAAGTTTCATTTCCTTCCTTCTTGTTCACACCTTCTCTCTAAGCTGAAAGCAAAGATTTCTGTAATTATTACTGCCAAGACCAAACAACTCAAAAGAAATCAAATCTGGCATGCAAAGCATCTTCATTTGCTGTGTCTTTCAATGACATTAAATATTTCACATACAAACACTCACACTCACACCCACACCCACGCAGATGCTCGCACAGGAATGCCTTTTTTTAACATTACTTTATGAGTCTCCCTTGATGCCAAGGAATGAGTAAAGGAAGCTGGAAAATTCTTTTGGATCATAAGGTTGAGGAGACACAATCCAAGAAATGTCGATGTTGAAAGACAGAAAGATCTGTCAAGTCAAACCAACGTGGCTCCTGGAGATGTCGTCTAATAACTTAAATTCATACTGCATTATATATCCTGAAGTGTTTTAAGACTGAGACTGTGGTTGCTGATTTTCTTTCGTAATTCAGCAGGGGAAGAGGGCAGTAGCCAAGCCATGTCGGTAACACAGCAGTTTTGAGGAAGGAATGCAAGTACAGAGTGAAATTTAGTGGAAAAGCAAGCCAACCTTGAGGAGGTACCTTGGGTGGGAACCATCTCACCCGTGTTCGGATGTCTCCAGTGTAGAAGGGTCCACCCCAGCTGGACACCCTGAACTCTCATTTTAGTCGGAGAGAAATAGACACGTTTAGCACAGAGATCATTTAATCTGTTTTAAAGATCTACTTGAGATAAGATGAATCATACCCTGCAAGTGCCTGCTTCCCTCCATTGACTGCAAAGAGTCCAAACATAGAATTACTTGCAACATAAACATATAGGGTGGATTCATAACATCTATTTTTTGTTTACAAAGTGCATGCTTTCCTCTGAGACAGAAATCTAGGTTTTCACTCAAGTCAATGTGGCAAAATCTGGTCAATACAGCCAACGGAGTTTTATATAGCAACCCAGGCAAGCAGATACAGATTTTATACATATTATTTATTGTTTACTTAATTTGCTTAAATTTTTATTGCTCTTTAATCTTGGTACTGACTATATCCCATTTACTGTCATAAAAGCTTGAATGCCCAACTGAGGGATGAATATCTACACTGAAAACATTTGCAGATATTTGAGATTAATCCCATTGATAAAGTTAGGTGAGATAGATTCCCAAAAAGAGATGGCAACATCAACGTTTACCACATCCCACACCATGTTTTAATGCTCAAGCTTGGTCCACACACTGATTTTACCTTCTAACTCAGAGAAGGTAAAACTGGCATCTCCAACAGTACCGGCCCCTGGACCATCATGCTGGATTGCCTTTGTGGTACTGCAGCTGATGAGAAATAGTTCCAAGTTCTTACAGAGTTTCAAATTTCCTTAGAGATTTGATGTACTGAGACTGATGTCAGAAAATCTGACCCCACCAGAGTAAGGGATGTTTAGAAAGTTCGCAGGTTTTGGCAACAGTTCTGATGGCCAGACAATGGCTTCAAGTGATGGTAAAGCATCTTTACAGCACAGTTTCAGCTGAGACATGGTAACTGCTTGTCTGGGGGGCATGAATTATGAAGTGAAAAGCTTCATTTTGGACTGCTGTGACTCAAATAATTTTGACTTTGTATTAGGAAGGGCAGGCAGCACACACAGCCATGGCTGGATCTCATGACTGAAGGCTTTTGGCCATCCAGAGCTTGACTCCAGCAAGACTTTACAATAGCATCACTCCAGCTTGTGGCTCCATCACCTCCACAGTCACTGGCTGGGCAGGCACATGCTCCTGAGTTGCTTGAAACAACTGTGGTCAGACAGCTGGATCGAGCTGAATACATCTTTTCCACTTTTAGACACTCTGTGAAGCCCTGCCTGAAAGTCCACGTGATGAGGAACATGCCATGAGCTTGCACATCTCCAAGGCCAGAGGTTTGAATGCCAGATTGGAGGTATTTCAGCACAAAGTCATAGGCCACAGGACATTCCTCCTTAAGCCATGGCTGTATTATTCCATATTCATACCTACCTTACAGAAAGCCAGAGAAAAGATTGTGCTAATCTGAAACCTCAGGGACAATTCATGGGGCTGACGGATTAGTCCTGACAACCTAGCAGGTTTGATTGGGTCTTGGAAATATCCGCTGAAAGCCACATGCGCACATCTGATTTGGCAATAATAATTAAAAAAAAAAAAAAAAAAAAAAAAAAAAAAAGGAAACCCAAACATTTGCTGCATATAAACAGAAAAAGGTGCTTTGTTTTATACCCTGCATGGGGTGTTGCAGTTTATAGCAGATAGACAGAAAACATATGTGAATCATCATGTAGATTATATTTATATTGCCTAATGCTCAGGTTTGGTTGGTTGGCATTAACAACAACTCGTGGTTTCCTTCCCTATAATGCTGGTTTACTTTTAATAAAATCTTGCATTCACATCATCTCAGCCAAGCATTCTCCTGGGGCGGAGTCAAGGGCAAAGAAGGAAACCTCTGTGAAATTCATTTCAAATGTTCTCCCTCCCTTATGCGGGGTTGGGTTGCCCCCGCCATTATAAATAAATAAATAAGTAAATGCAAGATGCCCACTGATTGCTTTTGACAAAAATAAAAAGCAGGAGAGAGGCTGAGAAATGCTTGCCTTGTTTTTCCCAAGCTGTCCCCCTGAGATGTGCTCAGCATGTCATAGTACTCATACTGAGAGCTGAAAATGAGTGCCAGCATGTACATTTTGGATCCAAAGACCTTTTAAGATCATTGGAAAGAGCAACTTTGTCCTTCTCTGTGGCGATAATGTTTGGAGCAGTGGGTGGGACAACAACTGGGAGAGACTGGGGAAAAGGACACGAAAGACATGGAAGAGTGGGGAATTTGGGAATTTTGAGGCAGCTGGACCCAAGTTTCATAGAATCATAGCATGGTCTAGGTTGGAAGGGACCTTTCAGATCATTGAGTCCAACCATCAACCCAACACTGACAAAAGCCACCACTAACCCCTGTCCCTCAGCACGACATCTGCCCAGCTTTTAAATCCCTCCAAGGATGGCGACTCCACCACTTCCCTGGGAAGCCTCTTCCAATGCTAAATAACCCTTTCGGTGAATAATTTTTTCCTAACATCCATCCTAAACCTCCCCTGGTGCAACCTGAGGCCGTTTCTTCTTGTCTCATTGCCTGTTCCTTGGGAGAAAAGACCAACCCACTCTGGCTACACGCTCCTTTCAGGGAGTTGTAGGGAGCGAGAAGGTCTCTCCTCAGCCTTTAATTGTTTGTAGACATGTTGTTTTAATTGTTTTTAGGCATTTGGGGTACATCACATGAGGATGGTTCTTCTCACTTGCCAGTCAAAGCTAAACCTTTGGTGACAGCAGAAGTTCCTCAGCTGCAAATAAAAGGCTAGCAAGATGCCTACATGCGTCTCTTGCTAGAAGTAAGGAGACAGGTGAAGGAAAGGGCAGGAATCTCCTATATCACAGATTTCCCATACACCGCAGGAGTAAGCTATAAGGGATCAACCACAGAAGAATGTAGTGGAGTAGAGATGGCTGAACATCAGGGCACAAAACAGTCATAGCTCATGGGCTTACCACAGTCTGATAATACTGTATGTGATGCCTTAAGAATTACTTGCAGATCCTCCCTTCATGTTCCCATCATTGTGTTTGACTGGAGAAAGCAAAAACATGTACTATTAAAAGGTTTTCACAAAGAGACTGATGGAACCAGTGTGTTGAGGCTCTGATCATACAGAGGTGAGCAGCTAGGTCCTAGGACCTTGGTTGGACTTCATGTTATATCATACAGCATTTTTGGGGGGCCGTTCTGAGTCCATTCTCAAAACCAGAGTCATTATGTTTACAAAATTCAGCTCTTGGCTCTTATCATCTCCTGAACAACTCAAAACATGCTGGACTTCCAGCCAGGGAAGCTGAAGTGCCCACACAGAGTGAAAGGAAAACCCCATGGCAACCATTCAAAGTGTCTTAGAGCTGCCCTGAAAGGACAAATCTTGAAAAGCTTCCACCTCTGTGTATTTTCACAATATTACAAGGGATAGGGGTGGAGGAAACATCAGGTTTTGCCCAGTCCATCCCACTATACTGAGATAAGACCATCTCTCCCTTGTGCCAGGCTGGTGGTTAGCCCATAACGATGACCTGGGAATTGCAGCCTTCCTCTGTGAGTGATGAAGAATGATCATCCACAGTTGATAGGAGACATGGAGCTGTAGGAAAATTAAGAGATTTTTCCCAGAGATGTTCGCTTAGCCAAGGGTGGGGATGCCAGGTCCTGGCATTCAGTGTCTCCCTATATCAGCGTGGTTTTCCTAATTTGTTACCAAGGATTTCATTTGTGCCAATGGGAACTGTAAAATGGGTTTGCCTCCTATAGCAAGACCTGGTCCATGACCCTCTTTCTCAGAGTGATGGGAAGAAAAAGCAATTGCCTTTATTCTCCCAAGCCCAATCAATCCCCATGGCTTCTCCTCCTTTACACAGATGTCAAAGCAGCTGTGGCAGGAGCAGAAAACGGGCTTTGCATTATGTCCAGCTGTTAGGCAAATCATGGAGCAGAAAGACCGCATTTGGAATCTTTTTCCTTTTCAGTGCTGTCAGTCAGACAGAACAGCAGGTCCCTAAAATGGTTATGAATAACCATTAGTAGGAGAAGACTTTGAAAATGTTCCTTGTTTATACATTTGCTGGAGGGTCTAAATCCTGGTAGAGCTTAGAAAAATCCACCGTTTTCACTAAGCTTTCAACTCTGCTTGGGCAAGAGCTCTGCAGCACAGGATAATAAATAAATGTCATGCCACATGTATACACATTTTCTTCCAAGGCTGTTTTCAATTTCTCCTTTCAGGCATGTTTTGCCCTGATGGTTCCCTTTGCTGGCTGCATAAGAACCAGCTTCAGCACGTCTCTGAAACCTTTCCAAACAGAAAGCTCATTCATGTCCTCAGCTCTGAGATGAGTAACAGTCTGCAGCCATGGACCTTAGGAGCCATAAAGCAGAGTGGACTGGATTGGAAAAGCTCCTGTCCCCCTTCCCGCTGTGTTTTTTTTAATGGAAATAATATTCTGGAGGAACATGGGGTTTGAAAGCGGTGCCAGCAGAAAGGATCTGGAGAGTCAAGCCCTCACATCTCCAAATTTAGCAGCCTCAGCCTGATCTTCTTGTTATTTTTGCTACAGGGACACTTCACTGCCCGCATCACGAGCTGAGTCCACAGTATATTCGGGACCACGGCCTGGATTTCACCTGGAGAGCTGGGCTCTCTCAAAAAGAGGGTAGTATATTAATCTAACAAGTGCTGGAACTGCTCACCCACCTTGTCCTCATTGGTGGCATAGCCCTCAGAAACATTGCATGACCTTCACAGGCTTCCCTTGAAGGCTGATGCTGGCAGATGCGTTCAAGAACCAGGAACCTGGATGCGTTCAAGGCCAGGCTGGATGGATCTTTGAGCAACCTGGTCTAATGGGAGGTGTCCCTGCCCATGGCAGGGGGGTTGGAACTTGATGATCTTAAGGTCCCTTCCAACCCAAACCATTCTATGATTCTCTGTGTCCTTCAGCTGGTGTTGGCTGTTGGTCCACAACAGCAAACAGCTTAATGAAGACCTCAGGTCTGTGTGGTGCCCGTGCCCTCAGCACCTGCTGAAGCAGAAACTGAGGCTGCTCAACACCTTGCAGCAGATTAGTCCTAAAACCACCAATTCAAAGCCCTTGAGAACACCTTCCTTCCACAGTCCGTGTCAGACAGAAGTGGCACTTGGAGAAGACACAAGGCAAAGCATTCAGGGGCATCGAGCATACCCTCAATGATGATGACTTCTGGACAAGTTTTGCAATCAGAGACAGCCTTGCTGCCACCTTGCTCACACTGCCGACCGTGGTGGCAATCCCCAAGCAGCAAGCTTGATTTCCTATGCATGTTAGGGGAGTGATCAGAGAGAAGCTTATTTGTCATAATTTGGTTTTGTCTTCTAATCTTGGTTGGGCTTTCCCTTAGAACAATAAACTGCTGTCCCATTCCCTGGTTTTTGTTTTTTTTTTTTAATGATATCATAGCAATAAAGCACTCCAGAGTGAATTTTATCAGACTGTTAATACACAGTATGGGTGGGTGAAGGCAGAGGCCACGCTGCAGCCCCCCTGCCCCTCCAGACACTTATTAATGGGGCCCATAAAACACACCCCGTTGTGTCTTCTGGCTTAATTGTCAAATGGTTTCCAGATTTGCAGCCCCAAAAGAGAATCTTTTAGAGGATCTACGTTCATTAGGTAACATCAAAAGCAACAGTAAACATAGGAAATGGGAGCTGCCATTTCAAACACACCGAGACATATATCAATGAGGGGTTTCCTAATGTTTTCTTTCATATTGGCCCAACCTAATTAAAAATAAAAAAGGAAAAAAAGTGTACCTAGCAGACAGAAATTGAATACACCAAAATTTTGGTTTCTTTCCCCAACTGGAGGTCTGTTTATGCTCTGATAGCTCTTCCCCACTTGTTGAATTATAAGTATGTGGGAGAAAGCAGAAAGAAAACTAGACCTTGGGGATTAAAGATCACTGGCCACAATTTGTAAGAAAGACCAATTTTGGATACCTCAGAGCTTTAAGGTGCCCCTCCTGAGGTAACTTGAAGATGTTTTAAACCCCATGATATTAACTCCATCCCTTTGCCACGTCTCAGGCAGGACACTCCAAGATACTACAAATGTTGGCTCAGTTTCACCTTGTTTCAGTCTCTTTTTTTTTTTTTTTTTTAATACAAGCCATAGCAGGGTGGTTCAGTAACTTTCTTCAGATGTCTCTTTTTTTCATCATTGCCTACTTCAGAGCTTCTTGTAGCTATTATCATGGCATCTGGTACTGATCACGGGCAGAGACACAACAAACTTGCTAGAGCACAGCTCTGGTGTGGGGTGGTCTGGAATTTGAGACCTCCTGCTTACTGTGTCCTCTAGTACCAAACAGTCCTGCACCCCGGATGGTGACCATCCAACGTCATTCCTGAAAATACCCTGGCTTTCTTCTAAGTCCTAGCTTGGAATATTTCACCAGCAAGGGAAAGGAGGAGAAAATGAATTATGAAATAAATAGATGATTCTATGATTCTGTGATTCTATGAGGTTTTGCTTTAACAGATAGCTGGGAACCACCTCTACTAGATTGTGTACGTGACCTTCAGGGGAACCATGAATACCCCAGTTGTGGGACCCACCACCTGTAAAATGACCAATAACTACCATTTTTCCACATTTCATCTTTACTCTTCTTTTTCTCTCAGATTTTGGACGCCAGACACCCCTACATAAGCAACATAAGCAGTTTCAGGAGTTCCTCAGTCTGGGGAAATAGAAAGCAGAGGAAAAAGTAATCTATACATTAACAGTGTACACAGTCTTTTTGCATTTGTAGCTGACTCGTGGAGGTCCATGGTCACAAATAGGTACCTCAAGACTGTCTGTATCATTCTCAAGTAGATAACTAAAATAGTCTACCATCAGTTTACTAATATAAGTGTATGAAACCAGTCAGATGACTTGCATTCTGGATTTGCCTCTTTTTTTTTTCTTCCATGGACAATGAAGGGAGTTGACTGTGAGTAGTTCAGACTACAAACTATCCCTTACATATTGAAACTTTGATGTCATTAATGTTACCCTTAGTTCCTGCCCAAGCCCTTCCTGAGATCCACTGCAATTCCAAAAGAAGGAGAGGTAACAAGAAAACTTGTTGTGCATAAGAGCCCCATTCCTAAAGTAAGGCCGCTAACACTTCCTTTCTCCCCTCCCTTGCCTGTCATGTCTATCAGTGCTAGTGATTCTCCCTTTTTTTCTCAGGATATAGTTCCTTGCATACCATGACCTCAACCCTCATTCAGGTTACCTCCTTCTCTTCTAAGACAATTCCTTTGCAAAAACAATGACGGTGGAAAATATGCCTTATAATTCATGTTGACACCTTGGCCTGCCTTCCTTTGGGTTCAAATCACAAAGGTGATTTGAGCTAACGGTGACTGAAAACAGAGTGTAGTGTCTCTAAGCTCAAGCTACTGCTCAGTGAGGAGCCTTTGGGAACATCCTTAACTGTTCCTACCAAGGAATCATAGAATCATAGAATGGTTAGAGTTGGAAGGGACCTTAAAGATCACCGAGTTCCAACCCCCCTGCCATGGGCAGGGACACCTCCACTAGAGCAGGTTGCTCAAAGCCCCATCCAGCCTGGCCTTAAACACTTCCAGGGATGGGGCATCCACAACTTCCCTGGGTAACCTGTTCCAGTGCCTCACCACCCTCACTGGAACAGGTGGTGTTCCAGTGGAAGTAGCGGAAGAAGTGGTGTCATAAAGCTGGAAAGAAGTGGAACATTTTAGGCCATAATCTTGCCTTCATAAAGGAATGCTGATAGCACAGCACTACGCAGCTGGCTTTATCGAAACATCAGTGCCGAAGGATCAAGATGCTTCTCTTGGAGAGTGTTGCAAAGAGCATGTTAGTGATGAAGAAACTTCTGCAGAAGGTTTGCTGCCCACCTGTGCTGTAAGAAACTGATCTCTTCAGTCTTGAGAGAGTGCTGTTATTTCTTGAGCATGAAATATTGTGCAGATTAACCGGAAAGCCAAGTAACAGAATCATAATAAAAGAGGGCTGGAAAGATGAGGAGAGGTCATCAAGGCCTTTTCTTTGCCTCAAGGCAGGCTCAGTTGTTCCTAAGCCATTCCTGACAGATGTTTGCTTAATCTGTTTTTAAAGGCCTTGATTGGTTCAAGAATCACAGCCTCCCCAGGCAATCTACATCACTGCTTAACTGGCTTTACTGTTAGCAACTCGCCTCTCAAGTTGAACAGAGCTCTCCCAGGGCTCCATTTAAGACCATGACTTCATGCCTTGCTCCCTGAGGATACAGAGAAGAGCTTATTCCCTTCCTCTTTACAGCCCTTTTTATGTAGTCAAAGACTGCTGAGGGGAACCCTGGGTAATCCCCTTTTACTTGCATGTTTGATGTCCATGCTGTTTACCAGCCCTAGCTGTGTGAGGAGCTCCCATGCATTCCCGTGGGGTTTATGCTCACTTATGGGATGGTTGAATTCAGTTCTTCCGCTCATTCCTGACCAGTAACGATGGCAAAAAAAGCTGTTAGGTCTCTGCTCAGCAGCATGAGGGTGGCAGGAAAGTCTTCTTGTCTGAGGGCTTCTGACAGTGGGGCACTGTGAAAGTCTTGTGCAAGTACACACATGCAGGTGGTCCCCTTGGGGTGGTGACATTTGCTCTCACGCTATGTGTCCAGCCTACAACAGCGTAAATGTCATCTATACCCTTCCCAGAGACCGTGCTGGCCCCAGTGGGTTTCATGATTCCTGATCCTTGAAACTCTGTTCTCACTTCTGAACTGATGCCCCGTGAAGACTGTTTTTTCCAGTTGCATCCACCATGATCTTAAAGGTCTTCTCCAACCTAAATGAATTTATGATTCTATGTGAAGAGAAGGTCAAGCTTTAACATGGACTATCAGCTTCCTGCCCAACACTGCTGCCCATCAGCCCAAATGGTTGCTCTGGATCTAAGCAACATCCACTGGGGACCTGAGTGGCCCATTGGGTTGTTTCACACATACAAGATATGTTTAGTTTCCAAAAACATGAGCTGTCCTCCAGGTAGGCTACCGAACCTGCTCAAAGTCTCTTCCACTAGAGAGCTTGGGTGTTAGGCTAAGGTGGTCTAAAGACCTGAAAGCATGCAGAATGGCTGGTGGGCACATCCAGAAAGAGTAGATGGTCCCACAGTTCCATCTTTCTCTTCCTACCCTCAACACTGAGCCTGGAGTTGCCTTAACTTAACTCTCACAAGGCAGTGTCCTGTATCTATCATTCCATCCCTTGTCCTGTCTCTCTGAGCACTTACAAATTCCCTAGGGAAAATTCCAGCTCATTTCCCATAGCCACGTCTTCTTCTATGCTGAAAGACTGAGTTAGCAAAACCTCAAGGAATCCCATTCCATTTCATGCTGAAGACAATGAAGTCTTGCTAGTAGGTCCCGAAGACAGATAATAATAAATGAGATGGGTTGAGGCCAACAGCTGCTCCTGTTCCTCCTCTCAGCAAGGGTAGTAAGAAGACAACATTTTCGACAAATTAGAAATGAGTTGCTGTAACTGTCATCTTTCAGAGCAGCCATGGAGTATTGTCTCACAGTGAATATAAACCCTTTTCTCCCCGACTCCTCTCTTAATCAAGAGTTTGGTAGCCTTTTGGTATCAACCCACACTGCTGGGCAGGAGGCTTCCCTCCAGCTCCCAGGCTGCTGCTTCACTTCAAAGGCTAGCAGGGAGGGGGAAGCACAGCAGAGGTCACATTCCTGCAATTTATTTGCCTTGCAGCCCAGTTGCCACACTGTTTTCCCTGCCAGAGGTACCGGCAGCCCCCTCCAAGACCTCATCTTGCACTTGGGCATACAAAGTGGGTCTGGAACATAAAACAAGAGCATGTTGTACTCAGAAAAGGTGACCATCATCTTCTAGGTGATGTAGGTTTTAGCCTGCATCTCTACAGGTTTCCCATAGAGGTTGTGGATGCCCCTTCCCTGGAAGTGTTCAAGGCCAGGCTGGACGGGGCTTTGAGCAACCTGGTCTAGTGGGAGGTGTCCCTGCCCATGGCAGGGAGGTTGGAACTCAGTGATCTTTGGGATCCCTTCCAACCCAAACCATTCTATGATTCTATGATCTCTCTTTAGCAGGAGTTAAAAGTGTCACATCTACCCTTGGTTACATCTGCACTTCAACTTGTCACTATGCCTGGGACAATCTGAGAACAAAAGCCCCATGCTGGGAATGGGAACTTCGTGAGATCCTGGTATGACAAAATAAACCATGAGACCCACATGCAAACCTGAGACAGGAGACACCACTCAGTCCACAGTTCCTGATATTCCTCCAGTCAAATTCAGTTTGATTGCAACCCAACGCATGGAGAGGAAACCATCCTGGTTTGTTTACAGAAATTCAAGAAGGCTCACTATGAAGGTACCAAAGATTTCTGCCTCTCATGCAAGGACAAAGGCTGTGCATGCACTTGTCTGTAAGGCACCTGGGCTTCTTCTTGGGCTCATAGCTGAGCAAGGTAGTGCTTTTTAATTGCCTGTTTTTACAGTCCAGCTGGTGCAGCTGGGATTCATTTAACAGGTCCAGCACTAACTTGTCAGGAAGAATGGAGGTGCCATGGGTGATTTTCTCAAAACAAACTGAAATGAGAAGGGAAGTTAAGTCATTACATAATTCCATCACAGGCACTTTCCCACTGCCATTGGCTTTCTCGTGCTTCCTTCTGGTTTGTAGTGGATGAGGGCTTTGTTCCTGCTCATACGCAAGACATTTCTGTGGTGCCCAGTCCATGGAATTGGGTTAATAAATGTTTCCAGTGATGCTCTGCACTGAGTTGACACACCAACCTGCCCACCGAGACACAGCACATGTGGTACCTTGTGTTATAAGCAGCAGGAACTCAACCCAGTCAAGAAAGTGGTCAATATGAGTGTTGTCCAAGAGTCCAGCCACTCTGGACGTTAAAGAGGACATAATTCATTAAGGGGCTTCTAGAATCAACAGCAACTTCTGCACTAGTTCATGAAGAGTGTTGCAGAACATTTCTGGGTGTGTAAACACATTCACCTGTGGTTTGGGACATAAGAGGCCAAGAACCTTTCCCAACAAGGAGCTGGGATGAAGCAACGTAGATTTGCGTGCTACTAAAATTTAAAAGCGTGGATGCAAGATCTTCCATGCCATATAGCCTCAGAGTCACAGGACAATCTTGGCCACATTTCATTTATTTGCACAATATTTATTATGGGGTCAAGTCCTTGTTATTTCAGGCCCCATGTCATACATTCTTTCTCAGAAACACATTGGGGTCAAGAGCCCAAGGTTTCCTTCAACAGAGTGGTCAACTGGTAAGACCTCTGTAAACTTCTTAGCAGTCCTTTGAGTCCTTTGCTAGAAAGACATTAGCATGAGTTATTTCAAGAAGCAAAACCATAGGGAAGAATTATAGAAAGAAATCACAAAAACCTTACATGCAGAGCTTCTTGCTTTTGAATCTTACATTTAGCTGAAGTTTATGTTATTTAACTTTATGTTAACTTTGCTTTGAGCACATTATAGTACAACTGGTGTCTGCCTTCTCATTTGTATTAATGCAGCTTTCTAGAAGCCTTTAGGTGATAAAAAATACACCCCAAAAAACTGAAACATTGTTCTTCTGTCACTGACCTTCTCTCCATTTTGAGTTGGGGTTGGTGGTTTCCATCTGGGAGAGCACAAACCACATCAATGGCAGGGATCTTTAGACTTATCCCTACCTTTCCAAAGGAATTTTATTCAAATCCTGTGAAACAGTGACCATGATGTAAATGTCTCAGTCATGACTGAAGTTCCCACCATGCTTGACAAGGCACAGGTACATAATAAAATGCCAGCCCTTACCCTGAGAAGGTTTTACAAAATGGCATTGAAGTTATTGGAAGATACTTGGAAGACAATAACTGCCTAATACTATTAAAACTTGTGTTACCTGCCAGTTCAGGGCAACTCTTCTGAAGACCTCTGCCATGGGAGGTGGAGTGCATGTTCATGTGTGTGTGTGCATGCCAACTGTGTTATAGCCATGTGCTCTGAGGAGGGATTTACATCTCCAAAGTGCACATGGACACTTGAGCCTCACCAGGCTTTGGCTGCATCTTCTGCTCTCACTCAGCCCCTTTCGCTCCACTCATCCCCTTGCCAAAACCTGGGCGCTCGATGGTTGCCAAGCACGCAATAGAAACATCTGCCTGCCAGAAGGATGCCTGTGTGGGGTCAGCTGCTGAGGCTTCTCCTTGGGAGCTGACAGCCTTTGTGGCTTGGAAGGGGTGCCCAGCTCCTCACTGTCCTTTCCCTGTGCAATCTTTCCTCTGCACCCCCAAACTCTGCACTGCCCTCCATAGCTGTAGCACTTCCCATCGCTTTTAGACTCCTGCATAACTTCAGACACAGCCCAATTCTCCATATCCTCCAAAGAGAATTTCTTTAGCTCCTCTATCTGTTTCCCATCTCCCTTGCTCATGTTCATGGCCCACCAGCAAAAGCCTCCACACACCACAGTGAGAGAAAGAGTCGAGCTGCAATAATACAAAGAATAATTTCAGAACAACAAGTACCAGCAGGAAGGACTGGGCACTGGAGACCTAGACTACTCAAATCTTGAAGCTTTTCTTCAAGAAATATAGTTTTTCTGTGTCTCATTTTCCCTTGGGAGTATTTCATTTCCCTACTCTTTGCCTGTCAGAACTGTCCAGCTAACAAGCTTGATAGAACCATAGAATCATAGAATGGTTTGGGTTGGAAGGGACCTTAAAGATCATCAAGTTCCACCCCTCTGCCATGGGCAGGGTCACCTCCCACTAGAGCAGGTTGCTCAAAGCCCCGTCCAGCCTGGCCTTGAACCCCTCCAGGGATGGGGCATCCACAACTTCTCTGAGCAACGTGGGCCAGTGTCTCACCGCCCACACAGCAAAGAATTTCTTCCTAATATCTAATCTACATACCCCCTCTTCCAGTTTAAAACCATTACCCCTCGTCCTATCACTCCCCTCCCTGATCAACAGTCCCTCCCTATCTCTCCTGTGGGCTCCCTTTAGCTAGTAGAAGGCCGCTAATAAGGTCTCCCCGGAGCCTTCTGTTCTCTAGGGTGAACAACCCCAACTCTCTCAGCCTGTCCTCACAGCAGAGAGGCTCCAGCCCTCTGATCATCATAGGTCTCAGCCTACATGTCTAATGCTTAAAACAGTGACGTTCTGACCTTGCTTATACCTTATAGGCTTCATTGCAGCAAAAATAACGTCACTCTAGTCAGATAGAAACACCTTTGCACAGAGCCCCTTGGTATGGACTTCTTCTCACATCTCTACCCCTGACCACAATGAGAAGTGTCAGAGTACCAGGCTACCATAGCATGGAGGTAAATAAGTAAAGCTGCAAATACTCCTTTTTCCCTACAAAACCGAAGGCACTTGGCAGCAGTCAAGAAGAAATCCCTTGTCCTGGCAGTGGTCAAGAGTTAGTTCTGGACAGGAAGAGTGAAGCTGTGACTCGCGAGCACGACTCACCTTCCATGGGGCCAATTCTGCTGAGCATTGCTCCAGCACCCCGGCACAATCACACCCTGTCCTGAAGTGTATTTTTTGAATAGTTCCAAGCCAAAAAGAGAAGAAACCTGGTTCCTGCAACGGCTTTCAAGGAGCAGGGAGGGAGGCAAGATGTGTAACACATGTGTTTTGCAGTAGGACATCTTACCTCAGACCAATCCATCATTGTCCATCCACCCTGCTGGGCCCCGGCGGCAGGTCATCAGCGGAGGCCCCACATCCACCACCTTTCCAGAAGTGATCAAAGGATGAGATTAGGAATGGCATAAGCTTTCCTGGATGGGATTACAGCCCAGCCAGGGCATGCAACACTCTGTTTGAGAGTCCCTCCTTTTCATCCCCCTGGAGCGAGCTTGTTTTAACTCCTCTTCCGCGGTGCCCAGCACCCAGTGCTCACGGGAGGTGCAGTAGGGATGATTTTGAGGGGGACTCAGTGCAAATTCCAGCCCAAAAAGCCTGCAGCAAACTGGTGGTGCGTAGGGTTCACCCTCCGCAGCAGCTGTCCTTACACAGGAACAAGCGTACATCAAAGGAAGTGTTCAGGTCCTAAACTCTAAATAAGGTTTAAAGGTGAGGTGAGGTGAGACCAAACAGCACTTGGAAAAAATTATAGCAGAAATATTATTTGAGAGCAATTAACACAAGCACACTGCTTCTGTCTCATGGCATCTCGTTCGTGTTGGGTGGTCCTGGGTGCCAGGCAAGAGGATGCCAGGTACTGGTCCCCTTATGCAGTAACTGGGTGGGAAAGGGTGACTCTCTGCTGAGTTTAGGGCTCCAGAGTCCACAAGTGGAATTTTCTTTTCATAAAAACCCCATCTTTCATACGTCCATCTTCTCCTGCAAGGGGAGGACTACATGCTTGGAGCTTTGTAAGGTTCCAAGGGTAGGGTTTGGGCTGATGGCTAGTGCCAGAAACATAGAAAAACCACACGTCAGCCTTGAAACCACTTCCAAGAAGGAAAAAGGACTTTCCTTCCAAGGAGGAAACTTACAAAGAAGGAAAGAAAACCCTGCCAACACCCAGTAAGGTGAGCACTGTCTGTGGGGAATAGGGATGGCCTGCAAGGACGCATGTGGAGGGGCAGCCTGTGTCCTCGGCAGCTCTCAGCAGGAGCTGTGGGTGTGCTGAGCTTCTCGAGGAGCTCCTGCTGTGCCCCTGCAGAGGCGCGACTGTCCTGCAGTTGCTGTGGGCTATGCCTGTGTCCCTTGTGCCAGCGGCGGGGAGCGTCTCAAGCACACGGGACTGGGACAGACCACCTAAACTCCATCTTCTGCTCTTAGCAAGCACATGCTAAGCCTCACAATGCAGGCTGTCTGATGAAGTTTGGCCTCCCCAGCTAGAAACTACTGTGACTCCGTTACCCCCTCTGCCCTCTTCTCCTCTAAAACAACCCTGGGACTTTTCTCCCTGTGAATGCACAAAACTTTTCAGCTTCTTTTCCTGCCTCACTGGCTTAGGTGAAAGACACAGTGTGACAGCCGTGCGCTGGAGTTGTCACGGCCTCTTGTAAGCACTCCATATATTACAAGGAGTGACTCCCACAAAGGCTTAAGATCCATGACAGCGTTTCGCAGCGCTGCCTTGTTGCTTCCAATTACCCTGACACGGAGCTGATGAAGAAAAGAAGATCCATGCCTCCCATCCGGAGACTCACCGGAAACTTTTTCCCCCTACGCCCTCGTCCATCGTTCTCCTCGTGGATGAGTTACATCTTTGGTGAGCAGCCGGAAACTCACACGTAAGGAAGAAATATGCATGTACTAAAGCAGAACATGTCATATTGTTTAGATGTTAAGGGCAGGCAACGACGTGGGACGTGGCATGAATCACAGCTGCGGCTCGCCTGGAGGATGGGGGTACCCCGCAAGTGGCAGCTGGTGCTGATTATCTGGAGAAGTTCTCCTTTTTTTTTTTAATTCCTCTTCTTATAATAGGATCCAGTAATTCATCCTCAGCATGGGATGTGTGTCTGTTCTCTCTGGAATATCCCAGGGATGGGTTAGTAATCCATCACAGGGAGAGACTGAGTTTTTCCTCCTCTTTGTTTTCCCCCAGGTGACTTCAGGGAAGCCAATGTTCTTCTACCACCTGAGGTACATGGAGACTGGCCTGGTGTGTTCAATCTTCGAGGAGAGGCATCGTCAAAAACAGTGTTTCTAATTAAATAAAATGGAAAGATAAGCAGATTGACAGGCAGGCAAAAAATGCAAGGGGTGGAGGTCTAACAAATGCCTCGCAGTGGAAAAAACCTCATACGATGGCAGCTCGCACAATGATATAAATCACATTACAGAAGGTCAACTAGCCTGCCTTATACTGAGACTGAAATAATTGTGTATCTTTCTTCCCACTGGAAACTTTCACCCTGAAGGACATTAAAAAGCCTTGCAAAACCATGCACAGATCACCACGAAGGTACCTCTGCCTCCCCAATGAAATGTGGGGCTGCCAAGCACCAAAAAACGCGGCTGCCCAGGTGTCCAGAGCAAGGACCAAAATGTTTCACGCACCATTTGAAATTATGCTCTGGGAATGTAATGAGCAGCCTCAAGCTGGGGGATTACATTTTACTGGGTAGCAAAGTGAGCAGTGCAGTGGTTCTGAATGCCGACTGAATACACTTCGTATCAAATTTAAAGTGCCTGGCAATGATATTTGTAAGCAACACGGCATCTTCACATGTTGCAGCTGCTGGAAAGTACTCCTAGATATGAAGTTAGATGGATCCTTAAACCAAACCAACATAAACACCCTTAAAAGATCGTTCCTTGTAAGGCCTTCAAGACAAATACTCCAAATCATCAGTCACATCTGAAAAAAACTGGCTTTTAGTGTTTACCCTGAGAAAAGATGTTAAAATGAGAGTTGTACTGACACCCCATCTTAACCAGGTCAGTCTGTCATAAGAACATAAGCACAGCTGTGTTGGTTTGGGTCAAGGATCCGTCTAACCTCGTATGTAGCAGTGACCAAAGCAGAGAAGGCGGCAAGTAATACAGTTGTACCCCCCAACTCCTAGCAATCCCATTTTATTCAAGACATTTTCTGCTACCCCAATTTATAGTTTGGGGTCTATAACCTGACCCATGCACCAGGTACAGATCTGGGAGGAAGCAGGCAGGTCTCATCTAGGGCTGTTGTGTCCATCCCATTTCTATCCACCCGCCTCCTCCGCTCACTCATCTTTGCAGACCTGCTCCCAGGTGTTGACAAAGCTGGTGTGTCCAGCCACAGTAGCTTTTCACTGATGGCTGCTAATACCTCAGCAGCCCGTGCCATGTGGTTAGAAAAGATTGCAGAGCTCTGAAGTTCATAAAAATTCCTAGATTATTAGTTCAATAATAAGTCTAGTCTTTCCATGTCAGTACGTTATAGACCCCCGGCTAGGCGTTTTAAATCCAGGACTATGAGAGAATGTTGTAAAGTCTCCAGCCCACAAGCCTGTTTTTTTCTCTGAGAAAGAGGAAAATTAATAAGACAACCTAGAGAATGGGAATAAGTCCAGGAGACAAAGCAAAAGAATGAGAGGGAGAAAAAAAAAAAAAAAAAAAAAAGAAAAGTGGAAAAAAGCCAGAGGGAAAAAGATGGAGGCTGATAAATGGCTCTGTAGAAAGGCATATTGAAACTTTGTTTACAATCTCATGGTACCAAAGCATGCAGTATTAATAGCCTTCGACACCTTGTAAACTCAGCAAAACTAATTTTGCAGAAAAGAAGTCCTTTCCCAGCAGTCTCCTCTTTCTTGCTTAACACGCATTTTTCTAGGGCTGACATGTCCCCCTTTCATCATGACAGCAGAAAGGAAGCTGGAAGGTTTGCCAGGATGCCTGGGATAGTGCCCCGTGTACTCTTGCAAAGACAAAACACAAAAACAACTCCATTAGATTTTTTAATGACCCCAACTGCCCCATAACACTCTGCTGGGACAACGGGTCCAGAGACAAACTCATAAACTCCACTTGTGAGGTAACCCATCATTATTGTCCCAGTCTGAGGGATAAAGAAGTTGAGCAGCGTAGTCCAGGGTCACACAGAGAGCTAACATCAAAGCTGGGAGAGAAGCAGGGGCTGCATCCTGTCATCCTGATAAAGTCCCTGTGGTCCTTCACCACTGTATTCACGCAGCTTAGCAGGAATGGCCATGCTGATGTACCCAGACTGAAGTACCCGTCCTACTTCATCAACTTTACCAAATGTGTAGTGTTAGACCATGTCCATGGTCCAAGGACCACAGACCTTCCAAAGACCTGATGGCCAACTAACTGCTGGGCATCAGCCACGTGATGCCCAAGGGCTCTGGGGGTAAATGATGGTGGCTGGACACAGTGAGTCACCCTTGTTCCTTGTATGAGAAGGATACAAGGGGTAGCATGCACCAAATTGTTTCCTGGTGCACCCCAAAGCTCAGCTAAAAGCCCTATCTCATCCATGGCTTGCCTAAAAGCAGTCTGGGCTCAAGACATGGTGCAGCCATACTCCAAGGTCCATGTTCACACACTCCCTTGTGCCAAAGCATGGCAGACTCGTATGGTTTAGCATATCCACAAGAGAGAACCATCTTTGGGTCACCCCCACTCACATGCGATGTCCCCCCAAAGGACAAAGGCAACGTCCCAACCAGCAGTGACTGGGGGTACAGACTTCAAAGGTGCCATCCTTGCTGATGCTGAGGACGCACAAGGCTGAAACAAGAAGGTGTTTCAGATTAGTAGATGCTGATGGGTTTATGCAGAGGCACCAGCAGCAGAGGCAGGGAAAGGCATAGGGGTAGGCCAGGCTGGATGGGGCTTTAAGCAACCTGGTCCAATGGGAGGTGTCCCTGCCTAGGGCAGGGGGACCCTTCCAACCCAAACTATTCTATGATTCTGTGAACAGTTTTTACTGAAAGCTTTTAGCTATAAAACGACCTTTTCCCCAAAATGAAACTTTTTACATGAAATTTCCCCTTGTTAACATTCTCTGTGATAATTTTTTCGTGGAGAATTTATCTGATCGTTCTTGAAATTTTCCATTCTCCCTGCTCCAATGAATATTTCCCTATACGTTATGAAACACCATTAGAAAGAGAACAAGAAAAGCTACCCTGGATTAGTGGGAATGGCAACCATCTGCACTGTGGGAATCTGACAGTGAGGGTCCCATTAGAAGCTGATAAAGTGGGATTACCCCCTTCCTTGCCCTCCCCAGGCTTGGGACGATCACCTACTCTAGGGCTGATACTTGTCTCTCTCTGGTTTTGGGAGTACATCCTTCTGTGGAGTTGAGAAATTATGAAGCTTCACTAAAAGAGGCAAATTTTCATCAAAAAAATGTTGAGTTTGAGGGAACGGTTTGGGCACAGGAGAATTTTCTGATTAAAAAGCATTTATGGGGGAAACACAGTCATAACACCACAGACACAGCATCTTTGTGTCCCTCCCTCTTCTGAAAAGGAGGCAGAAGCTCTTGATTCAAGAAGGAGCTGCCCTGGAGGCATCTCCTTTCAAGACACAAGGGACTGACTCCAGCAAGCTGTCAGAAGAGCTGGTTTATGGTTTATCGGCCATTGTCCACCTCCAGTTACAGGCCATTCTTACCTCCTACTGCTGGTAACATGAGCTAGAGTTCCCCAAAGAGAGAGGGATTAACTGACAGCCATAAAAGTCAGTCTCGGAGCATGACCTGGCCATGCCACCTTTGCCACGCACGCCCTCCCTCTGGGCTCCATCACCTGGATGTGAATCTCACACACTGGTCTATGTCTCAGAAGACATCGTTTTTCTTCCCCTCCGTGGTCTCCAGTGACATTTGGTTGGTGACTTTCTGACCCTTTTGGTAGCAGGGTGAGTGTCAAGACCAAAATCGACTCCCACCTTCTCCAGTGCAAGCAAAACAAGGCAAAGCCACCCGGTCCCTGCTCCCAGGCTCTCCAAAGGTCATGACAGTCCTGAAGAGTTTAACTGTCCCCTTTCCACCACCCCTGCAACAGCACAACGGGCTCTGCTCCGCTCTGTGAGGAGCTTGACTCAACAGGCAGGAGATGCACCGATTCCTGGGTTGAAAGGTTCTTGCACAAACTAGATCAGTTGAGTCCTTCTCCAACTGGAAAGATCACTGTTGGGGCTTAGTGGTTCACTGGGAAAAAACAAAACAAGAAAGCAAGAGGCTCTGCAGGACTCTCTCCTCCAACTGGAACCTTAATCCAGATACTCGTCTGGTTTAAGTGATGCTGAAGAGTTGGCCTGGACTTGGCGGCAGTTCTGTGTGCATTTTGATGGAAAGTAATATTCATGGCCCACATGCTGATTCAGCAAGAGCACTCAGTTCTTCTGCCAGCTCTTGGGATGCTGGCTTGATTAGCAAGTACATGGGGCTGGTTGCATCTTCATTAAGCAATGTCTTCACGTGTTGTTACTGCAGGGACAGTGAAGTGTCTAATGACAGAGAGGAGCTGCTTAAGACACATAGAAAAGAGTTCATCCAGGGCATTTGCAGCAGCACAGTGTAATCAACCTCAATAGTCACCCTTGTTATATTCCAGCATAGGATGGGACCACTGAACACCTAGCAGGGGTTAGCTGGAGAGAAGGAAAGACAGAGAAATCCCGGTCATGGAAGAGATGTTGGGATGGAAGATAGATAACCTTTGGCTTGCAAAATCCAGACAGAGTAGAGGAGGTCTGAGGCCCCTCTAAGCCACTTCTCCTTCTCAAAGGAGTTCCAGTATTTAGTCTGTGTTGCTAAACTATGGGACATGCAAGAATATAAAAAAAAAAAAAAAAAAAACATAAAAAGATGAAACTACCTAATCTGCTCCCAGTAATAATGTAAACATGAATCTATAACAGGACATACACACTTCCACTGCTCAGCTCCAACACAGATGATATTTGTTTATATTTTGGGGGGACTATATGGGAAACAGAGCTTTCCAGCCTTCTGAGAACTGACCTGATGAAACTGGGAAGGTGTCCAAAAGCATCTGCCTTGTCAATGGAGGGTGAAGGAGGAAGCTTGGGGAGATTTTGGCATGCAGAAGTGGTTGAGCAAGACTTCCACAGTGCCGCTGAGACACATAGTTCAAGGGCAGCATTATCGACTTGTGCCTTCTCCCACCTGCCTAAGACCTGGCATCCAGCTTGGCAGTGGTGGAGCTGATACTCTCACGAAGAATTCGAGACTAAAACACACAGGGTTTAACATTTAATGAGATGGTTCTCAAGTATAGCTGGAATATGAACTGATAAGAAACACATTGATGCTTAACCAGCAACAGAGACTCGTCCACGGATGTTCTTACAGTCAAAGTTAAACATTTTTTAGAAACAACCTGTGCGTGGTTCTGAATTTCAGCATGGGGTCAGACTGGGAACGGGTGATGTTCTGTTCTCCAGACTGGAAACACAGCTGCCACCTTGCCCCAGATGAGCTGGCTCAGCCTCTGTTGTCTCTTCAGTCAAGAAGAGGAGAGCATAGCAGAGATTTGTTAGGTGCTTCAGACCTGCAGCCTTTGGAGATGCTCCTGAAAATGAACAGAGCCATTGAAAATCTTCCCCAGAGTCTCCCTTCAGATACCCAGGAACCTCCAGCTGCCTTTGGACTGACACCCTTTGCCATGGAATCTGCAAATGTCACTGGTTCTAAACAACCACCCTCCCCTTTTCCTTTGCTGCCAGGCCCACCAAACTCCAGGTTTGGAGGCGAGATATTTAAGAGTCGTTTAGATGTCGTGTTGGGGGATGTGGTGTAGGGGAGAATTTTGTAGAGTGGGGTTGATGGTTGGACTCGATGATCCCAAGGGTCTTTTCCAACCTGAATGATTCTATGATTCTATGATTCTGTGATATTTGATTAGAAATATGGCACCCACTACAGTACCCGTATCCTTTGCATCAACTTCTTTTGAAACTCGTGGTATTTGTAATCCTGAGAAAGGAGTGTAACTTCAGGTCTACCCCCATTTCACATGGGATGAAGTCAGGTTGCATTCAACAACCTTGGGGTCCATTAGGCTGTGCAGGTCTTTTAACTAAAAGCCTATCCTTTCTTGTCCTTTGCCTTGTTTTCCACTTACAGGAATTATAATAAAATGAGTTTCTGATCCTCTCTCAGCCAACCTCTGCAGTGTCTTCTGTCAGCATCCATGGCTCAGAATCAGGAGGAGTCATATCGGGTATCACCTAGTTAGGGGTGTAAGCCACCAATAAACCTTCATCTCAAGATCTATCATTTACACCTGTTTGTGAAGTTAAAAATATCATCCCAAAACCTATCTCCTCTTCCAATGATTACCCAAGCATCTTGGAATGTGCTGGGTTTCATGATTTTATGTGGAGCAGATCAAAAGAACATCTGGAGCTCCTTCATCACCAAAGGGCTGCCCCAGAGCCCCAGAAACATGCAGCTCTGAGACACTGGGAAACTTTTGGGCTTCAAGGCGTTTCTACACTCTCCCACAACTCCTGCTTTGAAAGGCTAAAAGCAGTCTGGTTGCAGAGGACCTGGCAACATGGGAGTCCTTGTAGACACCCATGGACCGCAGGGACTTCTGGGGAGGAGATGAGCTTAGGAAATGGGACTCCTCTGGTCACAGCTCCACAGCAGTCCATTTGCCCAAGATATGGGATCCTGGAAGCTGAGGACTCCCCTCCCAACCCACCAGGTGAAAAACCAAGCAAGACAAGCTATAAACATGCCAACTTTCCATCAGATCGTTGATGAAATCCAACTGTCTCCATAGATCATTTAGATTTCAGCTGTGGGATCTATGGAGGTATTGTCATGGCAGGAGGTATGGATAAAAGTGAGGCAAAAGAGACAAACTAACAATCCCCTGTAAACAGGGCAGGGGAAATATCTGAGGATTTAAAGGGAAATAATTAGCGCTGGACCCAACCCAGGTCATTTATCTAAAATCCCACATACCTCGGGGGCCTTCATCTGAAACATGTCTAGCTTTTTCTTTTTTTTTTCCTGTTGTTTTAACCAGACTGAAGCCTACAAGACGAAGATTTGAGACACTCATAAATGTGGCTGATTTCTGCCTGGATTTGTTTCAGCCCTCTGTCTCTTAATGCTAACCAGCAAAACGAAAAATAATTAATAACACTCAAAATTCTCCACGCTAAGCGCGAAGTGCCATTGTTTCCTTCGCATTCCTCGCGCTGATTCTGCAGGGCCCTGACCCAACAAAGCAATCAAATACATGTGTAACACTGACAGCCTGACTAGCAGCTTTGGCTCCAAGGAGCTCAAGGCTAGTTTTTCATCCAAAAAGGTGCTGGGCTATTAGTTGACGAACCGTATGGACATCTTGAACAGGTTCTTGCCTTGGCTTTGAGTATGACCATTTGCGACTTGAACTTTTATGTGGGCTTCCATGTTTTCAAAGCCGGTCATGATAATCCAGCCCTGAAGCCTTAGATGAGCTTCCAAAAATAGTTTCAAGGAGGGTATTGGTTGATGCAGAAAGGGTTGTGGGGGCTCCTGCAAAGTTCCCTTAGGCTGTGTCCACATGGGTAAATCAAACAGCACCTGGGATTATTCTAAGGCATGAGAGCTCTTTTCTCCAAATGGTTTAATTTTTAGGATGCTCTTGGCACCAGTTGGGTCTGGACCACCAGACTGCTTCATGGACACCTCCCAGGCACAGCTCAGGAAGGAGCACAAGCCAGGAATTCTTCCCAACAGGCAGTTCGGAAGCAGCCACCTGGTTTTGGACGGCAAGAAGGAACAGCAATATGGACGCAAGCCCTCCCTTGCTGTTTGGCCTTGGGGCTGGAGATCAGCACTGGGTACATTTAATTTACTGGTATAGACCCAGTGGTTAAGTCACTCTCTTACCCTCTCTGTTACCCAGAGGGAACATATCATGTGGCAGAGATGTTTATAAACCTTCATCCATCTGGAAGTCATTATCTCAAAATGAAGTTTATTTGAAGAAATTGTATTAAATGATTACATGTTATTTTTGCCTCGGCTAGAAAGCAAACTGTTGTATCATTGCTGAGAGCCTCTCTTTGGTCCAGATTTGTTTTACTATTTTATCTAGACTATCAGCATCATGGAATGGCAGCTAATTTGGCTGCTTTGCTGCAGTTGTCTGGTGGTCGGACGTAATTTATTAAGAGTTTGACTCTTTATTTAGGTTTATTTGTTACTGTTTCTCTTTTCCATCTTCTGCTAGGTTTGTATATTACCCGTCTAAATTGTCTCTTTATTTACTTTTTGCATTTTGCAGTGAAGATTTGAAATGCATATTAAAGTCCAGAAAAGAAAGAGAACAAGACTTCTAAAAAAATATCCCAGAGAGGTTGCCAAAATATTGTCACTTGTGTTGTGTACTGGGAAAAAGCTGGACTAGACAGTTGTGGGGCTGATTCTGCTCCCAGAGAAGAGAAAACAGGGAAAAAATAAACAACAGGGAGGACTAAAGCAGAGCATTGACCTTCAGCAAATGCATAGATTTGCAGTCCAGAGGTTAAGCCCTAGGACCATGCAATCTACCTGCAGACCTCAATGCCACGGATTGGTAATTCATGATCGAGCAAGAGCGTGCTGTTTGAAGGGGAAAATAACTGCTGGATTTAAGTGTGATAACTAGTGGAGAGTCAGCTCATCCCCTATATTTATGTTCAACTCTGGCTTGTTGCCTTCCACGTGCTGCCTCTGCAGCCTGCCCTTCCCAACCCATCTGCACCACCCAACCCTGGTGCAGGAGCTTCTTTTCCTCTGATCTTGACGAATGCCATCCCATCCCTCTGATATTCATCCTGAGCAAGTATCTCTTTGATCACGTCTCTTCCTTCCCCCCAGCAGCTCTCCTCGGATTCCCCCATCTGGGCCGCATCCGACGTGAGCCGCCTCTCCTCTGTTTCAAAGCCTGTCATCCCTCCATCGGCGTCAGGCGTTCCCCCATGCCAGGCTTTGCATCTGCTGCCCATTTCAGGTTTCTCAGCCGTACGCCTCTCTCCTGGCCAGAGTTTGGATTCATCAAGCCTCACGACCAAATGAAGTTCAGGAGTCGACGTTCCACAAGGGCTTTGACATCTGGGGCTGGTGGGGTCCTTCCACACCCTGCCTGGGTTACATCTGATGAAGATAAAAGGGAGAGCTTTTGGAGTCCATGCAGCAAAGGGGCAACATAAATGAGTGTGAACATGAAGCCCAAGACTTGAAAAAGTTGTGAAGCGACTGACCTACTGATAGTTAGAAGCAGTTTCAAACCATAATGTGCTTTCTTTCTGAATCAGGAACAGGGAACTGGAGGAGAGGGTACAGCAAAGGGCTACAAAAATGATGAGGGGACTAGAACATCTCCCAAGGGAATAATGACAGGACCAGAGGAAATGGTCTGAAGTTGCATCAGGGGAGGATTAGATTAGATATTAGGAAGAATTACTTTACTGAGAGAGTGGTCAGGCACTGGAACAGCCTGCCCAGGGAGGTGGTGGAGTCTCCATCCCTGGAGGTATTTAAGAAATGTGTAGACATGGCACTTCAGGGCATGCTCTAGTGCCCGAGATTGTTGGTTTGTGTCTGTTTGTTTGGGGTTTTTTTGTTGGTTTTTTTTTTTGGGGGGGGGGGGGGGGGGAGGGGTTTGGTTGGACTCAATGATCTCAAAGGTCCCTTCCAACCATCAAGATTCTGTGATTCTGTGATCTCTCTGATGAGGAAAGGCTGAGGGACTTGAGTCTTTTTAGTCTGGAGAAGAGAAGACTGAGGGGGGATCTGATCAACACCTATAGATACTTAAAGGGTGGGTGTCAAAAGGATGGGGACAGTCTTTTTTCAGTGGTGCCCAGTGACAGGACAAGAGGTAACAGGCACAAACTTGAATATAAGAAGTTCCATCTAAACATGAGGAGGAACTTCTGTCCTTTGAGGGTGGCAGAGCCCTGGAACAGGCTGCCCAGAGAGGTGGTGGAGTCTCCTTCTCTGGAGACATTCAAAACCTGCCTGGACACTTTCCTGTGCAACCCGCTCTGGGTGGACCTGCTTTGGCAGGGGGTTGGACTAGATGATCTCCAGAGGTACTTTCCAACCCCTACCATTCTGTGATTCTGTGATTCTGTTGTTTTGTAGCCAAGCTGGTTTTTTTTTTTTTGTTTCCCTGCTCACTACAAATCTCACCCTGGTATCATGTCAAGGACCAGTGATGTGCTCCCCTCTGACCACAAAACATCTCCGTCTGCTGTGTTTGCACCACAACCAGCAGAGCATAAAACTTCTGCCTTATACAAAAGCAAACTACAACCATTTGCTTTTCTATCCTGTGGCCACATCCCCACCTCTCCATAGTGATTCCTTAACTCCTTAGTTAAATCCCTTTAACAAGCAGGATAAACGTCAGCCAGGCCCTATGATTTGTATACTTTCAAAGTTTCCAAGCCCATCCTTATCAGCTTAATTTTTCTCTTTATTTTTCTTGCTAATGACATATTTAGAAAGGAATTCCACATTCTGGTGGGTTTAGAGGCATTTATTAATTACATCCTGCTCTTTGTTTATTAATAAGCCTGGGTTCTCATTTTCCCCTGTTATAATTGTAGAGGGCTTTTATTTCCCTTAGCCCTCGCACACTTAACATTAGCTCATGAATGTTTCCTTTCTTATGGTCAGAGATTTTCACTATTAGTTTAATTGACCAATGGCTCATCTCAAGTAGGGGACTGACTCATTGTGCACTACAGCTGTCAGCAAGTCAACTAATTGATAATATGCTCTCTGGGGCCACGGCCGAGACGGCTTGAGATAAATAGAAGAGAAATTGGAGGCTGGATTTCTCCTGTGTGTTTGCACAGCACCGAGCACAGTGGAGGCCAGAGCTGCCCCAAAGTTGCTAGATGTCACCACAATACATATAATCATAAATAATAAATAAATATAATTAATAATAAGAAATAATAATAACTGGTGGAGGTGATGTATGAAAAAGATGGGGAAAAGTTTCCACAAAGACACAGTCTATCTGCTTCCACTTTCCAAGTGTTCAGATCACCCTTTTTTCCATATGACATTGCAAATTCTTCTAATGAGAACCCCAGTTGTACTTGAGAAATATGTTCTCTGGTTTAAAAAAAAAAAAAAAAAAGAAAAAAAAAAACATCATTGATGGAGATGTCAGAACAAGGTCAGCATTGTTGGGATGATGGGCACTGAGGGAGCTCTTGTGAAGTGAATGCCAGAGATGAAAAAGACCAGCACTGCCCTGGACCAGGAGTCGCTTTGGTGATCAGAAATTGCAAGTCGCTACAAAAAAGACATTGAGGGGCTGGAGTGGGTCCAGAGAACGGCAATGGAGCTGGTGAGAGGTCTGGAGCACAAGTCTTGTGAGGAGCGGCTGAGGGAGCTGGGGGTGTTCAGCCTGGAGAAAAGGAGGCTGAGGGGAGACCTTCTCGCTCTCTACAACTCCCTGAAAGAGGGTGTAGCCGGGGGGGGTGGGTCTCTTCTCCCAAGGAACATGCAATAGGACAAGAGGAAATGGCCTTAAGCTGCTCCAGGGGAGGTTTAAGATGGATATTAGGAAAAATTTTTATTTTATTTATTTATTTATTTTATACAGAAATGTTATCAAGCCTTGAAACAGGCTGCCCAGGGCAGTGGTGGAGTCACCATCCCTGGAAGTATTTAAAAGCTGGGCATACTTGGTGCTGAGGGACATGGGTCGGTGGTAGTTTTGTCAGTGTTGGGCTGATGGTTGGACTCAATGATCTGAAAAGTCCCTTCCAACCTAGGTAGTTCTATGATTCTAACCATGCTGCCCAGAAGCCTGCAGCAGAGGAAACTGGTCACAAACTGACAATGAAGCCATCCCTTCATCACAGCAGCCATACATTCAAATATATTCCCAATGTTGAATGCCACAGGGAAGGAACATCTGTGAGCATGGTCCTAAGCCCTTTGCTGATGCCAAAGGTGTCACATCCTCACATGAGATGAAGCCACGTGTGTCCTGATGCAGGTTTATCAAGAAGGCAGGATGGTGCAGGATGGCACCCTTCCCTGCACAAGGGTGGAAAGCCTAAGCTTAATGCAACTTCTCATCATCCTCACCACCAGGAGGACAATTTGGAAGTCAGAGTCAGATCTCATGTTGAGGCTGTCTGCTCTAAGGTTGGCTCTGTACTCCTTCAAGAAGACCTGAGTAAATATAATTTGGAAGGATATTGGGATGTCAGCAGGAGCTGGCCTACAGCTCTGGAGTCTCAGGATGAAAATTGGGAGAGAAACAGTGAATCTGCCTTTGCTGGTTTTTCCCCTCAGTCCTTCCTGTCCCTCTGGCCCTCTCTAGATGTGTCACATATTAATCGCACTTCAAACACAGACAACAAGATCCTACATCAGGTTCCTCTGCTGTCAGGCTGGAGCAGCCCAAGAAAGCCCCTTATGCAGCTCAAAACATGTCCTCACTGCACCACAGGAGCTTGGAGACTGTCTGACACATCAGAGGAGACACAGCTTCAGGAGTCTGCTCTTCTGCCTGTTTTCCTCTCCCTCGGCTGCGGGCTTCCTCCTGTAGACTACCCCTTTGATTTATTGTACTTTTGCACTTCTGAGCACCTGGAAAGTGTTTCTGTCCCATTAATTTTGACTTGGAAGTCTCAATGTTTCCCAGCAGAAAAATAAATCACTCAAGCTGGGAGGACGCGCCCCACACAACCTCCTCCCTTGTCTGTGCTCCCCCCTCTCCCGCCTTCCACTTTCTTTTCCCTCCTACTGTTCCCTTCCCCCTACTCCGAGAGGGAAGAGGGGGGGTGATAAATGTGCCACGCAAGGTATGAGTTTCACATACCAAGAGCAACGAGGTAATCCTATCTGCCCAAACATCATCTTGCTGAGCACCTAAATAAAGCTCTCGGCAGCCAGCACGTTTCCCACTGCTGCAGGTGAAGCTTGAGGTCCCAGGAAAGAGGGCAATGAGCTGGAGGAGTCTAATCCCTGCAGGGGTCTGCCTCCGCATCCAAAACACTTGGCCCCCGGAAGTTTGAATCACCTCCAGAAGGCCAGTATTGGGTTTCTTTTGGGTATCCCCAAAGGTGACTCTTCCAACCCAAAGGTCTCGAGTCTCTCTCTGTTGAGGTATTACTTCTCCCACTCTCCCAGGTTGCCTCCTAACTTGTTATCATCTTCCTCCTTACAACAAAGCAACCTACTGGTGTCACTGAGCAGACAACAAACCCCAAATCAGGCCTTTTCCCATTTTATCAGGCACAGGGATAATGAAATATCTGTTACCGTTGGTTTCTATGGTCAATCTCATTCCCCAGCGCCAATCCTCCAAGAACATCGATTCCTTGCTAAAATCCTGCTAAGTTAAACACTGCTGATATCTTCTACCAGGATAACTCCTGCCCTGCAGTGGAGAGATTATTCATTTTCTTTAGGTTATTCACTAAAGACTCAATGATTAGGATTTTGTAATATCCTCCCTTCCCTCATCACTTGGACAACTCATTCGAATTTCTTCCAGCGATGAGCCCATGATGGACAAATTGCATACACTTGGCACTAGAGGAAGTGCTTCAAAATCTATGAAATGTTTGTCTAATCAAGACTTGCTTTAAAAAAAATAAATTTATTTCAAAGATAACCTCAATCCCCAAATTCAGACCTGGCTTAAGATTTTCCAGAATTTGCTTCTCCTCCATTCAGTACAGGAAATACAGTAAGGGAACCACTTGTGAATTCACTTTACCATTTTATTATATAACCTTTTTTTTTGTCCCCTGGAAATTAGATTTATGTGGCCATTCAGTCTGTCATCTATCTGTCCCCCACAGACTTCTCCACCTGTTTATTTTTCAACCCGCTTTGACAGAAAGCTGAAGGCCTCCAAAAAAATTATGTTCCTATTTCCACATTAAAATAAAGATTCAGAGAAATGAGTGACTTCATTCTGAACAGTTTCTTCTTAATATTTATCTTATCAGCTGATTTCTACGGGGCAGGTGATGTACATAGCAGATTGCAGTAGAAAAATTGTACAAAAACACCAAGGGAATTCTAAAGGTGCAATAGAAAACAATGGACAATTTTAAAAATAAGTCAGTTTAACAAGCCATCAACTTTCAGACATAAATCCATAATGACCAGACTCTGCTCGCTGCCATTCTTTGTTCTTCTAGTTTCTGTCTGGACTTGAGTCTACTGAAACCCTGCTAGAAAGGTAATTCCCTCCGGTACGTCCAGTCTGTCTAGAAATATCTGAGTGGAAAACATTGGAAATTGGTCCAGAAAGCACATTTTCACATGTTTTCCAATAGCGTTTTCCATGCTACAGCCCCTAGGTGCAACATCTGCATCACAACCAGGAGGAAAACCATCGCAGAGGCCAGAGCAATCAGTGCCAGGTGTGTTAAAACTGGTGGTGGCTTTAGAAGCGCCAACCATCCTGATGGTGACATCGGTTAAAAAAAAAAAAAAAAAGTAGCATGCTTTCCTCTAGACTGGAGGTTTGGATTGCTCGGTGATGTCATCAAAAACATATTTAGGACATAACTCATCTCCTAGACTTTGTCAGTAAGTTCAATGAATTGAATCACCAAGTGGCTGCTTTTCCCCCTTATACTAAACATAAAAGTAAGGAAAGTAAATGAGACCCCAAAAAAAAAAAAAAAAAAAAAAAAAAAAAAAAAAAGAAATCATTCCAATAAGAAAATTGTAAAGGATCCAAGTCTTCTCACTTTATTCCCTGCTGCCCTTGAGAAGTTACAGCATGGCATTCAAGAGCATCAGAAAGGAAGAGTCTTGTCCAATTCCAGGAGTGCGTCTCAACAGAACTTCATTTTACTCCCGTCCTGATCAAATTCAACTGAACTGAACAGATTTCGTGGGGGAAAACCAGCCTCGGAGAGCGAAAAAGCAGGCGAGGTGTGTTTTATGAAACAAGACGAGCGTGAGCGCTCTACCTGCAGTGCCGTGAGGCTGCACAGAGGATGTTCATTTCCAGAGGGAGGTGGGGAGCGCGGTAGGTTGCATGTCAACGGGGGCGTGTGCGCTAGAATAACACTACTTACACACTACATTGCTAAGGAGACCCACTTGGGAAAGCACAATAAATAACACAACTACTTAATAGCTCTATAGTGCCTTTCATCCAAATATCTCCGAACACTGTACAAATATTCGTTAGAACCGCTGCTAACCCCAGGCGAAGTGGCGCTATCTTTGCCTGGCAGCAGATAAGGAAATTGAGGTTACGTTATTTCCAGGAGCTTGTGACAGGGGCCAGAGAAAAAGCCAAGAGTCCTGCCACCTATTTCCCCTTTGCCCCATGGGAAAAAATGGAAACAGAGGTCTGAGTCCCTGGTAAGCCCATACTCAAGTCAAGGGGCACTCCGGCTGTGGTTTCTTTTGTTCCTCCACCAGGGCTAAGTCAAGCAACAATACAGGGGAAAAATGGAAGATATTAGGAGAAAAGGTAAAGAAATTGCATAATAAAAACACAGTCAGCTCCACACATGGTACATTTACATTTAGACTTGAAGCTTGTGGATATGACCGCAGACCTACAGGACACAAATGCCCTCCTATATTGGAAGCTGGAGACCATGGGGGATACTCTAGGGCATCAGCTTGTACTAGATGTCTATGAGCAGGTAGATGAGCCTTTGGGGTCTAAACGAGGTGTCTGGAGTCTGCTGTAGTGCAAAGAAAAGGCAACTCTGAAAAACAGATCGCCCAACCCAGTTGTTTGCCCTGCTATTTCATGAATAGTGCCAAAGTGAGGCTGGTCCTTTCCATGGACTGCAGCAGGCATATAGATGATGAACTCAGATGTCAACCACTACACTGCAGACACATAAATTTGGGCAGAAAACTCCTGCCTTTCACAGCAGAGACAGGACTGGGATTAGAGAGTGTCTATCCTTTAGACCTACCCATACCTCACGTATTGGAGAAATAACATCATATGCAGGGGCAACTGTGGGAGAGATGTAGGGGTAGATTTAGCATTAATGGATTGGTGTCTGGCTGGGTGTGAAGTTCAGGGTTAATATCTCTAGCTACTGTTATTGCACCTATGACACATTACAATACACCACTGTGGGCTCCTGAGTGTTTTGAGGTCTTTGAGCACGTCCAGAGAGGTCATTCACCCCCTGTACTCTGCCCTGGTGAGGACACATCTGGAGTACTGTGTCCAGTTATGGGATCCCCAGCTCAAGAAGGACTGGGAACTACTGAAGAGAGTCCAGCAGAGGCTACAAAGATGATCAAGGGAATGGAACATCTCTCTGCTGAGGAAGGGCTGAGAGACCCGGGGCTGTTCAGCTTGGAGAAGAGAAGACTGAGAGGGATTCTCATCGATGCTTATAAATACCTAAAGGGTGGGTGTCAAGAGGATGGGGCCAGGCTTTTCTCATTGGTGTCTGGTGACAGGATAAGGGGTAATTGGCACAAACTGGAACACAGGAAATTCCATCTAAACATGAGGAAAAATTTCTTCCCTGTAAGGGTGGCAAAGCCCTGGAACAGGCTGCCCAGAGAGGCTGTGGAGTCTCCTTCTCTGGAGATATTTAAAACCCACCTGGACATGTTCCTGTCCAACCTGCTCTGGGTGGCCCTGCTTTGACTAAATAATCTCTGAAGGTCCCTTCCAATCCCTACCATTCTGTGACTGCGTGTGGTTCTGTGAGTGGTGAAGTACATTGGCAGGCATTTACGGCCAGATCCTACGAGAGCCCAGAAACAGGCTTAGGCCACATCTGAAAACCACATACGTCTTTTGGAGAAGGTGTATAAGACAAGTTGTCTAGTGTCTGGAACCACTACTGTTCCTCAACAAATGTCCTCAAGAGCACATTTACACATACAACAGAAGGACTTAAGTAAGCAGTGAGTGATCTGCAGCAGGACTTCACAGAAAAGCAGGCATTTTCAGACAACAGGGCACTGCTGAATAGTGGGTTTGTTCCCTGGTTCTCTCTTACAGAATCATAGAACGGTCTAGGTTGCAAGGGACCTTTCAGATCATCTAGTCCAACCATCGATGTAATAGAAAAAATATCACTAAACCATATCTCTAAGCACTATATTTACCCATCTTTTAAATATCTCCAGGGATGGCGTATGTCTAAATACACAAAAGTTTTCAGATCCTTTGTGGAGTCAATGGCCTCAACTCAGAAACTCATGGGACATCTGGCTGGCAAACATGATAGTGGAGAAAGGGGGTGCTGAACCTTTCTTGAGATCTAGAGGTCAACAGGGATGTTCTGCGGTGTCTAACATGATGCTAGATACCTACAGTAAAGGGACTGAGCCTCACTCCTAGATTCAAGCATGTAGTTGAGGTGCCTTTGTGAAGGAATCTCTAAATGCACTGGGTGCCTGAAGTTCACTATTAGAGGCCAGTCAAAAAAACTGTGGACCCCAGAGAGCTACTTACCTGGGACAGGTTCCAGTAGCTCAGCAGAGGTGCCTAATCCTTTGAGATTCCCTAAGAGCAACTGACCCGGGCTCCAGTTTGCACTGCAGCATGGCAACAGTCTCTCATACACCTTTGCTTGCATCTACAGCTTAATCAGGTATCTTACACACTCCAGACATGCTCTAGGCACTAAAGCACCTCCAGGTGCTTAGATTTGACCAGCTGAATACCATCTGCATGAATTGTTGGCTAAATAGATCTCCATCATCTACAAAGGCAGATTAGACATCACAAAGGCACCCACACTCCTCAAAAGGGCATATTTATGAGTCCCTTATGCCAACAGATGTCAGGAGCCAAGTGTCCACACCTAGGATGCTCAGGACTGAGCAGTAGGTTGGCACCACTTTGTGACAATGACAGGACCTTTATTAAACAGTTGTGAGCTGTGAAGCAGCTTCCACAGAGATCACCAGGAGTTGAGGGAAACTCTTTCCAGCTCCCAGGATAAGGTCCTTCCATGAGGGACAGCCCTTGCCTTTGTCCAGTCGTGAGGCCAACATCTGAGTGAGCAAAGACCCATGAGCACTGGATCTATTTGCTTCAAAGCCGTGATAGTCCTACCCTCCCAAGCTCCAACAGTAACAAAACAGTCTGTTAACTGTAAGTTGTTATTTTTTTAATGAAAAAAAAGGAGGAATTCAGATGGTTATGTTTTCTGACCTATGGCTAGCAACACGTAACCCCCGCTCTCCCTTTGCAACTCTAAAGCGTTGATGTTAATGTAACATAAGATGCTGAGGAAGTGATTCCTCACAAATATTATGATGGGGTTGTCATGTTGCGGTCCGTGTGGAGTGATATATGGACCGAGCAACAAACTGCCCTTCTGGGACCCGGCCCCAAAAGCCAAATCTGCCTCTCACGGTATACTCCACACATGCCGTGTTTTTTTCCTCAAAGCAGCTCCTTCAGGGATCGTGAGGGAGGAGGAACCAAGGTGCAACAGGAACAGACAGTCCTCTCCCAGGCTTGCAATGACCCGTTACCACTCACTCTAAATCAAGCAACAAAAAGATGGTCGATGGGGGATCTCTTTGGCTGAAGATGCTCTGCCCAAAGGAGGAAAAACAGAGAGGAGAACATGGGTTGGTTTGTGTGTAGGTGGAGATTTACTTGGGAGTCAAAGGAGGCTTCCCCCCACTGCTTTTTACTAAATAATATAGGATTTCAGGGGCTATTCTGGTTCCCCTGTACTCACCCCTCCTTGGGCAGGCAGTGCTCTATGGAGGCGGCTCTGTCTGAACAGCCCAAAGGAGCCCTACTGACAATTTTACGCTCTTTTCAGACACAAAAGAAACATCAGAGCTCCGGCATCTCTTAAAAACAAAGACACCTGCTTTAATGATATCCATGTCCAAGTCCAGGGTAGTTTTATGGGAATGTCTCCCACTGAGAAAAAACTGTAATACCAAAATTCCCCCCAAACACTGGATATCAGTTCTTCCAAGGCTGGCTATAAACCTGTGGCCTTGTCCAACTTCTTTTTATGTTTATAGAAATTAAGGAAGGAAGAAAACTCCAAAAGCCCATCTGGTTGTCTCCTTCCTCCTCTTGGGGAAGATTCCCACTCCTGGAGTTTTATTTCTGTTCTCTGAGACCAGGCTTTTGATTTGGCAGCTCACAGGTCATGTCCAGCCTGCCAGACACCACCGTCGACTCCTCCGTGTAGCTCCAGAGCAGACAGCTTGGGGACATACCTTGAAGGTCCCATAATCTGGTCCAGACAGATCTCCTGTCTCCTGGACAGCAGTGTGGGATCAAGTGTCCCCAAGCTGCCACAGGACCCAGCAGCTCCACCACTGCTTCTGCTTGGTCTGCCCAGAAAGGAGCCCTCTCCTCCCACCTCAGGGTACAATGGCATCCATGGGTAGCAGCTCAAGCCCACCTGGAAGACCCACAATGCTGTATTTAGTAAATCTTCCCATTTCCAGCTGGAGTGAGCCACGAAACTAATTTCTTGGATTTCAGGACCACCAGGATTGCGTTTCAGCAGGCATCTCAAGCAGGGTCAGGCTGCTGGTGCTGTAAAGTTGCACGAAAGGCTGTGGTCCCTCTCCCCATGGCTCAGGCATTCCTCTGGCTGCTAGTGCCTTTGAGCTGCAAAATTACCTCCCATGGGAACGCTCCAAAACCAGAGCATTTGTGCAGCAGGCTTCTCCATGAGCACGTTTTCTCCAGAGGCATGAGACACACATGCCTGCAGGCTCTGCTGCTGTGGGAACCTTCAGAAACTAGCAATATCCTAGTCTCTCTCAACCTTGTCCTGTGGCACAGCACAGTTTGTGTGTTGGTCCTGGCATGTGCTATAGGATGATTAGGGTGGTGTTTTGTGGGTGAATAGTAAAGAGCAAATGTTCTTTGTACTGGATCCCATAGAAAAGCTGTCTGTGAAAGCAGGGGACTGAACTCAGTAATGCTCCTTTCCAAGTTCTTTTGAGTAACCTGGTCTAGTGGGAGGTGTCCCTGTCCATGGCAGGAGGGTTGGAACTGGATGATCTCCAAGTTCCCTTCCAAACCAAACCATTCTGTGATTCTAAGTTTCAGTCTCCTGTCCCAAGTTTCTCTGCCTCCCTCTACCACTGTGGGGGACACCCCTTCTCAAAGCACCCACTGCCATTGAAGGGCCTCCACTGGGAGCCTTCCAGGGCAAAATCTAATGTGTCTTGCCCCAAAGGAAAGGGGAAGACCAGCCCCTCAACAATTCTTGCTGGGAATCTGGTTCTCCAGCCTCTTCCAGTGTGGCAGAACAATCCCAGCTCCGTGGTTTCCCTTGCAATTGATATTTTGTATGCCATATGAACAAGAAAATATCTGCCAAGAAAATAATTATGCGCTGACGTGAAGGCAGCCTTGTGGGGAGCATGCAGATTCTTCATGTTTAAATCTATGCAAGAAGACCCCAGATCCAAAGAAGAGATGGGTCTAATCCCCACCCCAGGGTGAGATGTCATTTACAACCCTTTCTCAGGGCATGATCAGAAGCCTACGATTCTCTGCTATGACAAAGCAGAGCACCCTAAAGTTCCTTTGATGTTCTGCTATCTATTGCCTTACTAAGGAAAACTGTAGTATTGACAGATGATTTCAAGGACCGCAGCATCTAAGCAACATATGGGCACACACTAAGAGAAAGTTTGTGCCTTGGAAGGTTTATGGTTCAAGCAAATGTCACAGTCAAAGGGTAAGAGGAGACGTGGACGCCAGGACACAGCTTCCCCATCCTCTCTGCAGATAGGTCCTCATTTCTCAGAGTCCTGCCCCATTTGTCTGCTGACAATTTGTCTGTCTGCTATCTCCTGACCCTTGGTGACATTAGTGACCTGACTGGGCTCCCCAAAGTCTACCCTGTCAGCCAAGCAAAAGGAGAAACCCTGTTCTCAAAGTCATACTCACCCACATACATGCAGGAGGTCCAGGAGGGAGAGAACCCTGGGTTTGATCACCTCCTCCTGTGGCTAAGACAAAGAGGACAATGGAGGAAAAGAAAGCTATCAATCAGAAGTAGTCAACATGGATTCACTAAGGGGAAGTGATGTCTGACTAACCTGATAGCCTTCTATGATGGCATGACTGGATGGGTAGAAGAGGGGACGGCGGTGGATGTTGTCTACCTTGACTTCAGCAAGGCTTTTGACAGAGTCTCCCACAGGATCCTCATAGGTAAGCTTAGGAAGTGTGGATTAGAGGAATGGACAGTGAGGTGGATTGAAAACTGGTTGAAAGACAGAGCTCAGAGGGTGGTTATTAGGGGCACAGAATCTAGTTGGAGGTCTGTAACAAGTGGAGTCCCCCAGGCGTCAGTGCTGTGTCCAGTCCTCTTCAATATATTCATCAATGACCTGGATGAGGGGATGGACTGTACCCTCAGCAAGTCTGCTGAGAATACAAAACTGGGAGGGGTCATTGACATGATGGAGGGCTGTGCTGCCATACAGCGAGACCTGGACAGGCTGGAGAGTTGGGCAGAGAGGAACCTGATGTACTTCAATAAAGGCAAGTGTAGGGTGCTACACCTGGGGAGAAATAACCCCCCGCACCAGTACAGGTTGGGGGCTGACCTGCTGGAGAGCAGCTCTGAAGAGAAAGACCTAGGAGTCCTGGTGGACAATAGGATGATCGTGAGCGGACAATGTGCCCTTGTGGCCAAGAAGGCCAATGGCATCCTGGGGTACATCAGGAAGAGTGTGACCAGCAGGTCGAGGGAGGTCATCCTCCCCCTCTACTCTGCCCTGGTGAGGTCCCATCTCGAGTACTGTGTCCAATTCTGGGCTCCCCAGTTCAAGAAGGACAGGGAACTGCTGGAGAGGGTACAGCAGAGGGCTACAAAGATGATGAGGGGCCTGGAGCATCTCTCTTACAAGGAAAGGCTGAGGGACTTGGGTCTTTTTAGTCTGGAGAAGAGAAGACTGAGGGGGGATCTGATCAACACCTATAAATATTTAAAGGGTGGGTGTCAGGAGGATGGGGCCGGTCTTTTTTCAGTGGTGCCCAGTGACAGGACAAGAGGAAACGGGCACAAACTTGAATATAAGAAGTTCCACCTAAACATGAGGAGGAACTTCTTTACCTTGACGGTGGCAAAGCACTGAAATAGGCTGCCCAGGGGGATGGTGGAGTCTCCTTCTCTGGAGACATTCAAACCTGCCTGGACACATTCCTGTGCAACCTGCTCTGGGTGGACCTCCTTTGGCAGGCGGGTTGGACTAGATGATCTCCAGAGGTCCCTTCCAACCCCATGTGATTCTGTGATTCTGTGACCTGTGGAGGACAAAGTGGACCTGACCTGAAAGAGATCCCAAAGGTGGCTCTTCCTTAGCAACAATGTGGTGCATGGGCACGGCTGGATAAAAGCTTCTCAGTGGCCCGTGCAACGCTGAGTTTTGGTGCCCTCTTTCTAGGGGGATGAGGCTGCCCCAAGACTGAGAAGGAGACAGCTAAGGGGACATGCAAGGGAGAACTCCAGGGCTGCAGAAGGATAAAGAGACAGCTGAGGGCACAGCAGCTAGAGTGCATGGTTGGATTTTTACCATCAGGAGGTTGTTGCCATTGGCAAGGGTCTGCTGAGCTTGTTGGCAGAGCAATTCCCTGTGACTTTTCCCATCCATGGGACAGATCACAAGCCAAGCACCCTGGTGTCTAAGCTGGTCAATTCAAACACACATAAACCTGTCTCTCCATCATGATAGAGCCAGTTGTACTTGAGGACACACAGAGATACTACACCTCCGTGTCCAGTGCTGGGCCCTCCAGTTCAAGAAGGACAGAGATCTACTGGAGAGTGTCCAACAGAGGCTATGAAGATGATCAGGGGACTGGAGCATCTCTCTGATGAAGAAAGGCTGAGGGATCTGGGGCTGTTCAGCCTGGAGAAAAGAAGACAGAGGGGATCTCATCAATGCTGGGCAATATCTAAAGGGTGGGTGGCAAGAGGATGGGGCCAGGCTCTTTTCAGTGGTGCCCAGTGACAGGACAAGGGGTAATGGGCACAAACTGGAATACAGGAAATTCTGTCTGAACATTAGGAAAAACTTCTTTCCTGTGAGGGTGGCAGAGCCCTGGAAGAGGCTGCCCAGAGAGGTGGTGGAGTCTCCTTCTCTGGAGACATTCAAACCCCACCTAGACACGTTCCTGTGCAACCTGCTCTGGGTGGACCTGCTTTGGCAGGGGGGTTGGACTAGATGATCTCCAGAGGTCCCTTCAATCCCTACCATTCTGTGATTCTGTGATGCAAGTCTCTCATTTTCCCCTGTCACAGTGGAGACTACAGGCATCCACAGCATCACCTACCCACACTGTTCCCAATTTGCAGTCATTTATATCAAGTTTTTTTATAGAAATATCCACTGAAGCAAGCACAGAAAATCAAACAGCTTCGAGGGCTCTAACCCTTTCTTCTGCAGAAATAGGATACTGCAAAGGAAAAATATAAGCACAGCAACTCCACTGCTGAGAAATACTGAGGGCTGCAATTTCTCTTTGCTGCCAGGGTCTGACGAAGGTGGGAGTGATTTGTTGCATCCTAAGAAGGCAAAGTTTGTACAGTCACTCTTGAAGCGTGTGGGAGAGAGTATATATCTGTCTGACAGACTGTCTGCTTTTCCTCTAGCAATTTTTGAGCCCCTTGACCAATTTCCAGTTAAAAAACAGCCGTCTCTAAAGTACTTGAGTTCCAACATGTTTTGTGAAGGAGGGAGGGAAAGAGAAAGAGGGAGACAATATAAACGTCCCCACTGAGGAAAAGCAAGTATATAGTTTCTGTCATTATTAGACCCTAGAAGATCTACATGGGAGAAGCTGTGAATATCCCAAACACTGTAAAAGCTTCAGCAAGGTTCATAGATAGTAGACACCAGAGACTCCAAAACAGAAATTCTATTGAATCAAGGTGCATCACTCCTCATTGCTCAAAGTACAGCACTCCTTGCAGAGACCATGAGTCTCCAGTTCTGACTGAAACAGGTTGAGCGAGACCAAAGTGTCTCCTCAGCTGGCATTATAGGTTTATCCCATCTCCTCTTGGCCTTCCACTTCCCCTTTACAAGCCAGGGACATTTTAATCTCATCCTGCCGGCACCTCCCTCCCCAGGAGCTCTCTGCCTCCTCCTTTGCACCACTGCTCTGCCTCCCCCGGCTTTGTCACTGGAGTCTGGCAGGACAATGCCGCAGTGAATTTGCACTTGTACCTCCTGCTGTTTGTTATGATGGCCTGGTGTATTTCTCCAGCTGGAGAGTTCGTTTAAATTCTTACATTCTCAGCCAAGCCTTTGTAGATGAGCGGATCCATGTGTCCTGCTCTCTTTTTTCCCCTTTGGAGCACTCCAAGCTTTTCTGGTCCTGCCCCAGCCATGGTGTCCAAGTCATGCCTGCTTCATGGAGGGACAGGAAAGATTTGTGTCATGTGTGTCTAAGAAGGTCAAATTCTCAAACCCCATGGTTTTCCACATATCCCAAGGTTTTTGACTTCCTCTCTCCCAGTTTTCAATATTTTTAACTCTTTCTTCCGCTCTGCAAATACACTAATCGCTGATCCACCAGAAAATCATCATAAAATTATAGAATTGCCTAGGTTGGAAGGGACCTTTCAGATCATCAAGCCCAACTGTTAACCTAATGCTACCAAGTCCACCACTAAACCATGGCCCTAAGTGCGACAGCTACATATCTTTTAAGTATCTCCAGGGATGGAGATTCCACCACTTCCCTGGGCAGCCTGTTCAGGTGCTTGATAACCCTTTCACTGTAAAAAATTTCCCTAATATCCATCTTAAACCTCCTCTTGTGCAACTTGAGACCATTTCATCTTGTCCTATCACTTGTTACTTGGCAGAAGAGACCAACCCCCACCTCTCTACAATCTCCATACCATGCTGTTGAGAGGTTAATAGTATTTGGAACATCAAAAATGATCATTTCACCTAGGAGCCCAAACAGGTGGCACAAACAAAATTCCTATTTTTTGAGTAGCAAAAAGGGCCAATTGCTTCAGTGTCTGCATTCGTGTGAGGTTTGTGCTCCCAAAGCCCTGTTTCTCTGTCTTCTGTTAATCTGTGTCTCTAACACATCTCCATTGGCTGGAGAAAACGGGGACAGAGATGAGATAGGGCCAGCTCAGTGTCAGGCTGGACGGGGCTTTGAGCAACCTGCTCTAGTGGGAGGTGTCCCTGCCCATGGCAGCAGGGTTGGAACTTGATGAACTTTAAGGCCCCTTCCAATCCAAACCATTCTATGATTCTATGATTCAGTATAAAAAAAAAAGCAGCAGAAATCCTGAAACAAGCACATGTAGACAGGATTGAATCATCTTGCTGGTGCAGTTTTACTTGTGGAGAGGGATATCAGGGTTTTCTGAAAGCCACGTGGAGAGTTTATTGCCAGTATAACAGTATCCTTTACTGGGAAAAAAAAGCAACAGAAAACTCATTCATTTCTTGGGTGCTTCACTGAGGCAGCCATGCTGCATTTCACTGTCCCTAAGACATGAGAGATGTTAATTACTCCTTTCACTGAGCTGAAAAATGGCCGCTTATGGAATCAAAGCCTTTACCTATGTCTGTCATTGCCTTAGAGCTCTTAATGATGATAGCTCTTAATGATCCCCCCACTGGCTGATGCTCTTAACCTAGTGCTTTCTAACTGGCTGCAGACCACAAATCTCCATCCTTCCAACAGATGTGCATTTCTCTTTCTCCTTTTGCAATGGCTCAGTGTGAAACCCAGTCCCAGTTAATGCACTTTAACCGCTCCATGGATCCTGGCCTGGCAAAGAGCTGAATTTCAGCCATAATCAGATTTCTGGAGGTGAGTAATCTCATCAGCTTTGGTAGAGGTGGCAGCACACACAAACAAGGGTCATCATGTGTGGACACCACTGAGTCCCCAACCTGGATCACATGGAAAAGCCCTCACAGGAGGCCAAACACGATGCCACTGGGGGTATTTTCTGTGATGCCCTATCAAATTCATGTCAGACTGAATCAGCTGGGGTAAGCTCAGGGATTCAGGAGGAAAACACAGGGGGTGCTCATTGCCAGGGCAAGCGAGAACATCTCATCCTTTCCAGAGACCACAGGGACACACCATGCCTAATTTCTGCTTCCCAACATGGGCAGGCAGGATCACATACACCCCCTTGGCTGTCCCTTCCTGCACCCTCACCCAACAGAGAAAAAACTTATATTTTAGCATGAAAACTATGCAGCATGGTGGAAGGCTGCCAAGACACCCAGGCAAACCCCCCTGCCAGGACAGGCAGTCTCTGTGCCGCACGCTGGCGGTGCAAAGCATCCTTGTAATGATACCAAGCTCTCGCTAAGCCGAAACATGTAACAGGAGTCTCTGTGGGGAAGAGCCGATTTATCAGTCTAACTGGAATAGAAATTCCTTTTTCGGCAGGATATGTTCGCTCCGGAACATGTGTGGTGCAGCCCGAGGAATGAGCAATGAACATGATATCTCTTTTATGTCTGCCATGGCAGCCAGCCTTTTAATAATAATAGTAATTTAAAAAACCTGTCCGGTGACTTCACACCAGTCTTCCTAGATGTAAAACATAGATGGGAAACACTATGAGACCTTTGTGCTGTCTACCCTTGAAATGCCCCTATCCTGCCTCAGTTTACTTCAGGGTTAATTGGCCACATCTCTGAAATGCTGTAATGTTTGAACAGCAAATTGTATAAACGCTGCAAGTCATTCCCATGAGGGTGCAACTGAAGGACCCTGGTCCCCCATAACTTGGGGTTTCTGATGTCTAGCAAGGGTCATGCTCACCCCTCAACCCTTTCTTCCACCAAGCATTAGCAGGATTTCTTTCTTTTGCTTGCTTGGGTTCACAAAACACATAGAAATTCCCTCTCTTTCTGGCTTAAACTGGCCAACAGCCTTAATGTTTTTTGAAGAGATAAACAGACAGACACAGGCATGTGCAGAACATGATCATATAAGTTGAGCTTTCTTAAGGAGCCAAGCAGAAAGTGAGCCAAATGACTTCAACCCAAAATGCACTTAGAGGAGAAACCCTTGTGAAGGTGATCTTAGTGGTGAGGACTGGGCGGGTGCAAGGAGAAACAGGCTGTGAGGGTAGCTGTAACTCTAGGGTAAATTAAAATAAACAGTGATGCAAATGTAGGTGATATCAGCCATAAGGATTGCAGAGTCTCAGCCAACGCGTTTGCAAGCTGAGAGCAGAATTTGGCTTTAGATGAATAAAATCTCTACTGGTAGCTCAGGGTAAATCGCCCTGGGTACATCCATCCTGCGGCACTGGGACACAGAAATCCCAGCAGAGCTGTGATGATAATAGACCCAAGAGTAGGGATGGGACTGTAGAGGAGAAACCAAGGCACTTTCTCTCTGTCAAGACCTCGATTGTTGTCCCTGAGAGCAGTATAGTTGAGTTACACTTCCCAAGCTCAGATGGGGAGCGAGGGCTTTTTGTCAAAGCACAGGAATTGGCCTGACAGATGTCAGGATGGTGATGGGTCTTGGCCATAACAAGTTTCATCTGAGGTGCTCTTGGTGCTCCCCTTCAGATGTTTGACATGGACCCAAGAGGTTGTGTCCACCTAGGGTTGCAATGGGGGGGTGCATTCACCCAAGGGGGGGATGGAGAAGTCACAGGGAGAGACCAACAAACCCCACCGCAACCCATCAGGAGGCTACAGAGATGCTGAACTCCCCAAAGCATGGCCATCAGGGGGTCGGGGAGCATTAGCTGTACAGCCCAGGTTGAGGAGAGGTCAGCTACAGGCACTTGCCATATTGAAAAAGGATTTGCAGCCGAAAGCGGGGCTGACTGGAGAGCTCCCCTCCGGGACCACTTGCAGAATGAACATAATTGCCTGAGCATTTAAGAAAATAGAGATCCATCTTTCTGTGTGAGTGGGCCTGCCGCTGGGAGGGGAAAGTGAGGGGAAGCGGTGGAATAAATATTGGTGCTTTGCAAAACAGAGATAAATTCACCAGCAAGGAAGGCAAAAAGTAAGGGAGCTTTGGGAAGCTTTTTCGCATCAAATGAGCAGTGCATCCCCCGATGAGTGAGGGTGTCGGGGAAGTAGATCGATGGGCGAACACTCCAAACAGTAGCATCCATCTCTCATAATAAGGCAGCAGAACTGCTCTCGTTTCCTGTAACCTGATAACCCACCAGAGGAAAGGGGAAAAATGCCTTTAAATGGTGATTATAATTCCCGTCATGGTGTTTCCTGATAAAGCAGCCCCCCAACATAGTGTTATTATCAATCACGACTACTACAGTAGCATCCTGAGGCTCCTGTGGAGATCAGTAGCTTCAGAGGGAGACCTTTTCTGTCCTGAAGGACCTGAAGGACCCTTGTGGGAGGGAAGGCTCCACAGAAGGGAAATGAGTTATTCAAGGCCTCCCAGCTGGGAGTAAGACCAAACCCAACCACTCTTTGAGTTGTGGGATTATGTGAGCACCACACAGACATAGCAATGTCAGCTGGTGGGGACCTGCAGAGGTCTCTAGCCCAACCTCCTGCTCAAAGCTGGACCACCATGAGCTTCCAGACAAAAATAGCAGCTCACAAATTGACATAGTCATAACAAACTGAAAGTGAGGGTCTGAAAAACATGACCATCAAAGCTGTGTGTTATTGTATAATCTCATGAAGGTCAAGCCAATTGCTAGCGAGGGACTCTGCTGCACTGGCATTTCTTCCCATCATTTCCTGGCCTGGACAATTCATGTCATTCTTGGTTTGTCCATTTTACCATTAATGTGTGGAAGCAATAACGATGCTTAGGGTTTTTTTTAACCCCATTTTGTCACAGGCAGTTGTAACACTGCTCCTCTTCACTCAGCACAGTGCATGTCTATGGACATTGCTAGCATTGCTTCCATTCGTACTCCAGAAGTATCTAAGGGCCCATCGCTGGGTCAACTGTGCCTTGTGCTCAGTCCTGTAAAAGAGAATCCTTCCTCAAACAAGCACTGTGTCACATCAGCAAGTGACCAGCACCTCATTCCTGCCCTGAAGGACTAATCTCAGATTTGCCCCAGGCCTCCACAGTGCCTCTGATCGGCAGCTCCCACATGGCACTGTGCCTTGGCCCCCTCTCGTTCATCCTCCCTCACAGAAGAAGCATGTTGAGGTGGGAATTTCAGTCATCGTTGATCATATGAGCACAAAAGAAGATGAGATCCCAGCTGTACCCACCAAGGCATTATTGAAAATGAAGATGAGGCATGGAGACTGAGGTGCTGCACAGCAAAGTGGGGTAATTGAGGTGGGAACCATCCCACCTGGGACATGTTGACATCCTCTGGACAGAAGAGCAGCAGGTATCTCAAGATCCCTGTAGCATTCAACTACCTGCGTATCTCCTTATGACTGAGCTGGACTTGGAGACCTGATGCCATTCCTGCTCTGCTTTTTCCCTCCCCTAAATGGTGAATTCCTCAGAAGCAGGACTATATAGTCCAGTCATAAATCTGTCTTCTGCAGATCAAGAGAAGTGGTAGAGTAAGCAGAAGGAGGGAACACATTGTGGGTGCTCCAGAATAATCATTACTGCGAGGAAAACCCCATCTCCCTTCTCAAAATAAAAAGGGAACGAAGGAAAAAGGTCCATAAAACTTCCCTTTTGCTGCTCATGTCATAGAGACATGGGTCTACCCAGGTTTCTGATTAATTAGGTACGTAATGGGTGGCTGCTTCAGACAATGTGCAGGAACAGCTAATATAGCGAGCAGCACTGAATCACAGGCCTGAGAGCAGACAGAACAAAAGCCCCAGATTGCTTTATTACATTTTTTGTATTAAATCATCTCTTCTAGAGAGAGTGTTGTTTTAAGCCAGCTCATGGTTTCAGGCAGGAGGGTTGCCCAAGTCTGGTTTCTGCTCTGCAGCTGCAAACACTTCATTCCCAGCAGATCTACCTGAAGCAAAGGAAACCCCAGACCCTGACAGCTCACTCTTGGCCACATGTCCCCAAGAGCCCAGCTCCCACCCACCACCCTGCTGCAAGACCCACACCTTTCTTGGTTAACCCAGGACTCCAGAAGACATGTTCTCCTCCCTGAGCCCACCATTGCCAGCTCCCAGCTGTGTGTGGCTGAGGGAAGCCAACCCCACTATCCTCTTGGTGCCTTGAGGAATAATTTGGAGCAGGTCAACATGTAGACTTCACAGTGACACTTTCCCTCTTCTTAAGGTGTGTCTGGACTAGAAACCACACACAAATCACAACCCCAGTGACGTTATGGATTTCCCCAAAATGATGAAGAATGATACCTACTCTATTTGCCACGAGAGGGCACTTTTACATTAATTCTCACATCCCTGGCTCAAGCATGGAGTCTGCCTGAAAACGGTTTAGTCATGGTGGGATCCAATATCCAACTCATTGGGGAATTTATTTTGCAAGGACAAGGCTGTGTTGAGTGTGTTACTCGTTAAATTACAGGAGAGACTGCAACAAGAGATATGGGTGCAGCTGGGGGTCTTGGTGTCGCTGTTGGAGAGAAATAATAGCAAAGAAAGCCCCTGTGGTAAAGGATGTCACAGGCAAAGAAAATTTCCTCAGAGGAAACAGTTTTGTAGGGAAGATTATGCAAAAGTGTAATGTCTTTCCATTCAGATGAAGGAGACACCTGCTTCCCAACTTCTCTAGCAAAGATTGTATAAATCAGCATTTTGGAAACAGGACGATGGCTTATGTTTGCAGCAGGCACGAGTCATTGCTTTGCAAACACCTCACCAGCTGGAAGCTGCAGGATAGAGTCCAGACTGTTGACTTGGAGCTGATTAGAAACCTTATTCCCCCCCCAGCCCCCACTCTCCTTCATGCAGTTGATGTGGAAAACTGCAAACCCTGAGAATATGCATAGCTCTGAGATTACCGCTATTCATCATGTCCAATTGGCTCTTGGAGGAATCCCAACCGGTCAAGGAGTTCTGCAGTATAACAATAGGTGATTATCTTTTGCTCCAATTCGTTTTGTCACAACAGCCTCCCAGCCTCTGCAGAACTGTGATTTTCATTCGGTTTCCAGGAAAAGTACAGAAGATCTAAGCAATGAGACAGATCTTTGCTTCTCTGGGGAAGATGCCTCATGTTTAGGCAAGAAATCAACTGTGCCTTGTAAGCCAGTTAACATACACAAGCACTGTCTTGTGTCTCAGGTTGAAGGCGAGGAGAAAGCTAAATGCTTCTTTAACTAAATTCTTCAACTTTCATTCAGAAAGAAAATGACAGGCATGAATTAGATCAGCCCTGGGAAAGAGGAAGCCATTTTTCAGTCATCTTTACCCCCTCTCTTTTCATCTTAGCTTCATCTTAAGGAACCAACCGTACATATAGAATCACAGTATGGTTTGGGTTGGAATGGACCTTTAAAGGCCATCTACTCCAACCCCCCTACCATGGGCAGGGACATCTTCAACTAGATCAGGTTGCTCAGAGCCCCATCCAACTGACCTGGAATGTTTCCAGGGATGGGGCATCTCCCACCTCTCTGGTCAACCTGGGCCAGTGTCTCACCACCCTCAGCGTAAAACATTTCTTCTTTGTATCTAGTCTAAATAACATTTTTATACACCACCAACACTGTGAAAAAGGGCAGTCAAATACTGAGCAAACACAGCAAAAAGTGACAGAAGAAAAAGGATGATAAGAGACTGGAGAAAATATGACTAATGAAGAAAGACTGGTGGAGTGGTGATGACAGCCTAGAGAAAAGAATCCCATGGAGGGAACGTGATTACTGTCCTGGCATCATTTGCAGCCAAGCAAATTTAGGTTGGCTCCAAAGGAAAGCTACTAAGCCAACAGAAGAGACAGAGCGAAAAACTCTAGACTCATTTCTGCTGTGGGTTTTTACGAACTGGCAGCATGGTCCTTGGTGTAGACGTTTAGATGAGGTGGTCTCTTAAGCTTCCTTCTGTCCCAAAGCTTCCTCCATGCTTGAGGTCATGAAACCCCACAAGCTCTGCTATGTAAGAGCCATGTAGATGTATTGCTGAGGGACATGGTTTAGTGATAACTTGGAAGTGTTACATTAAGGGCTGGATTTGATGTTCTTAAAGGTCTCTTCTAACCAAAATGATTCTATGATTCTATGATATATCCCATAAAAAAAGGAGTCTCTGTAGCTCCACCACCCAGACTTACACTACAAGGCAGCAAAGTAGCAGGTCTTCAAAACCGGCGCTGGTGGCCAGAGACATCCATTCACCCACACACATCCTACCTCTGAGCACCACGGCTTACAAGGACTGGTTATGGTTAAAGAGGTTGAGCTACCAGGTTGAGGGTGGAGGTGGTCAATCAAACCCAGTTCTCAGTAGCATTAAGCACAAAGTCTTTTTGCAAGCAGCTTATATGACATTTTGTCCTTGTTGAGGAAATTCCAGTAAGACCATAGAAAATAAAACAGAAAAGAGCAAAGATTGTTTTGTTTCATTTGTGGCAAATGTGACCTTACTTCTGTAAGGCCTTTGACACGGTCCCCCACAACATCCTGCTCGCCAAATTGGAGGGATACGGATTTCATGGGTGAACTGTTCAGTGGATAAAGAATTGGTTGGATGGTCGCATCCAGAGGGTGGTACTCAATGGCTTGAAGTCCAGATGGAGAGCAGTGACAAGTGGTGTCCCTCAAGGGTCTGTGCTGGGACCAGTACTGTTTAACATTTTTATCAACAATATAGACAGAGGTATTGAGTGCACCATCAGCAAGTTTGCAGATGACACCGAGCTGTGTGGTGCTGTCGATACACCAGAGGGACGGGATGTCATCCAGAGGGACCTGGACAGGCTGGAGAGGTGGGCCCAGGTGAACCTCATGAGGTTCAACAAGAGCAAATATAGGGTTCTGCACCTGGGCCGGAACAATCCTTGCTATCAATACAGACTGGGGGATGAGGTATTAGAAAGCAGCCCTGAGGAAAGGGACTTGGGGGTGCTGATGGATGAGAAACTGGACATGAGCAGGCAATGTGCACTTGCAGCCCAGAAGGCCAATCACATCCTGGGCTGCATCAAGAGAAGTGTTGCCAGCAGACCCAGAGAGGCGATTCTGCCATTTTACTCTACTCTTGTGAGACCTCACCTGGAGTACTGTGTGCAGGTCTGGAGCCCTCAATATAGAAAGGACATGGACCTGATGGAGCAGGTCCAGAGGAGGGCCATGAAAATGATCAGGGGGTTGGAGCACCTCTGCTACGAGGACAGGCTGAGGGAGCTGGGGTTGTTCAGCCTGGAGAAGACGTGCCCTCCAAGAAGACCGTGACCTTTCTCACGGCCCTGGAGAGGCCATGCAGATTAGGAGGAAACTTATGAATCAAAATACACAATGACCCAGGGAGGAGATTTCCTTACGTGTTTTCTAGCACAAGGAACAAAGCCCACTTTGAATTTGCAGCAGGATGGGCTAAACAGCAAAGGCAGACCAAGGGCATCCTGGGCTGCATCAAAAGAAACATGGCCAGCAGGGCAAGGGAAGTAATTCTACCCCTCTACTCTGCTCTGGTGAGACCCCACCTGGAGTACTGCATCCAGCTCTGGAGTTCTCAGCACAGGAAGGACATGGACCTGTTGGAACAGGTCCAGAGGAGGCCACAAAAAAGATCAGAGGGCTGGAGCCCCTCTGCTGTGGAGACAGGCTAAGAGAGTTGGTGGAGGTTCAGCCTCGAGAAGGTTCTGGGGAGAACTTAGAGCCCCTTCCAGTCCCTCAAGGGGCTCCAGAAAATCTGGGGAGGGACTCTTGATCAGGGAGGGGAGCCATAGGACGAGGGGTAACTGTTTTACACTGAAAGAGGGGAGATTTAAATTAGGTATCAGGAAGAAATTCTTTGCTGTGAGGGTGGTGAGACCCTGGCCCAGGTTGCCCAGAGAAGCTGTGGCTGCCCCATCCTTGGAGGGGTTCAAGGCCAGGCTGGATGGGGCTTTGGGGAAACTAGTCTAGTGGGAGGTGTCCCTGCCCATGGCAGGGGGTTGGATGAGATGATCTTTGAGGTCCCTTCCAACCGAAACCATTCTATGATTCTATGGCTCCCAGGAGACAGGCAAGAGCACTTATGTCATCTCCAAATATCAGACACCCCCTTCCCTGTCCTCCTGCACTAACCTTTTACCTTCAAACATCCTCTTCCCAGACGCGACCCTTCAGGAGAGCACTGGCCCTCTCCAGCAGGTCACGGCTTTGGGTGGCAGAGCTATTTGCAGCAATCAGCTCTTGCTCAAGAGTCAGGAAGCGCACAGCCGAGGAGGCTAATTAACAAGAAAACATTTCAATAGCATTTCCGTTCTGTGGGACTCATGGTTTGCATGTGTCCCCCCTTTCCCCCTGTGCGGAAAAAAAATGTGTTGCAATGACTCTTAGAGACAGGGAGTGACATATGGATCTCCAGCACCTTCCTGCTGAATTCTTTTGGTGAAGGAGTATGACCCTTCCCGGGAAGGAGGTTCATGCCTCAGCTTGCTGAGCGTGATAGGAGGGGAACGTTGCACCAAGACGGCCTCCTTCCACACAAGAACCACCCACAAAGTGTCTTCTCCCATCACCTTTCCCCAGCCGTGGACTCCCAAAGTCCGTTTTGAGCCTCGGCTCCTTGCAGGCGTGTACTGGTTGCACAAGATTCATCCCCATCACTCATCTCGCAGACACAAACTGCTCCCTCCGGTCATAAAAATCAAGTCACGGCACGCTCGCAACGTGATGATCTGAGAACAGAAGGGTTACAAATGCTCAGGGAAGCCTGGTTTTAAAACCCAGGTGAAATTCGGGCAGGGAAATGATACAAAGAGAGATGATTTGCGTGCGGTGGGTGAAAGACGGTCAGTGCTGTGGGTATAATTCCACCAGTGCTAAGCCTCTTCAGCTGTACAGAATATCCCGTGGCTGCAAACCAAGGGGAGAAGCCTGGGGGGCAGGTCAGCTTTGCAGCCCGATTGCTGGCAGCTGAAAGCAGCAGCTGAGGCACCTCCGCTTCCCAACCGCACCAGGCATTTTCCCAGAGCTCAAAGGAACGAAGAAACTCGGCAGCTCCCAACTTTGGGAGAACTTTCCTCAAAACCGATGGCGAAAGGTTTTTCCTCGACATCTAGCGGCTGGCAAAAACGCTGAGCGAGATAACACGGCGGGAGAAAACAAGCCGTGCTATTACCAGGAAGATTAATTACAAGTGCAATACTATCCAGGCCTTCTGATGAAATATTTTACAGTATATTGCCCTCAGGAGAGTGGCTCTTTTTACTGATTTATTTTAACCTTCACATTACGCAGATACGTTATAGACGTCTTCAGAGATGCCCTGGTGTTATTTGCCCCCTGACAGCAAATAATAAACTCTTTCTCAGCTATATAACATTTCCAAGGAAGCCCTTGACATGACTAGAAAAATATCGAGGACAATTAAGTCACATGGCACTCGTAGCCCGGTGGGAACGGACCTGAGCTCTGCTCCAGGACTCAGATAGCATGAGAAACTCTGGTTCAAACGGAGTAGCAAGAGTCTTGGAGGTAGTAATTATTAAAGATCTCCTGGTTAAAGATCCTCTGGGGTCTCTCTATTATTTTAATAATGGTTCAAGCCAACTTTACAGCTTCCAGAGGAGCCCGTTAGCGCAAAGGAGGAAGGGCTGATCGCAAGGGAATGTGGGTAGGAGATCGGCTGCCCGTGGTATTGTTCAGTGGGGAGCAAGGGGGGGGTTGGTCACACATCTTTGGGGGGTCCAGGTAAATCTGGTGTTTCGCTTGCATCCCTGCTTTCAGTCTCACTGAGTCAGAGTTTGCTGTGGTTTGCTGTGAGGAAGACATCAGCATGGGGGTCCAGTGGTTAAGACATGGTTAAGAATATTCAGGCAATTTGGGGACATTTCCAACCATCTAGTCTGCCAGCCCAGGCGACTTGCTTCATCCCTGCCCTTGATCCCCCATCTGCAATTAATAAGGCAGCCTTTTTCCCTCATTATGGTTGTCTCGGCTTTGCTGTGTTTGTGCAGCACCCGGCACTGCGGCCACAGAATCTGGCTGAGGCCCCACACACTCGTCATATTGAAGAGAGATGCTTGCCACTGGAAGGGGTGGGGTAGGAAAGGAGGCCAGGTCCTGCTAACCTGCACAGTGAGGGACACACCATATCCATCAGCATCACAGAAAAGATGCTGACCTCCTTTAGAGAGCTGTGGCACACACCAGAGGACACACAGGCATGGTCCCCAACTGATGCTTTCAGTCACTGCTTCATTACAGATAACAAATCCATCAACCCACCAATATTTGCAGGGTGCTAACATCAGTGCTTCTGCCATGCTGGGTCCCACCACGGTTCTGAAGGTTTCTCTACACCAGCTCACCGTGAACCAGCTTTCTCTTCCCTGCAGTCTCCTCATCCCACCCACAGAGAAAAACTACTCTTAAATCCTCTGATAACCATCAAAGCACCTTAATATAATGTTAGGTTCCCACCCCATTTGACCCAGACACCATATCCTATTTCTCTCATCACTGTAAGTATTGGCGTGAGGGCACGGGAGTCCCACATTAGACCTGTCTGCAACGGGCTCGTGCAATAAATCTTGGTAGACAATTGGTTTTCGGCAGATTAAAAGCCTGGTTGTAAATAATCACCGTCTCTGTTCAGCCCCTCGGGGGACCTAAACCCCATAGGGAGGAAGAAATTCATTTCTAAAAACCTTAGATAGCAAAAATAACACCAGGGCTTCTGGATGCATCAGAGCAGCCCATGCTACATCATGAAGATCTTGGTTCCTACAGCAGCAACTTTCATTGGGATCCATCCTAGGTATAATTTCTCCCTAATTTCAAGGCAACTGGACCTGTATTTTACCATGGACTGCAGAAAGTAGATGGGGGTGAAGAGCAACGGAGCTGGTGAGGGGTCTGGAGCACAAGCCTTGTGAGGAGTGGCTGATGGAGCTGGGGGTGTTCAGCCTGGAGAAAAGGAGGCTGAGGGGAGACCTTCTCGCTCTTTACAACTCCCTGAAAGGAGGGTGTAGCCAGGGGGGGGTCGGTCTCTTCTACCAAGGAACAGGCGATGGGACAAGAGGAAACGGCCTCAAGTTGTGCCAGGGGAGGTTTAGGATGGAGATTGGGAACAATTTCTTCCTGGAAAGGGTTATCAAACATTGGAAGAGGCTGCCCAGGAGAGTGGTGGAATCTCCATCTCTGGAGGTATTTAAAAGCCGGGCAGACGTTGTGCTGAGGGACATGGGTTAGTGGTGGTTTTGTCAGTGTTGAGTTGACGGTTGGACTCGATGATCCTAAAAGTCCCTTTCAACCCAGATGATTCTATGATTCGATGGTGGCAGGGCTGGCCCAGGGGAACAGTGTGTCCACAGGGGAGGCATTAACATCTACATTCATATGACTGTCGTCTTATTTGAAGGGTCCCTGCAGGGTCTGAGCACAAGTCTGCTGGCTCCGTATTCACACCTCTGCTCTGCAATCATGCACTAGACAGCCACAGGTGAAGAGAAACCCTCTGAGATAATCATAAAGGTGACCCCATAACTCCAGCATCCAGCACACTGACCTTCTCTTGCCCCGAAGCAAATGACTCCTCAGCATGGGGCTTATAGCATCAGACCTCAAGCCTCTTCACCAGTATCACAAGCCTGAAACAAAGAGTGGCTTTGCAGACCTCTGATGCCTTTTTTGCCCCCCCTCTTTCCAAGCCCCGCGATTCTGGAACAGATCCCTGCGAAACCACTCCGGTTGGAGAGCTGTTGTCAGGTCATTTTGAAAAGTTTGCAACACTTTGCAAATTGTTCTTGCTGGAGGTTGTACAATCACAGTGCCATTACTCAAAAAACCCATCCAAGAATATTATGTTAGACACAGGTCAGATCCCTCCACCCACAACAATATTCCAAGGGAAAAAAAAAATAATAAGGAAAAGAAATTGTTAAACACAAGCTGGAGATGACAATGAAAAATTTACCCTTAACTATGTATATTTTTATGGAGAAAGGTTATCTATTCATCCATCATCACATACTAGTACAGGAAAGAGCCTGTGAGTATTTAGATATTTATATCTTACATGTGTAGTTAAGGAGAAAAATTACTCGTATAGATGCACGGCTGTCTCTACTCCCCTCTCCTCTCCCCTTGGGTGCCCATCACAAACACTGCATAAATACATTGAAGCCAGTCATCTGACCTATTTTAATCAACTATATTAGGATGAAATGAATAGAAGTGTCTGTTTGTCTCCAGCAACAACAAAGGGAGTCTTGAGCAATCAGTTCAGGTGCAAAAAACTCCACTATGCCAGACCAATCCCATCCATGTGTCTTGTTTTCTCCATCTCTAAAGCAGAGATAATAAACCTGCCTTGGTCCCAAAAGTACTTGGAGATCCAGAGGGGAAAGGTATCCATGACACAGGGATGTTACCTACGAAATAGCAACAATAAGGTTAACAACAAGGTTAGTAATAAATACATATATAAAACTTTCTGTGGGACTGCAAAAAGCCCAGGCTGCCCTCCGTTTGAGAAATCGTGTCTATATTCTCCCCGTGGCTCAAACTCAAGGCTCAAACCCTTCAAAAAGCATTAATAAACTCAGTAATTTTCAAATGTAACATTAAAGAAGAAAGGTGATTATTTCTAAAAGCCACTCATTCGATACCTCACAAAAATTGCATGACGGCCCTCAGTGTGCAATTACCGTATTTTCCAATATTTTGGCGAGTTGAATGCAACAAACACCAAAACCCCACATGCAAATTAGAATATTTTTTTTTCCATTTTGCAATTTTTTTTCACATTTACATTTCCTCTCACCCCTCTGCCTGGGACTCCCCAGCATCAATGCAATCCCTCAGGGTGCAAGAGCAGAACAAGGATGCAACAGAACCACCTCCAGAGTGGGTATTTCTCCAGTGGCTCTTGCACAGATGATGATGCTTCAGCCTCTCCTCTCCAGCCCATGGGGAGCAGCAGGTGTCTCGAGGCCACAGCAAGCCACAACCTCCTGTCCCTGGGACTGCAGTGTGAGGACAGGGCCCTGGAAAGGGGCTGGAGATGGAAAAGATGGAACCTGATGGCTGGAAAAAGACCTAGCCCCTGGAAAGCTTTGGCTGGTGGGGATGGAAGGTGTAAGAAGGAGCCAGGGCTTGGAGGTGTCCCCACATGGGCCTCAACCTCTGGGTTGGAGCCAGGACATCTGAAAATATGTGCCTATGAGTGCATGTGCCCTGGGGCTGGGTGAGACATCCCTTCCCATGCCATCCCCTGAGGGACTCGCCAACAAGGGTGTAGGGAGCTCCCATGGAGCACTGATGGTTGGGATGCTCCTGAAGACACCATGGGACCCCACAAAACTCATGATATCTATGAGAGACCTCTTCTAGCATCAGGGCAGGGAAACGCCCACCTCTAGGCACCCATCTGCTTCATGTCCACGCTTTGCATCAATTTCTGCACTTTCAGCATCTTGAAGTCTCTGTGAGGGGCTCTGCAAACCTGCAGCGCTGGATTTGGTGGGGTTTTGCCACCTCGCTGGGTTGGGTCAGAATCAGGCCCCGGGTCTTCAGAGGAGTTTCGAAGTTTTCCACAAGGTTTCAACAACATTAATTTCCTTTCAATCAGTTTTTCCCTCTCTCCTGATTGGTCCTTTCTGCCTTTCATACATTTCCAGGCTCTGCAGCCTCATAAAACTTCACGGGAGAACGTTTCTGCTTGGTTGGCGTGGGCAGGAAATTACTGTCATTTTTCACTTCTTCAGCCCGAGAAGGTGTTCACTGGGCCCGTCATCAGTGGGCAGATGCACGCTGGCCCTTCCAGCGCCATCCCCAGAGGGGTCTCGGTGCCAGCAGCCAATGCAGAAAAGAAGCCAAGCTCTTTATTTTGACTGGCACTGGGAAGGCAACCCGGGTGTTTCAGCAACACAACACGTCCAGCCAACCCCTCAGCAGCATCTCAGCAGTGCAGCGAAGGCTGGAGAACACTCCAGCCACTTCTGAAGGTCAGCAGCAACCCAGAGGCATGGGCTTATGCCGGGTTTAGATATAACACAACCTGCTCCACCAAGGTTGATTGAGTGTGAGCAGCCATGTCCCTGGAATAACTACATTCTTGGACATTTCTGATGATCCGGACCGCAACACTTCTGAGAAGGATTTCTACAGACACCCCTGGATAGGGAGAGTTAATAGAGAAGACCTTTGTTGCAGAACACAAATGCAAGCACAGGACTTGCAAGTGTCCACCAAGCTTTGTATTCTTCCTTCATCATTTAAGAGGAATAATCATAGAGAAAGATCAACACATTGGGTGGAGAGCTCCCCTCCTTGCTGGGTACATCATTTTGTTATTTCTGTGTGTAGAAGGGCTGGGGTTGGAAGATGCAATTCTTGGGGAAAGCTCCAGGACATGCTGGAGAGATGGAAAAAGGCTTGTTCTCCTTGGCTGTGCAGTAGCTCCAGATGGCACGTTTCTTGGTATTTTACCCAGGACAGCCTTCAAACTTCTACCTGATGAACCGCACCCCTTCTTTTTGGCAGGAAGAATCTGCAATGCTCTGCTAGACACAAAAGATGATGAGGAGGACAAAGCCTTGTCCTTTCTTTCCTGTAGAGCTGTCTCCTAGGGTTTAGATGCCTGTCCACAGTGTTCATAGAATCATAGAATCATAGAATGGTTAGAGTTGGAAAGGACCTTAAAGATCATCTAGTTCCAACCCCCCTGCCATGGGCAGGGACACCTCTCACTAGAGCAGGTTGCTCAAAGCCCCATCCAGCCTGGCCTTGAACACTTCCAGGGATGGGGCATCCACAACTTCCCTGGGCAACCTGTTCCAGTGCCTCACCACCCTCACTGTAAAGAATTTCTTCCTTATATCTAATCTAAATCTCTTCTCTTCCAATTTAAAACCATTGCCCCTTGTCCTGTCACCACTCTTCCTGACAAAGAGTCCCTCTTCAGCTCTTCTGTAGGCTCCCTTCAGGTATTGATAGGCTGTTATAAGGTCTCCCTGGAGCCTTCTCTTCTCCAGGCTGAACAACCCCAGCTCTCTCAGTCTGTCTTCATAGGGGAGGTGCTCCAGCCCTCTGATCATCTTTGTGGCCCTCTGCTGGAAGTTGTTGCATGGTGTTATTCTATCCCAGATGTCAGAACTCACACATGCACTTGTTGAACTTTGTGGGGTTCCTGTCAGCACATTTCTGCAGCCTGTCCAGGCCTTCCTTTGAGGGTCCATGCCCTCCAGCATGTTGGCCACTCCTCTACCCAAGCCTGGTGCCACAAGCTTGCTGAGATTGGTTATCATCCAGGTCATAGAATCATAGAATGTGTTGGGTTGGAAGGGACCTTTAAAGGTCATCTAGTCCAACCCCACTGCAGTAAGCAGGGACATAATTAATCAATGAAGGTATTCAACATTATTTATGCCAGTATTGATTCCTGAGGGATGCCACTAGTTATTGGCTGCCAGGTGGACCTTTCACCACTTATTATAACCCTCTGAGATGTTTGCACCAGAGCTAGTTGGCTGTGGCTCCTGTCTTGATTGCAGTGAGAACTAGAATCACAGAATAACTGAGGCTGGGAGGACCTCTGGAGGTTGTGGTCCAACCTCTGCTCACAGCAGGACCAGCTCCACTGCCAGATCAGGTTGCTCAGCCTTACCTCTATCCCGCAAGTTCAGCTCAGTCTTGCTCTCCCACAAAATACCTTCATTTGGAGAGAGCAAACTGTGACCTCCACAGCAAAGCGTGGCCCCAGATGGCAGATCACCCCATTCCTCCTGGCCCCAAACTGGGAAGGCAGGGAAAGATACACCGCTCTACCACACGCTCCGTGGCTAAATCTACCACTCGATCAGACTGTTCCCCTGTTCCCAGGTTGTTCAGTGATGTTATCCTCTCTAATTCCTAAATTCTTCCCGCCTGCAGATGCACACCTGTAATAATAAAGAGCCGAGGTTGCAGGTGCTCCAGGCATGATTTTAATGTAGTAATAATCTCTGTGGCCTGACAGATGGATGCCCCAGGAGACACAAAGTGGTCTGATTTTTAAATAGGAATGAGGAGGACAATCCCAGGGCTGTTCCAGTGCCTGAATTCAAGGGCAACCCCCAACTGCAGAGCCAGGGCTGGAAAACTCTCATTCATTGAGATACTTATGAAGGATTTGATAAAGGATCTGAAGTATGGAGAACACTTTCCTCCTCACTAATTTACGCTGTTTTCTCAGTCACCTACAACCTCTTTCTCTTTCTCCTTTTGCATTCAGACTTCAAGCTCTTTGGGGCAGGGGCTGCTTCTACTCTCCACATGGATGCCAAAGGCTCCACACTGCTGAAACAGAACCAGATATAACCTTGAAAAAAGACATAACACACTCAGGAAAAATTCCACCTACCAGTTCCATTAAAGCCCTCTAGAAGTTTTCTGACCAATGCATCACTTTGTTGGGGAGCCAGGCTGGATTTTTGGTTTTACCAAAGTCAGTGTGATCTCTGCTTCAGGACTCCCAGCTCAAAGCAGATGCATGTTGATGAGCCAGAGAGAGTTTCAGCAGACCACCAACGCTATGACTGTTCTTGCAACAATCCTGAAGATGTGACTGTGTGTAGATACCTATCATAAGAAGAGGATTCAATCTTGCTGTCCCATCCTTGCAGATTTTAGAGATGCATGTGATTATTAAGCATGAAACACTGAATCGTGCAACATTGTCCTCAGCAGAGATGTCCATGTGCCGCCTCAAGCAGCACAATGAAAGGAAACAAGCCTGGAACAAGCCAACAGCATAAATTTGTCAACCTCAGCAATCTATCTCTTAGGTTTCCCAGAGAAGCTGTGGATGCCCCACACCTGCAGGTGTTCAAGACCAGGTTGGATGGGGCTTTGAGCAACCTGGTCTGGTGGAACGTGTCCCTGCCCATGGCAGGGGGGTTGGAACTAAATGATCTTTAAGGTCCCTTCCAACCCAAACCATTCTATGATTCTACCCAGACTAATTAATTTGAGCCTGGGATGAGCTGAGACTCAAAGGTTGCATCCATTCCCAACACCAGAAAAGGCAGGGAGAGGATCTCACTGACTGGAGTCTCTCTTCTCTTCCCCCACCTTCTCCTTACAGCAGCTGAGGAACAATGTATTGCTTAACGAGGGACAGCCATGCTCTGTCCACACAACAGTTTTTGGGAGTGCTCTGTCAGACCATGCTTTCTCCTGCCATGTCCAAAACTCAACACACCAAGAGAACAGCAAAGGAACCAGAGGAGACAATGTCTCCTAAGTTCGCCAATTGACTGTGCCTCAGCTCAGACCTCTCTGATCAGGAGGTCCCACCTTCTTGATGTTGTCATCTCAGAGGGACCCAAGCACCAGGAGGTGCTGCCTGTTGCCTCTGTGAAGTTCTGGAGGTTCCCAGCAAGTCATTGCAAGTCTCCTGTGTTTCACCTTTGCGGGCCATGTTGTAGATTGCAGATCCCTGTCCTAAACCTTTCAGACATGTTGGGCTTGAAAAAAACCTGAAGCTGATCCTGCTGAACTACCTGATTTGAGGAAAGCAGTGTGGCTTCTCTCTTTCCCCAGAAGCACCAGCAGCAAAGAAACTAATTTCTGGGAGGACTTGGATGGTGCTAAGAGATCACATCCAACCATTGTGCAATTAACAGAAGATTTAGAACCTGCAACTCAACAAAATTACTTCATCTACTGTAATTTGTGGAGACGATGCTTCAAACTCTGAGTTTCCAGGCACGTTCCAGCTTGCATTCTCATTTGTAAGAAGGTTCACTCCATACATAAACGAGGGGTATGTACAACCCAAAGATTATGAAGCATTTCCAAGTGTTTCTAGCTCTTATGCCATTCAGAGTGGGAAATCAAAGACATCACTGTTGGAGGTAACTGCACCAGGTATCAGACCCTGTGTCCCAGGTTCTGCCTGTACATTGCCTGCATCAGGATTTGGAGGCTGGTTTGGGAGAACCATCTGAATTGTGAAGTCAGAGTGTAATTCTGAAGAGTAGCATTCTCTAAGCAATCCTGCTTCAGCAAGGGAGTTGGACTAGATGATCTATACGGTTCCTTCCAACTCTAAAAAAATTCAGTGAAATTCAGCGAAATTCAGTGAAAAAAAGAAACCCAGTCCCCTAGGAAAAGTGCGAGCTGAAGGTCTGGCAAGAGGTACAGCTCTGCAGGAATGGCTTTGTATGGGCTGCTCCTCCCAAGCTGTTACTATGGTTAATAGGGGAAAATAAAGCTACATCCCAAAGCAGGTATCCCAAGAGTGGGACCCCATGCTCACTTCTCTGGTTCTAACCGGAGCCCAGAGAAACCAGTTATACTGCAGTGATCTTAAAAGAGTATGGCCAGCATGTTGAGGGAGGTCATCCTCCCCATCTACTCTGCCCTGGTGAGGGCACATCTGGAGCACTGGGACCAGTTCTGGGCTCCCCAGTCACAGAAGGACAGGGAACTACTGGAGAGAGTCCAGTGGAGGCTATGAAAATGATCAAGGGACTGGAGCATCTCTCTGATGAGGAAAGGCTGTGAAACCTGGGGCTGTTCAGCTGGAGAAGAGAAGACTGAGAGGGGACCTCATTGATGTTGAGCAATAGTTAAAGGGTGGGTGGCAAGAGGATGGGGCCAGACTCTTCTCAGTGGTGCCTCGTGACAGGACAAGGGGCAATGGGCACAAACCGGAACACAGGAAATTCCATCTGAACATGAGGAAAAACTTCTTTCCTGTGAGGGTGACAGAGCCCTGGAACAGGCTGCCCAGAGAGGGTGTGGAGTCTCCATCTCTGGAGATATTCAGAACCTACCTGGACATAGAATCATAGAATCATAAAATCATCCAGGTTGGAAGAGACCCTTGGGATCATCGAGTCCAACCATCTACCCTACTCTACAAAGTTCTTCCCTATATCATATCCCCCAACACCACATCTAAACGGCTCCTAAACACATCCAGGGATGGTGACTCAACCACCTCCCTGGGCAGCCTGTTCCAATGCCCGACCACTCTTTCTGTGAAAAATTCTTTCCTAATGTTCAGTCTAAACCTACCCTGTTGGAGCTTGAAGCCATTCCCTCTCGTTCTGTCATTAATTACCTGTGCGAAGAGACCAGCACCAACCTCTCTACAGTGTCCTTTCAAGTAGTTGTAGAGGGTGATGAGGTCTCCCCTCAGCCTCCTCTTCCTCATACTAAACAGTCCCAGCTCCTTCAACCGCTCTTCATAGGATTTGTTTTCCAAAACATGTTCCTGTCCAACCTGCTCTGGGTGACCCTGCTCTGGCAGGGGGTTGGACTAGATGATTTCCAGAGGTCCCTTCCAACCCCTACCATTCTGTGATTCCGTGATCTGCAGTGCAAACATCTCTGCTAACAAACACTTTCCCTCCAGCCTTACTGTCCTCACCCATCTTCAGCAGATGGCTGCTGTGTGGCTGGTTTTGCCTGGCCCATGGCAAAAAGTGCATTGGTTCCTCACCATCCCAAACACTGCCAGAAGAGAGCTCTTGGAGCAAATACCACTCCCCAGCCCCAGAGTCTGGCCACGCAGCCACCACCCAGCCAGGCGGGCTTTGGAATGCCCGTCTGCTCAGCAGAGAAATGCACAAGGACAGGAGGCAAAAATCATTTCTTTCCAGCAAAGGAAGATAATTCTGGATGCTTTGGTGACTTTGCAGCTAATCATTTCCATCTGTTTAACTATCCTTCGCAAGCACCACTCCTACCCCGCTTCCCAGCTTGTTCCCCCACTGCTGAGGATGGGAAGAAACCCAGCTCCCATCCTTGCCCTCATTTGGGGACCGTCCCTGAGAGCAGCCCAGCACCCAGGACGCAGGTTTCTCCTCGGTACCATCCAGGCCATGCCCTGGGCTCAGCACCGGCTGTGGCAGGCTCCTGGTTAATCCAGACAGGCACCTTTTTGACTCTTGCGCTGGACTTTCCTGGCAGGCAGGGAGATGAGGGCGGCCAGGAAAGGAAAGTTTCTAAGTATAAAACCCAAAAGCGTCCCTCAGCCTCACAAAAGTGTCAAAGTAAGAGGCACATGGTTGACCCAAACTATTTATAAACTGAGACCCGACGGAAACGCGATGGAGCCGAACCAAATTCCTGTTTCCAACCCATCCCTCTCCCCACAGCCTGTCACCTGAGCAGCGTGGCACCAGCCAGCGTCCTTGGCTCTGACTTCCCCCGGGTCAGGGTTTAAATTATAGCTGAGTGCACAAACTGCACCCCTCAGATGAAAAGTAGATCCTAGATTCCTCAAGGTAGACAGATGGTGGTCCTCAGAAAGGTGGAGATGTTAGTGTACGGCCCATACGAGCAGGAAGCCTGGCTGATCCTGTTGGGAAGAGCATTCTGCTGAGGAAAATAACAGGGTGGACACTTCCCCTTATTTTTGATCCCCTATAGCCAGAGGGAAGGTGGTGAGTAAGAAGAATGTGCTGGTTATGTGAGGGGGATGCTCCCAGAACCAAAAGCCCTGCAAGGTTGTGGCTAACCTCAACAGCTCGCTTTCCACCTAGGCTGAAAGGTGCAAGACAGAAAAGGACCCAGCACCTGGGTCATTGCCACCCTCTGGCGCTCCAGACCCGCCCCCCCCCGCCCCCTCCAATTCAGCTCACACCCACCTCAGCAGCTCCTTGGTCAGTGAGTGCTGTCCAGGAGGAACCTCCGCAGTCCCACCTCGGATGAGGACAGAGGGTCCTGCTCTGCCCCTGGTTCAGCGACGGCAATATCTGCAACAGCAACTGAACGTCACTCCAAGCTATGGGGACCAGCACACTGGTGCTCCCTTCCTGGAAGTAGCAGCTTCTTCCCTTCACATGGCTGGGGAAGAGGAGGAAGAAGGACACAGAGGCAGGAAGAAGGAATAATTTGGGAATGTACGAGTCCTAGAAATGTGAGATTTTAAGACCTAGATCTACTCTGAGTCATCACAGAATCATTGAATGGTTTAGGTTGGAAGGGATCTTAAAGATCATCCAGTTCCAGCCCCCTGCTACAGGCAAGGACACCTCCCTGGAGATGTCCAGCTTGCCCAAAGCCCCCCGTCCAACCTGGCCTTGAACACCTCCAGGGATGGGGCAGCCACAGCTTCTCTGGGCAACCTGGGCCAGGGTCTTAACCACCCTCACAGTGAAAAATTCCTTCCTCATATCTCATCTAAATCTCCCCTCTTCCAGTTTGAAGCCATTACCCCTCATCCTGTCACTACATGCCCTTGTAAAAAGTCCCTCTCCTGCTTTCCTGTAGGCCCCCTTCAGATACTGGAATCAGAAATAGTCTGGACTGAGAAGGTCTATGTCTCTAGGTTGGACAAGGTTCTCTTCCTTCCTTTAGGCCATTTTTAAACTTTGCAGGACTCTCCTGTGGATCCATCCCTTCCCAAACCCCACAGCAGCCTCTACTCCCCAGATCCTAGGGGAAGGCTAGATGTGGCCACCAGGAAGAGACCCATCCCCTTCTAAGGTGACCAGGCAGCCCCTGGAGGAATGAAACTCTCCATCTCAGCTCCTTCTTCTGGACATTTGTGCAACACAAACACAGGTCTGTAGAAAAAGTAATCGCATCCTGTTGTAACAAAAGGCTACCAAGAGAAGGAGACAGCAGACCCCAGCGAGGAATTGTTTTCAAGTCTGGTGGTTAATAGCTTTCTTTGCAGAGCTCATGGCTGATCCTCCACTGAAGGTCCCACGCTTCAGAAGGAAACGTTACCATATTTGTTCTTATGCCATTGAGCTGCTCTCACAAGCGATAATCCTACTTTTATCATGTGTTCTTCTCACAGGAGCTATATAGGATGCTACGCTTCCAGTGACTAGCAAATTAATTGGGTTTAAGAGGTGTAAAATTTAAAAACCACCCGGGGAGGAAAGAATAGCAACCTTTTCCTGAGCTTTTTATTGAATTCTTAGGGAATTACGGATATGTGTGATTTGGATGAACAAAAACACGGAGCTGGAAAGGAGTTCAGGAGCCTGCGTAGACCACTCTTGGTTGCTAAGACAGGATGACATTGATATGGGATATCTCTCGGGGATGGGGCCTGATGGGCTGGAGAGCACCTTCCGGGGAAAGAACCTGGGACAATGAAGACCAACCATGCCGTGGGTGGTGGTGGCAGGAATGGAGCCAGCTGGACCAGGGAAGTGATTCTCCCTCTCCATTTAACATTTGTCGATCAGCACTGGGACCAGTTTGGGCTCCCCTGTACCAGGTAGATGGTGATAGAACCCAGAAGCCCACAAAGCTGGTTGGGGCTGGACCTCAGGGCGTGCAAGGAGAGACTGAGAGCTGGGTGTGCAGTGAGAGTAGAAGGCAAAGGGGGATTTTATTGCTCTCTGTAGCTTTCAGCGAGGTTAATGGGGAGGAGAGACAGATGACATCTCCTGGGAGACGTTCAGTGATGGAAAAGAACTCAGGAGCCCAATTCAGAACAGAAGAAATTCCCATTAAGAAATACTTTTCCCCAGGAAGGTGGTCAAACACTGGAACAAGGGTCCAGGTTGTAGGATCTCCATCGTTGAAGATGTTCAAAACCACCCTGACCTCGGGCAACCTCACATCAAACTTCAGAGCTGGCCCTTCCAGTCCTGGCTACTCTGTGTATCTTTGTTCTCACACCCTCCAGTAGCAGGGATTTCGGTCCCTTTGGATCAACTCCTCTAATATTCTCTACTTCTACTGTTCTGAATTTTTTCCTGAAAAATACCAAGTGCACATTTGCTGTGTGCGTGTGCATTTCGCGCCATATAGCAGTGAATGTGAAAGGCCATGGAGATGGTCCAAGGGCTGGAGCCCCTCTGCTGTAAGTACAGGCTGAGAGAGTTGGGGGGGTTCAGCCTGGAGAAGAGAAGGCTACGGGGAGACCTTAGAGCCCCTTCCAGTCCCTAAAGGGGCTCCAGGAAAGATGGGGAGGGACTCTTGGTCAGGGAGGGGAGCAATACGACAAGGGGGAACGGTTTTGTACTGAAAGAGGGGAGATTTAGATGAGACCTCAGGAAGAAATTCTTTGCTGTGAGGGTGGTGAGACCCTGGCCCAGGTTGCCCAGAGAAGCTGTGGCTGCCCCATCCCTGGAGGGGTTCAAGGCCAGGTTGGACGGGGCTTTGGGCAACCTGGTCTGGTGGGAGGTGTCCCTGCCCAGGGCAGGGGATTGGAACCACATGATGTTTAAGGTCCCTTCTAACTCCAACCATTCTATGATTCTGTGATTCCAAATGAGATCTTTCCTACTCTCTTCTTTGCATCCCATCTTGTTAATGCTTTGCAAAAGATGCATCATTTTCTTTTTTTTCTGTAGCAGCGTCATCCCTGGTTCTTGCTCTACCTGTGATGGGGGACCTCTCAGCTCCTCTCCCACCACCCAACTCCCACACAGAGCCACTCCACATTTCCTCTTTGGGATACGGCAATGCTTCCCACTCATCTTATTAGAAAACCAGCTTCAAATTCCACTGGTAGTTTGGAAATCCCAGCTGAGACCCATCAGATGGAGAAAGCTGTATCTGTTTTTATAAGGTATCAGTTTCATCGAGGGGAGGAGGCGGACGCAGAAGAGATGCTGTCCATGTGCCAGATGGGCATGGACAAGTCCCAGGATAAGTTCACACCTCATCATAACAGCTTATTAACCAGCAGGTCAAGGGCCCAAGGAGTAACCCTGCTGTGTTGCAACCCTCATGTAGATATGGGAAGATTAGGAGATATGTCCCGTTCACGGAGATAATGGGGATATCAAAAATCTTATCTGTTTGTGGAGGTTATCGTGGCTGATCATGGGCTGTTTTGGTGCAGATTTTTCCACTTGCTCTTTGGAAAGCAGGATGAGAGGCAACAGTTTAGGTTCCAAAAAAGTACTCAGACACATGCTTAGCCAAAGGATTGTGGATTCATCCACTGCTTTTTAATGGGCTCCCCTTGAGAGCAGTGCCAAGACCCTGATTGGGAGTTGTGCAGGGCTGGAGCCTCTGCCTCCAGTCCCAGGCAATGGGAAGGATAAGGCATCACTGCGCTGGACAGAAAATACAGCTCCGCTTCGGCTCCAAAAACATTTTGGCATAACTTGCTAACTTGAGTTTTATCTGCAAACGTTTTCGGCCCGATACCACTTGGGAATCCTGATTTTTCCAGGACTTACCAACAGGAAATCCCTGAGCTGGAGGGGTTTAGCTGTAATGAACTTATTGTATATTCAAGCCCTGAATGTCAATTTGGATTACGATGTCAAAAATAAGCACTGAGAGCATGCAACCGTACCCTGGGGTCACCTGTCAGGAACTCCAGACTGAAATTGGCCAGATATAGACCAGCGCAGCCTTGATTTATATTTTTCCCTGTGCAAATGCAACAGCTAAAACTGAAGGAACCTACTGCATCTTGGAGATGAGCCCCCTCCTCCTCTCCCCAGCGCCTGCTTCTTCTTCGCACGGGGCTTCCTTGGCTGGGGATGCTCCATTTAGAGGCTGCTCAAAGAGCTCCGGACTTGTCAGATGCATTTGGGAGGTGAAATTCCTCTATTAGTGCGCATCTAAATCACCGCCACTTGTGTCATTCTGGGACTCCAAGTCCCAGGCACAATCAGGATTCCCATCCTCCCCAACACTCAGCAATGCACAGGTGAAGACAAGCTCTTGCTCCCTGGCCTCGGGCTAAAGACACACAGGAATTCAGCCAGAGCATGGGATGCAAGAGGAGAAGTGCATGGGGGCAGGAGGGATAATTTACACCTTCTTCCCCTCCAGGGACGTGGCCACAGCCCTGTGCAAGGGCTGCAGGAAGCTTGTGTCTTCCTATCCATCCCCTTTTCTCTGCAGCCCTGGATGCAAGCAGAAGGAGGGAGGCTGGAACGGAAAGCTGGGGATATCCATTAGTTTCTCACGCTCCATCCCAAGCACTCCAGGATGAGACCTGATCCTCTTCTGTTGCCCATTGCTCACCGCAACCACAGAGGGGGCAGAGCAGGCAGCGTGGGCTCGACTCCGCAGAATCATAGAATAGTTGGAGTTAGAAGGGACCTTAAAGATCAGCCAGTTCCAACCCCCTGCCATGGGCAGGGACACCTCCCACCAGACCAGGTTGCTCATGGTCCTGTCCAACCTGGCCTTGAACCCCTCCAGGGATGGGGCAGCCACAGCTTCTCTGGGCAACCTGGGCCAGGGTCTCACCACCCTCACAGCAAAGAAGTTCTTCCTGAGATCCAATCTAAATCTCCCTTTTTCAGTTTAAAACCATTCCCCCTCGTCCTATCGCTTCACTCCCTGATCAAGAGTCCCTCCCCAGCTTTCCTGTAGGCCCCAAAGGGGTAATATCCAGAAGGGGTAATACCATCACACAGGGATGAGAAAAAATACCCTACCAAGGGGATCCTTCATGGAAAAGTTTAAATCCCAGGTACAACCCATGTTCTGGATCTGGAAGTCATTCAAAAACAGAAATCAAGAATCAGATGCAACTACACACCTTCCCTAAATAAACCATGAGCCAGGGACTAATGTTATTATCTGCAACCTTGGTGTTCTCCCCAATTAATGCCACATTCCCTGAGATTTCCTCCTAAATCCTTCCCATGGAGAGTCTACATACTCTTATGGTTAGCTGGATGGAGAAGTTGCTTGGAGACAAGGAAGGTCAAATTTGGTTCCTCCAAGCGAAGGTTCCTCCATGGCACTGGAGTCTTAAAAAAAAAAAATAGAAAAAATAAGATCTTCATTCACAAACCGAGATCTTCCCCATAATGCTCTAATGAGTTTGTTGTGAAGCTGACAATGAGATTAGATCTTCATTTGCTTTGAGGAAACGTTGAGTTTCCTCTTCCTTGTATGTACACACGATCATCTGGGAGACCAGGGCCACAGGTCACAGTGTGGTTATCAACATGAGGGATGAGGTTTGCAGGGAACTTACGGCTTTTTCCCTCCCTACAAATGTTTAGCCACATGAGGAGCCGGTCACCTCCATCCCTTCATCCATCCATCCTTCTGGCTTCCAGTCCCTGGGAACAGCTCAGGGGGGAGGTGTCCACCCCAGCTGAATAACTGAGAATTGCCCTTGGAGACTTCATGTTCTCCCTTCCCTCCCCCATTTCAGTGACTGCTTGTGTGGTTTGTATTCATAGAATCATAGAATCATTTAGGTTGGAAAAGACACTTCAGATCATCGAGTTCAACCATCAACCTAACACTGCCAGGTCCACCACTAAACCATATCCCTCAGCACCACGTCTACCTGTCTTTTAAATACCTGCAGGGATGGTGACTCCACCACCTCCCTGGGCAGCCTGTTCCAATGCTTGATAACCCTTTGATGAAAACGATGAAAAGCCTTGGGTCCCCTTTGCTTTGGCAGGTAGAGAAGAGTCGATGTTACCTGTTTTACTCATTCTTCTTATGCCGAAAAAAAATCACAGCAGAGGTGGAGGTTGCTGCCTTCAGAGATGCTCAGTCAAAGAATATGAAAAATGCTGCTGTGCCGGTCCCCAACTTGAGAAACACCCCCAAGAGGCAGCAAAGCTTTTCATTAACGCTGGAAGCTTTGCAGCACGGAGCAAGCCCACGCTAATCAGCCCCCGTACTCCAGTGCCTGATATCTGGCTAACGTCAGGGCAGGGAGGATTAAAGCTTCCCTCTTCGGCCGTCTGCGGTTCCCAGCAAAGCTGACAGCATCTTGGACTTCTCACCCAGGACAAATCCTACCCCGATTTAGCAAGTCTCCTCCGTGGACAAAGGGGTAGCCAAACCACCGCTCCGCGTTGTCACACAACGCGCTGTTGACAAAGTTATCGCTGTAAAAACAAGCCGGAGACAAGCCAACCGGGGCCCTCCGCCCACTCCAGCATGAGAGCATTTCCTGCTAGCACAGGGGAAAAGGTTATTAAAGATACACATGGAGGCAGAGGTAAAGACTGGTGCCGCAGGTTGTGGAGCTGCACTTGCTGCGTATCAGCGTTCAGGGTCTGAGAAAGGCGATCTGCAAAAGGAGGGCTCTATCTGGTAGATGGCAAGCAGGAAATCCAAAGGCCAGCTGTGAAAACTAGACCGGGTAGATGATAAAAAGGTGCAACAGGAACATAGAATCATAGCATGGTTAGAGTTGGAAGGGACCTTAAAGATCATCAAGTTCCAACCCCGCTGCCATGGGCAGGGACACCTCCCACTAGACCAGGTTGCTCAAAGCCCCATCCAGCCTGGCTATCCTTCATAGCTGATCCCCAGCCATCCTTCAGCCTGCCAATGTGCTTTTAAACAAGGGATTCCCACACTGCAGAAAACCACCATCTTGTTGCTTTTGTCCTTCTCTTGCACGGGAACCAAAGGTGTCCTGCCCGAACACGCAACACAACCCACAACAGAGGAGAAACAGCCCATCATAGAATCATAGAATCATAGAATCATAGAATGGCTAGAGTTGGAAAGGACCTTAAAGATCATCTAGTTCCAACCCCCCTGCCATGGGCAGGGACACCTCTCACTAGAGCAGGTTGCTTAAAGCCCCATCCAGCCTGGCCTTGAACACTTCCAGGGATGGGGCATCCACAACTTCCCTGGGCAACCTGTTCCAGTGCCTCACCACCCTCACTGTAAAGAATTTCTTCCTTATATCTAATCTAAATCTCTTCTCTTCCAATTTAAAACCATTGCCCCTTGTCCTGTCACCACTCTTCCTGACAAAGAGTCCCTCTTCAGCTCTTCTGTAGGCTCCCTTCAGGTATTGATAGGCTGTTATAAGGTCTCCCCGGAGCCTTCTCTTCTCCAGGCTGAACAACCCCAGCTCTCTCAGTCTGTCTTCATAGGAGAGGTGCTCCATCCCTCTGATCATCCTCGTGGCCCTCCGCTGGACCCGTTCCAACAGGTCCATGTCCTTTCTGTGTTGAGGACTCCAAAGCTGGACACAGTACTCCAGGAGGGGTCTCACGAGCGCAGAGTAGAGGGGCAGAATCACCTCGCGAGACCTGCTGGCCACACTTCTCCTGATGCAGCCCAGGACACGGTTGGCTCTCTGGGCTGCCAGTGCACACTGCCTGCTCATGTTGAGCTTCTCATCCATAAGCACTCCCAAGTCCTTCTCCTCGGGGCTGCTGCTGCATCAAGGAAGAGTCGTGATCTTGCCCTTAAAACCAAGTATCTTGTAGCCAGAATCACAGTCTCCTGTTTCTGATCACCGGGAGAGGTTATGGCTTGTGCTCTTACAACCATTATGGCATTGCCTTTATTTGCTTCCAGAAAGGTGCTTTTTAATTCCGGCACGGCAGCTGGAAATTCTCCTGTTCAGCCATCTCGCCACACACACTCCTCCAACACGATGCCCACCCCAAGGCAAATGCAGCCGGGTCCTAAGGAGGGACCTAAAGCTCCTCCGTAGCTCTGCATTCATCGCTGCAGCACTATCTGTAGTGAATATATGGGAAAAAAAAGGGTTATAACCAGCATTTTGGTGTTGAGGTGAAGGAACAGCACCCTGATGCTGCCGTTGCAACACAGTAGAGCATCTTCTCTGCCTGCTGCAAAGGACTAAGGAACCCCAAGGCACTTCTTGAGCACAGTAGAACTATCAGTTGCAATGTTAAAAGCTCAGACTCCTCCAGACCCAGAGCTGTAGCTGCCCAGGGATCTTTTAAAACCAGGCATATTTGATTTCAGGTCTCTATGGGACCAGGAGCCAGAAGCACAGCGGTCCATTAATGGGAATCCTCCTCATCCTTCAGACCAAACACCAACACACAGGAGAACTTTGTAAGGACCAAGTTAGAAATGAGCTTGATTTATTACCACTCCTTCCAGCATTGGTTTAAATACATGTGAAAGGAGCAATTTGGTGCGATTACCCCAAAGCTGAGATGTTATCAAAACATCTGCGCTGTGTCCATCGGGTGCCCAATCTCCCCTTGAGGAATCGTTCCCTCTCGGTCCCACGTAGGGCACACATAACCAAAGCCATAGAAAACAGATACACACAAAGGTCCTCAGTCTTTCTGCCAGCGAGCTCACGTTTCCCATTAAACCATCAAGGATGTGTCGGGTTGCAGTGGAATTTCACCATCATTGCAAATTTGCAGGGAGAAGAAGATTAATACGAGAAAATGATTTCCAAACCCAGGAGCCACGTTCTGAGCCGCACTAGCCAGGTCAGATGAAACCGCAGACGACAACCCCAAATTCTGCCAAGAGTCTTTCTAATTTCAGACCAACAACCGAAACCAGTCATTGAAAGCAAAACCAGAAAAGTAAGGGCTTGAAAAGAAGTAGCAGACAGATTTCTGCTGCAGAGCTCCACTGAGGAAGGGCAAAGAAGACCATGCTTGTCCTCCATTAGGAGATGCTCTACAAGGAGGAGATTTTCTTCCCCAGAAGTGCCTCGCTTGCTGGTAGCATGTGCAAATCTCAACTGAAAATAGAAGCACTGAGCATCAGCAGCGTTGGCAGCAAAGAACCAACCAGCTGGAGGAATATTACCTTCCTGAGGGGAGAATCATAGAATGATTTGGGTTGGAAGGGACCTTAAAGATCACCCAGTTTCAATCCCCTGCTATGGGCAGGGACACCTCCCTCTAGAGCAGAAGCCCAAGGAGACCAGCAAGCAGAATAGTCACTGTGAGGCAGAGCTGGGACTAAACTCTGGGTAGGCACAGGTGACTCAACCATGTTACCATGTTGCCTCGATCTGTAAGGAGGAAGATGACAAGAGAAACTTCTCCTTGACAGCTGGATTTCTTCTGCCCGCCATGTTCATCCCTGGAGGGGTTCAAGGCCAGGTTGGACGGGGCTTTGAGCAACCTGGTCTAGTGGGAGGTGTCCCTGCCCAGGGCAGGTGGTTAGAACTCGATGATCTTTAAGGTCCCTTTCAACCCAAACCATTCTGTGATTCTATGATTCTATGGGGTGCAGTCCCCACACCCAGGCCAATGCGGTCGGCAGAAGCTTAACAGCTTCTCATGCACATGCAGCTAAATTGACCTGATTGGATTATTTAAAAAAAAAGAAAAACAACAAGCATTTTACACAAAATTTTTAGGCAGCTGGGACTGTTCGATGTTTGCAGATCTGTTTGTATCAGCAATAATTAACAAGTCTCGTGAGGAGCAGCTGAGGGAGCTGGGGGTGTTCAGCCTGGAGAAAAGGAGGCTGAGGGGAGACCTTCTCGCTCTTTACAACTCCCTGAAAGGAGGGTGTAGCCAGGGGGGGTCGGTCTCTTCTCCCAAGGAACAGGCCATGGGACAAGAGGAAACGGCCTCAAGTTGTGCCAGGGGAGGTTTAGGATGGAGATTGGGGAAAAAATCTTCCCCGAAAGTGTTGTCAAGCATTGGAAGAGGCTGCTCAGGGCAGTGGTGGAGTCACCATCCCTGGACATATTTAAAAGCCGGGCAGATGTTGTGCTGAGGGACATGGGTTAGTGGTGGGTTTGTCAGCATTGGGTTGATGGTTGGACTCGATGATCTGAAAGGTCCCTTCCAACCTCGACCATTCTGTGATTCTGTAACACGCTACGGCACTCCAGGGGTTGCCCATCAGGATTTGTCCATGATTTCACCTTAACACTTGAGAAGTCACCACGCAACCTGATCTGCAAACGCTTCCTTAGCAGAGCCATGAAAAACACACCATGGAAGAGAGATGAGGAGACTGACTCAGGCAGTTCAAGCACCATCACCAGAAGGCATTAGCTGCTTTCAGCGATACTGGTTGAAGAGCGTTATCCCTCTCCCCAAACCGTGATGAAGGTCCCGCTGGCGCTGCCTGCCCCTGAGTTCACAGCACAAACCCCTTCCCACAGGTACCTCGCAGGAGCCAAGGGCTGGTGGCTGCAGTGACATGATGCTCCTGGCACTGGGACGCAGACCGGGTGCCACCGCTGGCTGGCAGCTGGACACATGACGGAAAGCCAGAGCCCTGCTGTCGAAAAGCCAAAACCCCAATTAAATCAATAATTAGAGCAAGTGTTAGATTTATTCCCCATCTCACCTCTGCCCAGCCAAGGAAACTACGTTTAGTTCTGCCTAAATAAACAACCTGAACTTGTTTCGGTGACGGTGGGTAATCAATACAGGCGCTGAGCATCAGGAGATGCTGGCGGGCTGGCCAGGAGTGGGGACCTGGGAGAAAACAGGGGTGACGTTCTCCTCCGCTCACGTTCTCCTCCGCTTTCTCCACTGGGGAAGAAGCCTCCCCTGCGCAGAAAGCATCTGCTCACTGCAGCTGGGGAAAGCAGCACCAGTTCACGTGGGTTCACTCAAGCCAGTTCAAAGCCTAATGGACCTGTGTCAACGAAACCTTCCCAATACCCGACTACCAAGAAGCACTTTTATATTTTTTTTTAAATTTTTTTTTTCATGGCGAGTGCTTTAGTTTCGACTTCCCTTACAAGCTGCAAAGGGACTTTCTGTCCCTGCTAAAACCAAGACGATCCAGAGCAGAACGGATGGGGAGGGACTCTTGATCAGGGAAGGGAGCCATAGGACAAGGGGGAACAGTTTTAAAATAAAAGAGGGGAGATTGAGATGAGATCTTGGGAAGAAATTCTTTAGTCTGAGGGTGGTGAAAAACATTCCCATCTGAAAAAGGTCAAAACCCACAAACCAAAGAGAAATTCAGCCATTAGAAAGGTGTCAAATTGAGGTAGAGAAGAGCCCAAGGTTTATCCAGGCTGAGAGAGCTGGGGGTGTTCAGCCTGGATGGAGAAGAGAAGGCTCCAGGGAGAACTTAGAGCCCCTTCCAGTTCCTCAAGGCGCTCCAGGAAAGCCGGGGAGGGACTCTTGATGAGGGAGGGAAGCCACAGGAGGAGGGGCAAGGGTTTGACACTGAAAGAGGGGAGATTGAGATGAGGTCTCGGGAAGAACTTCTTTACTGTGAGGGTGGTGAGACACTGGCCCAGGTTGCCCAGAGAAGCTGTGGCTGCCCCATCCCTGGAGGGGTTCAAGGCCAGGCTGGATGGTGTTTTGAGCAACCTGGTCTGGTGGGAGGTGTCCCTGCCCATGGCAGGGTGTGGAACTTGATGATCTTTAAGGTCCCTTCCAACTCGAACCATTCTATGATTACGGAGAACAAGTCCACTCCCTCCAGCAGCACCTCCGGCTACATTTCGATACAAACCTTTTCCATGCATAGTTTATTAATGCGATTTATTATAAATTGCACTTTAATGCAATTACCTTTCAATAACGCTGTTCAATGTTGCAAAACAGCTTAAAGTAAAATTTCTCTCCTGTATCTTCCCACTTCAGCTCCAGAACGGTAAAAGTTGGCGTCTTGACGTTTTACTCTCTGCTGACAGACAGGTTGGGGGGAAGAAAAAGTTAAAAAAAAGCAAAAAACCCGTTGTCCTGCTGATGGCTAAAGAGTCCCTGCAGCTCTTCACCTTCCACTGCTTCCCACCAGTGGCTCCATCGTGGACAACCTCCTCCCAGGACACATGTAGACTCCTGCTCAAAGGGAACATAAGCTTTTTAGGTAGATACATGTTGCTGACTAAATTGGATCCCAAAAGGTGCTGGATGAGCAGCGATGCCTCCCCAGTGTGGGAATGTGGCCTTTTCCACTATCCATAAAAGATTTTGCAAATCCATCTGTCTCCCAGCCCCACCAGACACTGGGGTTTTTTCATCTTATTTGAAAAGAAGGTGAAAAAAAATTGCCATACCAACTTGTGTGAAATAGGATTTGGAGCCAGGAAGGTCTCCTAGAGAATCCTCTCGCCCAAAAATTCCCCTTTGGATCGATACTGAATCACAGAATCACATGGGGTTGGAAGGAACCTCTGGAGATCATCTAGTCCAACCCCCCTGCCAAAGCAGGGTCACCCAGAGCAGGTTGCACAGGAACGTGTCCAGGAGGGGTTTTGAATGTCTCCAGAGAACGAGACTCCACCACCTCTCTGGGAAGCCTATTCCAGGGCTCTGCCACCCTCAAGGTAAAGAAGTTCCTCCTTGTGTTTAGATGGAACTTCTTATATTCAAGTTTGTGCCCATTTTCCTCTTGTCCTGTCACTGGGCACCACTGAAAAAAGACCAGCCCCATCCTCTCGACACCCATGGGGGCTCGATGAACAATAAGGCAAAGAGTTTTCGGGGCCGGGGATGACACTGGGGTTCAAATCGGGTTCGTAAAGAAAATAAACACAAAGAAGCCATTAAGAGAAGACACACAAGTTGAGAGATACTAATCAGTTTTATTTTATAAATACAGATGAGCTTTCCCGCAATTACCGACATAGTTTTAATGTGTCATTTGCTATGGGATATTCTGGTTTCGCTTTTTTTAAATACCTGGTCAAGCAAGGATAAGCCAACGCCGTTGTGCTTGCTATAAAAATAGAGTGGGATACGATCTTCCAAAACTAATATTCTCAAAAATCTCAGGAATTCCTAGTGAGGGAAAAAAAAAAAAAAAAAAAAAAAAAAAAAGATTGCAATGAAATGTTTTCTCCACTTGAAGACATTTGCAGACATTTCACAGTGTCACAGCTGGGCAGGAACTAGAGAGGCTCTTGACAGTTTAAAGCACACTGTGATATATCATCTCACCTTCAAACCTATGTCGTGTGTTTTTTTTCTCTCCCACTACGCTATTTTCAAAGTAATTTACAGGGAGGGGGGGAAACAAGCACGTAAAAGAAAGCCATCGGGTGGCTGCGGTCTGTACAATCCCCCATCCTCACAGCAACGAGAAGTTTGTTAATGTTTTAATTAGCCCTGCGATGCTGTTCCCCTTCACCTTCTATATAGATGAAAAGGGGAAGAGAAACCTGGGGGGCAATTTAAGGCCCGCTAAAGGTACGTCCATAGAAAGCCCGTCAAAAGAAGCTGTGTGCGACGGCCGCAGGAATCAACCATGGCGTTTGACACATTAACAATTACAGGGCTCAAACAGGAACAGCAACACAACGTCGGGGAGGAAAACGAGACTTCATTTGGTCGGGTGCAACCTGAGAAAACGCGCAACTAATGAGAAAATAAAAATAAAATAATAATAAATCCAAAGTCCCGCTGATGCTCTATGAACCTCACCTCGCTTGATTGCACTGAGAGGCTCCGCGTTCGCCGACGGAACACGGCGACTTCACAACTACTCTTTGGGTTGGTTTGAAAAGTCACCACCAGACACCAAGCGAATGCCTTTTCGTTACAGAGGAAAATGAGTGCATCTACAAACAGGAGGTCTGTGCTGCTTTGAGAGTGCCAAATCCCATCTCCCAGGGTGCACGACAGACTCAGCCTTCCCCAATTTCACCTAAAATGATGTTACTGTCAGAAGACGGTTAAGATACAGTCATTGGACAGAGTATCTTATGCCCACTTCGTTAATAAGGTGTTAATTTCTTGCTCTCTACACCAAAACACAGCCAGAGCTTCCTACCTATAACTTCTCCGAGACAACGGCAGAGCTTTCAGCTGCTGCAGTTTCCTTTAGGGAAGCTTTTCATGAGGTTGGAAACGGAGGAGCTTATTAGGAGGGAAAAGATACTCATGAATGTGTCCAACTTCATGCCCAAGTTTGCACCCAGAATCATGTTCGGTGCCTTTAGGGAATCGAGGTCTCTCCTTCCAAACGTTTCCATCCCACACATCATACCGGGACAGACCCAAAATCACAAACGGCTGTAGAAAGGCTCCATCCAACACCTCAATTGCAGACAAGAACCGGTTAAAAAACTAACAGGAGAAATGTGAATATAATTTTAATACAATCATTAAGGTGTTACCTGGAAAAAAAAAAAAAAAAAAGCATATCCTAGAACAGTGCTATTATGTATATTGGTTCTCACATACACGTCGTTTCGACAACAGATAGTTGAGATTATACATATCCACACTTTAAAACGTTAATTTAGGCTAGTCTTACGGTGAAGTTAGGAAAAAAGACTAGGTCATTGGTTCAAAAGAAAGCACAGACCAGGGAGGGGGAAAAAAAAGCCAGGTGTGATGAAGTGTTTTTTATTCTGCTATATATTTTTATATTTGAGAGCTCCCAACCGAGCCCAGATTCTTGGGTATACAATACAGAAAGCAAGAGCAATGAAATCCAAAAAAACTGAAACAAATACCAGGAATCACAAAGCGGGCTGCAAATTGCTTTCCCGTTAGTGCAGCTGAACATACGTGCCAGAGGGAACCTACCGAACAGCGAACCGCTGGCGGCTCCCTCCTTCGAAATACAGACGGTTCAAAAAGGATATTCATTTAGATGAAGAGCATTAAGTGCCTCCTTTCTACAGAGGGCGGAGCGATTCCCCGAATTCACCCAATTCCAAAGCACTGACTGCATTTTCGCTCTGGCTTTTTACAAAGAGGTCTGAAGCGCCTCGCGGCACGTTGTCCCCATTGAGACACCTGGGAGGGGGAGGCAGCCGAACCCCGCTTCGTTAGGGCGTCTGCTGACGAGGTCTGAGCCCCACCGAAGCGGGGAATGGGGAGGCTGAGATTTTTTTAATATGAAACCTTAGAGGAGATTTAGTCCTCGAGGCTTCTACTGGTAGGAACAGGTGAGTTTACACCACCACCAACTGGAGACCCATCAGTGCAAACCAGAACGTCAAAGGCTACAGAAAACTGCCCAATTCTAACAAATTCATGGTATTTCTGTAACACCGACTACATTGCTCGAGAAAACACAGGAGTACATGGGAGAAGGAAAAGAGATCTTGCCATAAATGTACTTTTAAATTAACTTTTTTTTTTTTCCTCCTTCTAATTTTTTCAATTAAAATAAATTTAACTCTAAATAATAATTAAGAAATCAACAAATATTCATAGAAGGGCCTCATCAGCACTAGAAGTTGTTTCCAGGAAAGCCTTTTATAAATGGATTCCAATGCCTAAAAAAACCCCAAAATAATATTCCAACAGATTATAAATACCAGACATAAGAGGGCTGGAAGCAGAATCAAGATTTACCTGGGCTGTGAATATATCATGATCCTGTGTTATCGTGCTTAAGTCCGTTTGTCTAACACCATAGGAATAGCTTTAGCTTTTTTATTTTTTATTTTTTTTTTTTATAATTAATATAAAGAATAAGTGCAATTTTATCTCTATTCCAGATCACTGATTTCACCTCAATGTCTGCTATCAAATCCCTGTCCGAGCTCACTTGTCCGAACTTTTACGCGGCCTGCGGAAGCTGGACATGTTTTCATTCAGTGCATAGATCCTTCGCGAGAACTCCTCAAACTCCCCTAGGACTTGTTCATCGCACTCCACCGCCACGGCGTGCTCCACCGGGATGGAGTTAAAGTCTTCCAGCTGATCTCCCGGGCTGAAACCCGTCGCTTCCATCCCCATGATCTCCTCCGCTTGCTCCACGGTGCAGCAAAGGACGGGACCGAGCGAGGGACGAAACTCACGGGGCTGCTCGTTGCCGACGGCACCGGAGCACTCGCCGGGCAGAAACGCCCCATTTATTGCACTACTATGTCCCAGGAAAGATTCCTGCCGGTCTTGGGTATTGTTTAGGCTCCCGTTTTCACCATTTAAACTGCTGCACAAGTCCTCGCCTTTCTTGGTATTTCCTTTCGAGGAGTCCATAGAGGTATCCAAGGAAGAAGATATCGATCCAGGTTTTTTCTCTAACTCTCCGACACGGGCTGTGATGGCAACGGGCTGCGTTAAAGCGGAGTTGTAACTAGGAGGAGGGGTTTTGTATTGTAGTCTTTCGTTTCCCGTGCTGGCTCGTTTTCGGAGTCCTTTATCCGGAGAAGGAAGCCCACTGGAAAAGCCAATATCCAATCTGCCGAAGCTAGAGCTCTGTCTCTTTGGAACGGGAATTGCACTGGATGTATGATGTCGATCACTATAAAAGAAGGAAAAGGATAAATCACAGCTGTCAGGCGTGCTCACGAGCCATGCAGATGTCTAACCAAAAGCTGAAGCAATTATTTTATCACAACTCCGGGCTCCGTTTGGCCAACTGCTTGTATCCTGAAGTGCTAAAACCCCAAACGTGTTTAATGCCGTGTGAACTGCAGAAGACACCCCAGAGGAGAGCTTTACTGAAAACCGGTAAGATCGTGTAGGAACGTTTACAAAGCTCCGTGGGTTGAGGAGTCAATCACCCAAGAAACCACCGCATTATGTTAATTCGCGCTGTTAACACTACTTTATAAGACCAAGCTGTACTTTATGAATTATTACTGTTGACTGTATATTTATGTATTTATGGCCTGTTCTGGGCCATCATAAACTCTTCAAAAGTGAGTAATAATGGCTGAATCCTCTAAGAGAGACTTCTTCCAACAGTGGACTTTCCCGACAGCTGCACAAAGGAGGAAAAACCACACTAACTTTGCTCTTTGCAGAGGATTATTTTTGCCAGATCTTCTGCTTTTCTGTGCCAATCATTCCAAAGCCTTTTTTTTTTTTTTTTTTTTTGGACAAACGTCAACCTCGGTTTCTTGAGGAACATGAACCAATCAAGCTTAATTTACAAGTTTGATTTTACTATTTAATACAGTTCCACAGACCACTTACGCTGTCCCGGGGTCTGTAATTTGGAACATCCACTTTACGTCATCTGGGGTGTGTTATGCGAGTTTTCCTTCATCGGCTTAATCCTTATCCAAATATAATCACTATCCTATATGCAAATAGGATGCTGCACATTAACTTAAGCAACCGGTTCCTTTTCCTTCCAAATATATATATATATATATATATATATTTAAAAAAAGCTACTACTGATCTGCTGAATATATAAGATACAACTGCTGTCAGTTATGAGTCTCCTTCATTAACTCCATTTAAAAGAAACTCCTTCTACTCAAGGCCTGGATACATTTTGGGGTCTGTCTTGGAGGGGAAAACCTTGGAATAGAAGTTACGAGTAGTCCCTAGCGTGGATCTTTTCCACATTATTTGACTTTTTTTGCTCCCCTTTGTAAACAGGACAAACTTTATTTCAGAAAGTCCCTCTGTGAAAAATAAGCATCCCCACGGGAGGGCGGCGTGGAGTACTACTGCTCTTTAATTTCCTCTCCCCCCTTACCTCCTCCTAGGCTGCCCTTTAATATATGTGTAGGGTTTCCTTCTCTTCCATAAAAACCCTCAAATTACCTTAAGGGAACGTTGCTTTTCAGAATTTCACTGAATTTTTAGAGTTGGAAGGGACCATAAAGATCATCTAGTCCAACTCCCCTGCCGAAGCAGGATTGCCCAGAGCATGTCAGAGCATGTTACTCAGAACTGCATCCAGGCGGGTCTTGAAAATCTCCAAAGAAGGGGACTCCACAACCTCCCTGGGCAGCCTGTTCCAGGGCTCTGGCACCCTCACCGGAAAGAAGTTTCTTCTTATATTTGAGTGGAACCTCCTATGTTCCAGCTTGTGCCCGTTGCCCCTTGTCCTCTCACTGGCAACCACTGAGAAGAGTCTGGCTCCCTCCCTCCTTCAACCCCAATTTACAGTTGGGTACAGTGAAGTAGAGAGATAAACACCACACACGCAGTCAGCAGCAAAACCATCAGCTTTCTTCTTCGATCTCAACCGCTGTTTCGGACCTTTTTAATGCAATCTCTGCAGTTCATTCTCTGTTTTGTTTGCAAAGATTTGGCCCATTCTTAAAAGACATGACCAAACAGAAGGCAGTATGGGCCACAGATGCTAATAAGTGCTGTATACGTGGTCGTGGAGATTAGCCTTCAAATCCCTCACTGACCAAAGACTTTAAAATACTTCAGCCAACCCCAACACAATCAACCATTTATTTTTAAAACGATGTAATATGACAAACAAGATTCTGAGGTGAGACGATTGTGAACGTTACTCGGGCAATGTGCACTGCAGAATCATAGAATGGTTTGGGTTGGAAGGGACCTCAAAGATCATCGAGTTCCAACCCCGTGCCGTGGGCAGGGACACCTCCCACCAGACCAGGTTGCTCAAAGCCCCAACCAACCTGGCCTTGAACCCCTCCAGGGATGGGGCAGCCACAGCTTCTCTGGGCAACCTGTTCCGGTGCCTCTTCACCCTCACAGTAAAGAATTTCTTCCTGAGATCTAAACTCCCCTCTTTCAGTTCGAGGTCATTATCCCTTGTCCTATCTCTCCACTCCCTGATAAAGAGTCCTTCCCAAACTGGGAGATATACTGGCGATGGCCTGTTTTCCCCTCCCCTTCCCCAGCTTAGCACTTTCTGCCTTGACTGATAAAATAAATTAATACTCAGTATTACTTATTTGATTAGATTCTGTTTATCTTAAATCTTAGATAAGAACATTTTTCACATTTCTTCTAGGTTTGCTGAATCCTCCTGAAGAAGGAGCACAGGAAATGAGTGCTATGTTTTCAGCTTTAACAGCAAAATGCAGCAAAACCAGGTATTTTGCTCTCTATGCGGTTATTAGAAACTTCACAATTAAATGGTACGTTTTAGGTATTTACCCAAATTCCAAGACGTGCATGTATTCACAAAGCCAGAAATCATTCAAGACACTTCTCTGGGCCCAAGGGCACATCATCCTACGTTTACATGAAGTAATTCGTCATGGAAAAGTGATAACTGATTACTACAGTGCAAATTATAAGACACTTTGCAATTAAGCGGATGGTGCTTTCCAGTGCAAGATATCTAAGGTTTTGCTGCCTTTCCCATTCCAGATAGAGATGTTGAAGAGCCGAATGATCTCCCTTCGACTTGGATGTGACAACCTGTAACGCAGTGATTTGCGTGTCTTACCAAAGACATGTGGCAAAATGCACGTCATAGAATTGTCCAGGTTGGAAGGGATGACCTTCAGATCATCAAGTCCAACTATCAACCCAATACTGACAAAACCACTGCTAAACCACATCCCTCAGCATTCAACCATGCACAGGTTGAAATGAGCATTTAAGAGATAAACATCTAATCCAGGAAGAATTTCAATCAGTACCTCATGGATCTAAGTACAGATGAGCGTTTCTCAAAATAGCCACAAGGTTATTTACTCTATACACGACATTTTAGTGATAAAAGCTCTTGAAATTTAAGCAGCCAGAAGCTGGCCCAGACAAGTTACAAACACGGTGGCCTGAACACCAGCCCATAGACAGGTTTGGAGTGGATCCTCCTGCTGAATGTATCACCCAAAAGCACAAGATGCAAGATCTCACAAGAGTATGAGCCATCTCAGATGAGAAAGAAGCTGTGTAGAGAGAGACCTTGGAGTCCTGGTGGACAACAAGTTGCCCATGAGGCAGCAATGAGCCTTTGTGGCCAAGAAGGCCAATGGTATCCTGGGAGGCATTAAGGAGACCATGGCCAGCAGGTCAAGGGAGGTCATCCTCCCCCTCTGCTCTGCCATGGCGAGGCCACATCTGGAGCACTGGGACCAGTTCTGGGCTCCCCAGTTCAAGAAAGACAAGGAACTGCTGGAAAGAGTCCAACAGAGGCTATGAAGATGATCAAGGGAATGAAGCACCTCTCTGCTGAGGAAAGGCTGAGAGGCCTGGAGGTGTTCAGCTGGAGAAGAGAAGACTGAGAGGGGATCTCATCAATGCTGAGCAATATCTGAAGGACAGGTGGCAAGAGAATGGGGCCAGACTCTTCTCAGTGGAGCCCAGTGACAGGACAAGGGGCAATAGGCACAAACTGGAACACAGGAAATACCATCTAAACATGAGGAGGAACTTCTTTCCTGTGAGGGTGGCAGAGCCCTGGAACAGGCTGCCCAGAGAGGTGGCAGAGTCTCCTTCTCTGGAGATATTCAAAACCCACCTGGACACGTTTCTGTCCAACCTGCTCAGGGTGACCCTGCTCTGGCAGGTGGTTGGACTAGATGATTTCCAGAGGTCCCTTCCAACCCCTACCATACTATGATTCTGTGATGAGGAGGACATGTAGGGAAAGAAGAGCAGAAAGCAGTCCTGGGTTTAATCCTAGCTCCTGAAGTTTCACATCGTCATGCAAAACGCAATTAATTCTTGGAGAGACTGAACCCAAGGCAAAGCCTCTTCACCATCTGAACAAGTAATACCCGCTACTCTGACTGGTTGGGCTGGACTGGGCTTCGAACTTGCTCAAACTCATTTCTCTAAAGATCAGACTCTTTAGAGGGCCAACAGTTATGTGTGGCAGAAGACCACCTAATTGGCAACCCCCAAATTACCTTCAGCAAGTGCTAATCAGCCTAGTTTAGGCACAACAGTAACTTTTCTACGCAGCAGCAGAAAGAACTGGCTGAGTAAACCAACTGGAAAACTGGCGTCTAATTAGCTCGAGAGAAGCAGCTTTTACAAACTGTTCCGGGGGGCGTGTAAATTTAAGTTCCTCCTAAAAAGAAACGTGCCCAAATTCCTTTGTAAATCTAGGCCTTACAGGCAAATGGGGGAGAAATTAATTAGTTTGCAGGACCAGGAGAGTTTTTAAAGAGCTTGTTATGACAAGGCGATTCAGGCTACCACGCTATGTGTGCCTGAACAATACCTCTTTAGTCCAGCAGCCAAAAAAAATCCTCCCTTCCTTCGTAAGCCGAACCGGCAGAATGATCTATACTAAGTGATCTAACAGCCTAAACGGAGCAGCAATCCGAAGCTAATCTCCCTCGTCTACAAAATAACCTCCCAGTTAATAGAGTACACCAGGGCTGCCCCACAGGGCAGTAAAACAGAAATGATCTTCATTTATCACGCAAAGCGCTCCAACTAATGAATTAGAGCACAAAGCGCTTGCGGCCATGTTCCTTAAACTACATGCGGTGAAACGGACCTTATTTAAGACTGCAAAGCCAGGTTTTAAGCTGCTGGAGACATACGCGGGCCGATTTCTGAAACCCTCCATTGCTGCCAATAAATAGGAATAGGATGGATTTAGCTTCAGTCAGGAATAAATACGAGGATAACATCCCAAATCTGAAAAAGCAGGAATGAAGTCAGTAGAACGGCTTAATTGCTTATCAAATATTACCTAAGGCATTTAGATAAAAGCAAATATGCATGAAGGACTTTGGAGATTGGCCATCTAAGAGTTCACTGCCCAGGTTCCTTCCAGTCATTGTAGAAAGAAAACCAGCACTGGAGAGAAGGGTGGGGAACACCCTGTTGAGAGGTCAGTACTGGATCCAATCTTGTTCAACATATTCATCAACGACCTGGGTGAAGGGACAGAGTGTACCCTCAGCAAGTTTGCTGGTGACACAGAACTGGGAAGAGAAGGCTGTGCTGCCATACAGCAAGACCCGGACAGGCTGGAGTGTTGAGTGGAGAGGAACCTCATGAAATTCAACAAGGGCAAGTGTAGGGTGCTGCACCTGGGGAGGAATAACCCCATGGACCAGGAAAGGTTGGGGGTGACCTGCTGGAGAGCAGCTCTGTAGAAAAAGACCTGGGAGTCCTGGTGGACAACAGAATGACCATGAGCCAGCAATGAGCACTTGTAGCCAAGAAGGCTAACGGCATCCTGGAGTGCACTAAAACGAGTGTGGCCAGCAGGTCAAGGGAGGTCATCCTCCCCCTCTGCTCTGCCCTGGTGAAGCCACATCTGGAGTACTGTGTCCAGTTCTGGGTTCCCCAGTTCAAGAAGGACAGGGAACTGCTGGAAAGAGTCCAGAGGAGGCTACAAAGATGATCAAGGGAACGGAGCATCTTTCCGATGACAAACGGCTGAGAGCCCTGGGGCTGTTTACCCCGGAGAAGAGAAGACTGAGAGGGGATCTCATTGATGCTTCTCAATATTCTAAAGGGCGGGCATCAAGAGCATGGGGTCGGACTCTTCTCAGTGGTGCCCAGCGACAGGAGAAGGGGCAACAGGCATAAGCTAGAAATTCCATCTGAACATGAGGAAAAATGTCTTTCCTAAGAGGGTGGCAGAGCCCTGGAAGAGGCTGCCCAGAGAGGGTGTGGAGTCTCCTTCTCTTGAATATATTCAAAATCCGCCTGGATGAGTTCCTGATCAACCTGCTCAGGGTGACCCTGCTTTGGCAGGGGCTTGGACTAAATGATCTCCAGAGGTTCCTTTCAACCCCTGCCATTCTGTGATTCTGCAATTTATTGACCAGTGGGAAAACCACACTCTAAGGATGCCTCCTCTTGAGCACAGGGGCAACTAGTTTAGGCTGAGTGATGAGCGTCTAGAAGACGAACATGAGAAGATGACTAGTTCTCTGTGTATTTTTAAGTAGAACTTAATGGTCATAGTCTTGCAGGCAGGTTAAATAAAAACCAAATGGCTCTAAGTAGAGTGGGTTAAGCAGTTAAGTCAAGGGGTCTTTTCCTGTTCCATCACCTCCCTCCAGGTGAGAATGAGAAGTCACATTGAGGTTTTCATTCAGAAGTAATGTTTACAGGGAGGCACAGAGCTCAGAAATACTGGGTTGCTATTAATCTTCATGAAAACAAGTAGCTCACGGAGAGCCTCTATTACATTTGCAGTTTCCTTGAGGAACAGGCTGTACTCTTACCAGAATTCATAGCGCTGCATCAAGGCAAAGTCCAAAGAAAGAGATGCTTTATCAGCTTCACAGCTGATAAATGGAATTAATTTCATTTACCATGGAATTAATGATAATTAATTCATGGAATTAATAAAATATATTTTAAAAATGCAAGTTACTTTCTAAAACTAACATCCAGTTGCTCAGAAACTTGAGAGACTGTAAAGGTATTGTGAGAAGAGCTTGGCTTGCAGGAGCACAGCCCTTTACTCTAAGGTACAACCTTGACCTCAATTACTGGGGTTGAACTGGTTCAGCTTCCAGCCACAATTACTTGGTCGATCTTCTGAGCCAGCAAACAGATGTGGACACCTGTCCAAAAAGAACAGCCCCGCAACTCGTGGAGTATAAAAACTGATTTGATGAACTATCATCAGGCCTTAATGACTTTTAGTCATCAAGTTGGATCAGACTGGAGGTGGTTACGTATAGGAGTACGCATAGCTCCTATCAGGAAGGAGGATTTCTAAAATGAATAAAAAAAAGAAGAGAAACCTCAGATTTATTGGACATTATAGATAAGAGAATTACATCATCACCAATTTCAACGCTTCAATTGCATCGAAATCTCAAAAGCCAATCCACAATAGTCTAACTTGAGGTCTAAGTTCTACTGTCAGCAAAATTACGAAGTAGCTGTTTTCTCCCCAAAATATTAACTTTCACTAGTTATCATTAGTCCATTTGGGCATTCTTACAGACCTGAGGCACAAGACACAGACTCTGTGCCATAAACAGGTGAGATAAAGTGATTAAAATGATTGACACAAACATTTCTAAAGTTATTTTCTTAGAGAAGCGATTCTGGTTGTAATCTGTTTGCAGTTTTGATAAAACGCCTTTTCAGTCAGATTCACTTGTGATTATTTAATCTGTCTGCAAGGGGCTCAGAGAAACCGTAAAGCAGGACGAGAGACAGAATCCAATTCGCAGGCTCAAATATGTATCTTTTTCCTCCCCACAAAATGTTTCCTCGGAGGAACATTACTGGATCACAGCTGGTCAAAATACTAAATCTTGATTGTCTGGCCAAAAGCCAAAATCCACAGCTACAGCTCTTTGGTATGAGAATACTTTAAAACAAGAAAAAAAAAAAAAAAAACAAAAAAACCCCAACCAACTTAAACACCATTTGATCTTTTTTTTTTTTTTTTTGTTGCAAACTATGACCTCATGGCAGTAAGAACGCTCGACGAAGGTGTTTAAGTTGGTTTATAGCCATCTGAAATGTTTGAAGCTCCAAGAGCAGCTCGGAGCCAATCTCATGTCAACCGCGCTAAAAAGCAATAATAGTTTCTCACCTTCTTAGAGATTACTGGTTAAATAACGTACAATAACGACAGGCCTGCAAAGGGAGGCTGCCAATATGAAATTAAGGTGAAACTGCGTCTTTTGGCAGCTAAAAAATTCTGACACATGCTTTTTTTTTTTTATTAGAAAAAAAAAAAAATCTTCATAAATTAAGCTACCAGAATTTTCTTTACTTGAACATTAAGTTTCAGGCTCTTCTTGCATCTAGCAGTATATGAATCAAGACATACCTTTGAACTACAAATTGAAGCCTTGGCAAGTATTTTTGGGTAAAGCTTTTAAATACAGGCTCAAAAGGACATCTCCTTGACTACAGACAAGACCTTCTAAAGGAGTATCTCCTATTTGCCAGCATTAGATAAGCCTATTGTCTAATCTATTCACTAGGAAAAAAAATCTCACTGGACTGCTCGGGTTTGCAGTGTGCTCTTTACTTGCCATTAATAACCACAAATACCATCCCTCAACAGTTACACAGAGTCAATAAAATTAAGCTGAAGAATAGGAGAGAAAATGAAAGAGTTTCTTGATTTAATGTGACCGTGATCTGAAGAGCCTGGCTTGTGAAAGGTAAACCTGAACACGCAAAAAGGAATAAAACAGCGTTCAAAATGTACAGCCTCGGTCCCTCGCAAAAAGCTGGAATAAACCACGTACTCAAAAGAAAAAGGATTTAAAAGAAGAACCGCACAGGGCCTTTAGCACCAGCAAAAGCTAGTCTTAAAAATAAGCTGCTTTTCTGGAAGCCACTGAGACTCCAGGATTAAAAAAAAAAAAAAAAAAAAAAAAGAAGTGAAACGCAGAGAATTATTCCCAAAAGGAAACAGAGAAGATTCGGGGGACCACAACCGAGACAGTCTAAATCCACAACTTTGGCTCATCATCTTTCACCTCAAGAGTCAACATCCAGATTGGAGACTAAAAAAACCATAAGTTTCTGCAGTTCTGTAGCCTCCATGTGTGTGCAGGAACCAACTGATCGGTCTTGATTTCGTCTACATACAGTACAAATAATATTTTGCAGTAGGGGTAAGGGGGAAGAAAAGTAAACACAGCAGAATATAGGTGCCAGGAGAGATATGAAGAGGGAAGCAGAGCTTGTAGACCTGCAAGCTTGCTGCAATAAATCACGCGTGGTGGGATGTGAAAACACGTATTAATCATTTCAGTGTCATGTCTGAGAAACCAAAACAACACGAATCTCACCAGGCAGAGGGATCCAGCAGCAGTTAAACCTTCACGCAAAGGCACTGGGCTCCGCAGGCTTTCAACAGGGCCAAGGGCTGCCCCAGAGCTCCAGGCAGAGCTACGGAGCTCATGAAAGCCTGAAGCTGAGACTTTAAAGACAAATTTGTTCTGATAGAAGTATGAAATAGGTGGGTTCTTCTACAAAAGCTGTGTGGCTTTTTCATACAATGATTTAGGTTGGAAGAGACCTTAAAAATCACCTACTTCCAAACCCCCCTGCCATGGGCAGGGACACCTCCCACCAGACCAAGTTGCTCAAACCTGGGGAGACCTTGGGGAGACCTCATAGCGGCCTTCCAGTACCTGAGGGGGGCCTACAGGAAGGCTGGGGAGGGTCTGTTTACAAAGGCCTGCAGTAACAGGACGAGGGGCAATGGTTTTAAGTTGGAGAAGGGGAGATTTAGATTGGATATTAGGAACAAGTTCTTTACTATGAGGGTGATGGAACACTGGAACAGGTTGCCCAGGGAGGTGGTTGAGGCCTCTTCCCTTGAGATATTCAAGGTGAAGCTCGACGAGGCCCTGGGCAACTTCATCTAGTTGGGGGTGTCCCTGCTGACTGCAGGGAGGTCGGACTAGATGACCTTTGGAGGTCCCTTCCGGCCCGGACCAATCTATGAATCTATGAACCTGGCCTTGAACACCTCCAGGGATGGGGCAGCCACAGCTTCTCTGGGAAACCTGGGCCAGTGTCTCACCACCCTCAGGGTGAAAAATTCCTTCCTGAGATCTCATCTAAATCTCTTTCAGTTTGAAGCCATTACCCCTTGTCCTGTCACTACATGCCCTTGTGAAAAGTCTCTCTCCAGCTTTCTTGTAGGCCCCCTTCAGATACTGGAAGGGGCTATAAGGTCTCCCCGGAGCCTCCTCTTCTCCAGGCTGTTGGTTTTTTTGGTTTTAGCCTGAAGGGGTAAAGAAACCATTTTGTACTCAAATCTAAACGGATGCTTATCAGATAAAGAGGTTAAGCCTGAAATAACTATATATTTCAGTTCCCCTGAATATTTAAGGGATTCAATTCTATTCTGGACTGCAGAGAAATACAGATGTCTCTAGTCAAAAGCAAAAATGAGGACGAAGGATGGGCTAGGAGTTAAAACCAGTCCTGTTCAAAGAGAAACTAAGTACAGTGTAAGTATTGGGTTTTTACCAGCATGATGATGATTTGAGAGAACTTAATTTCAGCAAAACTCAGCTACAGAGCTAAGAAAGGAAACTGAAACCCAAACAAACGGGGCAGCGCGAGTGAATCCGTAGAGAAGAAAACCCCATCACTGCCTCCCGTGTTCCTGCTCTCATCCTGCAAACGAAGCATAACCTGGAAATACTTCACCGACCACTCTTCGTGGCAGAGGGTATCAGACGACTCACCTACAGCATCCCGAAAACAAACAATGCCTTCAAATCTTCATTTTAACAGCTGGTGGCTTTTATGCTTGTTAAAATGTAAATAATCAGATATTATCCACGAGACAGAGGGCATCTGTACTCTGCTATGCGTGTGCTCGACTGCAATGCCCGGTTATGAAAGTCTAGCCAGTTTTCCCCTTGGGCCAGACTCCCTGTAAAGCCCCATTTCCGTGTATATTATTAGGAAGTACTAAGAAACGTTGTTTAGAATCATTAGCCTTAAAAAAAAAAAAAAAAAAAAAAAAAGTTAAAAATGAACAACTATTCATACAAGTTTTGGAGGTGAGAAGGAAATGAGGCATAGACAGTCGTGGGGGAGGGAAGGAGGGAATGTGATACTCCCGGAGAACTATGCTTAATATTTCTACATGTTTTGAAATATTATCCAGCCAAAAAATGTGTTTTGTCTTGCTAATGACTGTGTATCACCTATAGGAAAAAAAACAACCTGGTTATATGACGGCAAAGCATCTAAGGCATAAATAAAGCTTCTATTATCAGTTCTTCAAGGCCAACACAAACTAGAAGGGAAGAATCACAGAACCATAGAATGATTTGGGTTGGAAAGGACCTTCAAGATCACCCAGTTCCAACCCTCTGCCCTGGGCAGGGACACCTCCCACTAGAGCAGGTTGCTCAAAGCCCCGTCCAACCTGGCCTTGAACACCTCCAGGGATGAGGCAGACACAGCTTCTCTGGGCAACCTGTTCCAGTGTCTCATCACCCTCAGAGTGAAAAATTTCTGCCTGAGATCTCATCTACATCTCCCCTCTTCCAGTTTGAAGCCACTACCCCTCGTCCTACAGCTCCCCTCCCTGATCAAGAGTCCCTCCCCAGCTTTCCTGGAGCCCCCTTTAGGGACTGGAAGGGGCTCGAAGGTCTCCCCAGAGCCCTGTCTTCTCCAGGCTGAACACCCTCAACTCTCTCAGCCTGTCCTCACAGCAGAGGGGCTCCAGCCCTTGGATCATTTTTTTGGCCCTCCACGAAGAAAAGATAAGATACTTACACTTTGAAAATGATTCCCATTTAACAGAATCATCCCACCTCTGCTTATTCAAGACTGAAGGAGACATCCACGACCTGCAGCCCTCCCGCTCTACTGATGACTACACACAAGTGCTACAGAAGTCAGGGTTTTGGTATTTTGGCCCTTCGTTTTCAGATCTGCTTAGGGGACCACACGTCATCTTAGGATTTTTACATCACACTGACGGATACCAAGTGAAAACTCCCGGTAATATTTTCCCGATGATCAAAGCTTTTCTTTATACATCTTGCTAGGGGCTAAGAAGAAAAGCAGGGAGAATCTTTTCAGCTGTGCCTGGAATTACTGACGGAATAAAACTGCACAAGGGACTGAACTTCCTTTTCTCAGGGCCTGTTTACTTCCCCGGTTTTGTTGGCTGAGTTGAATTTCCATCAGGCAATGCTTTTTATGGTGTTGCTCAAAGATGATTCTCTTTCTACTCCTGTATTTGTTCCCTTTGCCAAGACTCTCTTCCCAAAAATAAATGATTCGGTCAGTAGCTTATAGAGTTCACATGGATCATGATTTCTGTGCAAAGAATGAACAATAACAAAGAATGACACAGAAATAAGGGCTGGTAAGAGCCGTGGCATCATGATTTCCCACAGGATTTTCATCACTGTTACCCACTGCAGTAGAATTTTTGTCCCAAAGGTCTGATATATTGAGCTGTGCTACCCCGAGGCACTACCCATTTGAACCCCGCTCTTAGTTTTCAAATAGAACAATTAACAAAAAGTTTGCTTTTTTTTTTTGGATAAAGACCGATATGTTGTTCCCGTGTTTGGCATATTGCAGCAAAAAATAATAATAATAAAAAAGAGACTTTTAGAGCTTAGCAACATTTTAGGACCCTACTAAAATACAGCAGTAAGAACGCTGTCGGAATAGTAAATACTTTAAAAGTTGCAGAAATAAGTCCATAAGAGAAGGCTGTTTATCAGCAGTTTGCCCCCTGTTTTTCAACCCAGATCTATGTATCACATAACACTTTTCCTGCTTTCATTTCAGACTAGTATTTCCATCACTACAAAAATCCACCTTAATAGGAATAGCCCTAGAAAGCTTTAACTCCTCTGTAAAAGAAGGGCCAGTGTCACAACATTTAGTGTCATTTCACATCAGATTTTAAAACAAATTCAAGCCTGGTTTTGAGTCTCCCCTGAAAGCCATATACTAGCCCAAAAATATTAAGGTTTGGCTGTTAGTGCTTTGTAGTTCATTATCTTATTAGGAATAACAATATCCATTAGGAATACTGGAAGCACTCTTTCATATTAATTAACGTGATCTGAGAAAGAATTTCTTCTGGCAACTCAAGCAGCGAGGGAGGATATATCCATCACCAAAGCATCTGGCAGCAAAAACTGGTGGGGTTACCTCACACTGGATGATATTTTCAATACCTTGGATTATCCAGGGCATCCCTGTCATCTGTATGACACAGGGACCGCACAAGACCTGTGCCACTTTGGAGCAGTGAATAATTAACTTAGGGATCCTAAAATGGCACCCTGCTATGTTTGGGTGGGATTCAGGTGCCCAAAGAATGAAAGTGAGAATGCAGGACAAAATAATTCATAGAATCATAGTTTCACGGTAGAATCACGGTTTGTGTTGGAAGGGACCTTGAAGCCCATCCAGTTCCAATCCCCTGCCATGGGCAGGGACACCTCCACCAGACCAGGTTCCCCAAAGCCCCATCCAGCCTGGCCTTGAACCCCTCCAGGGATGGGGCAGCCACAGCTTCTCTGGGCAACCTGTTCCAGGGTCTCACCACCCTCACAGCAAAGAATTTCTTCCTAAGATCCAATCTAAATCTCCCTCTTTCAGTTTTGCTCAAGGTAAGAGGATGCATGAGCACACACAATTCAAAGACCATAAATTAAAAAAAAAAAAAAAAAAAAGAGAATACAAACCATCTAACACCCGCAGAAATACACTTGCTAGTGAATTGTGCCTTCCACATTTCACTAAAGTTTATCTCAGTGGGTTTAAGGAGAATTGGCCAAGCCTCATCCTCAAAGAGCTGCTGCAAGAGAAGCCTACACTAACTTTAGTCGTACTACGTAGAAACCAGTCTGCTTTGTTTTTCTACACAGTGGAGAGCGCGTCTGGATCCTCCAGAGTGAACGAGAGCCCATCGCTCTCTACAGCTCCCTGAAAGGAGGGTGTAGAAAGGCGGGGGTTGATCTCTTCTCCCAAGGAACAGGCGATAGGACATGAGGAAACGGCCTCAAGTTGTGCCAGGGGAGGTTCAAGTTGGATATTAGGAAAAATGTTTACACTGAAAGAGTTATTAAACATTGGAACGGGCTGCCCAGGGAAGTGGTTGAGGCACAATCCCTGGAAGTACTCAAAAGACGGGTTGACGTAGTGCTTAGTGACACAGTTTAGAGATGTAGTTTTTTGGTTTTGTCAGAGTTAGGGTGATGGTTGGACTAGATGATCTTAAAGGTCCCTTATAACCTAGACAATTCTATGACTCCGTGATTCTAAAATTTCCCTGGAAGATTACTACAACCTTCAGTTACTCATTAATAAAGCTTCCCATTTAGCAACAACACTCTGGAATCGTAGAACGGTATGGGTTAGAAGGGACATTAAAGATCATCCAGTTCCAACCCCCTGCCATGGGTGGGGACACCTCCCACCAGACCAGATTGCTCAAAGCCCTGTCCAACCTGGCCTTGAAAACTTCCAGGGAATATCATAATACAGAAGATGCATTTGCTACCAACCCTTAGATACAGTCCTAAAAGAACAATTAATTCGCCTCCCGTTAGTGAAGAACATGGCTTTTCAGTCTTCCCTCATCTTCCCCACTCCTGCAAGAAGTGTTGTGGGCCCATCACATGGATGGTATTACAAAATCAGAAGAGAAATAGTAGAATATTGTGGACATCTTACATGGCCTGTGTTTTGGGGAAGTCACAAATCGTTCCCACGCATGCTTAACTCTTGTGAAGAGGAGCTGGTTGTTTGTGAAAAATCTTTATTACTAATTTTTTTGTAGCATCCACCTCTTTCTTTTTAATTACAAAAAGGTTACTTACCATCTAACCATTAGCCCAAGCTCCATGAAGTTTTTCAGGTTAGGAAGAGTTTGCCTTAAATCCGGAGTACTCAGCCCATGTTGATATCTAAGCTACAAGAACAGAAAAAAAAATAAAATTAACACTGCTTTCCAAATCCCAGATTCCAACAAATCATTGGAATCATTATGGTTAGTTAATTTACTGAGTTTTCAAAAAAGTACAGGACAATCAAGCAGTTCCAAGAGATCTATTCCCCTTAAGGAAATGTTCCATTTAATACTCATAACCTCATATTAGCAAAACCCACCCAAGAACAGGGAGAAAATAATCAGTCAATCTGACTGTTAAACCTCATTACACTTTTTCCATTTCCTATCTGTAACAGGAGAACAGCCTGATAGATTAATACAAATACAGCCATTAAGTGAAAAGACCAAATTTCAACACAATGTTCGATATTCACCGATTCCAAGCGTTTATTTGTGTGCAAGTGTCATCTGTCATCCCGAGCGTATTAATGTGTGCTGGAATCAGCAGTGGAATTATTACAGTAATATCAACTAGTGAAAATACACACTGTCACACAACAGATCGAAATCTGAGCTCCTTATACAGTTTCCATCACTATTTAAACTACTGCGATTATTCTCATAATTAAACCCATAAATGCCGTGTAGCTAAGAGAAAGGCTTCAAACATTGACTGACTTCAACCCAAGTACTCACTCCTTTGCGGGTGCCAACATAAAGGAAAAGATTCGATAAACTGACTCCAGGCAAACATCAGATCATCAAATCAAATACACATGGCATAACCATCACTGCTGGTAATTATAAACTACTTATTTAAGCAGTCCCCAAATGAAAAATACCTCCAAAGAAAATGGCACATGGAAGGGAAAAAGCCTTTATATTTCTTTTAAGTTCGAATCTCAAAACTTCACGGAAAACTTTGCAGGGAAATTTATCCCCTCTTGTGGTTAAAATAGGGGAAAAAAAAAAATATCCCTAAATTCTAATATCTTTAAGACTATCGGAATGAAGCAGCATCGACTTAATATGCTGTTCTCAGCAGATGTTAACGTTCTCTAGAAATCACAGCTGCCCCCCAATAAACACATACAGTAAAAACTGTAAAATTTTGAAATTTGTAAAGTAACACTGATGCTGATAAAGCTCCTTGCCGAAATGTGGAACAATCCCACTCAAAGTTAAATTAGATTTCTTTTTTAGAATTATACACCTGTTTCCATAATTCATGAAAATAAGGTGTAGGGAAGCGTTCTCTAAGCTAAGAAAGATTTCTGACTTTTCCCAAACAATGGCCCAATCAGTTTTTCGCTGAAAAAGACTGGAAATTGGGAACGATTTCTATGCTCGTCTGAGTTTTAGAAAGAAAAATGGCTTTGGAAGAAAATCATCCTCGGCACTGCATTGTACAACAGGAGGCCATTTATTACCCAGTTTATTATTTCCATATGGACACAGTCAAGTCATATGGTGGGCTTGGATTCATATTTTCTGCTACAATGACAGAACCTGGATTAAGACAACCATACAATATAAATTACTAAACGATCACCACATTCTCCTGATGGGATTACAGTGGATTTGGTTAGCCAAAGAACTAGCCTGGGGCAAAAAAAATAAAAAAAGAGGAAAAAAATATCAAAACCATTACATTTGTTCCTCCCGCTACAATCAAGCGTTCATAGGATACCCCTTTTTATAGTCATCCTTAAATTCTAAGGTTTCAGAGCATGAAAAGAATTGGATTAAGGGATCTCTCTGTTTCCAACAGCCAAGATCAGAGGAACGCACGCGAGACTCTTGTATCGGAACATGGGCAAAAATACTGTTTCTGCTAAAACACATTTTCATATCGCAAATAGTAGAGACGCAGAGTAAGTAAAGGTTTGTGAAACCTCCAAAAAAAAAAAAAATTAACTTTATAAACTGCGTTCTATTTTGGCTTTGTAATAGCTTAAAACCACAGCAATATTGCCTTATGCGTCTGCGTCAATACAAGCTGAGGATGCTGTATTTACAAAACAAACCTACAAGTGCCCATGTGCCCTGGTGGACAAGGAGACCAATGGCATCCTGGGGGACATCAGGAAGAGTGTGACCAGCAGGTCGAGCGAGGTCACCCTGCCCCTCTACTCTGCCCTGGTGAGGCCCCATCTGGAGCACTGGGACCATTTCTGGGCTCCCCAGTTCCAGAAGGACAGGGAACTGCTGGAGAGGGTACAGCAGAGGACCACAAAGATGATGAGGGGCCTGGAGCACCTCTCTTAGGAGGAAAGGCTGAGGGACTTGGGTCTTTTTAGTCTGGAGAAGAGAAAACTGAGGGGGGATCTGATCAACACCTATAAATACTTAAAGGGAGGGTGTCAGGAGGATGAGGCCGGTCTTTTTTCAGTGGTGCCCAGTGACAGGACGAGAAGATATGGGCACAAACTGGAATATAAGAAGTTCCACCTAAACATGAGGAGGAACTTCTTCCCTTTGAGGGTGGCAGAGCCCTGGAACAGGCTGCCCAGAGAGGTGGTGGAGTCTCCGTCTCTGGAGACATTCAAACCCCGCCTGGACATGTTCCTGTGCAACCTGCTCTGGGTGGACCTGCTTCAGCTGGGGGTTGGACTAGGTGATCTCCAGAGGTCCCTTCCAACCCCATATCATTCTATGATTCTTTAATCCAAGAAGCTGCTGAAAAACTCATCTGCTTTCTGGTGACAGAAAATAATAAGGATAATAACAAGAAGGAGGAAGGAGGGGGGAAGAGGAGAAGGAGGAGAAGAACCACCAGCTCTTTCCTTAATTTTAATATTTCTTAACAGCCAACACCACACACAGAGGGACAGTCACTCCCCCTCATCCAATAAATAGTTAAGACACTGAACAACAGTAACACCCATCACCTGTGACCTGTTACAGGAGGATTCATAACGTCAAAATCAATTTTAAAGAGAGAAAAACGTAGGGAGAAGACACCTGCTTTGCTCGTGAGTTAAAAGGAACTTAAAGATGGAGCTCTGGAAGATGTAAAGAGAAAAGAGGCGAGAAGGAGCGCAGAGAAACACGATGTCAGGGTAGGAAAATGAAAGCAGAAAGAGGTGACCATCTGTTGTCTCGATTCTCCGAAGAAACTGAGTCCACATTTCAATTGTTGCTGTTAAACATCACCCATCTCCACCTGCCCCAGAGGAACCGAGTATCATTTGCAAAAGCAGTGTTTTATTTAAAGATCAAGTTGTTCCTTCAGGATATTTGGGACCTGGGCCTCCAAAGAAAACGTGCCTGGTTTAATTTGAGTGCACAAGTGTCTGAGATTTGTGTTCACATTTATGACTGTGTGTTCTCCACGGGCCTGTGAGTACATCATTAATGATGTTCAACTAATAAAACATTAATTGCCATTTCCTTACTAATATTTAGCTCCTATACACAGCTTTGTTTTCCCAAGTGCTGTGTGAAACGTTGCTTGATTGAAGAAAAACACGTAGTAAACACGAACTGGAAAACAAATGAGCTAAAGGCATCAGACACTTCAGCCAAGAGTCCCAGTCTGCTCTCACACCAGTTACCAGCAACACCTACCCCACAGGAACAAGATGTAGCAGATGAGATGCATCGTATTTAATGAACAGTTCAAAATAGAGTAACTTAAGGCATATTTAAGGGTGAAAAATAACCTCACTTTGTAATTTCTTTCAATCACACGTTTATTCCTTTTACTCATCTCAAGAAGTGAAAGTTTCAACATTTTATTGTACTTTGTTGCTTTGGATTCTGTGCTAATTGATACAATTCCAAGTTATTGCATTAGAGATGTAAAGAAGTGGCTAGTAAATGGGAACCAGAAGAAAAAAAAAACAAACCCAACCCAAAACTACATTCATGTTCCAATAAGATTTTGGAACCATAGAATGTTTAGAGTTGGAAGGGACCCCAAAGATCATCCAGTTCCAACCCCCCTGCCGTGGGCAGGGACACCTCCCACCAGACCAGGTTGCTCAAAGCCCCAACCAACCTGGCCTTGAACACCTCCATGGATGAGGCAGCCACAGCTTCTCTGGCCAACCTGTTCCAGTGTCTCACCACCCTCACGGTAAAGAATTTCTTTCTAGTATCTAATCTAAATCTCCCCTCTTTCAATTGAAAACCATTACCCCTTGTCCTATTGCTCCAGTCCCTGATAGAGAGTCCCTCCCCATCTCTCCTGTAGCCCCTTCAGGTACTGGAAGGCTCTTATAAGGTCTCTCCGGAGCCTTCTCTTCTCCAGGCTGAAAAACCCTTGTTGAAATAAGCTGCATTTAAAGGAAATGTTTTCAGAGTAAAAGGTAAGATTTATTCTTAAAATTTGTATTAGCTTTTTAATAAAAGGTTCAAACACCGAATTTCCGTCTAAGACTAAAGAAATCGTTCCAGCTGATACAACCACAGCATGAGCTGTAGGTGAGGAATGACTAACAAATTAAAGTTAACTCATCACAAATTGGGTGTAATTGGTTCAGACTCTTTAGGAAGAGGAAAAATAAATAAATAAATAAATAAATATCCAGTTGCTCCAGTTTCTACCTGCATTTCCTTCTGTGCAACAGCTTCAACTTCTACTGGGAGGAAGCTGTCTGTGCTGAGCAGTTAATCAGCTCCACCCTGAGCATCCCTAACCCACTCCTGCCATCCAAGCATCTTCCGAGTAATTTATTTGGTCAACCAGACTGTTATACTTATTAAAATCATGTCAGACAACACAAAAGCTTACCACCGTCCACGATAAAACAAATCATGACAAGCGGAGCTTCCTCATTTGTTAACTAATTAAAATACAAACCTGCAAAGGTCTCCTATAAAGTCTATAGGGTAAGAAGTACTAAAAGTATTCAAGTTTTTCAGATAAGTTGCCTTAAAAAGAAACCCTTTAGCTATCTTTCCATTTCTGGGTAACATCAGATCACACCCAAGATCAAAATTAGGGCTGTTGCGACGACAGGGCTGCCTCTTAATAACAATATCCTGCATTTCTGTGCAAAGAAGAATAGCCCATTTCCCACACTAATCCCTGTAACGGCATTTAATGACTAAATGTATACAAGCACATACATTTACTTCCAGCCAGCAACCACGAAGTACTCGACTGGTATATCCTTTTTTGGGAACACAGAATGACTTCAATTCCGACCTCATCTGTTCATCATTTACCATATTGTTTCCCCAGCCGTATCCATATTGTTCTAAGACATGTGGAAGCAGTCTGACAGCGCAGACTACGTTAATAAAATTCAAAATACCAGTCACTTCAGTACATGTTATGCATAATACTCGAGTCTACACTGAAACCTCCAGCATTTTTCCACTTTCCTCAGTCTCTTCTGCAGGTCCTTGATGTTGAAGAACCACCTGTATCATAGAATCATAGAATGGTTTGGGTTGGAAGGGACCTTAAAGATCAGCCAGTTCAGAGCCCCCTGCCACGGGAAGGGACACCTCCACTAGAGCAGGTTGCTCAAAGCTCCGTCCAGCCTGGCCTTGAACACCTCCAGGGATGGGGCAGCCACAGCTTCTCTGGGCAACCCGTTCCAGTGTCTCACCACCCTCACAGGAAAGAATTTCTTTCTGAGATCTCATCTCAATCTCCCCTCTTTCAGTGTCAAACCCTTTCCCCTCATCCTATGGGCTCCCCTCCCTCATCAAGAGTCCCTCCCCAGCTTTTCTGGAGGCCCTCTAGGGACTGGAAGGGGCTCTAAGGTCTCCCTGGAGCCTTCTATAGGCTAAACTCCCCAACTCTCTCAGCCTGTCCTCACAGCAGAGGGGCTCCAGCCCTCACACCATCTCCATGGCCTGCTCTGGCCCCACTCCAACAGGTCCATATCCTTCTGATGTTGGTGGCCCCAGAGCTGGAGGCAGCGCTCCAGGTGGGGTCTCCCCAGAGTGGAGCAGAGGGGCAGAATCGCCCCCCTCACCCTGCTGGCCACACTGCTGGGGATGCAACCGAGGACACAGGGGGCTTTCCGGGCTTCCAGTGCACATTGCTGGCTCATGTTGAGCTTCTCGTCCACCCCTCCTCTTAGTCTCTACTACAGGTCCTTGATGTTGTAGCACCATCTGTATCTACACAAGAGTTGAACCAAACCCACTACTACTCTACGTAAGGTCACGTTAAGGCAGTCAAGAGCAATTTTGAATTATTTTCAATTAAACGAGGAGTTGTTCTTGATAGCATCGAGCGTTTGAAAGGACATCTGCTCCACAAATGTGGAAACCCACAAACAAAAATAGAAGCAAAAGTGTTCTTTCAATCAAGCGCGCGGCGTTGGGTAGAAGCCAAGCATTTACATAAGGTTTTCAGAGGATGTCAAACGCCGGGACAGAAACATAAAAATGCAAGTTTTAATAAAATGACATAGTTAATTGTTTTACAAGATCCTGGATGACTTTTCAGAGGATGAAGGAGCACTGGCGGGGATTCAGATGACTAAGCACCACAATAATGAAAACAGAAAGTGTTGTTATAATGCCTGTTGCTATATAAACAACCTTGGGGGATCAGTGAAATAATGCCTGCTGCTATATAAACAGTTGTGTGTGTTTATACCTTTTGGGGGAAATTATAAAATTTTAGATTATTTGCACTCTTAACATGTTGCTTGCCTTTGTTTTATTAAATCTAGCTCTGAACAGCTATGGGGGTTTAAGGAAAAACCCTTAAGCTGTAATATTAGGGAAACCCGTTATGGTATCAATTAGCTCTTTAGATAGCATATCTCAAAGCTAAACATTTAAAATTCGTTTTTATTTGTCATATTGACAAGACTGTCAGCAAACATCTATCACATTTTGGAAGGAAATCTAGCCAAGGCATAAAAAAAAAAAAAAAGGTTCTTGGGAAAGTAGAGAAAAAAAAGCAATAGAGCAAATAATGTGATTATAATAAGTCTTTAAGTTTTCAATCTTGCTTTCAGAAGGTGCAAAAAGAGGACTGTCACAGTAGTGACAGCCCTCATCCAAACAAGGGGAAGTGCTCAAATCCACAGCTATTTTTATGGAAATGCTGCCTTGTATCTCGATATGCCAGTGCCTGCCTCCCTCTCCCAAGTGGATTTCCACGCTGTTCAGAGAAGTCCACCCTGAAAAGCAGATATTTACTTTGCAATTCGTCTAAGAGTGCTAAGCTAACAAAAAAACCCAAGTTACATCAACAGCCTTGAAGACCCACATCCTTCATTAATCCATTGGGCACATGCTTTAAAGTTCCTCAAGATGACCCTGCCTGCTGAAAAGAGCCTTCATTAAAACCATCTTAAAGGAGTCCCATCACAATTTTCATTTAGCAATAACGAATAAGGCACACAAACAGCAATCAACGCAGTAACAGGAGACAACAACTCCATTCTACGCCGTCCCTTCAAAGGCTGCTTATAATCACACTGTTATTTTTAAAACATGTTTAGTCTAAATTAGCCCGATTCCCCAATAGTGACGACTAACAGTTGAGATGTTGCAAAGTCAATCCTACAGTTCAGAAATCTTGATTTTTGATTAACATCTTTGTCGGTGACAGGGACAGTGGAATCGAGTGAACCCTCACCAAGTTGGCCAGTGACACCAAGCTGTGTGGCGCAGTGGACACGCTGGAGGGAAGGGATGCCATCCAGAGGGACCTGGACAGGATTGAGAGCAGGGCCTGCGTGAACCTCATGAAGTTCAACCAGGCCAAGTCCAAGGTCCTGCACATGGGTCAGGGCAATTCCAGGCACAAATCCAGGCTGGGCAGAGAATGGATTGAGAGCAGCCCTGAGGAGAAGGACTTGGGGGTGTTGGTGGATGAGAAGCTCAACATGAGCCAGCAATGTGCACTGGAAGCCCAGAAAGCCCCCCCACATCCTGGGCTGCATCCCCAGCAGGGAGAGAGGGGGGATTCTGCCCCTCTGCTCCACTCTGGGGAGACCCTCCCCCCCCCCCCACCAGTGCTGCCTCCAGCTCTGGGGCCAACATCCCCAACATCAGAAGGACATGGACCTGTTGGAGCAGGGCCAGAAGAGGCCACAGAGATGGTGTGAGGGCTAGAGCCCCTCTGCTGTGAGGACAGGCTGAGAGAGTTGGGGAGGGGTTCAGCCTGGAGAAGAGAAGGCTCCGGGGAGACCTTAGAGCCCCTTCCAGTCCCTAAAGGGGCTCCAGGAAAGATGGGAAGGGACTCCTGATCAGGGAGGGGGAGCCATAGGACGAGGTGGAAGGGTTTGACACTGAAAGAGAGGAGATTGAGATGAGATCTCAGGAAGAAATTCTTCACCCTGACAGTGGTGAGAGCCTGGCCCAGGTTGCCCAGAGAAGCTGTGGCTGCCCCATCCCTGGAGGGATTCAAGGCCAGGTTGGACGGGGCTTTGAGCAACCTGGTCTGGTGGGAGGTGTCCCTGCCCATGGCAGGGGGGTTGGAACTGGGTGGTCTTTGGGGTCCCTTCCAACCCAAACCACTCTATGATTCTATGATCTCTGTATTACGGCTCAGCGTCTGCACACATGAGGTTAGCATGGAGCTCTGATTCAGGTCTTACAAACCGCATCAAATTCACACAGGAACTTTTTCTCATCCATTGGTTCTTGCTGCCCCAAGAGCAGCCCGTCTCCTTTCCTCTCCTCCCAGCCTGGAGAATTATAATTCACTTCCACCTGAAAGGCAGGGGAAACTCATGCATGAAATTTAAGTACAGGATTGATTCAACAGTGACCAAGGAAACTCTATCCTCATCTGATAACAGATCTAATTTCCTTCTACATTCTTTGATTTGCCTTGGAATTATATTAAGCTGCTTCTTCCCCTCGCACCCACCAAAATACAAAGTCTGCTTTATTCAAACACATTGTTCAAACACAGCAGCAGCCCAGACACTAACGCTCAGCAACTTGTAATATTCTGCCAGGCATTTATGAAGTAGTTTTCTTCTAATTTTTAAAACTGAAATGTGATAATAGGCAATATTTAATACTGGATTTTGGTTTCACAGCAATAGTGTTTATTGGAGATAGACCACAAGAAAATAAGGAAATAGGAGTACGTGTTTGAGGACATGCACAACACACTGTGGAACTAAACATTCAGAGGAGCCAAAAGCTGAGAGTCCTGGAGGAAACGCTCGCTCGTATTCGTGAAGCCCTTCCTGAGAGCAAACACAATCCCCCCCGAGAGAGGTCTCAAACATTCCCCTTCGTGGTTGGAGCCTGTTGTCCCAGTAAGGATATGGGAAACCATCGTCAGAGACAGGCTGGGGGAAACGGCCATTTACATCAGTAAACTATTCCTGTAAAATCTGGTGGTTAGTGTGCTCGTTATAAAAAATAACATCTATGGGCCCCCTTGCCCATAAAGGTGCCTCTCATATACCATGACCATTTTACAGAAAGAACATTAAAAAAAAAAAAAAAGAAAAAGCAATTTAGAAGATAGAGGAGTTCCTGGCCTCAGAAAAGCTTCCCCAGTTCCCCAGCGAAGCACTCCAATAACTAAAACCACGTTTACTGGTGGGCTGTAGTCTTGCTGCGTTAAAGCCTGATGGGATGAAACCATCCAGCGTAACCTTTCCAGGTTTGGGTCAAAACTTCTTAAAACACCTCGGTATCACAAAGTCCTGTTTATTGGATTCTAAGGCACGGGCACACTTACTTCCTATGACCTCATCCATCCCGAGCTTTTGTATTAAAAATCATTACATCAGGCACAGAACAAAAGGTCAGACGTGCAAAAGGCAGAAGGAGAAAGACAACATTTTGTACCCACATCTTAAATGTGATGTTTTCTTTCTACGTTTAGCTCCCCAAGTGTGATTTTGCACTGCACGAGAACCTCCGAAACTTTCTTTTTTTACCTACAAACACCAAAAGTGCAACAGTCTGAGGAGCGCACAGGTAGGTACAGAGAACTCACCCACCTTGTCCCGGTTGGAAATCAGAATGAATCTACCCAGAGCCCAAACTCATCAGCCAGGCTGGAAGGCTGCAGGGCTGCACTGGGGCTGTCCCGTCAGCTTGGGTGGTAGATGAAGATCTGCCTCCCCCTCTGCTCTGCCCTGGTGAGGCCACATCTGGAGCACTGGGACCAGTTCTGGGCTCCCCAGTTCCAGAAGGACAGGGAACTACTGCAGAGAGTCCAGCGGAGGCTATGAAGATGATGAGGAACTAGAGCATCTCTCTACTGAGGAAAGGCTGAGAGACCTGGGGCTGTTCAGCCTGGAGAAGAGCAGACTGAAAGGGGACCTCATCGATGCTGAGCAATAGCTAAAGGGCGGGTGGCAAGAGGATGGGGCCAGACTCTTCTCAGGGGTGGCCAGTGACAGGACAAAGGGCAACGGGCACAAACTGGGACATGGGAAATTCCATCTAAACGTGATGAAAAACTTCTTTCCTATGAGTGTGGCAGAGCCCTGGAAGAGGCTGCCCAGAGAGATGGTGGAGTCTCCTTCTCTGGAGACATTCAAAACCCACCTGGACACGTTTCTGTCCAACCTGCTCTGGGTGACCCTGCTCTGGCAGTGGGTTGGACTAGATGATCTCCAGAGGTTCCTTTCAACCCCTACAATTCTGTGATTATGTGAACATCCGCACCAAAGCCTGTGGCCTTCTCTCTGCTAGTGATGAGGTTTCACACTAGATAGACTTTTTTTTACACTGAGGGTGGTGAGACACTGGCCCAGGTTGCCCAGAGAGGTGGCAGATGTCCCATCCCTGGAAACATTCCAGATCAGGTTGGATGGGGCTCTGAGCAGTCTGATCTAGTTGAAGATATTCCTGCCCATGACAGGGGGGTTGGACTAGATGACCATTAAAGGTTCCTTCCAACCCAAACCATTCTATGATCGCTCAATGACAGTTCAGAGCAATACAATATGGTTTCCAAGTAAGTTTTTGGAAATTTGCATATGGTCCTATCACTCCTACGTTTACTTGTTACTTTCATATTTTGATAAATCTCCCCCAAAACCAGGCAATTTTCCCATTTGGCATCAGTTTAGCTTTCTCTTGTACCTTAAGATGTTGCAGAAAAGGACCTGCAGAATTGTTTCTCTCCACGCAAATAATGGACTCCACTCGGTACTGGAAACACGAAGTCTTCCAGCTATTTGTTCTTTTATAGAACAAATAGAAGTGTTGGGAAAGCCCTTGTTTTAAAACATGGGTAAAATTGAGCTTTTGGCAGTTTTTCCTAAAGCGTTCATCCAGGTTTGTAAAACCTGCTCCTCCACGTGGGAAAAAAAAAAAAGGCTCTTGCTTCAAGAAAGCGTTACTTGAAGAGCAAGTGATTCCGCTCGTGCCACAGAGACTAAACATAGGAAGAATTTGGGAATTCTCAGCTCCCAGTCCCATGTTTCACCTAAGCCGAACCGCTTCCCAGGCATCTATTATACTACTTCTAGTGGGCAAAGGAGACTGACTTCTAAAACAGACTAGATTTTAAATCAATTACGAAGATCTCTCACTCCAGAAGAATAGAATCAATAGTTTAACCTGTAAAAGACTTGTTTCCTATCAGGATAACACCATCATTCAGTGAACACCAAATAGCACCTAAACCAGACCCATACTGGAAATCATTTCTCCTACGATGGAACATATTCCAAACTTAAAAGCTGAGGTCAGGGAACATTAAACCAACAGCGACAGCCTTCCTGAAAACAACAACCAACTTATATTTGCTAAATTGAACTACAGCTTGGTTTTTGTTTTTTTTTTTTTTTCTATTTACACAATATCAGCTTGAGAAATATTCGCATGAATTATGCACAAGGCCAGCAAAGAAAGCCACAATATCCCTTTTAGTATTTCAAGTCTCTTGAAAAACAAAATACTTTCAAGCTCTGGATTTCCAAGCATTCTGGACTGATCAAAAAGTAAATGTACCAATACATATCAGATGCTTTCATTCCTTTCTTCCAACTCGCTCTAAAACTTCAACCACAGTATACAATAAGCCTGAAAGGCTGGATTTATGGATGATTAAGCAGCTGTCATATCCCAAACTTTCCAAACAGGATTTGTGCCCTGATGTGCCAAATCCTATGCATAAAAGTAGGAGACAAACCCCGCCTCACGGAGCAGAAAATATACATATTAAACTATACAACAGAAGAACAAAGGACAAGGGTGGATGGAGAAGTGAAAATAACAGAAGCTCAGCAAAAAAAAAAAAAAAAAAAAAAAAGAAATCACAGCTTGTCACTTGTTAATGACCGATAAGAGCAATTTTTACGTATTAACACAAGTGAGGGTTCAGGAAACGATACACATTATAGCTTGGGGTTTTTTGCCCATTAAGAGATGGCAACAGAGAAGAAAGCGAGAAGGCTCCAGGAGGAAGGGACAGGCTCACAAATGAGGTCCGTGAATTCCACAGGTGTTAATGCTTAATATCTGAAAGTCAAGCTTTGTCTCCAGCGCACACCCTCTACTCGTTAGGAGAAATTACACACTACATCTTTTTCCTGCACTACCACAGTGTGCCACGGCTTGATAAGAGAGCCCACCTCCCTATCTCTTTCCATTTCAAAATGCAGCTCTTATATATACTACGAAGCAGTTTAACTTGGCAAATCCCCTGCGTTTATGTCAGCTTAACTATATCAGGAATCCATTTTCCTTTGATTACTAAATTTTGGTTCTATTTTAAACACATACTCTCCTCTTTTGTATTTTTTTTTTTTAATAAAAAACACACTTAGTGGCCTGAAGAGTTACCGCCCAGAGATGATGACAGCTACATAGTACACAAGTGATCTAACACACAGAGCATCCTTGCATAGGGTGGTCACCAAAATTATGTCGGAGAAGCGACTCCAGGCACAGACGATGGTGTCACCTCTCCTTTTCCACCCAACCACGTTCGCCCCACCTTGTCTGCTCCGCACCCTCTGCAACCAGAGCAAGAATCAAAGAATGGTAGAGGCTGGAAGGGACCTCTGGAGATCATCTAGTCCAACCCCCCTGTCAAAGCAGGTCCACCCAGAGCAGGTTAGACAGGAACGCATCCAGGTTGGTTTTGACTATCTCCAGAGAAGGAGACTCCACCACCTCTCTGGGCAGCCTGTTCCAGAGCTCTGCCACCCTCACAGGAAAGAAGTTCCTCCTCATGTTTAGATGGAACTTCCCATGTTCCAGTTTGTGCCCGTTGCCCTTTGTCCTGTCACCGGCCACCCCTGAGAAGAGTCTGGCCCCATTCTCTTGCCACCTGCTCTTCAGATATTGCTCAGCATCGATGAGGTCCCCTTTCAGTCTGCTCTTCTCCAGGCTGAACAGCCTCAGGTGTCTCAGCCTTTCCAGAAGCTCTGCCTGGGCTCAAGGTGCAGTGATGGGCGCAGGTTGGAGAGCCAAGATCTGCTCTTCCGCATGTTAACGCTGGCCTTTGCCGATCCGTACCCACTGCCTACGGGCAAGGACAGGCAGGCTTTGATGTGAATGAAAGGGTGGCTGTTGTTACAGCTAATCCACTCTCATTTCAACCTATTTTATCTTGGCATGGGCGATAGGAAAGGAAAAAAAGAAAGCCTTCCAACAAGTTTGCAAAAAAACATATGTAAATTCCCCGATTCGAAATGATCTGGCTGGGTATCAGCCCGTTGCTGCCCTCGGAGACTTTCAGGAATGAAACTTCTCCTAAAAGCTTTTGGCTCTGTGCAGCTGGAGAAGGTACTTTGTGGTTTTTCAGGTGCAGTCCTTTCCTCTTAACATGAAAATGAATGCTTGGCACTTTACAAGATGAGGACTCGGCTCTGGCTTCAACCTGTGCTCTTTCAAGAACACTTTTCCCTACGCAGTTAAATTGGCCCCAAATTCAGACAGTGCATTCTTTCTGAACTGTACGTTTTATGATCTTAAGTTTAGGGGCCTCATAAAAGATGTGGTGTGCAAGTCACAGTATCCTATGCTCGAAGGGTCATAACCACCGCATCCACACCGATACCCACAGAACTCTTAAAGGCCCTTCTGCGCGTAGTGTTTATTGCCAAAACAAATTTCTAGTCCTAACATTTCTGCCGTTCAACTTCCCATGGAAAAGTTTAATAGTCGCTATTATAAAGTTGATTTTCTCACATGCTAGATAGTCTAATAGAGCCAAGAACTGGACATCTTGCCTCATTTCACGTTTAAGAGCGGAATTTCAGTTCAGTTTCTTACATATATCACTAGTACCTAAGCATGCAACTTTTGTTCCACGCAGCCATTAGAAAACATATAGAATCATAGAATCACAGAATTGTCTAGGTTGGAAGGGACCTTTAAGATCATCAAGTCCACCCATCAACCTAAGTCTGATAAAAAAAAAACCAAACCAAAAAAAACCCCCCAAAAACCATCACTAAACCATGTCACTAAGCACTATGTCAACCCATCTTTTAAATACCTCCAGGGATGGTGCCTCAACCACTTCCCTGGGCAGCCCATTCCAAGGCTTAATGAGCCTTTCGAGGTAAACATTCTTCCTAATATCCAACCTGAACCTCCCCTGGCACAACTTGAGGCCGTTTCCTCTTGTCCCATTGCCTGTTCCTTGAGAGAAGAGACCGACCCCCCCTGGCTACACCCTCCTTTCAGGGAGTTGGAGAGAGCGAGAAGGTCTCCCCTCAGTCTCCTCTTCTGTAGACTGAACAATCCCAGCTCCCTCAGCCTCTCCTCATAAGACTTGTGCTCCAGACCCCTCACCAGCTCCGTTGCCCTTCTCTGGACACGCTCCAGCCCCTCAATGTCTTTTTTGTGGTAAGGGGCTCAAAACTGGACACAGTACTCAAGGTGGGGCCCCAGTCTGATGACAACTAAAATACATCAAGAAGTATTTTGCTTCTCTTCTATGTTTCTATGAACGTTAATTACCTCGTGCATTAAGCAAGCAACTGAACCAGAAAGCACTGTTTCAGCAAGAGCAGGACACAAGGACGCAAATATTGTCTGCCACCATGTGGACAGAGTGACTCCGGACACACGAAAGGAGGGCTGGAGACAAGTTATTTGCCTGGGTCTGTATTGCATTGACGTGAAAACAAACATCCTTGGGGGAGCTGACAAAAGATTGAGTGATTTCCCTCCCCCCACGTCAAATAGCAAAGTTCGTCTGTTCCTAACAACTGTCAGATGAAAGCAGAACAAGTCTTTGGGCAGGGCTGAGCAAACCATGCCAACGTGAACAGGATTATCGGTCTAACATCACTCAATAGTTGTCTGACAAAACAAATCAAGGCTGGATCAGAAGAGAAGCTTCGCCTTGCGAGGCGATCATGTGCACACAGTAAGATTGAACAGGAAAAAAACCCCTTTAACTCATGTAGTGTAACAAATCAAAATGATATCTCAAAACCTGGAAGCGATGCTCCGACTGCCACCAACAGAGGTGGTGGCAGAGCCTCCCTGACAAACACCGGCGATGAACTGGGGTAAGACTAGACACAATCGCTCCAGAGCTTGGCCCGAGGGAATGAATTCTACAGAACAGTCCAAATCCATTTGATTCTGGTTTTGCAAGTCTCCTTTCAAGAGCCAGTAGTTTAGAGAAGAACAGAGCACCACCATTTCCGAGGCCACGGCCACTAAAGGCAGATGGAGACAGTGACCAAGGTCACAGAAGCAACAAGTCTCAAAAGCATCTTGCAGTGATGATAGTTCTGGCCTATGGTTCTATGGAGAAGCTGGACTGAGACTCAGAATAAGAAATGCAAAGATCCAGAGACAAATTAACTTCCACCCCTTTTGGTGGCTGTCCAAAATACCAAATCATCATTCGATACTCGAGTTGCAAATAAGTTGATTATCCCGTGCAAGAAAACAGCTGCAGTAAAACCCCTTCCGACTGGGACCAGAAGAAACTCGCTCTACAGCTTTAAGACAATTATTTCCTCTACAAGCAATCGTGCAACTGGACATGGAATAGTGCCTGTCAAATATCATGCAAGAGACAACCTCTTGAATACCTAAACAAATTGGAAGTTTCATGAACAAGATGCTCTCTTCAATGGCTATACATCATATATGCATGGATTAGAAAGAACAACCAATACAGGAAAGAAACCATGTAATATCACCTTGTATCCAACTTTGGACCAGGCATTGGGCCAGTAGGTCGAAGGAGGTCATCCTCCCCCTCTACTCTGCCGTGGTGAGGCCACATCTGGAGTACTGGGTCCAGTGCTGGACTCCCCAGCTCCAGAAGGACAGGAAACTACTGGAGAGAGTCCAGCGGAGGCTACGAAGATGATCAAGGGACTGGAGACCTCTCTGCTGAGGAAAGGCTGAGAGACCTGGGTCTACTTAGACTGGAGAAGACTGAGAGGGGACCTTATCAATGCTGATCAATATCTAAAGGGCGGGCGGCAAGAGGATGGGGCCAGACTCTTCTCAGGGGTGCACCATGACAGGCCAAGGGGCAACAGGCACAAACTGGGACATGGGAAATTCCATCTCAATATGAGGAAAAACTTCCTTCCTGTGAAGGTGGCAGAGCCCTGGAACAGGCTGCCCAGGGAGGTGGTGGAGTCTCCTTCTCTGGATATATTCAAAACCCACCTGGACACGTTCCTGTGCAACCTGCTCTAGGTGGACCTGCTTTGGCAGGGGGGTTGGACTAGATGATCTCCAGAGGTCCCTTCCAACCTCTACCATTCTGTGATTCCTGAGTAATGACACAGTGCATGCTCACTAAGGACTCAACCTCAAGAAGGACGGTCACTAAAACAAGATTGTCTCTTCTTATGTAATGAAGAACCTACACTGAAGTCAGGCCCAAGCAATCAAGGCTCTGGGAACGAAAGAGAAAGACAGCAAAACAGCCAGTAAAGCAGCAATAAAGCTTCTTTTTTCCTACGGGCCTGAGACTGGAAACTTAAGGCCACTGCACTCTCACCCTCCCACACTCTAAGGTTAAAAAAGAATAAACAACTGAGAGGAAAACCCTGGAGCACAGAGACTATTGCTCGAGGACTTGTAAGAGCTCAGGGTAACAAGGTCCATGTCGATGCCCTCACTGAGCTGTGTTGCCACATGCCTTCTACGTTCAGAGCAATGAGAACCCTCCAGGAGATGCCACCTTGCCAAGGCTGGGTGTTTGCTTATCACCCATAAAAAAACCTCACAACCCTTCAGTGAGGTCCTAATATTCAGTCACTGTAACTGGAGGTTTTAAGGGTGTAATCTCAACTCCTCTACTGTGAAACCAATGCAAGAGTTCATTCCTTTCTCCTACTAAAGCCTCATCTTCCTCAGATACTCCAACACACATCTGTTAACTCAGCAGCTGCAGAGTTTGTGGGGCCAGTTACCTACTGAATGATCTCCCAGTGCCTAATGGTTTTGAGAACTGAGCAATTCACTCCCATTTTTAGCAGCTTCACCTTTGACAACGCTCTGGAATGACAGTGATTTTTTGTTGTTGATATTATTAAACATAAATCACTAATTTCCCTTTGAAAAAAACCAACACATCTGTATGTTCATTAGAGTCAAAGAGCTGAAATCTTAACTGGAAATTTATGATCTCACCTAATATTACCCAACATAAAAAAGCTACTCTGTGAAGTTCGTGAGGGATTCGATTTTACAAATAGAAAATATGGGGATTGAAACAATTTGTGCTCACGTACAGATGGAAGTTATTATCAACTCTCGGAATTAACACACATTGTTTTGACTTCGGAATGTAACAGCAAAGCAAGTTTCTCCAAATAAATGCTCTACCAAGCTAGCACTGAGCTGCTTCTAATTCCAGCTGAATTCTCCCGAGTGCAAGATGTGGTTTTCATTGTTATTATCCTGCTGTTTTACAAAACAGAAACACTTTATCTCTAGAAGAGCTTTTATTTCAGTAATTTTACTTAATATCAACCCAGTCTCACTTTTACCCCACTCACGTTTCTCCTCGTTGCCAGAACTCCAGGTGATTGTGAAAGGAAAAAAAAAAAAAAAAAAATCTGCGAAACCAGGGGAGCTCATACAAATCATAGAATCATAGAATGGTTCGGGTTGAAGGGACCTTAAAGATCATCTAATTCCAATCCCCTGCCATGGGCAATCCTTTCAAGTAGTTCTTTAAAGTTGATACAAGTTTTTCTGGGCTCTTTGTTTCTAACCCACAGCGATCAAGACTTGCATGAATCACAGAATCATAGAATGGTTAGAGTTGGAAAAGACCTCAAAGATCATTGAGTTCCAACCCCTTGCCATGGGCAGGGACACCTCCCACCAGACCAGGTTGCTCAAAGTCCCATCCAGCCTGGTCTTGAACCCCTCCAGGGATGGGGCAGCCACAACTTCTCTGGGCAACCTGTTCCAGTGTCTCACCACTCTGAGTAAATAATTTCTTCCTGAGATCTCATCTAAATCTCCCCTCTTTCAGTTTAAAATTGAGTAATGTGATGGAGACTCAAGCTCTTCTCTTAACCCTCCAGTAGAGTCAGCACTGTTCCTCCTTGGCACCTCCAACCTTCCCACAGCAGCCAAAGGGAATTAAGCAACCAATCCCCGTTAATTAACAACAGAATAATTTGCAGGATTGGTTCTCTGAATTAAGGCCAACACCTTTGGGCCTTTTTAAGGGCCTTCAGATGTTTTGATGATTTAGAGATAAGAAGCAGCTGCTCATTCTCCATTCAAAATTGATTATTCTCACACATTTACCTGAACTAAGCGTATCTGGAAGCTTCTCTCAAAGCAGCCTCAAGATCTTCTGAAAGCTGCTTAAATACAACAGTTCCAGCCTCCAAAGGAACACACAAAGGATTCAAACGATCTCAGATTTTTAGATCAAGTCAGCCCCTGAGTACAGAAGTTTTGTGATGCATTTCTGCACGTTATCTACCTGTTCTGCTTTCACAATGGAATTTCCCCTTGGCAGAACTATAAAAAGCTGCAATATTTGACCAAGGACATCAAAACAAAGGTGACTACAACAGTTTATATGGACTTCAGTAACACTTTCCTGATTAAATAAGTAGTAGAAGCCCCCCCAAAATTCTGATATTATTTTATTATGCTTTCATATTCAACAGCATACAATCTCAAGCATTAACATGTGAACCACTGGTGTTGCACAAACCACTTTAAAGTTTGGCCATCGACTACTCAAGCTTGTACCAGCACCAGTGACCCCATGCAAATTTGGAAACTCCTTTATACAAATATGTACTTAAATCTTAATTTACTTTTATGTGTTTAAACACGTGCCAGTGATTTCAGAAACCGACTGCAAGGACTTGGAAGGCAACATGGATGAGTGACCATGTGTTCAACTGTTCATGGTCCTTTAGAAATAGGACAAGAACAAAATCAGAATGAGATATTTCAGTAGGTCCAACAGTGGTAACTCCAACTCAGAGATGACAGGTCAAAGAGAAAAACAGGAAAACAAGTGAAGTGGTGACAGTTCTTATAAAAAAAATACTAAAAGTGACAACTAACTCAGATGACAAGAATTAGGAAGACTCAATGGAGAGTTCATACTCTTAATCAAGAAAGAAGCCCAGAGCACTTGCATCAAACAACTAAATGGCAAACCAGCCTGGAGAAGAGAAGGCTCCGGGGAGACCTTATAGCAGCCTTCCAGTACATAAAGGGGGCCTACAGGAGAGATGGAGAGGGACTCTTTGTCAGGGAGGGGAACCATAGGAAGAGGGGAAAGGGTTTTAAACTGAAAGAGGGGAGATTTAGATGAGATCTCGGGACGAATTCTTTCCTGTGAGGGTGGTGAGACACTGGCTCACGTTGCCCAGAGAAATTGTGGCTGCCCCATCCCTGGAGGGGTTCAAGGCCAGGATGGATGGGGCTTGGAGCAACCTGCTCTAGTGGGAGGTGTCCCTGCCCATGGCAGGGGGTTGGAACTGGATGATCTTTGGGGTCCCATCCAACCAAAACCATTCTATGAAACTCCAGAATAAGAGCAAAACTATGAAAGGCTGAAAAGCAAAGTGAGCAGCATCACGACTCCCAGGTTACACAATGAACTAATATATTTACAGAAGTAGAGATTAAGGAAAGCGTTGATTTGATAGTAATGGAGAGAGAAAGCTTCCAATGCATTTGAAGGAAAGAGTATTTAATCCCTTTCTCTCACTAGTCTTCCCTCTGAAAGTCAAGTGTGAACAGCTGGCTGCCATTATTAATACCAGCAACAAAGAGTCACAGTCTAAGTTATATTAACAGCTTGGTTAAGTGAATTTCCAAGATTAGCAGGGCTTGATTAACTTCATCTTAAGCTATTTTAGCCTTTAAGTAATTTCAGAGCCATTGGAGGTTATCTTCCAAAATACACTAAGCACGGGCAAGATACCAGAAGTCTGGAAAATGGTAAATGCAATCCAAGCTTAAAAAACAAACAACACCAAAAGACCCAGAAGCTTTACTTCAATTTGGGGTAGGGAATGGGGAAAAAGTGGCAGAAGAGAGAACTGGAAAAACAAACCAATCAACTAGAAAACCAAGCACAAAAAAAGATCAGAATTTTCAAGAATAAAACTGTCAGACCATTCTAATTTCAAGCCATACAAACAGGTTAGAAACTGAAATGTCATATTTCTTTTGGAATTTAAATAAATCTCTTGGCACTTGATGGTGTAATACACTCGCAAGTGTGCTGGGTAAATGGGATATTGATGAAGTATGAATGAATACAGAGCTGGTAAGGACTCTTTGGGTGTAGTTAAACAATGGTTCACTGCTGTAAATGGAAGTGCTAGTGAAGCAGGGCTCCACCTGGGTCTAGGCTTTACCCCAGTTCTAGTCAATATTTTAATTAGGTGACCTGGCTACAGAATAGGCTCACATGCAGATAGCACGAAGCTGAGACTGAGTTCTCAGCCCACCGTTCCCCATCTTCTAGAGTTTTGTCACTAAATCAGGAGACGTGATTGGGAAGAAAAAGGGGCATCTAAAGTACAGCACATAAAAGATGAATTAAATGAGTGATCTGATTTTATTGCTGTGCAGAAGAGAGCTGAGGCTACAGGTTGCATGAAATCCACAGTGTTAGGATGTTTAGAAGTACAAACCTATCAGAATATAATGAACTGAACAAAAATGACAAGACCTGTGAAGCATTTCTCCCCTCCTACAAATTCTTTTGAAGGGAAAAACTTCACAGTGTATCCAGCTTTGGGCACTGCTCTTCAAGAAAGATGTGGATTCAGATGGAGAACAGGAGACAAGAATGCTCAGAAGTTGAGACACGACCCCCAAAATAACACTTGAGAGAGGAGAAATTGTCTTTCAATGCATAAAAGTTTACAAATAGAAAGAAAATTAAATGAACAGATTATTGTAAGTGATTATGTGGTTAAATAGAAGCAAGACAGATTTGGATTAGATGTTAGAAAATACTTCAATGGCCAGGGCAGCCAACAACTGAAAGAGACTACTGAGATCACAGGCTTTTCCTTCAGGGAGGGTTAAACAAATATCTACCAGGGATGGTGTAAGAGCAGCTGACCCTGCCCTAGGATTAAGCAACAGCCTAAATGGTCTCCCCAGGTCGCTTTCAGATCAGCTTTTTGAACATTTCCTGAATTCCACACCAAATGAGTCCACAGCAGGTATTAGTATCATCTCAAATACAAGTTTGTAAACTCTCATGCGTTTGCCAAAGTAAAGGATGATTTTTAAAATACGCTAAGAGCAATCAAGTAAGGATTAGAGGACTTTTTTTTTAAAATATAAAGTCATGCATTAACAAGACTTAAGGTTTTCCAGCTTGTTGCCTTTTCTTATCCTAAGTATAGGAGTACAATACCACTTAAAGTAATACTACAGAAAAATTAAAGCAGTAATGAGAATGACACGAATGGATCTTCAAGTATAACAGAATAAAAAAAAAAAAACAAACAGAAAACATTTACAATTTTCAAAACAGGGTGTATAGACTCATAGTATTTCTTTGAAAAGGAAATAATTCATTATTAACAGGCAAGTCCTTCTCCAAGCACCACCAGAGAAAATGTCAAGCACCAAGCAGTAAGGTAAGTGCAGGCAATGGTTTGAAGAACATCTCCACTATCTCACAGATGTTTGCCACAGAGAGCAGCATCACGAGGCAGTAGATGCCCACTCGTGCCACGCTGAGACTAAGCAGATTCTAGGTATTCAATAAAAAAAAAAAAATCTCAGTGTACCAACCTGTGCTATATTTTTGTTGAGAAGATATACTCCATATTCAAACTGCAGCTTCTCCCCTCCTTTTGGGTATAAAGGAAATCTGATTGGAAAGAAAGAAAAAAAAAAAAAAGTATTTAAGGTGAAGTTATTCAGATGCTTAAGTAAATTTTAAAAAGCCACAGGTACCTTTTCTGAGAAGGTAAAGATTTAAAAAGCCTCCCTTGCTAACGTCTCCCCAGAAACCCCTCTACAGGATGTGATGTACTCGGAAACCCTCTGCAACTCCAGTCAACCAGCCTTTTAAAAACTGATGTCAAAATTCAGTTAATTAATTACATTTTCTAAAAGTATTTGGGGTTTTTGAAAGTTTGTAAATGTTTTATGACTCTCCCAGTGCTGCAATATCCCCCTCACTCGGCGAAGTGTGTTTTAAGAAGCGGGCAGTGTAACACCAGATCCTACCGTACCCCTTTGTGTTCAGCCATTCCCGTTTGGTTAGTTCTTGCCAAATAGAAATAATCTTTTAAGAAAGGTGTTCTCTTTTGATTGGTATTTTGTGATTGAAAGAGCACAAATCTCTTCGCACGCAGAAGATGACTTAGAGAATACAAGTGATTCGACTCCTTTCAACAAGCTTCACACCAAAGGCTCAGGTCAGTTAAAGCACATGTGCCAGACACCAATATAGTTTAGGGGTGGACCTGCTGGCAAGCACTTCTGAGGAGAAGGATCTGGGGGCCCTGGTGGATAGCAAACTTTCCACGAGCCAGCAATGTGCCCTTGTTGCCAAGAGGGCCAATGGGATCCTGGGCTGCCTAGGGAAGAGTGTGGCCAGGAGGTCGAGGGAGGTCATTCTCCCCCTCTGCTCTGCACTGATGAGGCCACAACTGGAATACTGCATCCAGTTCTGGGCTCCCCAGTTCAAGAGACACAGGGAACTACTGGAGAGAGTCCAATGTAGGGCAACTAAGATGATTAAGGGATTGGAGCATCTCCCTGATGAGGAAAGGCTGAGAGAGCTGGGGCTCTTTAGCCTGGAGAAGAGAAGGCTGAGGGGAGACCTTATCAATGCTTATAAGTATCTAAAGGGTGGGTTGAAGGAGGATGGAGCTGGACTCTTTTCAGTGGTTCCCAGTGATAGGATGAGGGGCAACGGGCACAAGCTGGAACATAGGAAGTTCCATTCAAATATGAGGAAAAACTTTTTTCCGGTGAGGGTGCCAGAGCCCTGGAACAGGCTGCCCAGGGAGGTCGTGGAGTCCCTTCTCTGGAGATCTTCCAGACCCGACTGGATGCAGTCCTGAGTGATGTGCTCTGGGCAACCCTGCTTTGGCAGGGGAGTTGGACTAGATGATCTCTAGAGGTCCCTTCCAACTCTGACAATTCCGTGATTCCATGATCATAGGTCACTACAGTCCTCACAAATATTATATTCCTACTGTTTATTTCTCCTATTTAATAAAGCACTTTTAACAGTTTTAAATACCCACATGTAGCAAATAGCTTATAAGAAAGTAGCACGGCTTATTTTTCTCTTAACTGCTGTGTGGGATCAGAGAACTAAAAATTTAATCCCTAAAGTATTGAAACTGAGAGTCTACATTAAAAAGTATAATTTTATGTATATATTCTAGGAATCTTTGCTTAAGTCAAGCAGTTCCCATAAACAGATTTAATATTTGTACTCTGCATTTCTTAGGTTTGTTCTTTTGACTCTTCCTCGCCACCAGGTCACCACGGTCAACGCCATAATCTCAGGACAAGCTCAAATTTATGTTTATGAGAACCACACCATGAAAGGAGCTGTTGCGTTTTTCAAGGACCGTATGTTCCGTAGCCCCTCGTCAAGACGCTGAGCAAATCATCTGCACAAAACCCCACCATTACATCAGAAACCAAAGTCTCCCTCAAATATAAGATAACAAATAGAGGAGATCAGTATCTCCCAGAAACAACACCCGTTCTAGAGGGGCGATTACGCAAAGTGGATTTTATCATCAATCAGCCCGGCGGTAAAGTACATTTGCAACTTTTAAGGAGAATTATATAGAGCCATTAAAGCCAAAGGTTAACAGGTCACGCTCACAGCAGCTCAAATATTAAGACGTCAGCTTCGAGTTTTATGCCACTTTCAAACTCACCGGGTCACTTTAAGTTGAGGAATATAAAAATCACCGAGAATAGTATATATCTAGCTCACCTTGCTTAATAGATCTATAAATCCAACTAGTTCCCCGTCTAAGAAAAGAAAACCTTTCAAAACGAACACACACAACAAAAATTCCACGAAGCATTATCCTAAGTGTAAAATACAAATCAAAAGGAATTCATTTCAATATCTGCAATTAGGCTACCCGAATGGAGCGGAATTTAGATTTAAAGGATACCCTTTACAATTAACAGTATAAAACTAACTCAAGCCTGACAATAAAAGCCGCGTTTCACTAGAAGATAGTATTTCATGAAGTCACGAGTAATGGGAACCATGTATTCTATTATTAGACACAGAGCTCTTCGATACATACAATACAGAAAAGAGCATAAAAACCTGTTTTACGGCGCTCGTTACCATCTCCCATGCATACTTTTTTTCAAGTGGTAAAGATAAAGCTTTTCTGTTTATCACGTTGGTCCTGCTGCTTTGCTAATATTCACATTTCTGTGCTCTGACTTCCACTAATTAAACTACTCATTAATAACCTGATGAACTTCAACAAAGGCAAATGTAGAGTGCTGCACCTGAGGAGACATAACCCCCTGCACCAGTACAGGTTGGGGGTGACCTGCTGGAGAGCAGCTCTGAGGAAAAAGACCTAGGAGTCCTGGTGGACAACAGGATGACCATGAGCCAACAACGTGCCCTTGTGGCCAAGAAAGCCAATGGCATCCTGGGGGACATCAGGAAGAGTGTGACCAGCAGGTCGAGCGAGGTCACCCTGCCCCTCTACTCTGCCCTGGTGAGGCCCCATCTGGAATGCTGTGTCCAATTCTGGGCTCCCCAGTTCCAGAAGGACAGGGAACTGCTGGAGACGGTACAGCAGAGGGCTGCAAAGATGATGAGGGGCCTGGAGCATCTCCCTTACGAGGAGAGGCTGAGGGACTTGGGTCTTTTTAGTCTGGAGAAGAGAAGACTGAGGGGGGATCTGATCAACACCTATAAATACTTAAAGGGTGGGTGTCAAGAGCATGGGGCGAGTCTTTCTTCAGTGGTGCCCAGTGACAGGACAAGAGGAAATGAGCACAAACTTGAATATAAGAAGTTCCACCTAAACATGAGGAGGAACTTCTTTCCTGTGAGGGTGGCAGAGCCCTGGAACAGGCTGCCCAGAGAGGTGGTGGAGTCTCCTTCTCTGGAGACATTCAAAACCCACCTGGACACATTCCTGTGCAACCTGCTCTGGGTGGACCTGCTTCAGCTGGGGGTTGGACTAAATGATCTCCAGATGTCCCTTCCAACCCCGTATCATTCTGTGATATTGAAAGGCTCTAAACTACACACAACCCCGTGGCAGCATTCATAATAAAATCATAGAATCATAGAATGGTTAGAATTGGAAGGGGCCTTAAAGATCATCGAGTTCCAACCCCCCTGCCATGGGCAGGGACACCTCCCAATGTCAGTGGATGTCTTTGCGTATGCACATTTATGACTCGGAGAAAAATGTGACCAACTTTTATGTCTCTCTCTTTGTGCGTTATCTCGCTTTGCCCATTAAGCCCAGTCACAAGCAATAAACTCAAAGAAGAGGAACCATGACATTTTACACAGCCCTTCATTGAGTATAATTGAAGGCAACTTTAACTGCTGGCTCCCTCTGTGAAATTCTTCTTGCCTGCTCCTTAGAAAAGCACAACTGTAAGCGAAATCTCTCACTCTGGCACGCTGCAAAAAGTTACGTCTGCTTGGTAAGGTTTTAGTTATACTTGCTCAAAAAATACATCTGAAAACTACTATTTTAGTATTTTTATAATCACGGAGCGCTCAATAAAATGAAAAAAGGCATTCACGTGCCCATTCTGCTCCAGCATATACTTTCCTTGTTTCCATTCTTACTATGCTTGAACAAATAAAATAAATCATTAAGCTCCTTCAAAGCATAACACAGATTCTGTGTTATTGTCTAAGATGATAAATTCAAAGAAATAAGTGTGATGTGTTTAGTGGAAAGAAATAAAAAGCCAAGCCACAGGTGTCTGTTGTGTAATCACCAGAAGAACCATAGAATGGTTCAGGTTGGAAGGGACCTCAAAGATCACCCAGTCCCACCCCCCTGCCATGGGCAGGGACACCTCCCACCAGACCAGGTTGCTCAAAGACCCATCCAGCCTGGCCTTGAACACCTCCAGGGATGGGGCATCCACAGCTTCTCTGGGCAACCTGGGCCAGGGTCTCATCACCCTCACAGCAAAGAACTTCTTCCCAGTATCTCATCTAACTCTCCCCTCTTTCACTCTAAAGCCATTACCCCTCATCCTTCCACTACACTCCCTGATCAAGAGTCCCTCCCCAAGAAATCATCTGAGAGAAGTCACCAAATCATTGGGAACTTGTTCTGATTAGACTCAGGAGTTGAGCTCTGGTCTCAGAGCTGTAGAATTCCACACCGTAAGGAAACCACACACCTCCACGCCAGCAGGTAATGATTAGGAAAAAAATGAGCTTCTGCTCTGTGAAGTTCAAAGGGCACCCTTGCAAAAATACGTTGATATTTATCTTACGACTATGGAATATTACTTCTCAATAGTGCATAGACTTCTGTCCTGGTTTGAGCTACACAAGACTGATTTCTTCTCTAATGCTTGGGAAAACTGCACTTTTAGAAGACTCTGGTGTCTGAATTTGTGAAAATATTTACTTTATAGCCAGCTAGGCTATGTGGGATTCAAGGTCTCACTGTTTTCAAGCCTTGCCTGGTGCACAGACAAGGAGAGCGAGCCCCGGGCACCTGACCCAAGCTGCCAACAGGATTATTTCATACCATGAACATCACATTTAATATTAATTAGAAAGCTTGCTGCATAGTTTCTCTCTCTCTCTCCCTTGATGGCTGTCATACTGAGAACTCTTGCCCCAGTGCTGGACCCCTGAGCCCTTCCCTTCATCCTGAAGCTGCAGTGCTCACAGTGTCCCACATTTACTGTCTCCTGCTGGGAGTGCACGGCTTCCTGTGACAGAATGGACTGAGTATATATGGACTGAGTCCTTGTATACCTTATATTAGTATCGGGATCACTACTGGTTCTTAAGTATTATTGTTAATTATTTGGCCTTATCCTATTAAATCTATTTATAATTCAACCCTCGTGTTTCCTTTTTTTCCCCCTGATTTCCCTTCCTGGGTGAAGAGGGGTCACTGGGTGATAGAATAATTGTCTAAACTCCAACAAATTGTTATGGGTTTCTCAAACCATAACAGCTTCTCAAAACACAGTCCTGCTACACCCTGAGTTTACGATAGCTGTTCTACTTCTATATAAAAAGAGCACACTGGCATATAGCAGCAATAATTTTAACAGGGACTCAATAAAGAAGATCTTAATTCAGAGAACATTAACTTGATGCATGAAAAAAAAAAAAAAGCAGCACATTTAAAATAGGTTAACCCCATTCGGAGTTGTTTCTACACGTCACATTTCCACTACACTCAAGGTTATTCTTGTTTCTTTCAAGACAAGTGAGATGTCAGCAATGGTTAAGAGCCTCTGCTGGGGAAAAGGATGAGGCTTAGCAGCCACAGAGGGAATAACAAATTAAACAAGACCCACTCTGAATTCAGGAGATGGAGAACACCGAATAAAAGCGATCCAAACTGCACATCAGGCTGATTTTAATAAAATGGTCAATACGCTCCTTTAAGATCTGAGGTAACATAAAAAGGGTTCTCAATCTTAAAACCTTTCATTTCTTTTGGAAGTTTTGGGTTTTGCTTATTTAATCCTGAAGGACTGTGACAAATGCAAAGTTTCTATTAATTTCTTCGAGTCATGGGTTCCGTTTTACAGGACTCACTGGGATACAAGTCAGATGACCAGCGTTACCCAGCTCTACCACACTGCAGGAACAGAGGTAAATCCATGAGAAATCATAAAACATACCCGTGAATTACATTTTTAGACACACAACTCACCTCCCCTTTCATGGCACGTTGCTTTGGACAAAAGTTGTATTCTTCTACTTGTGATACCACAAGGACAGAACAGTTTCTTCCATCGTGAACTAGAACATCACTAGAGCATCACGCTCACAGCCCCAAAGCACACATGAGGCTTATACTATCACAAATACTTTCAAGACCCAGGTTTTCTCAGGCTTACCAGAGGTGGTTTTTTGACTGCTATTTCTCATAGACGACAGTGAAAAAAATAATTTAAGAAATCACAGAAGCGGTTAACAAGGCACTTCTAATCATCTCTGAATAATTTCATTTTAGCAGAGATGGCAACTCAACTCATCTACCCCTACTTCACTTCTCTTCCATCTCTCTCAAGAATAAGGACCTCCTCTCTACCTACAAACTTAATTCAAACAAGTCGATATCAAACACTTTATTTCAATTTATCCCCTATTAATTACTGCCAAGCTTCCTAATCAGACGTCAGCTCCTGGATCAAGAACTCTTCAGCTTAAACATGATCCAAGAAAAACTGGCCTGGAAGTTGGGAGGGAGAACGTTATTAACAGTTAGTCAAGAAACTCTCCTCTTCCATCGAAAGCACCTAATGTTCAAATCAGATACTATTCTTAGCACTGAAATCACAGAATCACAGAATGATACGGAGTTGGAAGGGATCTCTAGAGATCATCCAGTCCAACCCCCTGCCAAAGCAGGGCCACCCAGAGCAGGTTGCACAGGAACGTGTCCAGGTGGGGTTTGAATGTCTCCAGAGAAGGAGATCCCACCACCTCTCTGGGCAGCCTCTTCCAGGGCTCTGCCACCCTCACAGGAAAGAAGTTCCTCCTCATGTTTACGTGCAGCTTCTTATGTTCAAGTTTGTGCCCATTTCCTCTTGTCCTGTCACTGGGCACCACTGAAAAAAGAGTCTGGCCCCATCCTCCTGACACCCACCCTTTAAGTATTTATAGGTGTTGATCAGATCCCCCCCTCAGTCTTCTCTTCACCAGACTAAAAAGACCCAAATCCCTCAGCCTTTCAATCTCGTGTTTAACACAACTGGATGGCCTTAATCACTGAGCAGTTCTAAGGAGGAGGAATTGTTGGGGTTTTGGAGTACTTTGGGCAACTTCGTTTCAGCCTGTTTACACCCAAGGAGGTTTTGCTGTTAAGCAACGAGGAAACGAACAAGTACAAACAGGCCAAGTACAGCTGACCGACACAATCAAATATATCTACTTGTAAGAAACTCAAGTGAGACCAACAAATCAAAGCGTGCACTCAAGTGAATACAGATTAGCGCAAGCCTAAAAGGAAGACTCTCTAATTTCCTCGTAAACTGCCCGGGCAAACAGGGGTGGAAAAGGAAGAAATCCCAGCTAAAAGGAGTGGTTAAGTGAAGTGTCAACATTGGTGTTATTTTACACTGTAGATTCTATGTGAAAGTTTCTAGAGTACCGACCCTCCCAAAAGAGTTGTGAAAAGGAAAAAGCGAGGCAAAGGTTATGCGCTTTGTTCACAGTTACTCTGACGGGGAAAAGTAACCCCAAATCAGCCTTTTAAGAAAAAAAAAAAAAACAGGGCTCAAGGTCTACCTCTTCTCCAAGCTGAAACTACATAACCAGCACCTTGCCATCAACCACGGAATTAAGCTGTAAGCTCTTCAACGATCTTGCAACACTTCACAAATGCTAAGTTTTAAAACACAAAGTCAGTTTGAACATTGGCATAAGAAACACCATTTTGATGGATGTGAAAATTACAGGCACCCAACTACACCTTCAACATGACTCTTAGGGAGCTCTAACTTTGGAGTTAGTCTTTAGTGAGATTTTTTCTCTAACATGGTATTTAGTCAAGTAGAACAAATCTACTTGACTGGTGGTGTCGTGGGGCACACAGCAGCTTTTGGACGTCCTGGAGTCACAGAGTCTACTTTCAGCAGAAATGTCTTCAGGCCCCTGGACAGGCACGGTGAGCAAAGGTGGTCGTTGGAACTCCTTTCTGCGCATCCTGTGCTGCTCCCAGACCAAAATGGTTTTAGACGTACTCAAGACTACATCTTGAACTGAGAATTGAAATCTGCTTTGGTTTAACACTGATGGAGCACCTCCCCTATGAAGACAGGCTGAGACAGCTGGGGTTGTTCAGCCTGGAGAAGAGAAGGCTCCGGGGACACCTCATAGCAGCCTACCAATATCTGAAGGGAGCCTCCAGGAGAGCCGGAGAGGGACTCTTTGTCAGGAGATGTAGTGACAGGACAAGGGGTAATGGTTTTAAATTGGAAGAGGGGAGATTTAGATGAGATATTAGGAGGAAATTCTTTCCTGTGAGGGTGGTGAAGCACTGGAACAGGTTGCCCAGGGAAGTTGTGGCTGCCCCATCCCTGGAAGTGTTTAAGGCCAGGCTGGATGGGGCTTTGAGCAACCTGCTCTAGTGGGAGGTGTCCCTGCCCACGGCAGGGGGGTTGGAACTCAATGATCTCTAAGGTCCCTTCCAACTCTAACCATTCTATGATTCTATGATGTAATGTTTCTAAGGCAATTTCAAACCACCCTCAGATGTGGTAACACCTCCCTCTAAATAAACTTCATCCCTACTTGGGGTAGGAAGACTGTCGAAATTACTTTCCAGTGTTTATTTCAGCCTTATTTCTTATGGTTCAAAGCATACTGAAGGAGACTATGCTCATGTGCTGCTGAAAGTAACTCTGAGAAATTTCAGACATAGATTCTTGCAAGAGAAAAGCCTCTTGCAAGGATTTTTCTTTTCCATGTTTACAGTTTGAGACAAGATGCCTACAGTTTGGATCAATCAGGTTTCGTGGGTTCTTTTTCTTATAAAGTATTAGTTACTTCTTAATAAAAGAAAGGGGTTTAAGCCATATCTCACTGACTTTTGAAAATATGGACTAAAGCACTGGTTTTGCTACAACAACATGGCCAGGAAGTTTGCTACTACAGTGTCTCCAACCAAACCTGATCACTAATAATGATGTATTTAAAAATTAGAAAACTGACTGCAGAAAAAAAGGTCTTTAAAGACTGCTTATGTTGCCCACAGATACTGATTCTGGAAAACCAGAGGTCTGCTTTAAAGCTAAAAATGCAATCAGCCTAATTTCAGCATTTTAAGCATCAGGACCACCCTTCTAACATAAATAAAGTGTCCTACTTATTCTACTCTAACCAGGAAGAAACTCCTCTTCGCTGTCCTACCTTTTCCAGCTGACCTTAGACAAGGACATATCAACCATCGAGATCTCGTTTAATTTTATATCCTCAGTTAATCTCTCGCTGTTTTACAGAGTAACCTCGGTGTTTGGTGAACACGCAGTAAGTCACCGTGGGACTCTTGGTTCAGTCAGATGGTCTCTGTTAGGAAAAGCTGAAAGAATCCTTATTCCCTACATTTATTTCAGACCTCAAGTATCTCTTACGAATTCAAGTCCAAATACATTTACTGTTGTGTTCTGTGATTTATGAACTCCTCTGTATCCAGAAAAGTCACATATGTACCAATATATTGGTGGCCAATTTTTATTGTCTATAACCGCCTGTCTTTAATACAAACTATTTTTAAAGCTTAAGAAATTGCTTCATTTTTAACTGCTTTCACCTGCTTCTACTTTGGTCTTACACCATATGTTTTAGATCTTTTATTCTCTCTCCTGTTCAGCATTCTGCCATATCCCAAATTATATTAAAGTCTCAAAGTTTAATCTCTCCTTCAGAAAGCTCTTTAGGGAAGAAGTCAGTAAAATAATGATTTTTTTTTTTTTTTTTTTTTTTTTTTTTTTTTTTTTTTACGCATGACATCTAACTGTTTTCCACAGGCTGGAAGTGTGTCACAATTTAAATAGCGTATTACATCCCATTTAGCACATCTAAGGAAAATTCCAAATCTAGTTTGGAATTGTGTTAGATAATCTTAATTTTCAAAGCGATGCAAAAGTTCAAGGACCCCTAATATTTGTAGCTTTGCACGCTAAATTAACCGTGAGGACATTTATGTTTTAAGAACACTTAATTATCCATTATTCAACTGGAGATCAGAAACTTAGTCCAATGACTAAATGAAGCTGATACCACTATATCCCTGGAGGTGTTCAAGGCCAGGTTGGACGGGGCTTTGAGCAACCTGGTCTAGGGGGAGGTGGCCCTGCCCTTGGCAGGGGGGTTGGATGAGATGATCTTTAAGGTCCCTTCCAACCCAAATCATTCTATGATTCTATATTTTTCACATTACCATATTTGCTGTACTTTTGCTTCCTGCCCAACTGCACCCACCGAATTTGTCAGAATAAACTTGACGTGGCTTTTTCCTTCCCTTCTTATTTCCAAGGAGAGCAAGAAGAATGGTTGCGGGGAGATGACAGTAGAGCAGACTTGGCAGAACGCAGCCGAAACCCAATTATTCACTATTATACAGATAAAGAACCGATGTAATTTCTGTGACTGTAACGGTCACTGTTGTGATAGTGGAGAGTCATCCATCAGATCTAGGGAACGACTGTGCCTCACACAGCATGACCAAAAAATAGGGCAGTTTAGAAAATGATGAATTTCAAGCTTAAGCCCATGGATAGGACACAGTATGAGGATAGAACTAAACAGCCCAACCCAGATAAGATAAAAACCTGAAAAAGTCACAAGTTCTTGCTTGATACAACTGAAGTATGAGGAGTGTACAAGACCAAGGTTTAAATATTTACTGAAGTTTGATATATTTCAATGTCAGCCCCTTTTGGGGGGCTGCAAGAGGGGCAGGCAGGGGAGGAAGGAGCTAGCATTTTCCCTCCAACTGAACCACATCCTGTTTGCTCACTGTAAAGGAATGTTGGATCCAGAGGAGAAAGCTCAGCTGTTGAAAAGTGCTAGGACTTCTCTCAATCAGAAACCTTGAAAGCCTTTTAAGTGAGAAGGACGACCATTGTCCAGACAGGTGACTTCAAATGACTATTCCCTGGGACACTTTGAATCAAGCACTGGGAAAAGTAGGCTGCTAAAGAGCAGCTGAGGGAGCTGGGGGTGTTCAGCCTGGAGAAAAGGAGGCTGAGGGGAGACCTTCTCGCTCTCTCCAACTCCCTGAAAGGAGGGTGTAGCCAGGGGGGGTCGGTCTCTTCTCCCAAGGAACTCATGACAGGACAAAAGTAAATGGTCTCAAGTTGCACCAGGGGAGGTTTAGGATGGATATTAGGAAAAATTTCTTACCCGAAAGGGTTATCAAGCTTTGGAACAGCCTGCCCAGAGAAGTGGTGGAGTCACAATCCTTGGAAGTATTTAAAAGCCAGGCAGACGTGGTGCTGAGGGACATGGTTTAGTGGTGCCCTTGGCAGTGCTGGGTTGATGGTTGGACTCGATGATCTAAAAGATCCCTTCCAACCTCGACAATTCTATGATTCTATGACATCAAAATACCCAGCACTTTCAACCTCTTAAGCACTTCACCAGAAGACCCAAGGCTCAAGAAACTTTGGCTGCACAGCTTCAAAACCCGTTTCCTTCTCAGATAAGCTGGACCATAGTTGTATCAACTTCAGAGCAGAGACTGGCACAGATCTTAATAGCAGACTCATGGAGCTGAATTCTTTTCGAAAGTAACACAATTAAAGTGTGATAGTATGAAACTGCCTTCACCACCAGATTTCTCAACTCTAGAGATGCACAACAGAGCACTTTGGGTCCTTTACAGATCAAGCTACCAGTTGATGGTGGAGGCCACAAACTGACCTTAGTGTGACTACTAGCCTACCAACAGTCAGCATGATTGGAAAAAGTTCTAAACGAAAAAATAAGATCCCCACCTGGTGAGCAATACTGAAATCAAATGAAAAAGCAGAAAAAAAAAGGATTACAAGTATGCACTTTGCTTTGTTAGAGATGAGATTAAGACATGAATATGAATCACAAATCACGACTGAATTCAGATTTGATTACTATATGGTTTTTTAGTTTCTACTTGAGAGAAAAAGCTATACTTGTAAAACAAACTTGATGACAAAAATACAGACTGCCAAGGGAAGAAAAGCATATCCCCATTCAAGCTTTACACAATACAGAGATAATTAGTTTACTGGGAAAGGAAAACATATTGGCAGTTTAACTTTATGGAGCATATTTTCAAAATGCCTATCAGAATAGCTCAACACGAAGATAATCGAAAGCAGAAGCGCTGCCATCTTTCTATTAAGGAGTGTAACTGCTGTGACCTTAGCTTTTGGAGAATGTACAATAGCTTCAATATGTACAGGCTGTAGAGAGGAAGAGAAAGCAGAGACCCCGATTACGAAAGTCAGGCAGTTCTCGATAAGGCAAGAGGGTATCGTTCTACTAGTTCAGCAAATAACGCTTTCAAACACCTCCCAGCCACAGCCAGCAATAACAGAATCACAGAATGATATGAGGTTGGAAGGGACCTCTGGAGATCATCTAGTCCAACCCCCCTGCCAAAGCAGGTCCACCCAGAGCAGGTTGCACAGGAACATGTCCAGGCAGGTTTGAATGTCTCCAGAGAAGGAGACCCCACCACTTCTCTGGGCAGCCTCTTCCAGGGCTCTGCCACCCTCACAGGAAAGAAGTTCCTCCTCATGTTTAGGTGGAACTTCTTATGTTCAAGTTTGTGCCTGTTACCTCTTGTTCTGTCACTGGGCACCACTGAAAAAAGACTGGCCCCATCCTCCTGACACCCACCCTTTAAGTATTTATAAGCATTGATCAGATCCCCCCTCAGTCTTCTCTTCTCCAGACTAAAAAGACCCAAGTCCCTCAGCCTCTCCTCGTAGGGGAGATGCTTCAGGCCCCTCATCATCTTTGCAGCCCTCTGCTGTACCCTCTCCAGCAGTTCCCTGTCCTTCTGGAGCTGGGGAGCCCAGAACTGGACACAGTGCTCCACAGTACTCACCAGGGCAGAGCAGAGGGGCAGGGTGACCTCCCTCGACCTGCTGGTCACACTCTTCCTGATGTCCCCCAGGATGCCATTGGCTTTCTTGGCCACAAGGGCACATTGCTGGCTCATGGTCATCCTGTTGTCCACCAGGACTCCTAGGTCTTTTTCCTCAGAGCTGCTCTCCAGCAGGTCAGGCCCCAACCTGAGCGATGCTGATGGCTTTCTGTAGATCGGGCATTTCCGTGACATCTTTCAGCTTGAATTCAAGGCTCGCTACACACGTGGCGTGATTGATATCGCAATGCGAGGACTATCTGTAGGGACAACCTCGCTATCAAAGCTTTAAATCTCCCTGCCACCGAAGGATCGTTTTTAACTAGAGGACACTTTCTACAGGTCAAGTCCCTGCTTATTGAAAAATGAAGTAATGTTTTGAAAAATAATCTCACCAGGAGTATAGTATTCCAATGGGAGTAAACGAAGACTAGCGTGTCTTCACAGCAACATTTGTCAGCTGTGGACGTCTGGGGTCAGGGGTCTCATCTACTGCAGTAAACAAAATCTGCTTTCTCAGACCAGCCAGGAGCATGTAAAAGCTTCTAGTTTCCCAGAAATAGTGTTAACAGTATCTAAATTTATTAAAGAACACCTGATCTCATTCTTAATTTATGCACAATAATATTTGCTGACCCAACGAAGCATCGTTTTGGTGATCAAGAATAAAATAAGCCAGGATTCTAGCTAACTATCCTCAAGAATGTGGGACGTAAAAACACAGTTCAAGATAAGTTCATGGCAAAAAGCATTCTTTGAGCAATATAACTGAACACTTAACACACACTCAATCTACCACAGAGAATCAACTTTGCTTTGACAGCTATTAGATTTCTCAACAAACCATCTCCCTCCATCTGATTTAAGTTTGCCAAGATTTCTTCCCAAAGCTGCCATTTTATTATCTCAGCCCAAGTACCAAAGATGATTAAAGACTGCTCGATTGAGTTGGAAGATGTTAATGTCACTGAAAAGTTATTTTTCACTTGCTTGTGTCATGATTTTTCAGCCTGCTTTGTTGCAAGTGGTTTATCTATTACCAGGCACAAAGCAATAACCACCTTCAGCTGGAGCAACTCTACTGCAGCTGAAACTCTGATTTTTTTTCCCTTTTTCAACACAGGAGCAATGCCACAGCAGCGAGGACCAATTTTAAACTGCATTCATTCAACAAATGGTTTCCAAATGCTCCAAAATTATCCTCACGCCTGTTTAGCAACACTTATCTCCACCTATTTGCAAATATAGCTTATCACATTTAAAAGAACTGAAAGACAACACATTGAGAAAGGTAATTTGGAAGCAGTCTTGTAGCAGAACTGGCTTTGATACAAACTTTGCTTTACTCACAGGCCTGAGAAGTGAAACTTCTTACATCAGAACTTCTACCCCTCTGCTCTGCTCTGGGGAGACCCCCCCTCCACTGCTGCCTCCATCCAGCTCTGGGGCCACCAACATCAGAAGGACATGGACCTGCTGGAGTGGAGCCAGAGGAGGCCACAGAGATGATTCAAGGGCTGGAGCCCCTCTGCTGTGAGGACAGGCTGAGAGAGTTGGGGGGGTTCAGCCTGGAGAAGAGAAGGCTCCAGGGAGACCTTAGAGCCCCTTCCAGTCCCTAAAGGGACTCCAGGAAAGCTGGGGAGGGACTCTTGATCAGGGAGGGGAGCCATAGGAGGAGGGGGAAGGGTTTGACACTGAAAGAGGGGAGATGGAGATGAGATCTAGGGAAGAAATACTTTCCTGTGAGGGTGGTGAGAGCCTGGCCCAGGTTGCCCAGAGAAGCTGTGGCTGCCCCATCCCTGGAGGGGTTCAAGGCCAGGTTGGACAGGGCTTTGAGCAACCTGGTCTGGTGGGAGGTGTCCATGCCCATGGCAGGGGTCGTTTCTAGAAAATTGCTTCAGGATCAGATGATTGCTTTTAGCTGCAAACACCACCACATTTTGATCCTTTTTTCCATGAGAACTGGAGCAACTGACAGACAACCAGACAACCCAGTGACAACCGGTGTTCAGGCAGGACAAAAAGTAGCACATTTTACAAAATCAAGCAGAAGAGAAGTCATTCCAACCAGCCGCGTCAGGCAACTAATCATGAAACTCCCTACCATTGCTCCTTACGCTCTTCCCACTCTTATGCTACAGAGTGATTTCTTCCAAAATGAAAAACGCAAACAGCTTGCACAGATTTGTCGCAAAACTAGCAAGTACTTCAACTGTTGCTCAATACTGTCACTATATAGAGAAATTCAAGCAGCTAAAGCTATTGGTCCAGAAAAGCAAAAATTAATTTTGTTCTGAATATTTAGTTGTTTCAATCACAAGATAGTTCTGGCAACAAAAGTGCTAAAGTTCAATTCTTCAAGTGTCCCCGATATCTAAACCACAGGTAAATGGCTTCTGAGGTACATAGAAAAATCATGACACAACTGCAAAGAGGTCAGATGCCTTTGAAGGCAGATGTCTAGGACAGCATCGCAGCTGTGTGTGTATCCTTCAACCTGTTGGAGTCTGTATTTGTCAAGCAAGAGTGGAAGAAAAGACCTTAAATCTTTCTATGAACTATCAAATGCCAAGAAAACCAAGGGTCTCTTCCAACCTGGATGATTCTATGATTCTATGATAGTCATCTCAGGTCAACTAATGCCAAATATTCCTGCAAAAAAATACACCAGACTAGATCAGGCCTCTTCCATGACTGCCTAGGGCCTGTTTGGTTTTTTTATTACTTTATTTTTAAACTTTATATGTATTTTTGACCCTTATAACATTACGTAGCAACAAGTTGGGCAGAGAACAACTATAGAACAGCCCAGAAAGCCAACCACATCCTGGGCTGCATCAAAAGAAATGAGGCCAGCAGGGCAAGGGAGGTGATTCTGCCCCTCTGCTCCGCTCTGGTGAGACCCCACCTGGAGACTGTGTCCAGCTTTGGAGTCCTCAACACAGGAAGGACACAGACCTGTTGGAACAGGTCTAGCAGAGGGCCACAAAAATGATCTGAGGGCTGGAGGCCCTCTCCTATGAGGACAGGCTGAGAGAGTTGGGGTTGTTCCGCCTGGAGAAGAGAAGGCTCCGGGGAGACCTTATAATGGCCTTCCAGTACCTGAAGGGGGCTACAGGAGAGATGGTGAGGGGCACTTGGTCAGGGACGGGAGCCATAGGACGAAGGGGAACAGTTTGACACTGAAAGAGGGGAGATTCAGATTAGATATTAGGAAGAAATTCTTTGCTGTGAGGGTGGTGAGAGCCTGGCCCAGGTTGCTCAGAGAAGCCGGAGCTGCCCCATCCCTGGAGGTGTTCAAAGCCAGGTTGGATGGGGCTTTGAGCAATCTGGTCTGGTGGGAGGTGTCCCTGCCCAGGGCAGGGGGTTGGAACCGGGTGATCTTTAAGGTCCTTTCCGACCCAAACGATTCTATGATTCTATAAACACTAATATCTCTACAATTACAAAGCTGTTGTGTGCCACTGGCAGGTATTCTGTACCACATTCGACCTTCAGTAATGCGTGCTGAGTTCTCACCACAGAAGCCTCCTACTTCTTTTGTACACTCAAATTCCGACAAAACAGTAATTGCAGCAGATAAAAGTGAATAGTTCTACAAGAACCTTGAGATGTAAGTGACCTGAATCATCCAAGCAAAGAAATCTGTAGCAGATAAAGTATTTCCCAAACATAACTTACATTCTGAAAGCTCTCAAAATATTTAACCAGCTTATTATAAGGGCATTAAAAAGCTGGTAAAGAAAGTCAAAAGTGAAGTAACATATTTATACTGTATTTAACATTAAAAACAAGCACGTGTACTTATGAAATCGCTCGAGTGAAAAACATAAGTTATTCCCTATTCCCCCAACGTACAAGTTTTAGAAGCTCTTAATATGGATCTCAGGGCAACCTCGCAGTCCAAAAAAAAAAAAGTATGAAGCCAAGTAAAACGTTTAACGTAGTCAATAATCATGATGCTGTGTGTTACAGTAAAGATTTGAGTACAGCAAAAACCTCACTATAATTACTCAACAGTTTATGTCGGAGTTTGAAAAGCTGCTAAAGGACAGCGGACTGAAATACAGACATTTAATAATGCATGTTAATTGCTATGTTCAATCCAGTTTGGAGCAGGTGAGAAACAGGAGCTATTAGTTTAGAAAGAAAACTGCAAATTAAGACATTGGAGGTTTTCCATAGCAACTGAAGTCCTTTGAGAGTTGGTGGGACTGACTTTCCAATAGCTGGGAAGGGAAGACCTCAGGCAGGAGCTAATCCTGAAAAAATCTTGCAGAACACAGGTAAATGGGCCAACAGGGATTCATATACTTAGCTAAACTTTCTCCTTTTTTAGAAATCTATTGTGAAATAAAGTATTAAGTCATGAGGGTTTGGAAGGCGATAGCCTGAAGGACTAAACCTTCCAATCTGTCTCAGACAACAGGAAATTGGTTTAATCTTTATACACCCACACACAGGCAAGCTCTGCTGTTCAAGAAATTTGTCTTCCAGATACAAATGTTCTCGTTTGCTGCCCTTCTGAAAGGGATGCACAGGAAGGAGTGTGATCGTATGCTCAGAGAACTAAACTGAAGCAAAACAGATTAATGTTCTATTAAGTTACCCAGGAAGCATTTGGACAAGTTATTAAAATGGTATCAAAATTAATTTGCAAGACATAATTAGAGAGTCATATTTCATTGTGTCAAAACACGAAGACCTCAGCGAGTTTAACTCTTTAGGCAAATTCCCTCTGGTGTCCTTCCAAAACTCACTGAGCTTCAAAGAGAAATCAGACACTTCCAAGCATCCCAATCCTGTCAACTATGCACAATAAACGCCTTCGGTCTTGATTTGGACTATTAGAAATTAGTGTTAAAATATTATAACATTTTGATTGCCTACCTTGCTCTCTACAACTCCCTGAAAGGAGGGCGTAGCGAAGGGAGCTCAGTCTCTTCTCCCAAGTAACAAGCGATAGGACATGAGGAAACGGCCTCAAGTTGTGCCGGGGAGGTTTAGGATGGAGATTGGGAACAATTTCTACATTGAAAGGGTTATTAAGCCTTGGAAGAGGCTGCCCAGGGAAGTGGTGGAGTCACCATCCCTAGACATGTTTAAAAGCCAGTCAGACGTGGTGCTGAGGGACATGGGTTAGTGGTGGTTTTGTCAGTGTTGGGTTGATGGTTGGACTCGATGATCTGAAAGATCCCTTCCAACCTCGACAATTCTATGATTCTATACGTGCAACGAGAAGAGGAGGGTTTTCCAGGCTTTATGTCAATAGAGACATCTACTTTCCCCAAATACATTTCCCCTCAGCCATTTCCTTTGCTCCCTTTTTCAAACCTTGCACGTGGAAAACCCAAGTTACTGGTGCTAGAAGTCCGACTCCGCGGCCGTCCATACGCGCAGCGGATGAGAGCGCAGCAGCCGGGCTCCCACAGCCGGTCAGAGTCACATTCCTTTGAGTTCTGTGGTTTGCAAGCCACAAAGTGAAGCTTAACCGATAATTGCCGCTATTTTCATATTAGAGCACACAGGTGCAAAGACAGCGGGAAAACAGGCCAAGTGCCAAAAGGCAGGAGAAGGCATTCAGAGAGTGAATTTAAGGACAGCAAGTTGTTTCCTAGTAGCACAACAATAACACCGGTGCAGCTACATGTTGAAAGACAAAGATTACAGAACAAATTTAAAACTCTTCATTGAATATTATGTTAATTTACAGTACATAACAGTTTACAGTGCTTTTCCGAATCGTTAAAATCCTCTGCGTTAAAGAAAGCTATTTATTTTCTCATGTTTATCAACCGCTACTCCAGTACTGGCAGAAACTCCTCAGTGAAGCTACGCATTTGCTATCTGCAGTTTATTCCCACAGCCAGCAGCAGAACACGAAAGGAAAATTTTCCAACAGCAGCCAAAACTTACCTATAAATCACACTTTTTAAGTTTTTCTATCGTTATTAGAAGCCAAATCAATAGTATACATGTGCCAACAGACGTAGAATGACAAAGCTGAACTACCCTATTAGATCAGATACTCCATCTACACTATTAGATCAGATACTCTATTAGATTAGAAGTGTGGCCAGCAGGTCGCAGGAGGTGATTCTACCCTTCTACTCTGTGCTCGTGAGACCCCACCTGGAATACTGTGTCCAGCTTTGGAGTCCTCAACACAGGAAGGACATGGACCTGTTGGAACGGGTCCAGCAGAGGGCCACAAAGATGATCAGAGGGATGGAGCACCTCCCCTATGAAGACAGGCTGAGAGAGCTGGGGTTGTTCAGCCTGGAGAAGAGAAGGCTCCAGGGACACCTCATAGCAGCCTACCAATATCTGAAGGGAGCCTCCAGGAGAGCCGGAGAAGGATTCTTTGTCAGGAGATGTAGTGACAGGACAAGGGGTAATGGTTTTAAATTGGAAGAGGGGAGATTTAGATGAGATATTAGGAGGAAATTCTTTCCTGTGAGGGTGGTGAAGCACTGGAACAGGTTGCCCAGGGAAGTTGTGGCTGCCCCATCCCTGGAAGTGTTTAAGGCCAGGCTGGATGGGGCGTTGAGCAACCTGCTCTAGTGGGAGTTGTCCCTGCCCATGGCAGGGGGGTTGGAACTAGATGATCTCTAAGGTCGCTTCCAACTCTAACCATTCTATGATTCTATGATTAAATATTAGGAAGAAATTTTTCACTGTGGGGGTGGTGAGACACTGGAACAGGTTGCCCAGAGAAGCTGTGGCTGCCCCATCCTTGGAGAGGTCCAAGGCCAGGTTGGACAGGGCTTTGAGCAACCTGGTCTGGTGGGAGGTGTCCCTGTCCAGGCTGGAACTGGATGATCTTTAAGGTCCCTTCCAACCTGAACCATTCTATGATTCTATCACAGAATTCCAACACGAGAAACTCAAACAACTGTCCCATGGCTCCTGAAAGCAGTAACAAGTAACTCCAAACTCCGTGTCACTTCAGACTACCCAAAACTGTTCACATGGTTTTTTTGTTCTTGTTGATTTGTTGTTTTGAAGAAAGCAGATTGGCTTATTTTTGACATACTTACTCTCTCTCTTTTTCTGTCAGTTTGTCGTTGATATTATCTTTGATTGTAGACCGAGAGCCCTTGTGAATTATAGGATACCTGAGTGGCACTTGTAAGAAGTAGGATATCATCGAAACCAAGTGAGCGGTGTAGCCCAGGGCAACAGCAATGCTTCCATCATCTTTTGCTGTGAATAACAAAAAGAAAAAAATCCATCAGTTAATCCATTAGATCTCACCGCAGGCTCAGCACAAGTTCATCCATATTGCTTAGAGAACGATACAATTAATGAAGTTATCAGAAGTTCTAACTTAAGAATAGGTGCAAGTCTGAAATAAATCTCAATTTTACAATTGTTTACAGCTCACTATATTTGCCTCTTTCATTAAAGGGCAACTTAAAATGGGAGATGACTTGTTCTCCTTCCGATTTTACACTTTCAAAGCTCAAAGCTCCTCTTCTCAACATTTGGCTGGATGGGGAAGGGTAAAGTAAAGATGGGAAAAGCGAAACAAAATTCCCAAGACAAAATTCAAGTCTTAAACTTTCTGCGTTTCTCTGGACGTAGCTGACATGTACGAGCGGGGTCAGGGAAAAGCTGCATTCCTCCCGAACTGTATTCATTAGTGAGATCAGTTGGAGAGACACCGACCCCAGGGTACGAACTCTCTTCTCTGCCAATAACTGGAAGAACTTGGATTAACCCATTGTTTTAAAGTATCATTTTCAATTTGACGTTTAAGGTTTCAACCATAAAGCTTCACCTGCCGGGAAAACACATGGGTCTCAAAATTCAAATTCCATCCTTTAGCCATGTAAGGGCTTTTCCTTTCTGTTTTCTGTATTTTTCCTATTTGTAAGTGAACACACCAAAACCAACAACATGAGAGAAGTATCTCTTCTGAGGCACAATGGAGCCCCAGAAAATCAACTAAACAGAGGACCTTAGAAGAAAGCCGATAACGATGTTCAACAACTACTAAAACATACTGAGCTCTATTAGAACACAACACAATATATGGATTTAAAAGTTATACCCCTTTCGAAAAGGATTTTGTAAAAAGTCTTGTTTGCAGCAAAATTGGCTCTTCTGGGAATAAAACATTTTTTTAAAATAGTAATATTTACTAAGTGTCTGCAATTACATACATGTCAGAAGTTGGTTTTCAAATTTAGCTGCGTATCTCACAAAGTTGAACGCTTAGTACTTCTTCCTCATAATACAATATTTCTAAAGACTTTGATAAAGAATTAGTAATTCTTCGGTAAGAAATTAATGCACACCACTGATTTATCAAGAATTACCAAACTGAGTTCACTACCACATTTAGTGCAGTCAGGAAAACAAAGCAATAGACTGATTTTTGTCGTATTGACAAACTGATTTGTTTTAAAGACTAATCCTCCATTACTCTAGCATCCAATATGCACGTTGTTAGCACAAGTTAATTCCTATGGGATGGCCTTAAAAGAGTTAGACAATTGATTTGAGGTTTTTGCCCAAGAAACCACATGCCCTGCAGAGTGAGCGAGTGGTGGGAGCAAGAAACTCTGGAAGATTTTAATGAATTCACATCAAACGTTTGTAGATGATGGGTTTTTGCAAGTGTTGCGTTGATGGTTGGACTTGACGATCTGAAAGGTCCCTTCCAACCTAGACAATTTTATGATTCTATGAAAGCTTGTAGTTACCTGTACAACAGTTATACAGACAGGCATATTATATATTTACTTCTGCAATAGGACGACTGTAGACAGTTAAAGTAGAAGCTGACTTGGAAAACACACCATATTATCAGCCAGCTTTAAAGTCTTACTTATACAAGATATTTATTTGGTAAGTTCACCAGCAACTCCAACAAACTGAACGGGGATCCGTGAACGTTTCCCCATCGAGATTTATGGGCTGAAAATAGCCACAATGGAATTTTAGACACAAATATTTTCCAGAGTGACTAAGTTTGGAAGGCACCTCTGGAAACTGTGTAGTCCAAGCCCCTTGCTGAGAGCAGGGTGAGCTACAGCAGGTCGCCCAGGACTGTGGCCAGTTGGGTTTGGAGAATCCCCACGGATGGAGGCTCCGAAGCCTTCTCCAGGCAACCTCTTCCAGAGCTCCAGTACCAAGTCATAGAATATTTTTCTAATAGTCAACAGTAACTTCCTGTTACTGTTACTGTGTATAAGAATAAATAATGCAAAGGTTTTCTTCTAATCTAGACCTTTCCAGTGAGATATTTGGATCCTAAGCCATTGCTATCGGTTTATTTATTTTTTTTACTTTACTTAGAAGCAGTGTCAACGGTAACAACTAAATTAAGAATATCCAGCTACCTTGAAAGTCTTCAGAATTAGGAAGCTTGACTCCGCAAACAAAGTAATCCTTTTGATCATTCTGTAAGTTTAAAAATCAACAACGGGAAGTGAGAATGCAACAATAACATCCAAAAAACCCAGAAATCTGCATAAAATCCAATGACAACAAATAATTTTTGTAAAAATCCAAAAAGCTAAATATTCAATGGAGAGAGACTTCGACGTAGTGTTTTAAACCACATTTCACGTAATTCAGAAATAAACACAGCTTTTTTTAAAGAAGGAAGAGCTTCATCTTAATTCACTATAAAGGTTTTGGAGCTCAGTATTTTGACATCTGTTTATGTGCATTCCATTAAAGTTCAACTAACCCTCTCTCAGAGTTATTTCATATAATTGTAAATAAAATGGAAAGTATCCATTAAATTACAGCTACAGCCATTCTGCTTTTATAGTGGAGGCTATTTGAGAGATGCTGGCGTAAGTCCTCTCCCCATGAGGTTTGCAGTCTAAGGACCAAAACCAAGAAAAAGCTGGAAAAAACCAGCATGAGTGAAGAGCAAGTTTCCCCACAAATAAAACATGAGATTTGCTCGTAGTGCAATAAATGGGAAGTTCATTTCAATTCAAGCAGATTTTTAGAACCTTAAAAACATACCAGATCAATAGGGTAGATATAGGACAGCTCCGATAGCAATTGCTTGCATCGAATAGTCTGCTGGGCGTTTGTCTTCAAAAACAGTTCTCTTTGGGGAAAGAGATCCCAAAACCATTAGTTTCTTTAAAAGCTTTAAAGGTATCAAAGCCCACATACCCCTTCCGCATCTTCCCAAGTATCACCTCCCCTCCCCTAGGAGCTAGGAAATTTCAGAGACAACTACAGAAGAGAAAAATAACTTTTCACATTCAGTTGTACCTTGTATTATAGACATATTTTGACTATGACAATTAAGTATTAAAAAGCTGTGTTTCACCAAAACGGACTTAAAAGCCCTATCACAGTCTACACGTGCCACTGAGCATCTGTTTTCTTCTCTTCTAGACCTCCCACTGTTAATTGTCGCTTTAGATATCTACAAATAGGAGCGGAGATGGCTTAACAGAAGTTTTGGGGCGACATTAGGGAGAATTTGGTGCCAGGAGTTCCCCTTCAAACAGCCTAATCTAAAGACTGTTATTTCCTTTCCTATTCCAGAAAAAGAATAGCTCCTTTTACCTCTTAGCAGTGCATTCCTTTCTTAATTCATGCAGGGAATCGTTATGCTCTTGAAGTTTCTGGTTTTCAGTCTCAAACACATTTTCTAAACAACGTAAGGAATCAGAAAAAAAATTACTAACAAGTATTTTCTCAGTTATCTGAATTTTAAAAGTAGATACTGACACAAACATTGGCAAAAATTCTCCATTTACCCCTAGATGTCCATTTGGCACGTTATGCTGCCAAACTCAGGGATGACAGCACAGGAGGAACACAAGTCTTCATGCATTATCCACCATTCTGGTCCAGGTTGCCCAGAGAAGCTGTGGCTGCCCCATCCCTGAAGGGGTTCAAGGCCAGGTTGGACAGGGCTTTGAGCAACCTGGTCTGGTGGGAGGTGTCCCTGCCCAGGGCAGGGCATTGGAACGAGATGGTCTTTAAGGTTCCTTCCAACCTGAACCACTCTGTGATTCACCAGCCAAATGCAATCAATGAAACCTCCTTCTCCTTTAATACCCATTCCCCTCATGTCCACATTTGAGGAATAATTCAGTTAAGGCATATTAATACTTGCATAATCAGATTTAAGTAAATGGCAAAAAACCTCATCTTTAATAGTGATTTAGACTCAATTAGGTATTAACAAAAAAATAAAGAAAAATAAAAAGTCCTGCAACAAGATCAAACATCCCTGTAGCTTGGTTGCTTGTGAGCTCTGAAGAGACAGTGATAAAGCATTTTACTATAGGACACTTCTCCAGTAAAACAAAATACTAAGAAGACTGAGAATTTCACCTTTCACCTATGTAATAAGCTATTAAGAGGGATTTTTGTCTTCTAACACTTAAAATTAGATTCTAATCACAGGTACAATAACATCCCTCATGACATTATAACATGCCTGCATCAAGACACTGTTTACTGCATTACAGTGCAGCTCTTCTGATTTTCTCATCAATTTTTAATTAAGCACAGCTTTAAGATTGCTTGAGAGAGGTGTCATAGTAAGAAGTTATTTAGAGACAGGATACCAGGAACTGCTGTCCCGGATTCAGTGTAACACAGATGGGGAAGAGATTATATCTGGCTGCAAACTTCAGATAAAGAAAAACACAAACATTAGAGCCAGACCAAAATAAAACACCTTAATTTTGGTCAGCATGATCACAAACTAAGGCTGCTATTCTTCTGATCAGCAGATTATGAGTGATATATGTGCATGATCTATGCAGATTATGATCTGCAATAGAAGCAGTAACGATTCCACACATACCTCTGTCATGCAAAGTATTTTTCTCCTTATGCAACAAGGCTACTTCTTGACCGAGGGCCTTCTTCTGCCTCTCCAGTTCATTACGTAGCACCAGGATCTTCAACTGTAAACATTCACTCTCCTTTTTCTAGTGGAATTAAAACAGATTTAAAAAAAAATAAAATGTAAGTTTTTCTGCATACAAGCAGTTCCATAAAAAGAATGATAGAAGGGACGGGCAAGACTGGTGGCTGCCAAACAAAAGGTTGAGCTCATAGATTACCACAGGCAATAGATTACCAAAAATCCTAATTATTTTGCTGTTTTGGAAGGGGAGAAACTCAGCTGTGTCCCACAGCGCTTGTTCCTCCTGGGGGATGTATCTCCTCTCCTCTGCTCAGTGATACAGCCTGGCCCAGGGCAGGAATTTGGGGAGGAAGGAGAGGTGGGAGGAAGCTTCTGCACGACAAGCACGTAGAGATTGAGCAGCACAACGAGCATTCGGTCCCTGGCAAAGGCTTCGGCACCGAGAGGGAAGATGAGCAATGAGGAGTCGCTACTAAATTTGAACTTGGAAAAAGGTTGGAAAGGTCTTAGCTGCACTATTAGATTCAATTCCCAGACTTAGAGCCATGAGGGGAAAAAAGGGATAGAAAAGGAAAGAATACATAGCAGGGAGCAGGTTACATCATTACACACAATTATATCTGAAGGATCCCTTCTTTAAACATTTCAGGATTTGTCCTGTACCTTCTCTAAATCTATTCCTGTGCTTAAAAAGAATCTGTTTTTTCTTTGACGCACTGTCTCCACTAAGAAATTGTGCTGCCGTGTGCTTAGCGAAGCAGGAATTTCTATTAGAAGTGATGCTTTTTGTTGGTGGCGGTTTGGGTATTTTGTTGATTTGGTTTTTTTCTTTTAAACAAAGGAATACCTACCACATTTAATATATACTTGTCGAGAATAATTGGAGACATTCAAAACAGAAAAGAGAAGTTACATCCCTTCAGTCTAACCACCCCCTGATAGAATTCAAAGCCTCATGGGGCAGTCAGAGGTACTTGTGAGTCTTGTGCAAGTACTACGAGACACTGTCACTTTGTGTAACTCACTTTCACTTTTTCAGGCAGTTAATGGAAATAACGTTATGAAAAAGTCAGGTCTTGTTGAACTCTTCCCTCCACTTCGTATTTGCTTCAATTACACATATATGCTCCACCTTCTGGTTCAAGACTCCAGCAGGAAACATGACTCAATTATTAAGGAATGAAACCATAGTTGACACATTTATAAAGCAGAATGGAAGCCCAACAAGAGTTTCCACTATTAAACAAAGGAAAAGAAAAATAAATAATCATTTTCTTATACCATAGAATCACAGAATCACAGAATATTTTTGGTTGGATGGGACCTTTGAGATCATCGAGTCCATGGGTTGCTAAGAAGTTGCATCAACCTTCCAGTACCTAAAAGGCCTACAGGAGAGATGGGGAGGGACTCTTGATCAGGGAGGGGAGAGATAGCAGGAAGGGTTTTAAACTGAAAGAGAGGAGATTTAGATTATATCTCAGGAAGAAATTTTCTTTGCTGTGAGGGTGGTGAGACCCTGGCCCAGGTTGCCCAGAGAAGCTGTGGCTGCCCCATCCCTGGAGGGGTTCAAGGTCAGGCTGCATGGGGCTTTGAGCAACCTGGTCTAGTGGGAGGTGTCCCGGCCCATGACAGGTAGATTGGAACTCTGTGATCTTTGGGATCCCTTGCAACCCAAACCATTCTATGATTCTGTGATCACATATACAATCATTGCCATTTTAGTGTTCTTCATAGAGTTTCGTTCACGTGTATTTATAAAGGAAAAGCCTTTGCATAAAGGGACAAGGATATCCATAACTAAAAAAAACCCAGATGGTTAAAAACCTTCTAATAGCCAAGATACCAGCAGAAGGTAAAGCAGCTCTGGGCTGGAGTCACTCATAGGGGATGTTATGTTGCCCCTTAAGGGAGCTGGGTAGACATAGTGCTCAGAGATATGATTTAGTGATGGTTTTTGTCAGTGTTAGGTTGATGGTTGGACTCGATGATCTGAAAGGTCCCTTCCAACCTCGACAGTTCTATGATTCTATGGAGCCCTGTAATTAGAGTGGGGAAAAAAACTCCCATATTTCCATTTTGTCAAACCTTTAAACCAGTTTGGTGCTTTTGGAAATTAGCTGTGTACTCTCCAGCCAGAATCTACCTTAAAGTAATAAAGTAACTTCACATCACAAGCTTGCCCTTTCCTATACAAAGCACCAGACACGTGCCAGTACCAACGTAACGAAGTCACCATGAGCCACTCTTGTTCTGTCAACTCCCTGCTTTGAAATGAGCTCAGCCTTTCCAGGCAGAAAGCAGAAATTAGCACCGATATTTTTTTTTTGGAGAGGGGAAGAGGACAGGCAAAACAAACTGTCAAAAGCTATTGCAAGATCTAATACAATTCCTGCTTAAAATGAATGTGTCATTTGAGTGACAGATTTTGCATCAGTTCTATTCACCCAAAGGGAGCGGGGGCAAGAAGATACAGCCAGTAGATTCACCCCACTCTAAATCCACCGCAGGTTCCTGTCAAGATTTATCTAGATCATTAAAAGTTTATTTTTCCTGATAAACCTCTTTCATGCACTGTGCAGTGTTTATGCTTTTACAGCATAAAAGCAATTCTACAAAATAAAGGTAAAAACAGGGTAAGAAATCTCTCAATCTGAGTCACACACACAAATCCAAAATCCATTATTACACTTCTGAGATGAGTTCCAATTTGAAAGGACAGGTTTAGATAAAGATTTCAAGTTCAAGTGTTAAAAACCCAAGCTTGCGGTCAAGACCTCAGCGAGATGCTTTGGCAAATCTGTAGAATATGGTTTTAAGTAATCAAACTTACCAGTTCATTGCTTGTAGATGTACATCTCAGCTTTTCTTCAATCTCCCTTCCTATTTTCTGAACAGTTACCTGAGTCTGTTTAATTGCACACTGGGCTCTGTGAAGCCTGGAAAGAAAAGAGAAGTTACAGCTGTATTAAAGGTCCTAATGATGAATGAACCAGCCTTCTCAAACCCAGTGGAGATAATATGGATTCAGATTGTCAGCTTCTGTTGTGAAATGGAACATTAGGAGAGGAATCATAAGTTTTACAGGATATAAACGAGCATCCAATGCAAACCAACAAGTCTCTAAATTTGGTCTCTGAATAAACAGGTCCAGGAAGGACATGGACCTGTTGAAACGGGTCCAGCAGAGGGCCACGAAGATGATCAGAGGGATGGAGCACCTCCCCTATGAAGACAGGCTGAGAGAGCTGGGGTTGTTCAGCCTGGAGAAGAGAAGGCTCCGGGGGAGACCTCATAGCAGCCTTCCAATATCTGAAGGGAGCCTCCAGGAGAGCCGGAGAGGGACTCTTTGTCAGGAGATGTAGTGACAGGACAAGGGGTAATGGTTTTAAATTGGAAGAGGGGAGATTGAGATGAGATATTAGGAGGAAATTCTTTTCTGTGAGGGTGGTGAAGCACTGGAACAGGTTGCCCAGGGAAGTTGTGGATGCCCCATCCCTGGAAGTGTTTAAGGCCAGGGCTGGATGGGGCTTTGAGCAACCTGGTCTAGTGGGAGGTGTCCCTGCCCAAGGCAGTTGGAACTCGATGGATCTTTAAGGTCCCTTCCAACTCTAACCATTCTATGATTCGATCAAGTACCAAATGTCCTTTTCATTTGTTAAATTCAATAGATGCTGATAAGACAAAGCTGTAGGTGAAAAGGCAGGTAATTGTAAGTACATCATGTAACAATTATTAAGTCATAACACAGTTAAGATCAAGATACAAACAACAGTTACCGTAGTCCAGCTTTAAAAAAAGTGCAACTATCATTCAAGTAACACACACCTACCCAGGTCAAGAGCATGAACCACCCTTCAGTATCCCCAAATATGGACCCTTCTGTAACAAAAACATGGGTTTCTTAATGGAATTACACTTGAAGCGTGAAAAAGATGATGAGTTTCTGTTCATTCACCCCGGCTTCAGGGTGAAGAGGAAAAATTGACTATTTGCCGTATTTATTGGGGGAGAAAAAAAACAGGCAAGGGAAAGCAATGGCAAAAACAGGTCTAAGGGGTGTTAACATCTGTCTTTGAATTAACATGGAGTGGAAATAAACATTTATTAGAAAAAAAAAATCAGAGCTGGTCCGCAGCCATAGACTCTGTCTTTTCAGGTGTGCTTACTTTTCCCATTTGTAGTTTCACAACTAACGGCTTCTCCTTGTGTAAGGACACTCTTCAGGCAGCCCTGCTGCTGGGGTGACCACCTCACTCGACTGAGGTCTAGTTGGAATAGCAGAACTACGGTCAGAACTACTGTATGACGTTAGTGCTCTGCCAGGCAAACATAACGAAAATACCCGCTTCAGTGCATCCTGTAATGACCGTCTCTGCTTTGCCAAAATTAAAAATCGCTGCCTCGTCATCGGAATGCTTAATTTTACTAAAGCAAGGCTACGATTTGCTGTGAGCCAAGGACCAAAGCACCAGAGCACACAGAAGAGGCTACTCAGCTCCTTCCTTTTACATTCTCTAAACTCTTCCAGATTAATAAGGAATTGATGGACACAAACTTGAACACAGGCAGTTCCATCTAAATGTGAGGAGGAACTTCTTTCCTTTGAGGGTGGCCAAGCCCTGGAACAGGCTGCCCAGAGAAGTGGTGGAGTCTTTGTCTCTGGAGACATTCAAAACCTGCCTGGATGCGTTCCTGTCTAACCTGTTCTAGGTAGACCTGCTTTGGCAGGGGGTTGGACTAGATGATCTCCAGGGGTCCCATCCAATCTCCACCATTCTGTGAGGCACTGCTATTTAAAGTTCTTGGCTAACAGGTTTTAATAGTTTGCATGCAGCTAAACCAAGACAACCAGGCTACATCCTCCAAGTACGAGCAACCAGAAAGCACTACTCCTTCTCACACCATCTTCCCTCAACATCCCATCTCAACCCAGCAGCTCACGTTACACATTGGTCAATCAGTGCAAGACAGTGCCTAAACCACCCAGCCCAGCAGAGAGATACGGGGAGAGTATCTCCTATAAGTGTTTATTTCCTATTGGAAACTACTACCGCCCACCATTAGCTATGTAACATAGGATTACACAGGTCAAAGTCAAGGTTTGCTGACCATCCTGAACATCATTCAGAGCTCTGCTCTCAGGTTTAATTTTCCTACTTCAACAGTTTCCAACCTGCCTCTTTCCAAAAGTCTGCAACATTTTCTTTCCAGATATAAGAAAGCCTTACTCAAAGCTAAAACTTGTAAGTAGAGAGTAATAACTGAGTGGCGTTTCCCTTTCTCTCCCCTTCATCTAATTTTATACTGAAAGAACATTCTTGATTTAGTTTGGTAGGCGATTAAGAAAGAAATTCTACAAGTATTCACATCATACTATGTAGATAGCAAAATCTGGCTGCTGAAAAGCATTTTACTCTTTGAAAAACTAATGATGAAACTGGTAAATCATTGGAAGGGTCATTTGTCATGCAGGTTCCTCACAGTGATCCTCAACCTGCAAATTTTGTAACAGCTTAAAGTTCTTCTGCCCGTGCCCAAGTATAAGGGACAAACATAGAAACATAGAATGGTTTGGGTTGGAAGGGACGCCAAAGATCATTGAGTTCCAACCCCCCTGCCATGGGCAGGGACACCTCCCACCAGACCAGGTTGCTCAAAGCCCTGTCCAACCTGGCCTTGAACCCTTCCAGGGATGGGGCAGCCACCGCTTCTCTGGGCAACCTGGGCCAGTGTCTCAGCACCCTCACAGCAAAGAATTTCTTCCTGATCTAAATCTCCCCTCTCTCAGTTTAATTATTCAACTGACTTCTCAAACCATTACATATCTTAGGAAACTTCTTCCATTTGGTGAATCCATTTCTAAAGGTTTATTCCTATGAAGACTCCTATCCAGAATAATTCAGCAATCAAGTCTGGTTTTAATAAGAAACCATTTTCTTTTTAAGCCAAACATCATCCAGGCATTTCTTACAACATAAAAAAAACCCTAGAGTTAAACTTGGCTGCCTCGATGCCAAAATAGTGCCATTTACATTGAGACAACCAGTATCAGCAACTTTTCTTTCTTGCAGTCCCAGTATGTTCACCGCTGTTCCAAGAACTTTAAAATGGTAACAGTTAAGATCATGACCACATCCAAAGTTAAGCCTTCCAAGATTTTAGAGACTTCATGTCACAAAAGCAGCAACTATCAACAGAAATCTCCTTTTCCCAGCCAAAAAAAAAAGCCCCCATGTGGAAATCTTTGGTCATCCAACACGGGGAATACAAACTAAGCCATAAGAACATCAGCATGGGAATTTTGTCCATCATTTCTGCCTGCACAAGACAGACTTCAGTGGAGGCAATTATGAATGCACCGATGAATGGAGATCAGCAAGTTGAGGCCATAAATCTGGATTAAAATATATATATATATATATATACACACACACAATGAATGGAGAGAAATTTCAAAGCTAATTGACTGCATATTGTTTCCATTTCTAGTGTGGATGCAAGTCCAACGCTACAGCCTAAAGTTAGCACAAGTTGTGCTTTGAGAACAATCCGGCTTGGTTTAGTAATCGACAACCATGAGCCAACTGATGGCATAATCTAAGTGCAACCAGCCAACGCAGGATTCTTCCTACATTGTTCAAGAAACGGGTTTTTTTATTATTTATTTTAAAATTAGCACTTCCATGGCACTTTAAGAGCTAATTCTGGCCTTCAAGAGGCCACTGGCCTGCTACCAAAATTTCCTTCGGCAGTCAGGAAAGCCGAGCCAGTTCCAGCAGAAACTCAAGGCTTTTTAAAGAGATAATTTAGCCAACAGTGTCGTCATCCCGTGTCTGCTCTGGTGTCTCTGCAGCAGCTCACAGCCATTGTCAGCCAACAGCCGAGTAATACGAACGTTAAGCGTGACAGATTTACTGCTGTTGCTTGGAGCCCTGAGAGCTGCTGTGCAATTGTCCAACTTCAGGTGAGTTCCACGTTGCTGCCTGGGAAAGAACTGGAAAGCAAAACAGACATTAAAATTCCTTACCACCTTAATATAGTTTGGAGGTGGAGATCCACAAAGCTGTTTTTCTACTTCCATCCACCATATCACCTGCTTTCTGAGATGAGGGAGACTAAGAGGAAACAAAACACTCTCATAGAATCATAGAATGGTTTGGGTTGGAAGGGACCCCAAAGATCATCCAGTTCCAACCCGCCTGCCATGGGCAGGGACACTTCCCACCAGACCAGATTTCTCAAAGCCCTATCCAGCCTGGCCTTGAACCCCTCCAGGGATGGGGCAGCCACAGCTTCTCTGGGCAACCTGGGCCAGGGTCTCACCATCCTCACAGCAAAGAACTTCTACTCCAGATCTCATCTCAATCTCTCCTCTTTCAGTGTCAAACCCTTCCCCCTCCTCCTATGGCTCCCCTCCCTCATCAAGAGTCCCTCCCCAGCTTTCCTGGAGTCCCTTTAGGGACTGGAAGGGGCTCTAAGGTCTCCCTGGAGCCTTCTCTTCTCCAGCCTGAACAACCCCAACACTCTCCGCCTGTCCTCACAGCAGAGGGGCTCCAGCCTTCCCAGCATCTCTGTGGCCTCTTCTGGCCCTGCTCCAACAGGTCCATGTCCCTCAGGGTCCTCTCCCTCCCTTTCAAAGTTTACAAGACAGGGGGATAAATACAAAAACATTAGCCATGTACGACAAGTGAAGACCACCAAAAGCTGCATCCCTAATCAATCTACAAAGAACCAGCAGGGAAAATTTCAACATCTCTCCTCTTCACTTGATAGTTACCAAGTTGCTGAAATAGGGAATATTTGGGATGTTTCTTCAAGGCTTTTCTAGTCTGACATAAAATTGTTCCCTCTTCATCCCCCCCCAAAAAGGCCTACTTTCTACCTTGTCTGAGACTTGAAAAAATTCTAGCATTCAATGTCCTACTGATCAATTCAACCTGGGTGCTGATTTGGAGGGGAAAAAAAAGAGATTGCCAAGTTCTGGACTTCTTCACCATGACATGATTTCTTCACTATGACATCCTTGCCTTGTTTGCAAGATTAAGCAGTTTTCCTGACTTGCCCAAGACCACAGAAAATAACCTGACTTTACAACACGGGAACATGCTGTAACACCACATTTGCTCTCATTCAGAGAGCAAATGATCAAAGGGCTGGAGCACCTCTCCTATGAAGACAGGCTGAGATAGTTAGGGGTGATCATCCTGGAGAAGAGAAGAGTCCGGGGAGACCATCGAGCCCCTTCCAGTCACTAAAGGGGCTCCAGGAAAGCTGGGGAGGGACTCTTGATCAGGGAGCGGAGCGACAGGACAAGGGGAAACAGTTTTAAACTGAAAGAGGGGAGATTTAGATTAGATACTAGGAAGAAATTCTTTCCTGTGAGGGTGTTGAGACACTGGAACAGGTTGCCCAGAGAAGCTGTGGTTGCCCCATCCCTAGAGGTGTTCAAGGCCAGGCTGGACAGGGCTTTGAGGAACCTGGTCTAGTGGGAGGTGTCCCTGCCCATGGAAGGGGGTTGGAACTGGATGATCTTTGAGGTCCCTTCCAACTCTAACCATTCTATGATTCAGCTTGTGGTACAGTTGAGGCAACGTTTGAAGGTTGAGCTGAAGCACTTTCCTCTAAGACACGCTGCAGCATCCTGCAACTGAGGTATCCCTCTTGGTCATGAGTTAGTCTAGTGATTTACTAGTTTATACAGCAAGTTCATTCCTGGCTGCAATCTTTAAAAAAATCTGAAAGCTGGAGCGTAGTGACAGTTGTGCCTATTAAGCAAATATATGCTTATATTTACATTAATGAAAGAGTCTCAGCTTTATTAGACATTTGATACATGGTTTTGTAGCTCTATCATACACTCCAAATATCTATTTGCTTCTATCAGACACATCTGGATTTTTCATGTACGGAATTTTAAGCCATAAATACATCAATTGATTACAGCAGTCACATAATACAGCTACTTCTCACATGAGAAATAAATGCCTATGGTCTTATTGGCCAGAACTACCTTAGTTTACAATGAGACTAAATTTAAACTGAGAATTACTACCAGGGATTTAGAAAATAGAACAGAACACTTCTGGCAATAAGTGAGATGTAGGATCCTGGAAGTAAAATACCCAAACCTATTATTAAAGAAAAAATAATCCAAGACTTTCCTATTAAATACAAAGAAATGGAACGCACACTACTTTATAACAGTCCAGAAATGAGATTACGGAGAGTGCCAGCCAGCTCTAACATATATTTTACACAGCCCCTTAAACCATCATTTGCTACATCTGCTTTCCCACAAGAAAAATTTTTCTAATTTATAATCATATACTCCCTTTCCCAATTTCCTCAGAAACCTATACCTACAATTTGTCAAAAGCAGATGTAGGGTGAGAGAGAGACAGTAGGGAGTAAGAAGAGAATAAAATGCAAGTCTGACTTGTTCATTTATGGCATTAAACCTCTACCGGAGCCAGCGCTGTAAGAAACTCAAACAAGACAATGCTGCTGAAGCACAGACACTTTCCATCATTCTTTCAAACAGTTTTAATTTGAGTCTTACATGTGTAAGACACAAATTAAGTTTTTGAAATAATCAGGTCCATGTGGACACTGCAACACTGGATGCTTCGAGCTATTTGCAAAATAGAAAGGAATAAACCACATTTATCAGCCTGGCAGCAGTGGAGGTCCTGGCCTCCAGCGCGAGGAACATTTAAAGAAGACAGCGAAAAGAGAGATCACCTTCGATACACACGGGGCACCAGCAGAAGAGGAGAGGCTTAACGTGATGCACAAACAATTTTTTCCAGAAATGAAGTCACAAAACCTGAGATGTCTCTAGTTTTCTTAGTCACAGAATCACAAAATCATATGGGGTTGGAAGGGACCTCCGGAGACCATCTAGTCCAACCCCCTGCCAAAGCAGGTCCACCCAGAGCAGGTTGCACAGGAACGTGTCCAGGCGGGTTTTGAACGTCTCCAGAGACGAAGACTCCACCACCTCCCTGGGCAGCCTGTTCCAATTCACGGATTTGACTGTGATGCATCACGATGGATTTATGGCTCTTTTTATTTTTTATTCAAAGAACAAAGCCATTTGTGGCAAATAAAAAAGGATAGTTCCATTTGTTTTTTATACCGGTGCTTATCGGTTTGTGATTACAGAAATCGTGCTGCCAGGGCAACAGAGAGAATCACATTCAAGATGTATATGGCAGAAAGGTAAATTATATGAAAATATTAATTTCTGAAGGGCATAAATATGTAACGATGACTCCCAGAAGGACAGTGACACTGGTAGAATCCAACAGCCTTTTGCTGACGTGCAACTTGCCAACAGATCTTAAAATTCAATTCTCGCTCCGAGACAGGGAGCGAGGCTAAGTCCGGAGTTCACAGCACAACTGAAAAAGGAGATGCATAAATTCAGGTTGAACGGGTTACATCCTCCACCCAAAAAGGGAAACAGCTGCTCTCAAGTTGATTGTGCTCTTCCACAGAAGTGATAAGGTGTTTGTGACAACCAAGCCCAGGCCTTCCCCACCGAAGGGAGGAGGAGAAACACCAGTCAATATTCAGGTGACTCATTTTTTCGAGCTGCACACTTTCCTGGAAGCCATCCCCAAACTCAAATCAAAGTTTACTTCCAAGAGAAGTTCAATTCTGCAGCTGAAGCAGAAAAAAAAAAAAAAAAAAAAAAAGAGATCTCCCACCAGACAAAGGGATGGCTGTTAAAGCTCACAGGACTATTCCGCAGTTTCTCGGTCATATGTACCTTCCCCACCCTGCCCTGGTTGGAATTAGCAAAGAGATTAGAGCATTTTCCCAGATGGGAGATCTTTAATCCACTGATTTGTTCTCAGTCAAAATGCACTGTTGGCTTTCCCTGATGCAGTCAGGTATTTCTGAGTATTTCTGAGCACTCTTTATCAAGGAGTGGAGCCATAGGACAAGGGGAAACAATTTTAAACTGGAAGAGGGGAGATTTAGATGAGATCTTAGGAAGAAATTCTTTGCTGTGAGGGTGGTGAGACCCTGGCCCAGGTTGCCCAGAGAAGCTGTGGCTGCCCCATCCCAGGAGGGGTTCAAGGCCAGGTTGGATGGGGCTTTGAGCAACATGGTCTGGTGGGAGGTGTCCCTGTGCTCCTCTATGGCAGGAGGGTGGAACTGGATGGTCTTTAAGGTCCTTTCTAACCCGAACCATTCTGTGATTCTATGATTTTGGAGACAAGACTGCATTCACTAAAATCTTTGCCCAGGCTGAAAGATAAAGTAATTGGCTACACTGTTATAGCCATATCCAGGATAAAGTCCTAACAAAAACAAAGAGTTCTAATGTCATTGCTCATGTCACTGCTTCAAGAGGTAACAGGCACAAACTTGAACATAGGAAGTTCCATCTAAACATGAGGAGGAACTTCTTCACTTTGAGGGTGGCAGAGCCCTGGAACAGGCTGCCCAGAGAGGTGGTGGAGTCTTTGTCTCTGGAGACATTCAAAACCCACCTGGACACGTTCCTGTGCAACCTGCTCTGGGCGGACCTGCTCTGGCAGGGGGTTGGACTAGATGATCTCCACAGGTCCCTTCCGATCCCCACCATTCTGTGACTCTGGGATTCACAAAATCCTCCTTCTTAAACACTTTCAGGTACCTGTTAGAAACTTACTTGGTTAAGCGACATGCTCTGTTTTTCATCAACTCTAATAAGGCCACAAATAGGAGAGGGACTGGGTTATGACCTCTAATCTAATAGAACACCGCTTCATTGATACGGTCTTTTACATGCTGTCACAAATAAAAGAAAAAAAGCTATTTTTGAAGTTCTGCCCAGTTCTGTGTAATTGCTCTCCTGAACACTGCTCTCAAACCAAATCTGACCAAGAGTTAGCAACGTGCCTATCACGCTTATGCTAAAAAAACACCCCTACAGTGGCAGTTTATTCCATATGGGATATTAGGAAAGCTGAAGATAAGAGCAACAGCAGAAGACTACTAATCCTACAGCTAAGTAACATAGAAAAAAAGCCCCACCTCTCTTATGCTTCATGGACTGTTTCAACTTGCTATGACCCGTGCCGCTCTCTTCTACGGATTTTGGCAAAAGTCAGGCTTGTAAATTGACTCTTCTGATGACTGATTAGCCTCAGTTTCCATATAGCTTAGCACCACACAAGTTCAATTCCTGGGAACAGATTTGTCTGAAAGTTTGATTCCACAGATCAAAATCTCTAAGAAACCTCTCAAAAAAAAAAAAAAAAAAATTTCAGATCCCAGTTTCCATCTCCATCGCTGCTTCCCAGGAAGACGTTACCTCACAATTCCAACCCACGTGGACTTTTTAGGCCAAGAGAGATGACACTTGTTATGCTGTTCATCCATTTCAGTGCTGCTTATTAAAGTATACAGAGGCACTCAAGAAGTCCGATTACAGCTCATATTTATTTATGCTGGCCTTAGGCCACCTGGGTTTTCATGTCCAAAGCCAAGGGGATGCCTGCCTTGGCTGCCTGTACAGCACGGAGAGCCAAGTCTTCCAGGTGGAAATCTTTCCTAGTTAGAAACATCAAGCCTGGCCATCACAGAGAAACAGCCACGCTTATCACTAGCAAAGGGAAGTTTTAGCAGAGGAGCTTACTGATTTAAGAGCCCAAGTTGGGCTGGTGAGGGGTCTGGAGCACAAGCCTTGTGAGGAGCGGCTGAGGGAGCTGGGAGGCGTTCAGCCTGGAGAAAAGGAGGCTGAGGGGAGACCTTCTCGCTCTCTACAACTCCCTGAAAGGAGGGTGTAGCCAGGAGGGATCGCTCTCTTCTCCCAAGGAACAGGCGATGGGACAAGAGGAAACGGCCTCAAGTTGTGCCAGGGGAGGTTTAGGATGGATATTAGGAACAATTTCTTCACGGAAAGGGCTGTCAAGCCTTGGAAGAGGCTGCCCAGGGCAGTGGTGGAGTCCCCATCCCTGGAGGTGTTTAAAAGCCAGGCAGATGTGGTGCTGAAGGACATGGGTTAGTGGTAGTTTTCGTCAAGTGTTAGGTTGATGGTTGGACTTGGTGATCTGAAGTGTCCCTTCCAACCTCAACCATCCTATGATTCTAAGAGGAATGCTACTACTCATGCCACACTTGAGACTGTGTATTTCCACTGTGGGAGAGGGTGACGGCAGCAGCGGTAGCAATATTAAAATCTGAACACCGGAGACACGAGCCAGCAATTCAATTGCTATGATACTCTCAGGAAAAGCTAGAGCAAGGCACTGGAAGAGCATCAGGTTATCAGTGGCAGCCTTTTCGTGCCACACACTCACCGCCTTCACGGAATGTGACACTGTTCCTACCGCATGAACATCCATAACTACTGCATTTACAAAGGTTTTGGTTGCAGCTATGACTTGGGACACTTCTCTGAGAAAAAACAGTAAAGGAAAAAAGCTAGAAACAAAAGACTTGTCAGTGCATATTTTAAAATGAAAAGATAGAATCCTTCCGACTTCCCCTTATCTCTAAATACGCATTTACCAGCATCCTATTTCCATCCTCTATTTCCATGCAGTGAGAACTGCAGAGGCTACAGGCTGAATCCTACCTACTCCACAGCTCCTTTGGGTTCACTTGCTTTCATGGAGAGGACCTTAAGGGACATTCCAAAGACAGTACAGCTTTGTGTGGCTCACCTCTGGGTTTGTTATCAGACGCTGTACAACCTTCCAAAGCTAGAGAGCAGCTGCCTCCAGCTCTGGGGCCTCAGCACAGGAGAGACATGGACCTGTTGGAGCGGGGCCAGAGGAGGCCACGGAGATGCTGGGAAGGCTGGAGCCCCTCTGCTGTGAGGACAGGCTGAGAGAGTTGGGGGGGTTCAGCCTGGAGAAGAGAAGGCTCCGGGGAGACCTTATAGCAGCCTTCCAGTCCCTAAAGGTGGGGGGCTCCAGAAAGCTGGGGAGGGACTCTTGATGAGGGAGGGGAGCCATAGGATGAGGGGGAAGGGTTTTAAACTGAAAGAGGGGAGATTTAGATGAGATCTGGGGAAGAAATTCTTTGCTGTGTGAGTGGTGAGACACTGGCCCAGGTTGCCCAGAGAAGCTGTGGCTGCCCCATCCCTGGAGGGCTTCAAGACCAGGCTAGATGGGGCTTTGAGCAACCTGGTCTGGTGGGAGGTGTCCCTGCCCATGGCAGGGGGTTGGAACTGGATGATCTTTAAGGTCCCTTCCAACCCAAACCATTCAATGATTCAATGATTACAAACAGCAAACCCTGAAACAAAGCCTGTCACCTGAAGCACACTCCTGACCTATGACAGATCATGAAATCTGAAGAAGATGGGCATATTTAAAGCACTTACATACTTAAGACAATTTCTAGTAACTTCCATTTCTATGTGTCACGTATCAACACGCTCATTGTTCAACAGCGCACTACAAGCTTCTCTGATCCCCTAACCTAGAAAGCATTAATTAGTTGCCAGATCAGAAGTTGAGCTCTGGTCCTCCGCAAAGCAGTGTCTTGTCCCTGGCCATCTCGGGCCATTTGAAGTCACTGAACCATCATTGCTGTGATGCGAAATACAGGGAAATTCTTCCCTTAGTGCTATGAACTGGTTTGAAAAGTCACATTTACCTGTCCAGGGCACCACAGCCAGATTTATTTGCTTATCACCAGAACTGCAAGAACTTCTTCTCTGGAGTTGCTCTAATTTTCAATATTTAATCCCCTGGCTCAGACGCACATGTGGCAGTAGCAGAGGAAGCCCTTTAACACCCAGCAGTATTATTTAAATTAAAAAACAATATATACATTTTAAACAAAAATATAACCAAAATGTTTTGAATGGGCAATAACTTTCTGGCCAAAGAGCACAAATGTGCCATCCCATCTGCCGATGGAACGGTTAAACCATAGAGAAAGCGGTTTTGACTCAAGAGATAAAATTACAGGAAGGAAAACTTCAAAGGGGCAGGTTTCACAAATTCTTAGAGCACTTTTTGTCTCCAGGCAGAATTTGGAAGGATTTCAGGCCGCTCACATAATTAGAGACACAAAAGCTATTAGCAGGCCAATCGCTCTAAACGTCACACTACCACGAAAAGCTGTTGTTGAACACAAGATAGTACTTTTTGTATTTAGGAACTGAACTAAAATTTTAACATACAGGACTTTAAGCCCTTTCTTTAGTGATTGCCAACACATCCCACCTTCCCAACACCTCTTAATACCGAAAGGTCTATTTTTCAAAGTTTAAAGAAAAGGAAGGAGAGAAAACTAAGAGAATACTAAATATAAATCTATTCCCATTAGTGCTGCAAACGTGCCGAGAGTTTGATTATGGAGACATGTCCAGAACATGACCTCAGATGTATTTGGCCCATCTTAAGTGTTATGTGAAAGGTGAAACGTGTTACTGTATAACCTATTACTACCAGCTACATAATATTTAGAAAGCCTTTAAGTGACCTCTTTTCAGGAAATCTAACAATATGGCCAAGGGACAAAAAACCTCAAAATTTTAGCTTTCCAGTTGGGGTGGTTAATTTTTGTTAGTTAGCCTTTTTAAAACAAATGGCTGGAAGAACATTCGTCATTTCCATATGGCTTGAATAACTAATTAGCACCACTATGTTTGCCTGAGGATCTTGTCCCTGCCCCAAGACGAGAAGGTTCACGAGCTACAGAGGTGCTGAGAACTTCCTTGCGTAAAGCTAAGCTGTCTGCGTACTTAAACTTTTCCTCCTGCCTAATTAACTTGTAAATCCATGTAATTAAGCATCTGAGCACACAGGCACTATTTTAATCCAACACTCAAAAATTTTTCTACTGTTCACATACCCTGGCATTCCTAATTAATTTTTTTTAATCAACATAATTGGAGCCAAGCACATGTTTTTCATTAAGGCCTATTCACAAGCTTCATAAGTTTTAGCTATTCAATTCTGAGAAGTAAAAAAAAAAAAAAAAAAAAATTAAAAAAGTCATTTCTTCCCTAAAAAGCAGTTTTGATAGAGGTCAACCACAGAAGTTTTCATTTTGCAGGTTTTCAAGAGTTAAGGGTTGATCTAGAACCTTCTCTCAATTGATTTTCGCACTGTGTAGCTGATCAGTGTCGATGCCACACCTGGCAGCAGGGTACCATCAGAATAACTGGGATACAGATATCACCATCACCAGGACTTGCTCTTTTTTTTTTTTTTTTTTTTTTTTTTGAGAAGTTTAAACCAAGCCAGGACAAGCTGTTCTTCATATTCATGTGTCTCGTGAAAACGTTAGGAAACCACGTGTGCAGCTGGTGAATTTTTACTACAGACAAATATCGTTATCATAGAATCACAGAATGGTTAGAGTTGGAAGGGACCTTAAAGATCATGGAGTTCCAACCCCCCTGCCATGGGCAGGGACACCTCCACTACAGCAGGTTGCTCAAAGCCCCATCCAGCCTGGCCTTAAACACTTCCAGGGATGGGGCAGCCACAGCTTCCCTGGGCAACCTGTTCCAGTGCTTCACCACCCTCACAGGAAAGAATTTCCTCCTAATATCTCATCTAAATCTCCCCTCTTCCAATTTAAAACCATTACCCCTTGTCCTGTCACTACATCTCCTGAGAAAGTCTTCAAAACGGGGGATTTATGTGATCAGACACAAACCTTTGCAGTGCACAAGCCTCCCTATTCTCTTTATAGCCAACGGACATAAGCAGACAGACAGAGTTTCATTTCCTCCCCAAGTACATGTCCTGTCAAATGCATCACAACTCAAATCATGCCCATCTCTCTCTCTGCCAGCTGTAAGTGGAACATGGTCTCACAAACGCTATCTTTGGAATATTCACAGGGTAGTTACTCAAGGCTGGACTCCTGGAGGAGGTGGCAAAGTGCTCTACCTGGTAGGAGGGGAAAAAAAAAAAAGATACCTGAAAAAAAGAGACAAGAAATTATTTTAAAAGAAATAAACACTATCCCCAATCTTTTGAGCTAGATATCAAAGATAAGCAGCAGACAAAGCGTACCTGTAAAAAACAGAGTTAAAGTGAGAGGGAGCAGAAAGAATTCAGGATTACACAGAGGACTTTGCCTCAGTTCCCAGAGAACTTTCCTAGCTAGGAAGGAAACAGGTAAAAATAGCACCTAGGTGCGGTCACAAATTAGACCTTCTAACTTTTGCTGGAACTAGACAATGCAATATATACTCTTTGATATGTAGAATCCAGTGAAATATAATCAGCAGCAGGCCTGGTGGTGAAGACAGGAAAAAAAAAAATTCCTTTTAGGACAAAGCAAAAAGAAAGGAGGACATCTTAGCCCCAAGTCCAGGCTAAAGGAGCTACATTCAACAGTCCAGAAACCGTAAGAGACAGGGCCTGGACTGAACAGAATCACAGAATGATGTGGGGTTGGAAGGGACATCTGGAGATCATCTAGTCCAACCCCCCTGCCAAAGCAGGTCCACCAGGAGCAGGTTGCACAGGAACGTGTCCAGGCAGGTTTTGAATGTCTCCAGAGAAGAAGACTCCACCACCTCTCTGGGCAGCCTCTCCCAGGGCTCTGCCACCCTCACAGGAAAGAAGTTCCTCCTCATGTTTAGGAACCTTCCCAAGACCAAGCAAAGTGCACGGCTCCAGCAATCAGGTTTCAAAACAACACTGGTGAGCACCCAGCAAGGGGAGCTTTATCAAAGCTGACATCTTCATTTCTCATCAGATTTATGATAGACAGTCAGGCACTCTCAGAAGAATGAGCACAGCTCAGATTAGACAGGGTTAGACAGGGCTCCAATCAGTCAAGTTCATGACCAGCTGCTGTAATAGTGTTTTTTTTCTGGAGCATGCTTCATACTACAAAGAAGTAAAAGGACATGTGAAAGAGACACATGAACAAAGCAATCAGGAGGACCAGCACATGTTTTCTTCTCTCTTTAACAAAGACTTAATGTTAAGCAAGAGTTTTCTTCTAATGGACCATGCCAGAATGTAACCAGAACTCACAACACGCCCCCTGCTTGTTTTCCACTACAAGTACAGAAGACAGACACTTAGAAAGCAGCCTTTAGCTTAAATATGCTTTACAGAATCAAGAAACAGAGCATTTAAATTTTAAGAGAGCTTATAAAATAAAGACTTCGGAATAAGCAACCTCGGGTTCACTTTTCCTACCCTCTCTTCACTAGAGAATCCAGAGCTAATGCTTCCTACAGGCAACAGTGACACCTACTGTTAACGCTATCAACTGCATTCAACTTTTACAACATAAAAAAAACAACCACATTTTTCCAAAGACGTTTCAAAGCATATTAATCCTTTCCTCTTCAAGGGTTTCCTTTGTAGCACATCTATTGCTGTTACTGCAGAACTGAAGTTATCAACCCGCCTTGTAATTTTTAAATACAAATCCCTCAAAACCAACCTAGCCACAGTGTTTAAAACCTTTATATTTCCCCACAGCTAACATTCTTGAATCTTGTTATAATTAAAGCAGATCTGAAAAAGGTCCTCTTACTTACCTTCATACTAGCATTTCGTGGTTTTCACCACCAGAGACACCTAAGTAACCCCCCAAAAGTGCAGTTTCCGTACCTTTCTTATACCAAAGGTGTTGGATTAACTAAATGATGACTATACAGTGCCTCTTTTTGGGATTACAGGGGAGAAATATGCAAAAAGGAAATTCAATTCCATGGTTCCACATTAAAAAAAAACCCACAAACATACACACACACACTTAGGTGTGTAGCTCTTTTGTTTCAGCTACAGCATCATGCTACCAAGTTAAATTTTGGCAAGTTGCTTATTTTCCATTGTTCAAATTTATTTAAATAATTCTTAATTTTGTTGAGGAGAACAGAGTAGGGGTTTTCCACAGCAGCTTTCCACAATTTCAACATTCACAAGGCAAGTCCGTGGGCCAGCTCTAGTTCAGAGACCTCAAGCATCCACATGGCAGAAGCCTAGAGACCACCAAGGAACGTACATCAAGACCCATCTCCTTACCACCAGCGGTAAATCAGCACTACCTAGATATTTCTTCAGCACACTCCAGTCCAAAAGGTTTTTATTTGGAAAGGCTCCTTACACACACACTAAAGTAGTTACAATAGCTACAAAGAATATTCTCAAAGAAAAAAAACAAAAAACACTCACCTAAGCAAAGAGAAGACATCGTAAGAGTTACGAACACAGTTCTGATCCACCTGGAGAAGACTGTTCTTCAGGGTACCTGAGTGATCCTTAAGGAAAAGAAAGAATATCAATTTAAGAACAAAAATTATTCCATCTTTACCAAAAACATGCGCTTTTGGTAGGATAACAAATGATCTTGCATTTAATGTATTTTAAATCTGTCTTCACACAGTTTTATGTACAGTAAAGGTAGAAGCAATTTAAGGAAGCGATAACATCAAGATCAAGTCTGCCCAACAACAGCAATTACCTATGAAGATTTTAATGAACAATCAATTTATCCGTGTTCTAGACATGGAGTGCGTTTTCTTGAATTTTATAATTATTACTGCAGAAATTTTACGCACAGAAATACTAAAGGGTGCAATTTACAGCACTGCCAGGCTTCAGTTTCAGATAGAACCACAGAACGGTTAGAATTGGAAAGGACCTTAAATATCATCAAATTCCAACCCCCTGCCATGGGCAGGGACACCTCCCACTAGACCAGGTTGCTCAAAGCCCCATCCAACCTGGCCTTGAACCCCTCCAGGGATGGAGCAGCCACAGCTTCTCCAGGCAACCTGGGCCAGGGTCTCACCACCCTCACAGCAAAGAAGTTCTTCCTGAGATCTCATCTCAATCTCCCCTGTTCCAGCATAAAACCCTTCCCCCTCGTCCTGTGGCTCCCCTCCCTGACCAAGAGTCCCTCCCCACCTTTCCTGGAGCCCCTTGAGGGACTGGAAGGGAAGGGGTTCCAAGGCCTCCCCAGAGCCTTTTCTTCTCCAGGCTGAACCCCCCCAACTCTCTCAGCCTGTCCTCACTGCAGAGGGGCTCCAGCCCTCACAGCATCTCCGTGGCCTCCTCTGGCCCCATTCCAACAGGCCCACATCCTTCCTGGGTTGAGGACTCCAGAGCTGGGGTCCACGTCCTTCCTGGGTTGAGGACTCCAGAGCTGGACACAGTAGATCTGAGAACCCATTCAGTAACGTGCCAGATATACAAGACCATGAGATAAAGCTCTATTCTTTACCCATGCATTAATATGCTTAAAAAAAAAAAAAAAAAGATGAAAGCAATCTTACTTTTGAATGATGTGAACAAGTTTCTGGAAGTTCAAAAAAAACCCAAACAAACTACCTTATGTCATTCTTAAGAGACCAAAGTGTACATTCTGCACAAGAATCATCAAAACAACAATTCTTCAGGCTGCAAAGGTCAGATACTGGGCTTATCCCTATCAGGCACAGTCACACAAATTCCTAGAAATGCCACAAACTCAGAACCGTTTCTTCACGCAATAAAGCAAATTTTAAGTAGGTCAAACCACCTGACAGCATTGTCAGAAACTTTAGAGAATGTAGGAAAAAAGGCATTTATTTTAGTGTATGAAGTACCCCCAGCAGGTCCACATGATGAGATAATTTTCCAACTGTGATACAGATATACCCCGAGTACCACAATCTCTGTCTACATATTGGAGCACTGAGCCCAGTTCTGGGCTCCCCAGTTCAAGAAGGACAGGGAACTACTGGAGAGAGTCCAGCAGAGGGCTACAAAGATGATCAGGGACTGGAGCACTTCTCTGATGAGGAAAGGCTGAGAGCCCTGAGGCTGTTTAGCCTGGAGAAGAGTGGACCAAGAGGGGATCTCATCGATGCTGAGCAAGGCCTAAAGGGCAGGTGGCAAGAGCATGGGGCCAGGCTCTTCTCAGTGGTGCCCAGTGACAGGACAAGGGGCAACAGACACAAACTGGAACACGGGAAATTCCATCTCAACATGAGGAAAAACTTCTTTGAGGGTGGCAGAGCCCTGGAAGAGGCTGCCCAGAGAGGTGGTGGAGTCTCCTTCTCTGGAGACATTCAAAACCTGCCTGGATGTGTTCCTGTGCAACCTGCTCTGGGTGACCCTACTTTGGCAGGGGGGTGGATGAGATGATCTTCAGAGGTCCCTTCCAACCCCTACGATTCTATGATCCTTTCCTGTCTAAACAAGCTGTTTCTATATAAAGATGTTGAAATGCAGAGTTACATGGCAACGTCTACTGACACAACTGTTAGCTACGGGCCGCGCAGCAGACATTCCTCTCCACCAAAAATAAGGTTCCACCTAAATAATCATGAGATCTATATACTATATTATGGTGCCTCTATTGCAATACGATGCATATCAGCAGCTGTCTCAGCTCCTCATTTCCATTCTCAATATGCTGGATCCTACCCACTGAAATCCACACATTTATCCCCTGAAAAAAAATATCAGAATAAAGACATCTTGATGCCTGAATGAACCAGAATGGTGAAAAACTGAAGAAATTGCACAACTACAGTTTTACACCACGAAGCTGATCTCATTTCAAGAAACACTGCCTTCAGAGAGCAACGTATAGAATGTTTCAGAGAGTAAGTGGAGTGGCCCGGAATAACTAGTTTCAGGAGGGAAAGAATTTGGAGCAGCAACATATTTCAGCCATTTCTTTTCCCCCCGTACTACAGTGCGTTGAAAGGAAATTCCCCAAAGAGTCAGACACCAAGTGGTCAATACAAAGTGTTCAACCCTAAGGAAACTTGCAGAACGTGCAATGAAAGGGTTTCAGACTTAGTTATTAAAGAAGTTTGCCCTTTGAAAGGGGAGTCTGTCCACTTCTCTGCCACAGCATTTATTAGATACAGGCACGTGTATTTGCAAACACACAAAAAGGCTTTGCTTGCGCAGAAACTAAAAAATAAATAAAAAAAAATGCCTATGTGCGGAAAAACTCTACCTTCAGTGATGAAGGGCACATACAGCAGAGAGAGAGATGCAGCTTTCCAAAGATAAGGGTCTTTCCTTCTTGACAGTTGTAAAAAGTAGTTATAATCCAATATTCTTGAAGAATATAATTTATTCTTCTGTTTCCCCACACCCCTGACTGCAGCCAAATGTTGAGTTATGTAGACCTGTATAGACTAGTTCTGGTTTTATTTCTTTAAGGAGACAACAGAAAGCTTCTCATTAACTAAAAGCTACACTTGCTTCCCCTAAATACACTTTCTGAAAAGGTATCACTGCAAGAGCAAGGGCAAGTCTTACCAGTTAGTAGCAACGAGTGTAAAATGGTTGAAAGAAAATCAAAGCCAAGAAGGCACCGAGGAAACCAGAGAAGGAGGAACCTGGTTTTTAGAAAAACCAGTGTAGCACCCAGAACTGGTTTGGTTGAACCTGGGTCAAAAGTGGTTTTACACACAAGGACGCGGTCTCAGACAAGACCACGCAGATTCAGAAAATACCTAAAGGAGTGGGAATCCGTTAAGTCCAAGTTGACAGCTTAAAAAAAAAAAAATCTCTGAAGCTGACATTTATCTTACTCAAACATTGGCCTAATTGAAGCAATTCCAAATAGAGTTTCAGTGTATGATTATGAGAAAAGATGAAACTAAGAGAGGAACAAGTGCTTCAGTGGTCCCACACCAGAAAGGAACCAGGAAAATAAATTGGACGTGGTTGCGATGAAAGAAGCAGAATCCCTCTGAAATCTCCAAACAAAATTGCTGCATAATTTACTAAGAAATAATAATTTAAAAAGCTTGAACAAAAGCTAGTGATGGTTTTTTGTCAGTGTTGGACTCGATGACCTGAAAGGTCCCTTCCAACCTAGACAATTCTTTGATCCTATGAAAAGCAGAAGTTGGAGGTAAAATTATGTGAAAGTCAAATGTGGTTAAGAACAAAACAGCTTTATTGGCAGCACACACTTGCATTTACACGGAGAAGAAAAGCTGTAAATGCTAGAGGAGGAGTTACACAAGTCAGACACCTACAGTAAAGCAGTAACACCCTTCAGGGCACAGAAGGCACACACAAAGGCTTTTGAAACCTTATTTCCCAACTTTTTTTCTTGCCATGAGCTAAGTACCAACTGCAGCAAGAAAACTGCAACTGGAATAAGAATATTACCCAAAGAAAACACTCACTTTTTCATTGCCTATCAGCAACAGCCCAGGTGCTGCTGGACAGAAGAGAAGGAAGAAAGGAAAAGTTCTATTTTTTTTTTTCCAGTATTGCTGCTAGAGTTTTCCACTTTGCTCCTTTAGATGACAGGAGATTCCTAGAAAGCAAGTGTTTTCAGCACAAACCTGCATTTTGAAGGTTACCTTATATATAAGTGGGCTTGAAGGTTCTAAAACAGCAGCTAAAGAGCATTACCTAGTGAGGCTACAAGCTGCCAGTGCTTCGATTTTAAATTAATTTGCATATTCCTATTTGAGAATGTTACTCTTGCTGGTTTTGTTTGCCAAGGAGATAGCCATTTAATCAAAAAAAAATCTACAGTTTTAATCAATAAAAGTCACAGTTGTGACAGTGCCTAATGTCCCTGTCCTACTTGCAGTTTATTCTGCTACTCTCTTATCACAGGTAAGTTCACACGACAGATGATAGGAATTTGCATTTAGCTCCAGATGGACCAAGCAATGCTCAGAAGTACATCTGCAGTCCGTTTTCAAACTCCAAATTCAGGAAATATCGTCAGAATTGTTTCGTCAGCTTCTAAAAATTTTCTTATTTTGGCTCATAAGTGGTCTTAATTAACGACAAAGACATTTAATACACTAATAAAATACACTTTATTGTAAGACTGCATAAATCTACTCTGGCAATTTAATTCACAAGCAAAAGAATTACTGAAGTAACAAGGGGTTTTTTTGAGCAATGAGGGGAAAAAAATAAAATAAAATAATAAATAAAAGAGTACCATACCTTAACTTCGGTCATACTGAGATGGGCAAAAATAAAGGACACTTCCAACATAGACTGAAGTGTCTTCGTGCACAAGGTTTTCATTAGACTTGCAGAATGGTATTTGTACACATCTGCTTTCATAATCAGGTTTCACATGTGGCAGCATAAAGAAACTCAAACTGCTATTTCATCCACGTATTATCTCAAAAATTGAGATTTACAACTAAGATGTCTTCAAGTATTATGAAGACCTGTCACCACCACATATTAAAAAAGCACCTCAAAAGATTAGAAAATACCCATACAAGCAAGCAGGAAAGGTACTGTATTGCGGTTTCCCGACACCAAAAATTCCTTCCTACAGAAGATTTCGGGTGGCACTTCATAAATAATATTTAGTATAACCAAAGTGGGGCTGTATAATATTCAGAATATCCAGAATTGACAGGAAAATTATAAAGCAAGACCAACGAAGAGCAGAAATATCCTTTCAGCACAGAGCTGCTGAAGGTTACAGGAAGAGTTGACTTGTGCCAACTAGTTTGGCTGGAATGGCAGATAAATCACTTAAATACAGGAGGTATGTACTATATAAGAAGAGATTTAGGTGAAGGAACTGACAAAAAAAAAAAGCAATTGGAAGCCACAAAGCAGGGTGACAAAATAAATCTCCAGCTCTTGCAGCCAGAAAGAGCTGAATAAATTATAGGAAAGGACAAAGGAGGAGATTATTTGTGCCCTACATCGGCTACGACTGTATTTGCAACTTAGCTACAGAGCGTGTACAAGAACCAAAACGAGATATACTTTTAAACCTTATGAGCTCGGAAGCAAGTCCTGACAGCAAAGGATCAGGGAAGAGGACAGTGAATTGGCACTGAATTCATGCCCAGATTATTAATACTGAAATCCTGTAAAACTAGAATTGCATCCTCCTTTAGGAAAACTGAGTTAACAGCACCAGGAAGAAGAGTCCAAGCTGTGTCCCAAACCATCTACAGGAAATCAGAAGGAAAATCATCAAAATACCATAGTCTGGAGGCTTGCACACAGCCAGAGAGTTCTGCACACGTGGCCACCTTGTCCCTTGCTCCACTCTCCCCGCATACGAATGGCTACCCAGGCTGTTGACTTTGAAACCATTGTTTCCATTCACATCCCCACAAGACTGGACTTGCTGGTTGTGGCTAATGAAGAAATTCCCTGTCAAGGAGTCATTTTCTCTCCAGCCAAGAACTCCATATAAAACCTATCCTGACCGTGGGCAATGCCAAGCACAAATGCAGGCTGAGTGGAGAATGGGTGGAGAGCAGCCCTGAGAAGGACTTGGGGATGTTGGTGAATGAGAAGCTCAACATGAGCCAGCAACATGTGCTCAAAGCCCAGAAAGCCACCCGCATCCTGGGCTGCATCCCCAGCAGCGTGGCCAGCAGGGCAAGGGGGGGGATTCTGCCCCTCTGCTCCGCTCTGGGGAGACACCCCCCAAGTGCTGCCTCCAGCTCTGGGGCCTCAGCACAGGAGAGACATGGACCTGTTGGAGCAGGGCCAGAGGAGGCCACGGAGATGCTGGGAAGGCTGGAGCCCCTCTGCTGGGAGGACAGACAGAGAGCTGGGGGGGTTCAGCCTGGAGAAGAGAAGGCTCCGGGGAGACCTTACAGCCCCTTCCAGTCCCTAAAGGGGGGGCTCCAGGAAAGCTGGGGAGGGACTCTTGTCAGGGAGGGGAGGACAAGGGATAATGGCTTTAACCTGAAAGAGGTAAGATTGAGATGAGATCTGGGGAAGAAATTCTTTGCTGTGAGGGTGGTGAGAGCCTGGCCCAGGTTGCCCAGAGAAGCTGTGGCTGCCCCATCCCTGGAGGGGTTCAAGACCAGGTTGGACTGGGCTTTGAGCAACCTGGTCTGGTGGGAGGTGTCCCTGCCCAGGGCAGGGGGTTGGAACTAGATGATCTTTAAGGTATCTTCCAACCCAAACCATTTTATGATTCAATGATTCTGTACCACAGTACTGCCACCAGCAATTTGGGATTAAATAAAACCCCACCTGTCAGCTGTGCTATTTACAATAGTTTAAACTTTTTCATCATTGATGTAGTAATCAGCACTGCCATATAATTAATTTGGCTGCAATCACAATATTAGCTAAACAAGGACAAACACTACTGCGGAGCCTTTGGAAAAAAAACATGGGGCGAAACAGTTGCAACAGAGAGCAAATAAATAGCTTCCCATTTAGAAGCTACAAACGCTGGTTTAAGAGTGAGAACCAAAACTTAATGTCATTTCGTATTTGCACAAGAGTCTTAACAGCTGCACCATTTTTAAAATATTCTATGTTTAAATGAAGTGTCTGTCTTAAAGAATAAAGTCAAGGCTTATTTTCAGTAACCAGGCTTTTTTTTAGGACTTATAATGCTACGCCTTAAGTCTTCCCAGAACAGCTCAGATGTCCATGCAACAGAAGTGAGATAACAGTTCTTATTTGTCATGTCAAAAAAGTATTCCTTCCCAAAACTAAGCATTTTCCCACTCTGAGCATCCAAGTGTGAAAATTAAAGTTTAGAAGTTGAATTTCAGCTTGTCGCCCGTGCTAACAAGCCAGAACAAATAGGAGTTACCCTCACCTTCTGTTCAAATGAAGCTCCGTAATAACCATCATTGAGACCAAAAATAATCTCGTTTGGGTTTCTTGCGTGTATCTGTAAGAAGAGAAGAAAACAAATTATTTTACCGTCACCTTACTATGACTTTACACTGCAAACGAGCTCTCTCTGATAGCCAAATACAGTTTGTCAGCCCCTGTAATTCTAGGCACACGTGAAACCTAAGACAAAATTGAATTTAACCATAGAAAATGCATTTGCTTCACAGGTTTAATAACAGTCACTGTGCATGTTCGGCATTTCTACCTTGAAATTAGAAACACTGGCCAGAGCATCTTTCCTATTGTTGCATTTCCAGCTGACAAAACTAAGAGACCAGGAAACTAATCAAGGAGATAAGTCTGAAGAGTAATTAGCTTTCACATGATTATTACCTAAAATGATACTGAATTAAGCTTTTGTAGTCATAGTAGACACAGAATTAGCGTTCAGTATTGTGGCTAATATCCTGCTATTAATGTAAAGAACGTTATTTCAAATAAAAACATGCCCTAGGGAATATTCTTTAGGGAGCCATTTCTTCTGTCCAGTAAAAAATGGGGAAAAAAAGCTACATTGTGAAGGGAACTGGGTCTGGCAGTGGCGGAGTTAATTTTCTTCGTAGCAGTCCATATGGAGTGGTGTTTTAGATCTGTGACTAAAACAGTGTTGGTATCACATCAGTGTTTTAGCTATTGCTGAGCGGCACTTGCACAGCATCAAGGTCCCCTCTGCTTCTCACTCTGCCCCCGCAGCGAGCGGGGCTGGGGGTGGGCAGAAGCTTGAGAGGGGACAGAGCTGTGACAGCTGATCCGAAGTGACCGAAGGGATATTCCATCCCGTATCACATCTCGCTAAGCAGTGAAAAACAGGGGTAGCTGTTGCTTGGGGACTAGCTGGGCATCAGTCTGCAGGTGGGAGGTGGTGACTGACTACCTCTGCATCACTTGTGTGTTGTTCTTCCCTCCCTCTCCCTTTTTTAATTTTTTTTTTCCCTTTAAGTTATTAAACTGTCTTTATATCAAATCACAATTTTTTCCTCATTTTTGCTCCTCTGACTGTCTCCCAGTCCCCCATTGCAGGGAGTGCTGGCCAGGATCAATGCACCATGTAAAGCTAGAGCAGTCATTCCCTATAAAGCTTTCTTCCCAGGCTTTGAAACATCCCAATTTAAAAATATATCATTTAGATTTGAAATGAGATATAAACTATGATCTATTCTAAATAGAACCTACCAACTAATCAATCTAAGTGTCCATTGGAACTAGGACAATCTATTTGATTCAAAAGGCACCATGGTTTTGGTGGGTTTATTATTTGTGTGATATGGGTTTAATTTTGAGCCACTTTCACTATAAGCTCCACAACACAGAAAACACCTCACTTCTCACCTCTTTCAAAAGGCCAGAGACCAGAATTAAAACAAACCTTAAACAGTAAGCTCCTTGGACTGAAGATCTTTGATGGGATGTCATGACTATGAGAATGGATTAAGTCTGTAATATACACAAACATTATGATCTATGTTCATTTAACTACATGTACAATCATAATGTTATTTCCTTGAATCGAGACATTGCAATTTAAAGCACTGAGTGTATCATTTAAGAGCCTCAGTAAACAATGGTAGCTTAAAACATTGATCCAGTCAAGATTTAAAGCTCTGAAGTAAGCTAACATGAACCTCTGAAATTGAACTTTAAAATACACCCTTCAAATGCAATTCATTTCCTTTCTTAGCATTCTATATATTTTTTCATCCAGATGTTTTGTTTCCTTATGGAAAAAGTTAAGGGAAAACTGTTTTCACGTTACCTGCTGGCCCAAGTACTTTAACCCATCTAGATTGACCTTCCATTCGATCAAAAGCTGAAAGTGCTCTTTCTTCCCACCCCAGATCCTCACGACAAAACAGGAGACAGAGGTATCGAGACGATCGGGCATTATTCCGAAGTCCAGACTCCTCCATGTGGGATTCTGTAGGTATTCAAAGAGGGATAAAAACAACCCAAACAAGCTGAAAGTAGTGCTAAAATTGACAATTCAGAAAGCAGCAAAGTTCATGTCAAAGATTTAAAAAAAAAACCTTAAGAATCATGAACACCAGCCATTTCAAAGTTTACAAGGAGGTGAAGCCAACAGGCTCTACTGCTTCCTTATTCTGTTTTCTAGAGAGAATTCCTGGGTGAAAAGCCACGTGCTGTAAAGTACTTCAGAAACTCAGAGTGGGCTCTGCTTCCTTCCATTACGAGATGTTGAAAAATTTACTTCAGAATTAACTAATTCAGCTTAGCCAAATCAGGAACTTTAAAAATGGAAGTAACATTCCTTTCCGAGTTATAATTCAGCTTCTGAAAACAAGGGCACAGCTTACATTGCAAAAGTTAAAATTTAAAAAGCTGATCTATTGCCCAATAATTAAGTTTGCATAATTTATTGACAGGTTTGTTCACATTCTTCTCCTCCTTGACTGATGCTGATGGCAATCCTCAAACCTTGTCACCAAGAGCTCTTCTTCACTCCAAGAGATGAGACATCCATCTCAAGCTTTACAGAAGCAGCACAAATTAAACTAAACTGCAAACATCTATTCCACTAGAATTCAGATTTGCAAACACGAGATGTTCCAAGAACTTGGACTCATCTTTGACAAATTTCAATTAAAGATTTATGGGAACTGTTGTAATTGGCCCGAACTGCAACCAAACCAAGTCAATCCAACACCTACTAGTGCCGAGAGCCAGATATCAACTTTAGGACTTCCACAGGCCGTAAATCAGTGGGTGTCCAAATGCAGAAATGAGAAAGTGCTTTTTATATATATCTATCTCCCTCCTCGCCCACAAACAGCAACGGTAGCTCCTCCAAAACAACAGCAGAAGGTAGGAACCTCCCATCATCCCAGCAGACACTGGTCCAGGTTGCCCAGAGAAGCTGTGGCTGCCCCATCCCTAGAGGTGTTCAAGGCCAGGCTGGATGGGGCTTTGAGCAACCTGGTCTGGTGGGAGGTGTCATTGCCCATGGCAGGGGGCTGGGACTGGATGGTCTTTAAGGTCCTTTCCAACTCAAACCATTCTATGACTCCATCCCATGAAAGAGCAAGCCTTTCCTTCTAGTGCTTAAGCAGCCTGGAACAGGCCAAGCATCTCTGAACTATAAGGCAATTAGTAATACTAAGGCAATTTAGAATAAGATGCCTCTAAGAAGAAGGGAGGAGCAGAGTTACCCAGTAAATATTACAGAAGAATGCATTAATCAAGTTTTCCTTAGAAGAAGGGATATTTGGTAGCTATTCAGCCACAAGAATACCAGGTCATTAAAATACCCATAGATTATGTAAGGAATTTGCTCAAGACATCCTTTATTTAGATTTTTATCATTCCATCTCTCATTTCCTTTGTTTAGATTCCCTTTTTGTTATTCATTTTCCTGATTTAGAATAGGCAGAATTCAACATCCTGCAGTCTCAAGAAACTTGTCTCTTGGACAAGTTAACAGTCCTGTGGATGTAGAGAGCTCTTCCTCCATTAAGGAGGTTTTCAAAGCATTTACAGCCCAGCGTGCTATAAATATTACCTTTTCTGTTACCTCTTCTACGTTGTTAACTCAGACATTAAAAAGTCTGTTCAGCAGGTTTTCAAACTCCCTTACCCAACACTTGCAACATCCTGCTCCCACAAAGAGACCTACCCCTTCTCAGGTGTAATAAACTGTTCAGTTCTGGTCCCTTTGCTGACCTGAGCTGGAAAAATTAGTAACTGAGACGTTTTCAAACTTGAGTTTCTTAAAGCTATTAATTCTTCAAAGAATATACATGTTTATATATGAAGGTAGATGTTCCTTAGTGTTCACCCATACAACAAAAAGATGTTGAAAGGAAATCAGCGGTATATTTTGCAACACTTTTTGACTCTCCCTTTATTTGGGGTGTTGCAAACAGGGCCTCTGCTTCTACTCCAAGGTGGTTAAACCGCACAGCATGAGCTTCTAATGAATCTGTACACCCAGCAAAGTAATATCCAAGTGCTCCTCGAATAAGCAATTTGCAGACATTTAAATAAAAACAGCTGCTTCTGTTGCTAACACCAAAAAAATAAAGATATGAACTGTAAACAAACCTAAGTTACGATTCGTACAATTCTCAGACACTGAAATAAGTTAAACCAGTAGAAATCCAGCTCACCTTGCCTGTTTGGTGTTCTCAATATTTAAAATAGATATATATTGTAAAGCTTAACCTGAGCACTGAAGAGTCTTCACATGAAAATGCCCTACCCTTGGGTCACTTTGTGCTATCTGCAGGAGTACAGACAGAGCATTACTCCCCAGCTGTTAAAAATAAAATGCATTTCTACAATTCAGTAACTCCCTATTCCAACCTTGTGAAAAGAACCTAAAAAGGAGAAAAATGTGCAGAAACTAGGGGTGGAAATACACATTTAACAGTTACGGTATTCAGCAAAGAAATCAATATACTGCAATAAATACATAATTTTTAAAAGAAAGGTTTTTCCATATTAAAATAACTTACCAGAGAATTCTTGATCACCTCACTCTTATAAAATTCTAAAGAAAAACGAGTAAAAAAAAACACCTTTAGATTAGCTTAAACGCTGATAAAATTTTAGCATTTGAAACAGAAAAAGCTATAATAAGTAACACTCATGAAAGACAAATGCTAGTGGGCCTAGTTTATCAGTAACACATTCATGAGAAAGACTTTAAAATGCAGTCATGCTTTTGACCAAAAGTACTCATTCACACCTAATTATTAGAAGTCATTATTTAAATTTAGCATTCCATCTTTATACCCGAGATAATCCTCAAGATTTACCGAGGTTTTGGTTTCTGGGGAAAGAACATGCTTCGGTACTTTACAATATTTGGATGACATTTGCCAAGTGATGGTTTTGTCCTATGACATCTCCCTGGAGGAGCGCAGCGGGGATGGACTAATTGCTCCACTTTCCTGAAGAGCAAGGGTGACCTGTTCCAGATGCTTAGAAAGTGAACAGCCAAATTACCCCACTGAGGTGCCAAGAACCCTGTATTTAAATGGAAATAAGCAACTGCTGACACATGGACCTTGGCTTTCCCAGCCAAAATAAGAGCTTAAAGTCCTTAGGTAGACAGCTCTGGAGGTTGGAACGCAGATTTTGTACAACAGCCCTCAGTCCACTGGAGTCCAAGGACAAAGCTTTGATGGAGCACTGTGTCCAGTTCTGGGCTCACCAGTTCAAGAAGGACAGGGAACTGCTGGAGAGGGTACAGCAGAGGGCTACAAAGATGATTAGGGGCCTGGAGCATCTCTCTGATTTAGTCTGGAGAAGAGAAGGCTGAGGGGGGACCTCATCAATGCTTATAAAATATCTAAAGGGCAATTGGCAAGAGGATGGGGCCAGTCTTTTTTCAGTGGTGCCCAGTGACTGGACAAGAGGTAATGGGCACAAACTTGAACATAAGAAGTTCCATCTCAACATGAGCAGGAACTTCTTTCCTGTGAGGGTGGTAGAGCCCTGGAAGAGGCTGCCCAGAGAGGTGGTGGAGTCTCCTTCTCTGGAGACATTCAAAACCCGCCTGGACACCTTCCTGTGCAACCTGCTCTGGGTGACCCTGTTTTGGCAGGGGATTGGACGAGATGATCTCCAGAGGTCCCTTCCAACCATGACCATTCCGTGATTCTCTGAGTGCAGAACAGGCCTGTACACCAAACACTGCAGAAACAGTGATCCATTACAGGTTCAACCAACCACCACAAGAAAGCCCAGGGAGCAAGCTCAACTTTGGTATTCTTATCTTTCTAAAACGGCAACCTCAAAAAAAAGCAAGGTTCAACTACACCAGCTGAAAATAAAAATTAGGAGAAAAAAAAACAAAATTCATCTGCAAAGCTCCAACTGTTGATCATATCACAAGAAGAATTAAAATACATTTTTTAATAACGTGTCTCCACCATGAAGAACTATACGTTGTAGTGGAAAGCAAAGCATTAGAGAAAAATGAGACCTAACACTCAAACACAGTTATCAAAAGCAGAACAGATGCCTGGATGCTTCTTGTCATTGGCTGACAATTCTATTTTTGGAAAAATTTTTAATAATAAGTGCTGGTTTATGTTCCATAAAATAACCGGTACGCACAGAGTGGAACCCTCTGCCCCACACAAAGCAACCAAGGCCTCAAAAGTTTTTCTGTGCTCTTGGAAGCTCTCAAGTTTCTTAAGTTATCAGTGGGGGGACAAAAAGAGACCGATTTAAGAGATTCTACTAGATCTGTCATCTGTTTTGCTTCTGTGTCTGCTAACACTGAAAGGTTTTATGAAGTTCAGGAAAATAAAGTGCTCTTTTCCACTGTTAGGATACAGGATGCAAATAATGGCAGCAAGTTGTCAAGGCAAAAAAGAAGAGAATTCAGATCATAAAAATTCAATGATTAACTAGTAAAAAAGTTGATAGGGAGCATGGTTTACCTTTGTATATCTTGGTGTTATCACACAAGTGAAGAGTGAAGTATGTATCCAAGAGGCGATAACCATTCTTATTGATAATGTTACGTGCAGCGATGTTCCGAAGATGACGAAGCCGGCGCTAAAAAGAAGAACAGAAAAACTAAATAGTTAAAGAAGTTTCTTAGATTGAAATTGAACCCTTCTCTTTTTTTTTTTTTTTTGTATTAAAGCATTTTAATGATTTCCAAAGCACCGTTGTCAAAAAAATCCCACCAAACACTCAATTTTCTTTGGCAGAAAGCTCGTGTGAGCTACAAGCATTCAGCAAAGCTGACTGGACAAGCAACACTAGCACCTACGAGTTCTGATTAAGCAACACTGATCTACAAGACAAGCTATTCTTACTCATGTCCTATACATAATTTTTATTCCACATGTCTAAATCACCCCAACCATTCAAGCAGTTTCAAGCAAATATGTGACACTATTAGCATCAAACAGCAGCGGCATCACCCAGGTGTTCTACATCAACACGCTGGAAACACTTCCCAGCCAAAGCTATTTTCAACAAGCACCGGTGGACAAAGAGCTCCAAGATAAACCACCACCTAATCCAGAGCCAGAAGGAACTGGCTGAACAAAGCTTCCTGAATTCACAGTAAACCTGGAAACTGCTCTAACAACCTTAAATAAAATACATCAGACAGAACATATCTAGATTTGCAGGGAAAATTAAGACAAATTTGTGATGTCTGTCAGCTACCTTCTGCTTGGATAACCGAGTCCTTTCCTCTTGGATTGAATATACTGGAATATGTCACTAAAATCTTTAGTGTAAGTGATTTCATCCAACTCCAACACTACGTTAGTTTGCTACAATACTGTATCTTGAATGAAAATCATCAAATTGAACCAATTCCGCACACACCCCCCACCCGCCAAGTGCCAAATAGCTGTAATAGTTGTGGCTAAAATCCTCAGCTTCAAAGCATACTACACCCTTTGTCTTTGACAAATATTTAACATTACTAGCTTCTTGTTAAATTTAACTAGTTGACCAAGCCATTTTGTAGGACTGTCCAGTCACTCTTAAATCCCTGCTTAGCTGCGGTTCTTAAATTTTAACTTCGAAAACCATGAACTTAACACTCATCAAATTGCCACTTCGAATATATAAAGTTCTCACAGAATCCTTTAATATCACGTTCTCCCAATCAATCTCTCAACCCACCAGTGTCTCGCTCAACTACCACAGGGGTGTTGATAAATGGCTCTCTATCCTCTTTGGATGACCACAAATCACCACAAGCCTCAAACAACCAGCATCTCCTTTTACCACAGATTTCATTTTACAGTATACCTCTTTTTCCCCAAAAGCTTGTTAATTTGCAAGTCTGGATCCACCTTAAAAGAAACACTCTCACATTGACCAAAAGCGGAATTTAAAATGCTTTTGAAACCAAAAGAAAACTTTTTTGTTTGCAGCTTGTCCTAAAATCCTTTTAACAAGAGTTGAAAAGCCATCATCTGTTTTGGAATCACAGTATGACACTTTATATCACTTGATATTAGTTTTCCTTCCTGGAACTATATAAGAAGAATATTAAATTTCTGTTCATGTGACAGACTCAAAACCTCCAGTAAATTCATTTCAGCAAACTCTAAAAAAAGACTAAAAACAGAGTCTGAAATGGGATGCCCAGATACCTCTAGCATATACATGCAATACAAAATAATAAATAAATAGATAAACAACAACAACAACAAAAACCAAACACCAGTTCTCAGTTGCTTCATTGCAGAACTACATGATCTTATTTTGTTAGAAATTGGTATGAAGAATATCAACAGAAAGAATAAGCCTCACTTAAAAAAAAAAAAAATACATGGACCTTGTATATTACTTCAAATCTAACCTTAGAGTTAGCTAATCCCATTTTTATAAGCAAATTGAACATCTCTTAAGAAATGGCTTTGAACACGTTGCACTCCCTATAAAAATGATTCAAGGGTTTTATGGGCCATTTCTCTCCTTTAATTAACTTCAGTAGCAAACAAATCAATCACCTGCCACGCTCATTCCTCCCTTCATTTTTTATTTATTTATTTTCTTTAATCCCTTAAACCCAAGAAGAATAGCCCACATGGCATCTAAGAAAGAGGGCAACTTTCTCCAGGTCTTTTTGGGATTGCAAACTAACAGTGTGACTGGTTTAAGCAGCAAAGCCAAACAAATTTCTCATCTTTCACTACATGCAATGAGATTTGGAAAAAGCTGTCGAGTGTCATAACCTACACCTGCGCCTCTGGAGAAGAGTGGAGTCCTTATCGCCATGGTTTGTGACTTCTTTACACCCTTTAAAGGCTGAAATGTATCCTAAAGTCTCACTTCTCCCAAGCCAGTTAGAAGAGGAACATTAAATTGGGGCTGCGAGACCACAACACAGTTCAGGACTCAACACACAACAGGTAATGAATGTCTATTTAAATTTCCAACTTATTCACAGAATCACAGAATGATATGGGGTTGGAAGGGACCTCTGGGGATCATCTAGTCCAACCCCCTGCCAAAGCAGGTCCTCCTAGAGCAGGTTGCACAGGAACGTGTCGGTTTGGCAGGCGGGTTTGGAATATCTCCAGAGGAGGAGACTCCACCACCTCTCCGGGCAGCCTCTTCCAGGGCTCTGCCACCATCACAGGAAAGAAGTTCCTGCTCATGTTGAGATGGAACTTCTTATGTTCAAGTTTGTGCCCATTTCCTCTTGTCCTATCACTGGGCACCACTGAAAAAAGACTGGTCCCATCCTCTTGACACCCACCCTTGAAGTATTTATTGGTTGATGATCAGATCCCCCCTCAGCCTTCTCTTCTCCAGACTACAAAGACCCAAGTCCCTCAGCTTCTCCTCGTAACAGAGATGTTGTAGTCCCCTAATCGTCCTTGTTGCCCTCTGCTGTACCCTCTCCAGCAGTTCCCTGTCCTTCTTGAACTGGGGGGCCTAGAACTGGACACGGTACTCCAGATGTGGCCTGGAGTCATCATGCTCCTCCTCCCTCCTGCCCCATCCCTTGTCCATTTAGCCCAGCTGACAGGGAACAAGTTTCCAATTGCAGGGACAATTTTCTTGTTCACATTCTTTTGTATGAGCTCATGATGACAGAGGGACTTGGATCCTGAATATAAACCTTCCAGTTTGCCCACTACATTGTCGCTGATATTACATTGCATCATTCAGATGTCCTCAGAACTCTACAGAGGCAGCATTCAGAGCTAATTAACCTCTCCTGACTAAAGATAATTAGCTTTAGCCAGGAGACCATCAGCTATGAAGACATACCCAAAAGACAATTCAAATAGACTCTGAAATTCTTCACTAAGGCCTTGCAGCTGTTCTGTGACAAAAAAATAAGTATTATTTTGAAGGAATTTTCAAATCTCTATTAAGTGTTACCTCCTATGTGTTTCACATGATTTTTGCTCAAGATGTTACAAGACAAAGAATAAAAAAAACCCAATGTGTTGTAGTTCAGCGATCACTGGCATCACCCAACTGGCCCTCCTTATCTGTACTAATACTACTAATAAATAAGCACTTGTACAGGTGCTCAGTGAATCACACCTGGGAACCATCTGGATGAAAACTAACCACCACTCTCCTTTGCTGGGTTAGTTTCATCAGCTTGGTTCCTTAATATGGGTCACAATGTGGCTCTACAAGCAGCTGTGCTGATGGAAAGGGGACAGTGCAGCAATAAGCAGCCAAAGGCAGACAGGACAGCTTAAATGAAACCACCAGCTTAAAATTATGTGTGGAGCTACATACAGCCTGGCACTGGAGCCCCTCTGCTATGGGGACAGGCTGAGATAGTTAGGGGTGTTCAGCCTGGAGAAGAGAAGGCTCCGGGGAGAGCTTAGAGCCCCTTCCAGTCCCTAAAGGGGTTCCAGGAAAGCTGGGGAGGGACTCTTGATCGGGGAGGGGAGCCATAGGACAAAGATGAATGGCTTTAACCTGAAAGAGGGGAGATTTAGATGAGATCTCAGGAAGAAATTCTTTGCTGTGTGAGTGGTGAGACACTGGCCCAGGTTGCCCAGAGAAGCTGTGGCTGCCCCATCCCTGGAGGGGTTCAAGGTCAGGTTGGACGGGGCTTTGAGCAACCTGGTCTGGTGGGAGGTGTCCCTGCCCATGGCAGGAGGTTGGAACTGGCTGATCTTTAAGGTCCCTTCCCACCCAAAGCATTCTATGATTCTACAAGCAAAATGGAAAGTGTTTCACCAGGAGGTATCAGTGCATTTTCAATTGCAAAAGCAACTTCTTATGGAGAAGTGACCCATTACACTTTACACTGAATACAGGAGCTGCAAATAATCTTGAGTTCTTTCGTTTCCTTTTTCTTTTAGCTGAAGTGGGAAAGAGTAGTCGCTTCTCATTAGAGACAAGTTTTACCTATTTGCTCTTTTTATGAAAGTATCAAGAATCTTCACGACAAGGAAGGATCCCCCACAGACGAGATGCTCTGCAACCAGAACAGCCATTCCAAAAAGCCCAGTTTAAAAATCAAAATACAAATGCTAAAACAAAAAAAAAACCCAACATGATAAATGCTTTGGCAGCCTCACGAGTCACATAGCTCCAAACAAGCCAGCTGTGTTTGCAAATTGATAGTGCAGGATCTGCTTTCATTAAAAAAAAAAAAAATAAGCAAAATATGCAGATGAGTATAGATAATTCTCACCACCATCTCCTCAAACAGTTGACAGTCTATCAGCAACACAGCACTGAAGATCTCAGACACTACACCAGGCATCTTAACAAGCCTACTGGAAAAAATCAAAAGTTATTTCTTAGCAGAGCAGTGATTTAGGTAAGCTCTGACAAGCAGAATTTAAAACCTTAAAAAGGTTTTAAACTTTTCCAACAGCTCTGAATTTAGCTCACGCCACCTGGACTCAGGTGTATCTCTTAGCAGAGCAGTGGAGCAGGTTTAACAGCTCCTTCTAGGGGGTTTGTACACAAGTTATTTTGATTACCACAATTGTCCTAATCCTTTGCACTTCCCAAGTCAATGGAGCAGTGAAATTACATGCTAGGCCTTGTTATCATTTGATTTAATTGCCAGTTTAAAGTTGCAACTGAGTAAAAGCAACTCCTACAGGAAAGCAATTAGTGCTTCCTTCTACCTTGACAATCAATGACTACAATCCACAAGAGATCCACTAATTTTCCCTTAGAAGAACCCCCGAGTAGAGTAGCATCTTGTATTTTAAAAACACTGCTGGAGGTAAAGATGGCACAGGTTATAAGCACTCGGCTACCCCCAAGATATACAGAAAAGCTTTAGGTGAGACCAGACAAGCAGAGTCCACTGTCAGGTTTCACCCCTGACACGTGCAGAGCCACAAAACTGTCCCCCCTAAATTCAACAGCCACATCTTGACAGAGCTGCTCTGCAGCACAGCGAGACCATCCACGCTCAGTAACGACCAGCTTCTCTCTAAAGTCAGGGGTCTTTTTTCTTAAATGAAGAAAAGCACTCACTTTTCACCATTCCGAAGAACTACTATCAGTTGTTTAACATATCTAGTGTTCCCATTCAATGACTTTCTGGGAACGTCTCCAGATTTACCACAGGCCATAAACAAGTCAGGCTGCTACAGAATAAAGTATTTTGATTAACATCCTTGTTACTACTTTGCTTTTACATCAGATGATCCCACAACTCTTCAGTCTACTAAGTCTTCTGCGGTTTAAAGGACTGAAACAGCCTGGTCCCTTCATGCTTTAGTTCCCTCAACGCTTAAGATACCACAATCTTTCACTACCCCTGCCTAAAATACCACCTTCTGCATCTAGACACTCGTTCCCATCCCAGACAATGTTTTCTTGTGCATTTGGGCAGTCTCATGGCAAGGGTCAGAGAATTTATCCAAGCTACAACTGACAAAAAAAAGTAAGTTCATTGTAAGTCTAATTTCCTCCAACTGCCTCCAGCTCTGGGTCCTCAGGAGAGACATGGACCTGTTGGAGTGGGGCCAGAGGAGGCCATGGAGATGCTGGGAGGGCTGGAGCCCCTCTGCTGTGAGGACAGGCTGAGAGAGTTGGGGGGGTACAGCCTGGAGAAGAGAAGGCTCCGGGGAGAGCTTAGAGCCCCTTCCAGTCCCTCAAGGGGCTCCAGGAAGCTGGGGAGGGACTCCTGATCAGGGAGAGGAGCCATAGGAGGAGGGGGAAGGGTCTTACACTGAAAGAGGTGAGGCTGAGATGAGATCTGGGAAAGAAATTCTTTGCTGTGAGGGTGGTGAGACACTGAAACAGGTTGCCCCGAGAAGCTGTGGCTGCCCCATCCCTGGAGGGGTTCAAGGCCAGGTTGGAGGGGGCTTTGAGGAACCTGGTCTGGTGGGAGGTGTCCCTGTCCATGGCAGGGTGTTGGAACTGGATGATCTTTAAGGTCCCTTTTAACCCAAACCATTCTGTGATTCTGTAATTCAGCTCACTGCGCCCACCACAAAACCAGGGAAGAGCAGGCAGCAGAAGGCGACAGAGGGGTTTTTTTAACACTGCAATTTCTTCATGGCATAAACTTATCCAGGCACCCTCTGCTTCCCTCTGGACCTGAGAAACTGAAGTGACAAAGCTATTCATTCGGGATTTTTTTGTTGGGTTAAATCTAACAAGCTAGTACCATTAATAAAAATCACTGCAGAGGTGGGGGGTGGGGAGGAAGGGAAGAAAAGGGAATAAGTCAAAACAAGAGAGAAGTGCACCGCTGTTAACAGAAGGTCCAGACTGTTCGTGGAACCACAAGGAGAACAGCAACTACCTACAACAGCCTGAAGTATTCGTGGAATTTCATAATTATTTGTTCAAGGTCACATAATGGGGAGCAAAAACAAGCACAGAGAGTTCTGACTCCTCTTCCATCTTAACCACTTTATTATTCTCTTACAAGAATCAGATGACCCTGGGGAAAAAAAAAAAAAGATGATAATATAAGTATATCCAAACACGGCCAAACACCATTTTTCTATCTTCACTACTGATCTACCACACTTACTAGCTCAGGCTCCAAGTATGAATAGTGAAGCTCAGGTCATTAACATGGGCAATAGCTAAGCCTTATTCTTTATCACGTGGAGCCTATCGTTTTATTAGCAGCTGAGATGATCTAATGGCTCACTGCTGGGAAAAAAGGGGGGGGGTCTGTCTTCTTTCTGTCCCACATCTGCCTCCTCCTGTCCTCTCTCCCAGTTGCATGGACTGCCCTCTTTAGCACCGGCTCTTTCAGCAGAACTATTCCTGAATTCTTGCTCCCAGCAGAAACACTGGCACTTTGACACGTTAAATCAGTTTGCAAAGGTGTTAAAGGAGAATCTAAACTTAAGCAATACAGGCAGGTTAGTTTCTTCCAGCAACAGTCATCCATTCTGTTGGAATAGTCTAATTTTTAAAGAATTTAGTAAATTTGAATACATGTACCAGAATGAAGTTTAAATTCAATTGGCCTGGAAGAAATTTTTATAAATCTGTGGCTGGATTGGAAAAAAGCGTTTTTTTTTTTTTTCCCCCCACCACAGCACCCTGATAACACCCCGTAAAACCCAGTTAAAATGCAAAGCATCACACAGGTTCAAGAGAATGTTTCTGATTCAACAAAAAAAAAAATGGGGGAGGAAACAACCCAACAAACCACAAAACCTTACTTTTGCTTAAAGCGTAAATGCAAGGGTAAAACCAGCACAAGAAGGCTGGGAAATCATCTTGTACAAGCAAAGTCAACATTTATAGAAATTACTTGAAAAGCCCAAGGTTGCCCAACCCAAATCACCATTCAGGGTTCTCACAGAGGCCTGATTACCTAAAAAGCTATCGTTTTCTGTCCAGAAGACAAAATAAAGGACTTTCAACACTGAGTACAATTTCAGCACCAATTCTCCTTATCTAATGGAACATCCTACCTATCAGAAAATTTTTAACGTAAAAACCAAGACATAGTCTTTATCTCTGGACACCATCTCTGGTTTGCAGACTCCTGCCCTCCTCCTGATTGTTTCAAGGGAGAATATTCCATAGATTCTTTTCCATCCAGGATTAACTCTGACCTCTGTACAAGCTGGTACGTATTCTTCTGTTACCTGGGTTTCATATGAGTTTCCTCACTTGCCTGCTTTATGACCCACAGTAGCTCTGGAAGAATTTAAGCAAAATCCTTCCAACTATTTTAGCATTAAAGCAGGGTGCAGAGATTAGTTAGCAACACAACCGTTACTGCAGCAAATCTAGTCATTTTGAACTTAACAGAACTGAGCTTGCAAGGTCAGCTATTTGTCATAATTTAGTAACAGAAAAACACAGGGCTCTTCGTGCTTTGTAGCTCACGGCCGTCAGGTTGAGAATTCATTTATTTTTTCTTTTCTTAAAAAGCATAAAAGCTCTAGTTCTAAAAAAAAAAAAAATCATCTATGAAAATATGGACTGTATTTAGCCAACATGAGCATTATTTATTATCACAGCACTGCTCTACACCTCATTATTATTGACAGGCTGAGAGAGCTAGAGTTGTTCAGCCTGGAGAAGAGAAGGCTCCGGGGACACCTCAGAGCAGCCTTCCAATATCTGAAGGGAGCCTCCAGGAGAGCCGGAGAGGGACTCTTTGTCAGGAGATGGAGTGACAGGACAAGGGGTAATGGTTTTAAATGGGAAGAGGGGAGATTTAGATGAGAGATTAGGAGGAAACTCTTTCCTGTGAGGGTGGTGAAGCACTGGAACAAGTTGCCCAGGGAAGTTGTGGCTCCCCCATCCCTGGAAGTGTTTAAGGCCAGGCTGGATGGGACTTTGAGCAACCTGCTCTAGTGGAGGTGTCCCTGCCCATGGCAGGGGGGTTAGAACTCCATGATCTTTAAGGTCCCTTCCAACTCTAACCATTCTATGATTCTATGATTATTAAAATTTTCTACTTCCTCAGATTTTCACTAACCACTTGCTTTCACCTGTCCAGACCAGTTTGAGTATGAAGTAGCAACCGTGCAACCTGAGTTCTTGGAAGTCAAATAGTAGAGAAGAAATCATACTTAATTCATTTTTACATAAATTTTTAAGCTGCCTTGTTTTCCAATTTGACACACTCCACCACAAAAGAAAAAGTACCTGACAGAAGGTTTGGGTCAAGTCTGCTGCAGTACACAAAGCCTTTAATAGCAAAGGAACGTACAGTGTTTAGCTAATATTTAGATGTGTTGTTACTTAAAACCACAGGAAGGACAAGAAAATGCTTGTACTCCAATTTACACACTTGCCAGGAAGATTTATTTAGAAGTTCTGTAATTAAACAGTTTTCCACAGTTCAGCTTTTGACAGCTCACAGTCAAGAGAATCACATGTGATTTCAGATCTACTTCAGAACGAAAGCAGAAGCGTTTGATATGCAATTTTGTAGGACACACCACAAGGAATTTTTGGAATTCTATTTTAATGTCCTTTCAGCACGCACATAGAATCATAGAATGGTTTGGGTTGGAAGGGACCTTAAAAATCATCTAGTTCCAACCCCCTACCATGGGCAGGGACATCTTCCACTAGACCACGTTGCTCAAAGTCCCATCCAACCTGGCCTTGAACCCCTCCAGGGATGGGGCAGTCACAGCTTCCCTGGGCAACCTGGGCCAGCGTCTCACCACCCTCACAGTAAAGAATTTCTTTCTAGTATCTAATCTAAATCTCCCCTCTTTCAATTTAAAACCATTACCCCTTGTCCTACTTGAAGGCCGCAAGGCCCCCAAAGCTACACAACCATCATTAGTTCAACGAATCGCTTGTAGATCTCTTTGTAATTGCACCTCGTTTATATCTCAATTTCCTCATGTCAAGTGAAGGGATTCACAGCAGTTCAGTAAGTCATTTTCCTTTCTAAGGCTTAGCTACTTTCTGGCTACAGTCTTTAAAAAGATATGCAACATATACCACATAAACTTTCTTCCCTCGCATTCCTAAATATTGAATGCAAGGCCTTGTCCCCAGGTACGATACACCAGTTCAAAGATGCACAGTAGGAATGTAACTGCATTTTTTTTCCTGTGAAGATGCAACATACACCACATACAACACTTTCTTCCCTCGCATTCCTAAATACTCGATGCAAGGAAGCAGACGCATTGAGTCTGTGCAATGTGATTTACCCAAAATAAATAACCACAAGAAAAGTCAAAACTACCGTCACCAACACGGGCTCAAAGTTTTCAGATGTGCAATGTGCACTTTCGTTTACAGTTCCTTAAATCAAGGTGCTTCCTTTCCTTTACACTTAGGGCATCTAAAGGGTTTTTGAAAGGTTCACTTGAACACTGTAAGGTTCAATACACGTTGCTAATCATCCATACTCTGCCACAACTACTCCTGTTTCTGTACCTCACAGGGGGCTTCAACAAGGACAGTCAGCAAATGAAAAACGTGCTCCAAAAGGCATCAAGTCTTCCCTAATTCATACAGGGAGAAAGTGAAAGAGGAAGAATAAGGAACAGCTCTATATTTGACGTGGCCCATGCAGAAGTATAATTATTCTCCAGTTACCTGAATGCAAAAGAGCCCTCCATTAGCTCAACCCAGAGTTAAAGAATGCAACGTGTGAAGTCAATGTTACATCTGACAAAACATGTCAGTCTATGGCACAACTTGCTCCTCTAATGCTAGTTAAAACAGCAACAGTAGTATCAGAAAATAATTAAGATAGTTAATTCACCAAAAAAAAAATTAAAATAGCTATATATTACTCTTAAAAGGCAGCTAAGTCTTTTGGACTACCCTCCCTTACACCCTTACTAGCCAGCCCACTAAAATCTTTCCTCACTAAATAACTGAATTTACACCGGGGAGTGACTCAGAATTCAACTTCTACCCCAGAGCAATGACATAAACAGCTGATAACTTCAGCAAGCGCAAGAAAATTCTCTTTGTACACCATATTCACATGTAGAAAGCCTACAGCGCTATTTTAGACCTCAGAACCAACGAGACAACCAAGACCAGGCCTAAAAGTCAACGCAAACCCACAGTATTCACTGTCTTCACTGATTTCTGCATCCTTGTCCTTTCAACATCCAAAATTTGTGTTCATTTCTGTAGAAAGACTGAAACAGCCCGTTATTTAAAACATAAGATAGGGACAGGTACAGAAGACACGGGTATTCAGTCTTAGGATACAAACAGGACAGCTGGTTAGGTGTGACAAAACAAGACTCAAAACATAGAATTTACGGGTTCAAAAGCAAAATCATAAGCCCATGCACGGACGTAGGCGAACGAAGTTCTTTCTGTGTGTTGTTTCACCAGCTGTGTTTGGTTACGGTCACTACAACATCAAGAGCCACAGACCAAGCGAGCTGGCAACCACCACAATCCTGAAGAATAAAAACTGTCAGCACACCCTAAAAAATTGCTCTAAACCGGGGTTAAGAAAACCTTGTAAGCACTGACCGCTGGCCAGACAAAGCTCCTCTTGCTGGGTGTTTATATAAAATATGAATAACAAGAAACTAGATACACAGTCTTCCCATCTTTAACGAAGATCTTTAAGAAGCAGCAGCTAGAAATACCACCTTTTCGTATTGATGTTTTCCTCCGAGTTTGTCTAAACAAATAATTACTCACTTTTGAGATGAAAGACCAAAACTATAACTGCTTCCCTGACACCACGTGGGAACTGTGTCACGAGGTAGAGAAGAGAACATCGGGGTGCAAGTCCCACCTCATTACTAAGACACTTGTAGCGGTTCAGAGAAGACCCTTAAGCCTCTTAACATTACCTTGGACAAGAGAGCATTAGTCCACATTATCTGCGGGAATGACCTGGGAATACCAATTAAGCAATGCAAAAATAAGATGATGCTCAGAAGGAGGGAACCAAAAAAGCAAACAGGGCCTCATGGAATAAAGCATCAAGAAAATCAAAGCAAAGGCACCTCTGACTTTAAAGAACCACTTGATTTTAAGTACACACCAAGTTGCACAAGCAAGCAGCATACATTGATTAATAACCTGAAGCATATTAATGTTTATCATGTTACTGGATGACAAACCAAAGGCAGACCAGTCACATAAATAAGGAATGAGTCTTTAGTTACCAGCTACCAAGACCTCTCCTTCACTCAATTAAGAATATTCCCTAATCCCCTACCAATCTCCTGAATAAAGCATCAAAACTGATTTACTACAGCTGTCTGACAGAACGGTCTCTCTCTAACGTAGCAACAGAACGTCCAGTCTGCAAAACACACTTGCATTCCTTAGAAAAAAAATTAAAAGTATATAGTAGAGAACAAAAATCCAGCCCCGGATTAACGGCCAACTTTTTGAGCTATGATTACAGTCTTATAGTAACTTTAACAATTATTTCCTCCAAATTATCTCTGACAAACACGCAACATTGATACGGCTGGACGTGGATTCAACTGTGTAAGATCACTAAATCAACACCCACATAGCTGTGTTTTACTGGAGCAGCACTTCCCTCCCCACTCAGCGTTTAGAGACGTCTAAGAGAAGCGAAAGCAATATTCAAATACGACACTTTCTATCCGCTATTCTGATTTCCCCCAACATATTTAATAGGAAAGAGGAAGTCAAACATTTAAGACTCAGTCTTGGTTTTCATATTACTCAGTTTTATATAGCTATTGCTGTATATTCCACTATCTCAAAAAAAAGACGCTCTTTTCACACTCTTTCACTTAAAAAACTAGTACAGGTGCAGCCCTGAGCCCATACAGTAGTTTTCTTCACTTCTCCACCATACAAGACCTCTCAAACTCATTTGCCAGCGCACTTTGAACCACCCATTTCTGCCACGTTACCCAAGTTGTTGCATACACCTTTAAAGAAAGTAACTCTGAAATTTTAACCTTGTTCTAATTCACCCATGTTCTTCTCATCTTGCTTTGCCTCTACTCACTTGGATCACCTCAAGTATCTAAACATATACCCGAGGTACTGGATTACACTGCATTGTCACTTCCAACTGCTGGAAATATGGTTTTATTTATTACTGGAATCCAGAAGCTCACGCAAATCAGAAATACTTTACCAAAAAAAAAAAAATTTCTTTCCAGGAGTACTTTCAAAAGAAAAAACAGCTTTAAAGTTCCACTCCACTCACGATGTCCATTCCTTTGCATCCCAGGTTCAAACAGCGTAACAATGTAAATTTCTGAAACATATAAATTAAGCTCATGTAATTACTACAATCCCAGAAGCTCAAAGACAGTTAAGTGTTTGGTATATAACATTTATTTAAATATAGCTCAATGGAATGATTTCTTATACAAGATATTTTACCAACTGGATAGAATTTTCACTTCTATGATCATCAATGAGATATTCAGGTCCTGTCATCAACTTCCCGTTCATAGGAAGTATCATGGAATAAGAGTATAAACCTGAAAACGGCCTTCACAGTTTTTTAATCCAATCCCTTCATTACAGTCAACCAGTTCATGGAAGGTAAACTTTACAGCATGGTTTCATGTTAAAAGTGGATTTGGAGGGGATTTTCTTCCTACCACTTAGGGGTTTTCTGCAGAATTTTGTTTGGCTGACAGAAGTTTTTCAATTCCTAAATAAGATTTTCATGTTCAGTATTCGAAACAAAGAACCTTTCCCTGCCAAACAGGTTTAGGACGGGGATAACCTATTGTTTGACCAGTGGTGGGATGGGAGAAGACATAACCTGGCCACATGATACACATGATACTTTTACCCAGCTACTGGAAATGCCAACATGCATTTCATGAAACCAACATGCATCAGGTCTGACAAGTCTGTATCAATACTGAGTATAAACACAGGTGAAGCTCTGCAGTTTGATGAAGTTCAGAGAGCACGGAGCCTCACATGGCTCATCATGCAACCAGTTCAGGTCCCTTGTCCTTATCATCTCAAACCTCTGTCCCGCACTACGTGAGCTAAACTGCTCCCAGAGTTAAGCTAGTATGGATGCCACAGGAGCCATGTTTGCTAAGCGTTGCCCTCAGACTCCTAAAAAATCCATCCCTGAAAGCGAATGGAAGCTACAGGATGTCCTTGGGAAGTTTCACTAAATGTCTGCTCTGTTTTGCTCTGCCCTAAACACCTACTTCTGATGTCTCGTAGACTCATAGAATGGTTTGGGTTGAAAGGGAGCTTAAACATCATCAAGTTCCAACCCCCTGCCATGGGCAGGGACACCTCCCAATAGACCAGGTTCCTCAAAGCCCCATCCAGCCTGGTCTTGAACACCTCCAGGGATGGGGCAGCCACAGCTTCTCTGGGCAACCTGTTCCAGGGTCTCACCACCCTCACAGCAAAGAAATTCTTTCTAGTATCTAATCTAAATCTCCCCTCTTTCAGTTTAAAACCATTACCCCTCATCCTATGGCTCCACTCCCTGATCAAGGGTCCCTACCCATCCCTCCAGTAGGCCCCCTTCAGGTACTGGAAGGCTGAAAGCTGTGCCTGAAAGCTCATTGCTGCTCCTTCCCACAGAAATTTTCACCATCCAACAAGAGAATCATAGAATCATCCAGGTTGGAAGAGACCCTTGGGATCATCGAGTCCAACCATCTACCCTACACTACAAAGTTCTTCCCTATATCATATCCCCCAACACCACATCTAAACGGCTCTTAAACACATCCAGGGATGGTGACTCAACCACCTCCCTGGGCAGCCTGTTCCAATGCCCGACCACTCTTTCTGTGAAAAATTCTTTCCTAATGTTCAGTCTAAACCTACCCTGTTGGAGCTTGAAGCCATTCCCTCTTGTTCTGTCATTAATTACCTGTGCGAAGAGACCAGCACCAACCTCTCTACAGTGTCCTTTCAAGTAGTTGTAGAGAGTGATGAGGTCTCCCCTCAGCCTCCTCTTCCTCATACTAAACAGTCCCAGCTCCTTCAACTGCTCTTCATAGGATTTGTTTTCCAGGCCCTTCACCAGCTTCGTTGCCCTCCTCTGCACTCGCTCCAGCACCTCGGTATCTCTCTTGGATTGAGGTGCCCAAAACTGGACACAATACTCCAGGTGTGGCCTCACCAGTGCTGAGTACAGGGGGACAATCACCTCCCTACTTCTGCTGGTCACGCTATTTCTAATACAAGCCAGGATGCCATTGGCTTTCTTGGCCACCTGGGCACACTGCCGGCTCATATTCAGCTGCTTGTCAATTAGAACTCCAAGAAGACTTGAGAAGACTATGAACAGAAAGATACAGAAGATATTGGGTCACCTGGACTTTAGTCTAATACTATTTGCAGATGTGCACAGTGGTACAGTTTACCCCTTCCCATCTTACCACCACGTCCCTATTCACCAGAGCATATCTAACTCCCTCACACATACCCTCTCATGCAATACATCTAAAGTCTTTGAACCAAAGTCTTGGAAACGCACCTTAGGCATCACTACGCTCCCTGGAAGTCTTGAACACTTGGTGTTCAAGACCAAGCTGGATGGGGCTTTGAGCAACCTGGTCTAGTGAGAGGTGTCCCTGCCCATGGCAGCGGGTTGAAACTAGATGATATTTAAGGTCCCTTCCAACTCTAACCATTCTATGATTCTACACAGGGCATACTGAAATGTGGTTGACCGACACTGAACTGGAACTAAAACCTCTGATGGAAAAGATCCAACTCTGCGTAGAGCTCCCCTCGTATCTCTAACTATTTTCCCCCATTACCTAGGCTATCTCCAGTAAGCAGAAAATTGCTTACATCAAGGCATCAAGAACATAAGTCCAGGAGTTGAACAGTTTCCTGGGGGAAAAAGCAGATAGAGATGGAGGTGATATGTAGTCCCATTACAGGATAATGCCTTATGTACAGTCTAAACATCACATATTGTTTTCCCCCCTATAATTTGGAAGTAAGCCATAGGTGATCTTCCAAAGAAGGCTTCTTGTAACTGAGCATCAATCAGGCATGTGGAAATTAGCAACATGAGCAGACTTTTTACCCTACCACTGGCAAGTACTGGTGGCAGAGATACAACCGGCTGATGAGCATTTTCCCTGTGGTTCATGTGCGGTCAAACCACTTGGGAACAAGCTGCTGAAATACTTTACAATCAGCCAAGTCACAGAAGTGCTAAGCTGTTACCCATATGACTTAGTAATCACCTACCACACTGGAATTCACGTTGGGTTTTGTTCGGGGTTTTTTTTTTTCCCCATCATCTACCTTTAGCACAATGAAGTAGTAGGGGACATTTTTGTCATTTTCTAAAATGGCTCCAGTCATTATTTCTGAGTGATTCACCTCTGCTCCACTCAAAACCAATTATACCTATAGTTTATTCATGCCCTGGTTAGCCACTAGACAAGAGGGATGCTTGAGTCTATGGACACGGATCTGAGTGAATGGCTGAACAACAGACCAACTGGAAATAATTTATTTTTTAAAAAATATGGGCTCTTTTTCTTCCTCACAGCTCCCTATTCACTCACTACGAACTGTGCGTCAGTACAGCTGCTTGTACAACGGTACATGCAGCTCAAGTTCACACTTGCATGTCTTTAAACACTATCTCACCGTTCATTAAAAGCTTCAGTGTCTCTAATGCTGGAATTGACAGTAAAAGCTCATCAATTTCAGCACGAAGGAAAAATCTGAAGCGCTGGAGGCAGTGGTTCTGGAGTCCACGAAGATGTGCTCTCCTGTCTCTAGACAACCACACATGACATCTGTTTTGGTCAGCAACGAGCACAGTAACATTCAACAGATCATTTGACTGCAGCATGACTGGCTCTCTATGTTAAGAGTGTATTTTTCTGTCCAACCCCTTCCATGTAGAATATAAAAGTCTGAAAGGTTTGGGTTCCCCCCCACACACACACCCCCATTGCTTTGAACTGCTTGTCATGACAGGACTGAAAATTCTGGTTGGAGCATTTAGAAATCAGTAAATTATCATGACACTCCTGGTGTCGAGCAACTAGGAAGATATAATGCTACAGAATCTCTGCTTTTAAAGTGAAATTATTTCATGACACATTTTCAATTCTGTTAGGCTCACTCTTCAGGAAAAAGAAAACGACATCCTGGCACAAGTACTTAGGGATACAAATTGGAATTTTATGCTTAACCAGATGCATTTCTTTACAGCCGTATCCTCTATTTTCCCCCACTTAAAATGTGGAATACAACAGCAAAAGGAATTCTTAGGCCAGGACATCCTGCCACCAATGAACAAGTTAAAGAATACATTATAGTCGGTCTGACACAAGCATGGTCAAACTGGTAGAAGATTTTGGACATGACATTTTCACTCCTGCAAATGTGTCAGTAGCAGGAGCTTCGTTTTCTAATCAATGTGAATTTCACTGGCACATTTAAATCTAGACTAAACCCAAATTACAGCTTCAACATTTCAGTTGTTAAAAAGTCATTTCAGTCATTAAAAATACTCACCTTTAAGTTCACATTTTGAGAATTTGGTCTTTAGAGAGATTTATAGCCATGACTCAGACCATCTTACTCTCACCCTTACACTCAAAAATGCAGCACTGGGTGTTCTAGAGAACATTGCCTACTTAAACAACTCACCAAGTTGATTTCTGTGCTGGCAGGTAGAAAAAATTACTTTATGTTATGTAGCACCACAGTCGGATCAGCCAGATTTTTGCATTACAGATGTGGTACAAGAGACTGGAATGACTTTTCCATTCTTTTTCATGATTCTGCAGTAAAATATCTCTGGAGTGACAGCCCCTCCAAGGTAAGGCACCTCGCAATTCAGTAACAGACTTTTAAGCTCAGATAATACAGTGAAAGAGGATGATTTGTTATCAGGGTGCTTTCAGAGCTTCTCGATTTGATTGCGAGCACTGACGCAGCACACAGACACCTCAGCACATGGTCTTAATATTTGCAGAGCACACAGCAAAACAATACCTCAGACTGTCACAGACTTACACTTGCTACAATTAACATTTCTTCAGCACTCATCCCACATAACTTAAACTAAATATTTACTCAACTGGAACATCCTATAATTGATGATTCAGTTTCTGCTCCTACAAACTCCTACAAAAGCCTTTGCTCCTAGGAAACAAAAAAAAAAAAAAGAAGACTGTGTTTTGGTCTCACTTTCACAAACGAAGTCCAATGACTAATAACTAAGGCTTCTCCCTGCAGCGTTCACTCGGTTCTTGCACAAGTCTGGGAAAGAATAAAACCAAAAATTCAGCAGGGAGAAGGCCATACTTGATCTCCTGAACGATCTACTGCTCCCTGTGAAGTTCACCCAGAGGAGCGCTCATGTTTATGTTCATTAACATAGAACAGGCCTGCTATTTTAAAGTAAGTACTTGCTCTCAAATTAGGGTCAATACTTGCACCGCTCCAGTTGCCAAGAGTCACCTCCATTCCCTCCCTTTGACCCTAAGTGGATGTCTGGTAAATCATGTTTATCCAAGGAACAGTTATATCTTCATTTCAAGTTAACATCTATCGATTTTTCTCTAGTAACTCTTCATTTTCAAATCTGGTAACATGTAGCTCGAGTAACTCGGAGAGTGTGTCTACTTCTTAACAACATTGACTGCACTGAGGCCATGAACCAAAACTTCAGGTGCAGGCTCACATCTCACAGCATTTCTAAAGAAAAGCATGCCTTTGCTAAGTAATTATTCCCCTCTCCACCACTACTGCTTAAGCTCCCGTACAATAAAAGTCACTGCATGCAAGAGGGGAAAGGGCATAGGCTTAGTTTGATAGAGATTGCTAAACCCTCATGCAGAGCCTCAACTTCCTCACTTAACCTTGCTCCTAATGCTCTCAAAATTAAAACGTGGGACAGTTGCCCAGTAAAACCAAAAGCCAACTATCAGCAAACAGGAAAAAGAGAGTTAGCTGAAGGAAGGATGTGATGGGGAGGGAACACTTCATCACTTTTCAGAATACGCGGTATGTTTTATCCGTGCTCACCCCCCACTCTGTTATGAGACAGAACAGGAGAGGAGAGGGCACCCCAGCTGCTCCCACCCCATCAGTTACCCAAGCTAAAAGCAAATTTAACTGGATGTTATCTGAGCTGCAACTCCCAGCTTTAGTTTGCATCCAGCACCTCTGTGGGAGAGCGACCCCCCTTGACTCTCCAGCAGCGGCAGGAGGGGGGCACAGACTCCTGTCCCCATGCAAAGGGGACCTCACCATCTCATCTTCCTACCAGCCCAAGAGAAGGGTGCTCAAAACCCCCTTGTCTCAGGGACTCTCCTTTCACCAGCTCAGGGACTGCCTCAGGCACCCCTGTAACTCGAGGAACCCCCGCTTCACCTCAGGTACCCCCACACCTCAAGGAGCATCCTCCCTACACCTCACAGCACCTCATACCTCCGGGAACATCCCCTCTTCACTTCAGAGCACCCCCCATTCACCTCAGAGAACACCCCACACCTCAGAGCACCCCCTCCTTCACCTCCAGGAACACCCCACACCTGAAGGAGCATCTCCCCTTCACCTGATGGCACCCCATACCTTCAGGGAACACCCCACTACACCTCAGGGCACTCCACACCTTAGGGAGTGCCCCCACTTCACCTCAGGGCACCCTACATTTCAGAGCACCCCCTCAATTCGCCTCAGGGTGCCCTATAACTCAGGAAACACTCCCAGTCACCTAGGGAGTACCCCCACTTCATCTCAGGGCATTCCATACGTCAGGGAGCACCCCCCGCCCCAAACCTCAGGGCACACTATACCTCAGGGAGCACACCCATCTACCTCAGGGAGGAGCTCCCCTTCATCCCAGGGCACCCCACACCTCACAGCATTGCCCCCCTACACCTCAGGGCATGCCACACCTCAAGGAGCACCTCTTTTCACCTCAAGGAGTGCCTCCCCTACACCTCAAGGCACCCCATACCTCAGGGGGTATCCCCCTACACCTCAGGGAGCACTCCCCCTCCCCCCCCTTCACCACAGGGCACCCCATACCTCAGGGAGCATCCCCCCCCCTTCACCTCAGGAAGCAACCCCCAGCTGAGGGCCGCCTCCAGGCCCTCCCCTTCCCCGAGACCCGCCGTACCTGCTGCGAGGGCAGCTCCACATGCAAGGCCCGGGTGGCGGATCCCGGGGGTAAAGCGGCGGGGCCGGCGGCCGAGCTCATCCTCACGGCAGGGCAACGGTCAAGCAGCGGCTGCGGCGCCTGCGCATGAGCCCTGCGGGCCGCTCCCCCCCCGCCGCCGCCGCCGCCGCCGCCGGGCACCCAGGGGTTAATGGCGGCAGCAGCACCGGCCCGGGCCGATGGCTACGGAGCCATATTACCGCAGTGCTGGGGGGGCGGGCGGTGGGGGGCGGGAGGGAAGCGGCGTCCCGTTCTCTCATTGGTCCGCGCTCCACAGAGGCGGGAGCCCAGGTGCCTTTTTGAGAGGCTACTGGCTGAAAGGGACGCCAATCAACGCCCCCCTCCGCGGCCTCTGTCAAACCGTTGGAAGGGGAGCCGCCGCCGATTGGAGGGCCGACTTCCGGAAGGCGGGACAGCGTCTGAAGGAGCGGCTGGTGATTGGAGGGAAGCGGTTTGGATTGACATGGCTCGTCCTCCGTCACGTGTTGGGGGAGATGTTTTTATCACGTGGTGGGACGAAAATATTTTGCTGGGTGGGTGCCGGGGGGGGGGTGGTCGCCATGGCAACGGGGCGCGGCCTGGTCCTTCCCTCGGCAGCCCGGGCCTGGGTGAGGGGGGGCGGGCCGGGCCGGGCGACCCCAGGGGGCTGCGGGGCCTCGGCGGGACCCTCATGGCTCGCCAACCGGCCCCACATCACATCCGCTTGCCCCACATCACGCCAGCCTGCCCCACATCACACCAATCTGCCCCACAGCAGACCAAGGTGCACCACATCACACCAACGAGACCCACAACAGGCCAACTGGCCCCACGATAGGCCAACCTGCCCCACAGCAGGCCAACCAGCCTCACATCATGCCAGCTGGCCCCACATCGTGTCAGCCTGCCCCACAACAGGCCAGCTTGCCCCACCACAGCAGGCCAACCTGCCCCACATCACACCAACCTGCCCCACATCACACCAACCTGCCCCACATCACGTCAACTGGCCCCATACCATGTCAGCCTGCCCCACATCACGTCAGCCTGCCCCATATCACAGCTACCTGTTACACATCACACCAACGTGCCCTACAGCAGACCAACATGTGCCCCACATCACGCCAACCCGCCCCACATCACACCAGCCAGCCCCACAAAAGACCAACCTGCCCCATACCAGGTCAACCTGCCCCATAACATCATGGCAAACAAACCAACACCACACCATCCCACCCCAAACCACACCAGCCTGCTCCATAACAGGCCAACCTGCCCCATAACATCATGCCAAACAAACCAACATCCCGTCAACCCATCCCACACCATGCCAACCCACTCCACATCCCATCAGCCAGCCCCACAAAAGACCAGCCTGCTCCATAACAGGCCAACCTGCCCCCACATCACGTCAGCCTGCCCCACAAAAGACCAACTTGCCTCATGACAGGGCAACCTGCCCCATAACATCATGCCAACCAACCCAACATCACACCAACCTGTCCCACATCCCATCAGCCCACTCCACATCAAGCCAACCTTGATGCCAACACTCCCCCAGGCCCACCACAACCATCCCTCCGGCACCTGACTCCATCCCACCCCACCCTGGAAACATCCATGCTGACCAGGAGGACCATCCCCACTGGGGCAGCACCATCCCCACGTACCGGGCAGCACCGGGAGCGCCAGTCCTGTCCCCACGCCCCACCTGGGGCACCCATACCCACAGCACCCTGCAGCGCCTGCCCGGCATAGGTGGCCATGCTGGAGATGCTTGTCCCCATCGCACTGCCAGGAACCGGCACGGGCTGTGCCAAAACACCTGTCCCTACACCACCGGGAACACCCGTCCCACAGCCCCAGCAGTGGCACTGGGAACGCCTGTCCCTGACGTGCTGCGGCACTGGAAATGCCTGTTCCCACTGGGCCGGGCGGCCCTGGAAGGGTTGAGCGTGGCATGCAGTGCTGGAAAGTCCTGTCCTCCTCCCGTCCTCCTCTCCACCTCTCCTTCTCTTCTTCTCTCCTTCTCTCCTTCGCTCCTCTTCTTCTCTTCTCCTCCTGTCCTCCACTCTTCTTCTCCTCCTGTCCTCCTGTCCTCAGCCCCATACAGCTCCCATACCATGGAGACCTTCCCCACTGGAAGCCCACCAAGCCTTCATTCACTTACAGTAATCATGGTTTTGCATTATTCATGCTGCGTTGACTCGTGCTGTACCGGCGTTGTCTTTAGCGTGCATTTTGGTCTTGGGTATTCAACGGTGAACTCATTAAAAATTAAAAAAAGAGGAAGAATAATGAAAAGTGGAGTGGAAAGTCAAATTTTCTGGAGTTCCATCTGGCCATCCTTGCAGAAGCCATCCTCTTCCCTCCACCTCCTTCCCTTGCAGCCACTCGCTGTGGTCTGCCTTCCTCCAAAGTACTTCCTAGGAGTTGAAAACAGAGCAGCCAAATTTTTCCCCTCGATAATTCCCTGGTCAATTACACACCACATGGTGACACGTCGGCATAGACTTTTCTGACCAAATTGTGTGATTCTACGTGTGGGAGGCCAATAAATTCAATACCTCAAGCTTAAGTTTTTGGCATCATGAGCGTGCAGTTGTGATTGAGTTCTGGATGTTGCTGTCTCTGATCAGGAAAACAATTTCAAAACAGTGGCCTTTTTTGGGAGGATCTTCTAGGAACCAGTGCACCTCCATTTTTTTTTCTTCTGGTGAAAAAAACCCAAACCTAATATTTCAGTATTTTCAAAAGGGAAGTGGGCTATTTTCAAGCATGCAGACTTCTGAGCCACGCGGTGGAGATCAGGAGGTTCAAACATAGTAATTTTGGACCTGTTGTATCAGTTTGATTCACCTTCTGGTTTCTGCTTCATTACAAAGCATGTCCTCCTTGCTTTGGAACTTTCCATCTTCACCTTGGAGGATGGAAAGTAGTTTTTGAAAATGAAATATGGGTTGGTTTGGGGTGGTTTCCCTCCCCCCCAGTCTTTATTCAAGGTGTGAAAAATGCATTTGGAATGACAAAAATGATCCTAAAATCAAGAAATTTGATCATAAATCAAATTTATGAATTTGAAACTCTTCAGAGATGCTTCCTCCATTGAGCAAATTAGTTTTAGCTCAGAATTATATATAGAACTAGAGAGGATCACCATTGCAAGGACGGAGTTATTTTGGAGGTAAATCACTAAAATCAGGTTATGGAAGCAAAGTGAACATGCCATGGCTTGTTGGCCCAGAGCATCAAATGATTAAAAAATAAATAAATTAATCCTTGGATGATATGTGACTATTTTGTGACCAACTTATGCTGATTTGGTGAATTTAAAGTCCATACGACACTACCGTAGCAGGATTTTCCCATTTCTCTTCGTTTCCACAGGAGCAGATGACTATCTGAAAACTTTTATCTTAAAATACTGCTGTTTAGAGAAGTCAAATGAGTTACTTAACATAGCAGCTCACATGCCCTACATATGGAGATTGTGTTTAATTTGCTGCTTAATGTACACCGAGAGCTCTAACCCATAATTCATGGACTAAAAAGCAAAAATTTCCCCCAGAGGAAAATTTAAATATGACCCCAAATCCCATGTTAATTTGTTAATGATTTTATAGCAGCGGAACGGATGTAGCTCCAAAGAAATCCCTGCAGATTCCCAGCTCGTGCTAGCTAAGGTTTTGGCCTTGTATTCTAAATTTCAGGCTTATCTTTGCTTTTTTTCACTATTCTTAGCATGATAGGGAACTGTTTGCAAGAGCATCACAAAACGAGGAGTTTCTAGGGATAAGGTTTCAGTTTTACATTGGATTTTCATCAGCTTTGAGAGGTTAAGTCCATCCCTCGCATAGTTCACCACAGTGACCATCCAACACGACGAGAGTCATTTAATAACCCAGATCATGCCTGAATTTGTACAAAATAATCATCCCTTTTGGGCTTAAAATGATGAGTTAATTAATGAGGATTGGTGGATCATTTTAACCAGAGTATTTGCAAACTGCAGCCGGGGAGGACGGTGGCTTCTTTTATCCCCGGTTTACGAAGAGTCACTTGGAGCAGCAACGCTGGAGCAGTACTGCCCATCTCAGCTGTACACGTGGTGTTACATAGGACCTTATGGAATTTACTCACGCCCTAGGAAACTGTCATTTGCATTTTTTAACCACATAAAAAAGCCAGCGTTATCTGTCTGCATCGTTGTGAAGATCACTGCATGACCTTTATTGCATTCCAGTGGATGTTCCTGCAGCTGATGATCATAAGAGATGAAATTCTCACAGCTGCAGCAAGTGCATGGATGCACGCAGTGCTCCAACCTCCACGACCTGCCCGTCTGCTCAAACTGTGTGGAGCGGCTGACAAGCCTGAGGGACAGGATGCCATCCAGAGGGACCCGGACAGACTGGAGAAGTGGGCCTGTGTGAACCACACGAGGTTCAACCAAGCCAAGTGCAAGATCCTGCACCTGGGACGTGGCAACCCCTGGTATCCATACAGGATGAAGGGATTGAGAGCAGCCCTGAGGAGAACTTGGGGGTGTTGGTGGATGAGAAGCTCAACATGAGCCGGCAACATGCGCTGGCAGCCCAGAAAGCCACCCGCATCCTGGGCTGCATCCCCAGCAGCGTGGCCAGCAGGGCGAGGGGGGGGATTGTGCCCCTCTGCTCCACTCTGGGGTGACACCCCCCCAGCGCTGTTTGTGTCTGTTTGTGGGTGGGGTGGGGTGTGGTTGTGGGCGTTTGCTTTGGTTTGGTTTTGGTGTTGGTGTTCTGGGATTTTTGGGGTGGGGTTTTTTTTGGGTTTTTTTTTTGTTGGTTGGACTCAATGATCTCAAAGGTCCCATCCAACCAAAAATATTCTGTGATTCTGTGATTCTGTGCTGCCTCCAGCTCTGGGGCCTCAGCACAGGAGAGACATGGACCTGTTGGAGCGGGGCCAGAGGAGGCCACGGAGATGCTGGGAGGGCTGGAGCCCCTCTGCTGTGAGGACAGGCTGAGAGAGTTGGGGGGGTTCAGCCTGGAGAAGAGAAGGCTCCGAGGAGACCTTACAGCCCCTTCCAGTCCCTAAAGGGGCTCCAGGAGAGATGGGTAGAGTGGTGAGGTAGAGGCCCAGGTTGCCCAGAGAAGCTGTGGCTGCCCCATCCCTGGAGGGGTTCAAGGCTAGGTTGGACAGGGCTTTGAGCAACCTGGTCTAGCGGGAGGTGTCCCTGCCCATGGCAGGGAGGTTGGAACTAGATGGTCTTTAGGGTCCCTTCCAACTTAAACCATTCTATGATTCTATAATTCTATGGACTTCAGTTTTCTTCAAGTGAATCCAATAAGCAAAGAGGAAAAAAAAAAGGAGTTTTCAAAACCATCATCTGATTAACGAGCAGGTCTTGTGTTCACATTTGGTCTAAATAGAATCATAGAATCATAGAATCATAGAATCATAGAATGGTTAGAGTTGGAAGGGACCTTAAAGATCATCGAGTTCCAACTGCCATGGGCAGGGACACCTCCACTAGAGCAGGTTGCTCAAAGCCCCATCCAGCCTGGCCTTAAACACTTCCAGGGATGGGGCAGCTACAACTTCCCTGGGCAACCTGTTCCAGTGCCTTACCACCCTCACAGGAAAGAATTTCCTCCTAAGATCTCATCTAAATCTCCCCTCTTCCAATTTAAAACCATTACCCCTTGTCCTGTCACTACATCTCCTGACAAAGAGTCCCTCTCTGGCTCTCCTGGAGGCTCCCTTCAGATATTGGAAGGCTGCTATGAGGTGTCCCCGGAGCCGAACAACCCCAGCTCTCTCAGCCTGTCTTCACAGGGGAGGTGCTCCATCCCTTTGATCATCTTTGTGGCCCTCTGCTGGACCCGTTCCAACAGGTCCATGTCCTTCCTTTGGAGTCCTCAACACAGGAAGGACATGGACCTGTTGGAATGGGTCCAGCGGAGGGCCACGAAGATGATCAGAGGGATGGAGCACCTCCCCATATACAATACACCAACAGCTTCTCCCTTTGACCCTATGGAAAGCCATAAAGAGCTTCTTGTGGATATTTTTGGGGGGAAGCAATGCCAGAAAATAAATAAAATTAGTATTAACAGAATTTTAAAATGTAATTAATACAAAATGGGGTAAACTGGTTTGGAGAATAAAGCGTATTTTTGAGAAACGTTCGGAGAAAGCTGGATGAAATACCACTCAGGAATTGTCACAAATGCCATTTGAAAACTTAAGTGCCATTTCTTGAAGCGCTATTATATCGGTGCTCTTTTTGCTTGGTGGCACTGAATTTAAGACACATGGGCGTGTGTCTGTTCAGATGACATGTGGAGGAGCAATACTGCCTGCAGGTCATTACTTGGATTATTTAATAGACTTTATTGTAAGTTTTGGCATGCCAGAAGCTTTGGGAAAGGAAGCAATGGTCTTGTGGCTAATGGTAATTCCTACTTCTGCCACAGATAGGGTCAAATATGGTTCTTATTGGGGTATGAGATCATTGCAAAACCACTCAAATGAGCAAACGTATTTCACTGGTGGATGGAAGGATTCCAAGTGGGGAGTAAAATACTTCGAGTTTGTGAGCTATTTAAAGAAGAGGAAAAAGCTTAAGTTTTGCCACTGAATGCCTATTAAATAATGTAATTTACATCCACAGATATGGGGTTAAAAGAGTTTGTTTAGCTTTGCCTTTGGAGGGATCAAGCTCAAGCAACAGAGACTAACATAAGAGACCGGGGTTTATGGGTGCTAAACCCTGGGCTCTTTTATGTCCAAAGCATTTCTGGGTATTTCTAGTTGCAGGTGAATATGTTTGCTCCAGCCCCAGAGGTTGTTTTAAACCTCTGTAAGACACTTGCAGCTACCTAAGACTTCCTGGTCATCCCTATAAAGTATATGAAAGTGAAAAGCACAATAAATCTCAGATCTTTTTGCTACAAATGCCCTTGATTTTGAATTAAAAGCAATATATGCCTGTGAGCATCAGCTGAAGAGCCATTAAGATACGAGCTGGTACTATAAAACTCCTGGTCTACATGAAGATATTCAGAAAAATGTGTGAAAACCTGTGCTCAAGTTATACCACTCCAAGGGGAGTTTATTAATTTGCAAGTAAATTGGCCATCATTTGCACTTCACCATCACTGTCAGCTGCGTAAATGGTTTTGTTAATTGTTTCATTCATTTATCATAAGTTATCATATCAAGACATCATTTATCCTAAGTTTCTTGAATATCGCTATATAAACCCTAAATCACACAGAGAGAATTCATTGTATCTTTGACACACCAATGTTCTGGTCACAGAGCAGATCCCCATTCAGTAGAAGACATTTTCAAGTCAGCTCACAACCATTAGACAATTTCCATGGAGGACATGGAAGGGGATTCCCAATGCTTCAGAGTGCAAATGATGCTTAGAATATCTATTATTACCCTGGTGCTTAGAAGAGCTATTATTTTAATGGAAAAACTTCCTTCTCAGACTCAAATATATATTTTAAATATATATTTTAAATGAGATAGGGGGAAAATATACTTTAAATGAGATAGAGTCATGAAGGAGAACAGCAGCCCTGTCTCAGAACAAGGTGATGCCCACATCAACCTTTAAAAAATGGCGCTTTATTCCCTTGGCGCTAGGTTGTACAAGAAGTAACTGGTAATTTTGGTAATTTCTTTAAGCGCTGAGTGTCTTTTTGCTATGTGGACTGTAGTGTTTGGCATTTGGGCTCTTCCCTCCTCAGAGTCTTCACAGCACAATTGCAGAATAGGGAGCAACAGCCCATAAAACAAATCTAATTTCTGGGAAAATGCTTATTGCTTTAAACCATATTGCATAAAACCACGTGTGTTTTATTTCTTTGGAGCCTTCAATTTACTAAAACATTGTGGTCTGGGGGAAAGGGTGTTGTTTGTTTTGCTGGTTTTTCTGGGTAGCTTGAGAAACGTGTTGGTAGACTGAAGTCATTCGACCAAGACAGGCTGGTCGCAAACCCACTGAAGTCAACAGATGACATTTAAGCATCTTTGGTGGGTTTTATATCAAGCTTATGGTGAGGGTTTGCAAAAAAAACCCCTCTCTAAGTCATGCTGGCTTGGGATGAGGTTCACCAAGTGGTCAAGACATCATGATGCCGCTCAGTTCAGTGATGAGTGAGTGCCGCAGCAGTAGTTGTACCTGAACTAGCCCTGACACAGTTTTTTTCAACCTTTTCTCATCAACCTGTGATAGAATCACATGGAGTCAATCTGTTCCAACCTTCTCAACTATACTAGAAAGTTTGTCTTTAATAGCAAATACAAATTTTTTTTTCTGCTGCCTTTGAAACCTGTGGTTATTTGCCTTATTTTCAGGGAATGGCGGATGCGTGGATCTAAGATACTGGCAAACTTTAGGGGTATTGCACTCAGGTTTGCTACAGGAATCTCACCCACCGGTTATAGTGTAACCTGAGTATGTGAACCTGTTTTTTTTTTCTTTGAAAAAGATATTTCAGCATGTTTACTCCTGCGAGAGGGTTGCCAATTAGCTTAGAAGTTGTTTGAATTAGATTGTTGAAAAATCCAAACAAAAGCTTATTGTCCAAAAGAGCTGGAGGGGGGTCAAGCGGCAGGGGGTTGTAAAAACTGCCTTCAGAAGGATGTTATTACCTCATCACTGTGGCCATAAAGAACAGCTCTTACCAGGAGAACGTTTAACAAGTTCAATAAATGTTCAAAGAACCTCACAAAAAGCTTCTCGGTTTGGAAACAACACAAGCCACTTCTTGATGCCTTACGTTTTGAGTGTGGTGAAAGAGAACTGCTGCCAGGCGAAGTTGTGCTGTGACCTTCCCAGGTTTCAAGCGCCCGGCAGAATCAGGGCCAGATAGTTTGGGATGAGGATGTTTTAAAAGGACTCCTGGAAATGGCCTTTGGGATGAAAGCCATGAGCCCCTGGTGTGCTTGCTCAGGGACACATCTGCTTTAAACACAGGAGGTTTTGGCTTTGTGGGGACTACACATGAGCTTCGAGTGAGGGAGTGCTTGCATCCTGCTTAATCAAGGCTTGGCAAGGTGTTGTTTTACCTTCTGAATTGCTGTTGCAGCATCGTTGGAAAAATGCTATTCTGGATCAGATACAAAACCAAAACTCCGGGTCATTAAATGTGGTCCGGGTTGGAAGATGCTGTATAAATATACAGGATTACTTAACGTGCTTGGTAAGTGAAGAGAGGCAGCTGAACAGATTTATTTAACCATACAGACAATTAACATCATCAAATAAGCAGCAGAGCAGGAAAAGAAAAGGAGGATTGGAGCCCCTCTGCTGTGAGGACAGGCTGAGACAGGCTGAGAGAGTTCAGCCTGGAGAAGAGAAGGCTCTGGGGAGACCTTAGAGCTCCTTCCAGACCCTAAAGGGGCTCCAGGAAAGATGGAGAGGGACTTGATCAGGGAGTGGGGTGATAGGATGAGGGGGAATGGTTTTAAACTGAAAGAGGGGAGATTTGGATTAGATATTAGGGAGAAATTCTTTGCTGTGAGGGTGGTGAGACCCTGGAACAGGTTGCCCAGAGAAGCTGCGGCTGCCCCATCCCTGGAGGTGTTCAAGGCCAGGCTGGATGGGGCTTTGAGCAACCTGGTCTGGTGGGAGGTGTCCCTGCCCATGGCAGGGGGCCAGAACTCAATGATCTTTAAGGTCCGTTCCAACACAAACCATTCTATGATTCCCAAGATTTTTTTTCTCAGAGTTTTCATCTGGTTATAGCAGAAGGCCATTATCAGTACTCCCTGCTTTGGGATTACTCCAGATATAAATGTTACAGGCCTCAGCTTATGTACTACAGTGTTGATGATTCTGGGGACTGTCCTAGGGGTGTGCTGATAAAAGTGGGCCACCTCTGAAGCTCTCTGCCCTAAGACACATGCTTTGTCTACTGTTAATGAAGCTTCTTGGACTGATGACATCATGTCTACATACTACTTCTGTGTTTGGTTTGGTTTGGTTTTTTAAACTATAGGAGTTGGAAAAGAAATTAGAAAACCTGTTATAAGATCATATACTGAGGTGAAGTGTAAGCCTCTGATAGCTTAAGTATTAAGAAATAGCTCAAATGCTATCTTCCCTTGGGATCATTATTCTTTAATGTAAAGTTTCAGCGTATCTGAGTTCAAAGGAAGGCAAGTGATTGCTCTGGAGAAAGAACGGACAACAAGCAACTTCTTTGCTCTGAAAGTAACTCTGCAGCCTCAGATCAGCCACTAAAGCGTCTTTTGTGTCAGGGACATTAAATCCTCACAAGACACTGAATCTGCACAGAGGACCAGCCACACCAAAGCAGCTCAGTGACCTTTGAGCACACGGGATCCATCACATCCACCCACCTCAAAGTAGCCGTTCCCGAGTCACTCACTTGAGACTACATTGAAAGTCCAGGGAAATCAGCCAGAAGATGCTTTGTGATTTCAGTGGACTGTATATCAAGGCCAGAGACTGGTGGTTCACCACTGAACAAGCACTGGGTCTGCAAGTTGCTGCAAGCACTGTCTTCCAAGCAAGACACAAAAATCTTAAGGTCCCGTATAGGTATGGTCATGAAATATCCCCTGCTACATTGCCAGAAGTCCCTGAAGGAAGTTTATCTCTGAATTCTGCTTGAATTAAAGTCTCTGCTTTTACTGCACCTGCATTTTCATCTTGCAGAGGTGGTATTTTGATTTTCTCACTTCATCTGATGTGTAGTGGTTGTACTTTCTACCCCAGAAGTGGTTGCATTTTTGCTGATGGGCAAAGTAAATCCTTCTGTGGAATATTTGTAGAGCTCTTTAAGTCCCTTTGAATGGAAAGCCTCTGCAGGATGATCCCTTAATGAGTACGAAAGCTAAGCATGCATAAGGAGAAAGAAGAAGTCAATATATACATTGTCTGGGAGCCCACCAGCTGTGAAGCCTCCCCAGGACAGCGTTTGCACCAAAACCTTGTACTCTCATCGCCTATAAGCACCTCCAGGACAATAAAATGTCATTATATCAAACTGTCAAGACTTGCTTGATCTTTGACTTCTTTGGTATCATTTGTAGGTCATAACATTTGAACTGACCCTTCACCGATCAAACCTGTACATACATTTAGAAAGAATTTGTTGGAAGGGACATCCAGGCCCTCTGACATGACAGGGAGGGACAGTGGATGGGTATTAGGGTTGCTGCTGCTGTACAATCTATTTGATGAGATATCTGCCAACCACTACCTCCAACCGGTTGCCCCAGACAGCTATATGCTGCCTCCTAATCCTCCTTTTATTCATTGAACAAGGCATGTCTCAAGACATTCAGCAGCCCAGTCACTTGATCATGGATAAACCAGTGGTCAGGATAGAGGCTGATGGCTCTTCATGCTCTGTTGGCATTATGGGCTTGAGGTGGAAAAGCTCATCTGACAGCAGAGAAAACTGGCAACAGCTCAAAATTGGAAACTCATGGATTCGATGGATGGACCACTCGGTGGATAGGGAACTGGCTGGATGGCCGCATCCAAAGGGTTACAATCAATGGCTCAATGTCCAGGTGGCGGCCAGTAACGAGTGGTGTTCCGCAGGGGTCGGTACTGGGACCAGTACTGTTTAACATCTTTGTCGGTGACATGGACAGTGGGATAGAGTGCACCCTCAGCAAGTTTGCTGATGACACCAAACTCGGTGGCGCAGTTGACACGCTGGAGGGAAGGGATGCCATCCAGAGGGACCTAGACAGGCTGGAGAGGTGGGCTCGTGCAAATTGCATGAAGTTCAACCAAGCCAAGTGCAGGGTCCTGCACCTGGGACGTGGCAACCCCAGGCACAAATACAAGTTGGGTGGAGAATGGCTGGAGAGCAGCCCCGAGGAGAAGGACTTGGGAGTGCTTATGGATGAGAAGCTCAACATGAGCAGGCAGTGTGCACTGGCAGCCCAGAGAGCCAACCGTGTCCTGGGCTGCATCAGGAGAAGTGTGGCCAGCAGGTCTCGCGAGGTGATTCTGCCCCTCTACTCTGCGCTCGTGAGACCCCTCCTGGAGTACTGTGTCCAGCTTTGGAGTCCTCAACACAGAAAGGACATGGACCTGTTGGAACGGGTCCAGCGGAGGGCCACGAGGATGATCAGAGGGATGGAGCACCTCTCCTATGAAGACAGACTGAGAGAGCTGGGGTTGTTCAGCCTGGAGAAGAGAAGGCTCCGGGGAGACCTTATAACAGCCTATCAATACCTGAAGGGAGCCTACAGAAGAGCTGAAGAGGGACTCTTTGTCAGGAAGAGTGGTGACAGGACAAGGGGCAATGGTTTTAAATTGGAAGAGAAGAGATTTAGATTAGATATAAGGAAGAAATTCTTTACAGTGAGGGTGGTGAGGCACTGGAACAGGTTGCCCAGGGAAGTTGTGGATGCCCCATCCCTGGAAGTGTTTAAGGCCAGGCTGGATGGGGCTTTGAGCAACCTGCTCTAGTGAGAGGTGTCCCTGCCCATGGCAGGGGGGTTGGAACTAGGTGATCTTTAAGGTCCTTTCCAACTCTAGCCATTCTATGATTCTATGATTCTATGATTGATGGCAGCTATTGGTGTCTGTGGCCAAATCTAGTCAGAGAACTTCATGTTTGGAGAATTGAGCTGGATTTCCCAAAACTCATGCTCTCAGGGTGGGAGAACAGAAATAAATATCAGTCCAGTTCTTCCTGATGCCTGACCTGGAGAAGTTTATGAGACAGCAATGTTTGTATTAAGAAACCAACAATAAGAGTGTTTTTGGGATGCCACGCGATGGGAATATGAGATTTTGGCACAGAGGCTAATACTTGGCTCAGTGAAACACAACTGGAGGGCCATCCTGCGCTGTGTAATCTCTGTCACAGCACAACAGAAAGTGCAGAGCAAAGCCAGGAACTCTTTGGGGAAAAACTCCTTATGTGGAATCAGCTGGCAAGGGTGGATCAGATCTGGAAGAAACCAGGGAACCTGTAAATGATCAAACCATGGATGGAGTTCAAATTCCCACCAGGCTTCTTTTATAGCCTTTTATAGCCTGTTGAAATATCTTCACCTCCAGGTCCCCAAGCCTAGAAGAAAAGATAACCACAAAGCAGAGTAGAGAAATAGCTGCATCGGCATTTTTCTTCCTGCTCTTTCATCTGCAAAAGGTGGTCCCCTGAACCCCTGACAGAAGTAGGCAAGAAATTGCCCATTTTTGTGATGGTCTGGATTTTCCTTTAGAGGGAAAAACCTCATTTAACTGAGCTGTCGCCAAATAGCACCATTTTCCCCAGGATCATTTTGCAGCATGAAGCTAAGAAGGATTTGCGCTGTAGAAATTCATTTGTTATTCCATGTGGTACCACTGCCTGGGATAAATTGACAAAATATTTATCCAGAGGGTAATGCATCCATTTCTGCTCTGTGCCTCCTCCTCGTACAAGGCTGTTCCAGCTTGGGTTAGTGGTTTCTTAGCATTTCCACCTGGCATTTCCCCAAAATGTTTTTTTTTTCTTATCATGGAGTTACTGGCAGGCACCTCATGAGGGCAGCACGTCCTCTCTTTTCTCTTTTTTCCACCTCTTTCGTTAGACTCAGCTCTGCTTCCAGACTGAATCAAAAAAAGCTACGGACGCTCTACCAATGGCACGATTCCGCTTCTACTACTTTAATTAACGAGGGTCTCAAAGCAAGCTGGTGACATCCCATCTCTTGACATGCTGGTGCTATAAAAAATATTGCTGCCCTGCTTTGCAGATGGGGAAAAAGCAGCCAGTAAACCCATGTAACATGCTCAGGCTGGCAGTTGAGGAAGGAATAAATAACTGCAGGAGGTCTGCACCCAACTGCCATGATTCTTCCATGAATTCAGTCAGGTACCCTTTTGCTCCAGTTCTGTTTGCCAGAGGGAGATCTCTGATTTGAGGCAAAGGGGACAAAATAGGACAGAAACTAGGTAAATGCATGAGGAAGAAGAGGTAACAGTGGAAAGTCGCCTCTTCCAACCTGTAAGGAGGCCCAAACAGGTCCAAAAACAGATTGAAAGGCCCCCAAGATACTTTCCTTCCCTTTTTAACAGGCGAGTTTGTGAGCCAAATCCCAGCAAGACAGGAAGAGAAATGGAACAGGTTGCCCAGAGAAGCCGTGGCTGCCCCATCCCTGGAGGGATTCAAGGCCAGGCTGGACGGGGCTTTAAGCAACCTGGTCTGGTGGGAGGTGTTCCTGCCCAGGGCAGGGGGTTGGAACTCGATGGTCTTTAAGGTCCCTTCCAACCTGAACCATTCTATGATTCTTATGAAATGCGTCTGTCAGGAAGAGGCAAACAAAAGAGTGCAAGAAGACTGAAACCAGAAAGGACTGATACAACCCAGGGCAGAGAAAGGGACAGATTTATCAGGACTCTTGCCAGTACAATGAGGAACGTTAGGAGGACAGGGAGGCCTTAAAGCACTGGAAGAGTGAAAATCTACTCAATATCAAGAAAAACAGCAGCAGAGGAAAGGGAGGTTGCTGAGCTAAAGGCAAGACAGGTCCATGGGAAAACAAAGATGCCCATTTCTCAAAAGAAACTGTAAGAACAGCTTTATCAGGACTGGTCTATCATGGGCTGGAGCCTACCTCTTGTTATGGCCAAGGGAAGACACCTGGGCAAGAAGGGAAAAATATAGTGATACCATCCTGACACTGCCCCAGCAACACGTAGCGTGGTCACTGCTGAGTCAGAGATGATAACTTTACCTTCTATTAACAGTTAGGTTGTTTTACAATATGATCTCTTTTGCTCTGGATGCTGTGTCCGTCAAATGCAGCTCCTCCCCAAGAAGACTCTATGTTACATAGGCAAGGGCATAAGCAGGAAAATATAGGTGCGGGAGAAGGTACCTACAGTGCATACCTGCAGAAGGACACCCGCAATGAGTCTTTCGTTAAATCAATCAAAATCATTAAACACACCGCAAGCCAAGGATGATTTTTAGAATCATAGAGTGGTTCGGGTTGGAAGGGACCTTTAAGATCATCAAGTTCCAACCCCCCTGCCCTGGACAGGGACACCTCCCACTAGACCAGGTTGCTCAAAGTAAGCAATTTTACTTTAGGTAAGCCTCCTACTCCTGTGCTACTGAGACTGGCAAGAGAAGGGAAAACCACCTGCAGAAAAAAGCTTGGAAGGAGTCATTTGTCCACAAGCTCAAACCAGAAGGGCGCTTAAAACTTATATGAGACTACTACCGTCATGCCCTGGGCTGGTATCTTAGGATAAGAAGGGATGCAAGGAAAATTCCCCTTTTACAGACTTGTGAGAAGTAGGTGGAAAGAGCAATATTTAGTGGCAATCTCATGTTAGACCTTAATTAAGGGGATTTCCAGCACAGCCAAGAGTTTTGGGCAGAGCTGGTCCCACCTTGCAGTATTGACAGCTACAGGTCATTCATTAAGCACAGCTCTTTGCAGGAATAGATCTTTATTTCAAATAACTCCCTCCCCTCCTCTGCTTCAAGTGGATGTGCAAGCAGCAGCTGTGCTTTGATATAAAACTTGATAATTGAAAACATCACTTGGAAAAAGCTCTGCAAGAACTGACCTCCTCCAGGTTGTGCCCAGGGTGGTTTCTACTGACTCATCTGGTCACAAACTGTCAAAAGTGGTTTGGGCAGAGCGTTCATGGCTTTTCTTGCTGTGCATTTCCAGATGAGTCACTGGAAACCTGGCCTTAATGTTTTTCTGCTAGCAGAAAAGAGAGAACCAAATCAATTCTGCTAGGGGGTGAGGAAGAGTGGAAGTCAGAAACACACCGGGTTTATCTTCTGGAGCAGGAGACTTCCAAACTCCATCAGCCAAGCCTGAAAAAGGGTGAAGAATAAATTTGTCTTTCTCCTTGAAGAAGAGCAGTGTCTGCCTGTGAAAGTGAGCCACCACTGATGGACCACTTCCACAGCTCACAGGCCAACCCCAGCCCAAGAGAGAACAGGTTAAACCCTCGCTTGTTACTAAAAGAGCCCACATGAACTTTACAGCAGCATGTGCTATTTCTGGAGCACTTTGCACCTCCAGTTGTAGAAGGACAAGAGCTGACCAGGAATGGAATCCAGCTCTTTGTCTGCCAGGCAGCAACAAAACCCAATGTAATTTGCTGAAAGAAGCAACAGGGCATGAACTTTCTGTACCTGCTCAGTAAAGGACATCCATAGATATAGCTCCTTAAACACTCACAGGCAAAAACCCACCCTTAAACCACAACAATTTGCTTAACCTACCCTCGGTGTCCCATACAGGGACAATGCAGATCACAGAATGGTAGGGGTTGGAAAGTACCTCTGGGGATCATCTAGTCCAACCCCCTGCCAAAGCAGGTCCTCCTAGAGCAGGTTGCACAGGAACACGTCCAGACAGGGTTTGAATGTCTCTAGAGAAGGAGACTCCACCACCTCTCTGGGAAGCCTCTCCCAGGGCTCTGCCACCCTCAAAGTGAAGAAGTTCCTCCTCAGGTTCAGGTGGAACTTCTTATGTTCAAGTTTGTGCCTGTTACCTCTTGTCCTGTCACTGGGCACCACTGAAAAAAGCCTGGCCCCATCCTCCTGACACCCACCCTTTAAGTATTTATAGGTGTTGATCAGATCCCCCCTCAGTCTTCTCTTCTCCAGACTAAAAAGACCCAAGTCCCTCAGCCTTTCCTCATAAGGGAGATGCTCCAGGCCCCTCAGCATCTTTGTAGCCCTCTGCTGTACCCTCTCCAGCAGTTCCCTGTCCTTCTTGAACTGGAGGGCCCAGAACTGGACGCAGTACTTTAGAAGTGTGGGTCTACTTTTGGACAAATAGCCCAGTTTTCTCCCCAAAAAAAGCCAACGGAGAGCTTCAATCCCACAACCAATTGCTGTGACATGAACCCACCCACAGACCACTGCAACACCAAAGACACCAAAGCAGCCCACCATTTTTGCCCAAGTTTATTTCTAGAAATTTGTACAAAAATTGATACTGTTATACAATAGTCTATCAGATATGACAGATGAACATTTTTGTCTTTAGAGGCAAGATTCCAGGAATGTGAAGTACTGTCCTCTTGCATGGAAGAAAGGCACATTTTGGGGCTCAAAATACACTCAACTGAACCGTTGAAAAAGGCAGGTCAGACATGCAAGTAGTGCAATGTTTCAGGTTTATACATAAACGCGTTGTACTCTGAAGAAATCTCACTACAAGCAGTGTTAACATCCACGTAAACATTTTATAAACACTTTAAAAAGCCACTCACTTTATATCCTATGCATGGAAAGGCTACTCCTTTACATTCACTGGACGGAATATTTAAAAGCCATCTTTGGGCAGAAGTTACTCCTAGCTTTCCCCGAATGCTTTTGGGATCCAAAACACTTGCATGAATAGTTCCCACTGCATTTACCCCTACGGGCTACCCTAAGGGTCTGCGACACCGGGGCCACACGATTGCACCATCCCATCGCTCCTAGAACTTGTCCTTGGAGTTTTGTGGCTATGAAGGAGTCCTATATTTCCAGCAAGCAGCACCTGGGACAGACCTGCTTCTTCTAAAGTGACATTCAAAATACAAAGTGGTGAAGCCATCAAAGCATCCACTTCACTATGGACTGAGGACCACCAGACTCATCTCTTTTGGTTGCCTGCACCATCCGCAGTAGGTGCCACACCAGGGGGGTTTGGCAGCCTTGTTTGTGCTTTCAGAAGGGGCTTTTCCCAAAGCAGAAATGCCCTTGTGCTACGTTAAGCATGTCTCAACACGACTCTTGTGCAACACGCCTGTAATACTGCCGTCCCAGTCAAATCAACCTGCTGCTTTTTTGATTGAAAACCAGCTGGATCCTACTCTCCCAAAATAGCTTCTGCTCGTGGGTACAGTAGCTGCAGGAACGCTTCTAATCCACTGCTGGCAATTCAACAGCGTTATACAGCAGATTACAAAGGCAATCATCTCCCCCATCCACATCCTCACAGCAATGGGGAGTTGTGCTTTTTTTTTTTGGATAGAAAGATATTTGTAATGGGATTTATCCAAAGTAAAGCCTTTTTTTTTTAATTATTTTTAAAAAAGTGGTCTAGCAATACTTCAAACACTTTCTTTCAAAGACACAGACACCCACACATGCTTTCAAGTACACGATGACAGCTTGGACTCCTGGAGAAGACGTGCTGATTCTGAGAGAAGGAGGTGCTGCTGAGCCAGTCCCTTCAGTTGACTTCCAAGACCTCAGTCTCCGGCAGGCCAAATTTGCTTTTATACTTGTCAAAGAGTTTGATCAGGGCATCCACGTATATGCTGTGGTAGAAGTCCACTTCCTTCTGGGATGGATTATCGATTTTGGGGATGGTGATGGGCTCCCCAACTGATAGAAAAAAAAAAAAGGGAAAAGAGCCACATGTTAGGTTGAATGCTCTGTACAGCCTGGAGATTTGTCCTCTGTGGTCACAGCTATGCTAATTCAGCACATCCATCCCAGCATAGCACAGCTTGCCATTCTAGCAGAGGTTTGCCCAGTTCCTCCCAGTTTTGCTAGGCTTTTGTTGCCATTTTAGCTACACAAGCGCCAACAGTGGTGGCAAGGTGATTGGGAAGTCCCACTTGCTTCTGTTTACAGCAGAGTGATAAATCCCTCCTCCGCTAACAGGAACCAAGACTAAAAGCTGCAGTTCTCATCTATTCCCCTAAACACACTGCAAGAAGAAATAGAAAACACTTTTTTCCCCCCCTTCTTCCTCAAAGCCGGGCTACTTTGGGTCGGAAGACTCAATAGCAAATTTTAGGGTTGGCTTTAAGACTCAGCTATCAGCCAGCATCACAATGCCAGTCCTAGGAATGGGTGGGACAGGCTGCTTCTGACTTCAGCCATCCAAGACCCAAGAAGGTAGCAGCTACAGCATTCCCCCCCCCCAAAAAAAAAAAGCTCACTTGCAAAACTGTCTGGCAGTAGAGCACAATGGAAGGTTTGTAGCCTCTGGAAACTCTTCTAGCCCATTCCCAGATGTGCTGGAAGGTTTTATATGAAGGGAAAAAAAAAGACTTTTCTAGTCAAGACTTCAAGACCAAGCTAGAGTAGGGGTATGGCATAGACTCAAGTATGCTACTACCTAAAGAAACACAAAGCATGTTTATACCAAGACCTTACCAACAGTAGTGATGGGCTTGGAGTAAGGTAACAAGCCCCAGGTGTTAGAGGAGAAGAGGCCACGGCCATGAAAGATGCACGGAGCAAAGCCAATGTGCTTCTGAAACTTCTTCTGAACCCATCTTCCCCAGGAGCCCTCCTCGAAGATCACCTGCTTGTACACTTCGTTCTCCCCAAACGAGTAAACAGGAACCAAGTCCGCACTAGAAAGATAGAAAGACATTAGGACCTCACACCCCTGGTCTGCAGTCGATACTACAGCATCGCGTTCTCTGTGTACTCTTTTCAGGCTGCACATTCGCAGATTTATTGGCCAGAGCTTCGTTTGCAGCACAAGGTGCTGATAGAAGTCAGCCAACACATGACATGATATAGTAGATATAGTTTTAAGGCGTGCAAGAGAACTGTCAGGCAATGGGCTCATGAAACACTACCCAGTCAGACACTGAATATGCTTCTTGGGGAGGGACTCTTTATCAGGGAATGTAGTGATAGGATGAGGGGTAGTGGTTTTAAATTGAAAGAGGGGAGATTTAGATTAGATATCAGGGAGAAATTTTTTACTGTGAGGGTGGTGAGACACTGGCGCAGGTTGGCCAGAGAAGCTGTGAATGCCCCATCCCTGGAGGGGTTCAAGGCCAGGTTGGATGGGGCTTTGAGCAACCTGGTCTGGTGGGAGGTGTCCCTGCCCATGGCAGGGGGTTGGAACTTGATGGTCCTTAATGTCCCTTCCAACTCTAACCATTCTATGATTCTATATATTCTCATCTCTTATTTTTGATGGACATCCCATTTCAGACACGTGGGATCCCTGGAGATAGCAGTAATCTGGTAATCTGCCTGGTAATGCCCCAGACAGGATACCTGCCTCTCCGTAGCCTTGGAAACCTCTTCCTACCCTGTCACCTGCTCAGGGCAGAAGGCAGAGGACAGACTCATGTGTCTGATGTTGTGTGGATGCACATCCAGAGCAAGGCCACAGAAAGGAGAATCCATCCAAGACATCAGCTGCTCACAGCATTGCTCTGGCATTGAGGTCACCTCTTACCCGTGCCGTAGAGCCAGTTTCACAAATCCTTTCCGATTTTTCAACGTCACAGAGTTCTTCCCCGGGGTGCAGTTCAGGGACTCCGCTGCCCCTCCGACCACGATGATGATGGCATTGCCACTGCCATTCTTGGACAAGATGTAGTCGATACTGTCACGGTTCACAGGACATATACCTGCATATCCAGGAGACAGACGTCAGGGTCAAGCTGCAAGATTAAGATGACCCTGGAGACACCAGCCATACTTGTAGCAAAAAGTTTGTGCCTTGGTTGCCGCCCTGTGGTCCTAGAGGGTTTGGTGTGTTATCAGGCAGCCTGTTCTTCAACTAAACAAGCCACTAATAGACCTGGACAGCACTAGATCTGGTCATAGATAAACTCCACCAACTCCATACTCTGAAATGAGTCCATACTCTGAGACAGATGTCTGGGAAGGTCTTTCCCTCTGCCCCACACTAGAATGGACAGGACTGCACTACCAGTCACAGCACTTCAGCTTCACAAAGCAATCCCTGCCCTAAAACATCAGGCCTCACTCAGAGGATCTCACCATTCAGCCCAGTCAAAGAGGGACCCTTTGATTTTAATTCTGTTGCTCTTAAAAATGCTAAGAAGTTTGACTCTCTACTCCTGAAACTCATGCTTTTATCCTACAGTTATTGCCAGAGCTTGCTCATGCCTCACATTTTTGGCCAGGATCAGCCAAGGAGAAGTGGGATGCCATCACTTACATTCCCATCCATCTCTGAGCTGCGTTGGGTACTTAAGGTCATTGCACTAGGAAGGGCAGTATTACACAATTTAATTTTAGAAGCTGATTCTGCACATCTCATGGTAGTCATCACTCGAACCAAGAACTAAAATGATGAATGGGTCCTGTAGAATTACACAGGGTGAGTCTGCAAGCCTTCATGTGTATCCAGGCATCAAGGTCACCACCAATCCCAGCTCCAGACCACCTCGCTTAAGACAGATCAGCTGGATTTGATGATGAAAAAACTAAATTTCTTCCAGCTTGCTTTCAGCTTCCATGCTTGCTGCTCCCTAGGACAGTCAGAAGCCTTCTTACTGCTCCCATCCTCCCTATCAAGGCTCACTCTGGCTTCACAGCCCTGGCTAACAGGGCAGCACAGATTTATGCTCAGCCATTTCACGCTTGTAGGCAGAAGGAGATTACTACTGCTCACAGCACTGAAATCCTTCCTCCAGAAAATGCAATGAGATGTGCAGACAAGCAGCAATTGCAGAATTGTGCTCTTTATCACATTTACACAGTATATAGGATTTTCTGGCCATCTCCTCATGCCTTAGAGGTTCCCTGCTGTAGCTCTAATCTCTAGTAGGCTATAAAACATTATAATATGCAACAATTGGTTGCAAACCAACTAAGTAGGTGTATTGGTACAGTAATATTAGTTAGGATTTCACTTGAAGTAGTTTATCCACAAAATTAAGGATTGAGGGAGCTATCAGCACTTCCCAAGTGATATTAAAGCCTTTTTAGTGACATTCTTACATTCCAATACAAGAAAAGTGAAGAGCAACAATGGCTTTCAGAAAGTTAACTTTGTCCAAGAGATCACAGCTCTAGTCTTGCTTAAATCCCAAGTACCAAGGAAGCAGAATTTCCCCACAGATTTAACTGTAATGTTCAGGGATAGCCAAGACAGCCCTGTCAGCAATGGTGGTGTTAATATCTACTCCCACCTTCCTTCCAAAAAGAGGGAAGCAGCTCTGGCTAGCCCCAAGATTTGTCTACTGGTCATCTTGAGGAGATTGAACACATTTTTTTTAAAATATAGGAAGAGTGATGATGCGTGGAAACTTAAGCAACACATGAACTGAGTTAACAGACACGGTAGGCTGGAAAGCAGTTCCCAACTTCTTGTGCACTGCTGTCCTGGGCAGTTCCTGAATTATGGGAATTACAGACTTCACACAGCAACTTCCACCTGGTGCAGGAAGATAGAAACTGGCTTGAGATACTGCCCTTCCTAGGCAGGGAAAACCATCTTTTTTTTTGCACCACATCCAGTTAGTTTTCCTCTCCCTCACCAAAATTAAGGCAGTAATCTTGGAAACAGTCAAACCTAGCAAGCCAGAGCCAAAGTACAGCTACTCCTATCCTCTCCCCAGCCATGAGTCAAGATTCAGCCAAAATACTATATTAAGATACCTATTTTAAAGTCATTTATTGGTGAATCTGTTCCAGGAACAGCAAACAGGGTACTGGACTGTTCATTTCATGGTCTTCAAACATTACTCCCTCATCTCTTCCTAACCAACAGGCATCCTCACTCCGAAGAGAAGCTCAGGCCATACAGGAGCACTGTTCCTTGTGGCTGTCAACGCTGCTTTCTCTGCCCAGTCACAACCTACAAGCCCTCCATCATTAAAATACTGGAATCCATTAGAACAGACCTATTAATGTCATTCAGCAAACTTCTATCGTTGCCTATTCCCTGTGATCCATCTTTTCAGGAAGGTGGCTCTTTTGAACAGCTGAAACCATGCAGTACCCCAGACTCTTTACTCCTGGCTGGCACCTAGAAATGTGGTTGGGTGAAGAGGGCATCTGTCATGACCGTAAGACCTGGATGCACAACAGCTCATGTAGTAGTGAGCCCAGGAGCAGAGCTAACCACGGTATTCACATTTCAAAGGCTAATGAATACTTTATATTTTCAGTTAGTGTGACTTCTTCATCTACCAGTACCTCCTAATGATAATGAGGACAACCTGCTTCCATGTCTCCATCTTCCACACCCACAACTACAGATGCCAGATATCTTTACTGTGATTTTGGACAAGAGTATCCTTGAGTTAAGGATGAAATCAGAGGAGCAGCAGTCCCCACAGCCCAAACTAGTCACATTTATTCACCACTTCCTCTTGACAACTGCATGAAGGCAATGTTTGCATGATGCCACCAGAGAGAAGTGGTTACGTGAGCTTCTGCCACAGCTTTTCATTTGAAGGAGAGAAAGACAGCTCGGAGGCAAGGGCATGAGTATGAGGACAAAGTGCTCTTGAACTTACCACCAGACATTAAGTAGTCCCTCAAAATGGGCATCCTGAAGTTTCCAGCCAGGGTTGCAAGGTATGGTCGGATCCCAGGGAATTTCTGGCTGACACCTGTGGCCTCTGTGCTGAAGTTGCAAAAGGCACCCAAGCCCATGATGCCATGTGGATGGTACCCAAAAATGTAATTCCTGGTGGTCAACAGATTGTGGGTTTTCACCAGCTAGGAAAGAAAAGAGCGAGTTCCCATGAGGACAGATATTTTCCGGTAATAAGAAAAAAGGTAGAAAAAAGTCAAAGCCCCCAGCTTCTGTCTCTCTTCTCACCAGGGAGAGCAGCCCAAGGGCTGGGGGTATGAGCTATCCCAGATTTCAGAGGCTGTGGTAAGAGCAGCCACTTTGACTCAGTTCCCCAAGTGGAGAGAGCAGAATAAACAGGCTGATCTTAGATACAAGACGACTGCCAGCCAAGCAGGAATAAGGGTTGGGTCGCAGTAGTCTGTGCCCTTTGTTTCTCTACTCCTCCCAAAGGGATTCTTGCAAGCCTCTTGCCCAAACCAACCAAGTTCTTCATGGCCCTATAGCCACAGCTACGCCTCCTTCCAGGCCCTCTCTCAGCCCATTAGTGGCTCATATCCCAGGGCAAGGGGGGAAAAAATTACAAATCGGTCTCCCATAAGAGAGGCGTGTTTGCTTAATACCTGAAAAAAAAGACCCAGCCACTTAACATGCCTGCTGGCCACACTCCAAGAAGGAAAATGTGCAGAAGCGTGGCTTACCACTGGAAACTATCCCTCCTTTCAAGAGGTTTTGCACTGGTCTACCTGCCAAAGGCTGGCCACAGCAGTGCTCCGACTTCTGCAGGACACGCTCCAGGAGCGGTGATCATGTTGGTTTGGGGTTGTGCAATACTCCTAACCATTTACTCATCTGTTTGCACAGCACGGACACTCCAAAAAATCTGTCTCAGCCATGCACAGCACAACCTATGCCCTGCTACCACTGCTGCCAGAGGCTTTTTTTGATGCTATAAGTAGCAGCAGCGTCCCCTGCATCAGAGCATCTTCCCCTGGCAGCACACAAGCAGTCCGAGTAAGCATACTGCAGGGGTGCTACATCACCCTATAGGCTGAATTTGATCCCTACTTCTTTTTCAGACTGCAATGGTACTACTTTTTGCAGGACCTACAAACCCCAGTTGCATAGCCTGGAGAAGAGAAGGCTCCAGGGAGATGTTACAGCAGCTTTCCAGCACCTAAAGGGGACTACAGGAAAGATGGGGAGGGAGTCTTGATCAGGGAGGGGAGAGATAGGACAAGGGGGAACAGTTTTAAACTGAAAGAGGGGAGATTTAGATGAGATCTGAGGAAGAAATTATTTTCTGTGAGGGTGAAGAGACACTGGCGCAGGTTGGCCAGAGAAGCTGTGGATGCCCCATCCCTGGAGGGGTTCAAGGCCAGGTTGGATGGGGCTTTGAGCAACCTGGTCTGGTGGGAGGTGTCCCTGCCCAAGGCAGGGGGTTGGAACTCAATGATCTTTGGGGTCCCTTCCAAACCAAACCATTCTACGATTCTATGAAGTGCTAAACAACTGCACACCATCCCTCAAATTCTACGTGTGTAGGTCACTCTGCGTCAGCTCCTATAGGAAAAAGCGCAGATTTCCAAGATGTCACATCAGCATTACGTACCCCTCTGTGTTGGCCAAGAAGCGCTTTGGCAGAAGGCAAGCCAGTTCATTTTGTTGAATCATGCTACAGGGAGCTGAAGTGCCATTGCGACACGCCGAAGCAGCGTGCCCAGAAATGCAATCCCTTCCTCCCCGTGTTCCCACCACTGTCCCTAGACAAGGCTACAGCACTCGTGCTATTTAAAACAGCAGCTGCATTACAGACGTGACACAGCAGCGGGTTAAGCAAGTTGACTCGCCAGGCTTTCTTCTAGCTTTGTGGTCACAAAGGGCTCCAGGAAGCACGTGGAGATGCTTGTGGTTGCAGCAGCTCCGCAGAACCCCACAACCTGCGTCACACCAAGTCATCCTTTCTCCCCTTTCCCTTCTTGCCCAATTAGGAGATGGCTTTCCTTGCACTCCCCAGGGTGGGAGGGCCCTACCTCGACCAGTGAGGACAAACAGGGCTCCTAGACTACAGACTGGAAACCACGCCTCAAGAAAGACTGGAGGGGAAAAAAAGTACCGATACAGTAAGCAACACCTCCATATAGAATCATAGAATGGTTTGGGTTGGAAGGGACCTTTAAAGGTCACCGAGTTCCAACACCCCTGCCATGGGCAGGGACACCTCCCACCAGACCAGGCTGCTCAAAGACCCATTCAACCTGGCCTTGAACCCCTCCAGGGATGGGGCAGCCACAGCTTCTCTGGGCAATCTGGGCCAGGGTCCCACCACCCTCATTGTGAAAAATGCCTTCCTTGTATCTAGTCTGAATCTCCCCTCTTTTAGTTTAAAACTGTTCACCCTCACCCTATTGCTCCACTCCCTGATCAAGAGTCCATCCCCAGCTTTCCTGGAGCCCCTTGAGGGACTGGAAGGGGCTCCAAGGTCTCCCCGGAGCCTTCTCTTCTCCGGGCTGAACCCCCCCAACTCTCTCAGCCTGTCCTCACAGCAGAGGGGCTCCAGCCCTCGGATCGTTTTTGTGGCCATCTCAGTTCTTGCTCAGTTGTAAGAGAGACTCAAGGCCTGGTGGCTACAGACACATGTGGCTTGGCTGGACCAGTGGCAGACACTTCTCCTTAGCACTTTTGTCAGAGCCAGGTGGAATTTTCCAGACTTCAAGCCTCATCCTCCATCTGCACCGAGCACAGCTGCTTTAAAAGGAAGCTGCCTGAAACAGGGGGTTTGTCCTTGTCACTCTGGAGCACACAGCGTTTGTGACCTGAGCTTGGCAGAGCCACACATCTGCTCTCATACAGAAGACACGCTGTTGTCCTGCTGCCAGCCCTGGCAAGCACCCTGCTCCAGCCCCTCCACCACGTGGAAGGACACCCAGTTCCCAGTGGAGCCCATCACTTGCGTTATCTCATATGAGCCCCAGCCAAGCTGCTGCCTTATCACTCTGCATTTGCTTTCCAAGACCTCCTATTATGGAGGCACAGGGTTGGCGATACCCACCACTTGGACAAGTAGGGCAAGAACACAGGAAGGGGAAAGATTTCTCACACTTGAAGGGATATTAAGCATTGGAACAGGCTGCCCAGGGTACTGGTGGAGTCACCTTCCCTGGAGGTATTTAAAAGCCAGACAGACGTGGTGCTGAGGGACATGGGTTAGTGGTGGTTTTGTCAGTGTTGGGTTGATGGTTGGACTTGATGATCTAAAAGGTCCCTTCCAACCTAGATGATATACGATTCTGTGAGTGTGCAAGGCATCAGCTCAACTGCACAGCCCACCCATGGCAAGGCAGGAGGGGAATACCTGAGCAGCACTTGGAGACCCAAAGAGAATCAAATGCTCACAACGGGGATTTGCAGGTCTGAGAGCCAGGCTGGCATTCATCTGTATCTGCTTTTCCCCATCAGTTCGTCCCACGTAGGCTGCCACTGCCCTCCACAGGTTGTTCCACAACAGACGGGTTCACAGACTGTGAACTTGTCCTTCTCTACCCAAGTCAAGCCAGGGCCACCAAAGACTGCCAGGCATCAGAGAGGTTTGTGCACTTATCCACAACCAGCCCAGGTCTTAGACCTGCTAATGCATAAACTCAGCCCAAGGTCTGACCTGTCAACACCAAAGGCAGAGCCTTCACTGATCCCTAAATTTAATCTAGGAGCAGGAATTTTTGAAGTGCTGTAATCACTTATTTCTACTCTCAAGCAAGACCAAAGCCTTCCTTAGGAGGCCAGTCACTCACTACTAGTTTTCTTGCACCTTTCCCCTTAACGAGCAAGCACTGAGCTGCCTTATCAGGTTGCCCTAAGGAATTGCTGTCAAATGACAGCTACAGCACTTCCGCAACTCTGTTCTAAGCCTCCAACAGGTTTTTACTTTTGCCTTCAAGGTCTTCTCCAATCCCACACTGCCCCTCGAAGACTCAGTGCTCCCCTGAGGAGACAGAGCTAGATGATGACGGTGCTGGGGCTGAAGCTGGACCTTCATCCCACTGCACTAACACTCCTTTTCCCAGCTGCTGTCTGAGACCAAACCAGTTTGAGCAGGAGCAAAGGTCCATCCGTCTGCTGTATTTCTTTAAACAGATCTAAGCCTGCCTACAGAAGCAATAAAGCAGTGCAGTTACGGTAAAAAAAAAAAAACTCGTGTTAATATTCGAGTGCCAGATACGCCCAAAGACCAGCAATGCCGATTTTATTTGTAGGAACAGGATGAGTAAGTAGCACACACAAGTGTGGAGAAAGGGGACTGCAGAGACACTGCTGCTCAGCACCAGGAGCCAGCAAAGAGCAGGATGAACACAAGTGGCCTAGAGACCACAGAAGCATGTAGAAAGAGCTCGTCCTGCAGGCTCCAAGCAGCAGTAGTGAGCTTATAGGCTTGCAAAACCACCAAACAATCACAATTAGCTGCATCACACCCAGCAGCACTATGGAAGAAATCATCTCACCTTCCCAGCAACGCAGGCCAAGACGCCTCCAGGCTCTCAAGATTACCACTAGACTACATCACGCATAGGAAGCAAACGCCTCCATTCCCATTCTGTCAGTCATCTACAACAACTAAGGACAACTTAGGCTGCATCTGGAGCACTGGGTCCAGTCCTGGGCCCCCCAGTTCAAGAAGGACAGGGAACTGCTGGAGAGGGCACAGCAGAGGGCTACAAAGATGATCAAGGGACTGGAACATCTCTCTGCTGAGGAAAGGCTGAAAGACCTGGGGCTGTTTAGCCTGGAGAAGACAGATTGAATCTTAATACTTATAAATATCTAAAGGGCAGGTGGCAAAAGGATGGGGTCAGGCTCTTTTCAGTGGTGCCCAGTTACAGGACAAGGGACAACAGGCACAAACTGGAACATGGGAAATTCCACCTGAACACAAGGAAAAACTTCTTCCCTGTGAGGGTGCCAGAGCCCTGGAAGAGTCTGCCCAGAAAGGTGGTGGAGTCTGTCTCTGGAGATAATTCAAAACCCGCCTGGACACGCTCCTGTGCGACCTGCTCTGGCAGGAGGTTGGACTAGATGATCTCCAGAGGTCCCTTCCAACCCCTGCCATTCTGTGTGATTCTGTGAGAAGCTTTGCCAGGAAGCCAGACAAGCCACAGAGGGCAAGACAAACACTGCAAAAAGAAGTCACCATCTTGCAACAGCCCCTATTCTGGCACCCTTCAGGAGACCCAGAAGGTCTCACCACACACACCTGAAATGCTCACTGCTTGACACAGGTGAGCCAAAGGTCTGCAGGCATTTCTATCTGAAGTGCTATCACCTGTGGAGATAAGGAGTAGCTGTGCTCACATGCTCTGGTGATGGCTTCTTTACACAAACAAGACCTTTAGCTTGTGGCACTCCCCACATGACACCTTCGGATCAGCAGGATGTCCTGGGAGAGGCCCCTGGGACCATGCCCTGCCTCTGCAGCACTGGGGTTGAGTCCAGCCGGGCTCGCAGCACCACACTCACACCTGCAAGAGCTCCAGCTTTACCTGGCACTTCACCAGGATTTAGCTCCCTGGAAGCTTCCTCAGCTGCTCCATGCACTGCTTAGCTTAAAGCAAGGCCAGCCACTAAGCAGCAGACAAACTTAAGCTTCTAGTGCCCTAAAATAGCTTATTACTGTCAGAGCAGCTGCACGAAGCCCCGGTGAATGTGGACAAGCTCTGCTCACGCCGAGGAACTGAGCCAGATTCGGGCTGGTTCTCAAATCCACCTGGTATTACAAAACATGACCTGGTATCTCCAGATACACATAAAATAGTCCTACTGGTGCTTTAGGGTGGGAGGCACTGCTGACTCAGATGGAAAAGCAGCATAATCATCATAAAAAAAAAAAGTCAAATCCAAGCCTACTTCACATGCAGCCACTCTGACAAAGCAAGCCTGAGCCCAGCAGGTAGAGTTGAGGAGGAATGGAGCAGATCGAGCCATAAGTTCTAACGTACGACCTCATCAGAGGTCAATACTGGTGGCATTTCAGCCTGGCCAGACCCAGCCTGCATCCTCAAGACTGAGCTCACACCAGCTGGGTAGAAGGACAACTTGGCTTTCAGATCTGCAGCCACCAAGGAGCTTGCAAGAGCTGAGTTTAGCACTGCAAGTGCCACTGGTAAGATTGTCACTGGTGTCATCTGCCCTTGTGGTTCTCATGGCACAGGACGAGGTGCAGCAGATGACTACCCCCAACAAACCACGAGCCAGGGAGACAAACCAAGCTCTGCTAAGGCATTGCACAGATCATTCAGGATGCCGTCAAGGGGAACTTTGCCAACAGAAGATTTAAAGAAGGAGGCTGGTCAACAGATGGCTACCTCTTGACTGAAGACAGGTAAATAGTTTATCATAGAATGATTCGGGTTAGAAGGGAGCTTAAAGATCATTGAGTTCCAATACCCTGCCCTGGGCAGGGACACCTCCCACCAGACCAGTTGCTCAAAGCCCCATCCAACCTGGCCTTGAACACCTCCAGGGATGGGGCAGCCACAGCTTCTCTGGGCAACCTGGGCCAGGCTCTCACCACCCTCACAGCAAAGAAGTTCTTCCCCAGATCCCAGCTCAATCTCCCCTCTTTCAGTGTCAAACCCTTCCCCCTCCTCCTATGGCTCCCCTCCCTCATCAAGAGTCCCTCCCCACCTTTCCTGGAGCCCCTTTAGGGACTGTAAGGAGCTCTAAGGTCTCCCCAGAACCTTCTCTTCTCCAGGCTGAACCGCTCCAACTGTCCCAGCCTGTCCTCACAGCAGAAGTGCTCCAGCCAAGGAATTCCCATCCTCTTAGCAAATGCAAACCCAAGTGGCTGGTACCAGTCCTTACAAAAGATTATATTCATGCTCCATCCTGTAAGATCAGTCCCAGAATTGCAGACAACCACTTTGCAGCCCCATGATCCCTGTAGCAGGTTTTAATGACCATGCAGGCAGCTGGCTGTTTCTCCATAGCAGGTGCAGGAGTTACCCCACAGCTGTCAGCCCTGGTGCACTGCCCTTTGCATACCATTTACCAGTGGGCTCTGGTAAACTTCGCACAACTCTGCCTCCTTAGCGACAAAGGAATTGCAGCCGTAAAGGGTTCTCACAAATGGGCTGCGTGAATTAGCAAGTATTTACCCAAAACCAGGAGAGACGTTCAGTTTATCTACCCGATCTCATCTCTAACCTTGCTTAAACAACCCAACTGTTTGACAAACGTAGTATCCACAGTGGATCTGACCTGCATAGCTGATACAGAGCACGTTTCCATGGAGACAGGGGTTAAATACGCCGTCAAAGGAGTGGTGAAACAAGGGGACCAGCTATTACTGGTGGCCACCTTGATTCAAGTCGCCAGGAGAAAGATGTCAGGAAGAAATTCTTTGCTGTGAGGGTGGTGAAACCCTGGCCCAGGTTGCCTAGAGAAGCTGTGGCTGTCCCATCCCTGGAGATGTTCAAGGCCAGGCTGGATGGGGCTTTGAGCAACCTGGTCTGGTGGGAGGTGTCCCTGTCCACGGCAGGAGGTTGGAACTCAATGATCTTTAAGGTCCCCTCCAACCCAAAACATTCTGTGATTCTGTAATATCAAGAAGGCAAGGTTTGTTGAAGTACTAAGGACTTGGTACTAGAAGACAACACATTTTAGATCTATCTTCAACACTAGAGCATGCTCTGTTCTCCAGTAGCTACAAGACCTGGGTTGACCAGCCACTTGCAGTTGTAGTGTATTTTTCCACATACGCCTACACTTGCCAAGAATTACCTGTTAATAGCAGCAAGAATGTGGCAAAAAGCATTCAGCAGCAGCATGTTCAGACACCTTGACAGTTCAAGCAACTTTTGCAAAGGAGGAATCCAGTCTATGCCACTTTGGCTTCTTGCTGGAATTGGATTCCTTACTGCCTTCTGAGGCTGGACTATCTTAGTGACTGGTAGCTCATCAAAAGATCCCTCCCTTTTGCTCAGGCTGAATAAAACCTGCCAACAGCTTTACATAATAGTCCTTTCAGCGGTGTGCCCTTCCAAAGAGGATCAAGTTCCCTCCAAGCTGAATTTGGCCCTTGCTGCTTTCCAAGTCCTTCGGCTAATTCTGCAGTCCCCGGAACAGACTGACAGCCCTGTCTCTCTGCAACACGCCTGAACTAGCAGGGAAAATACAAGCAGAAGGTGAGCAAGTTACAACCTGGAGAACTGGAGCTATTCCTGCTGCTGGAACTCCCTCCTTCCCCAAAGCTAGACTTCAGAGCTGATATCACAGAATCGCAGAATCACCTAGGTTGGAAAGGACCCTTTAAGATCATCTAGTCCAACCAAAAAAAAAACCACACACCACACACACACAACACACCACGCACAACCCACACACACACCACCACACCACCCAACACTAATCCATATCCCCGAGCACCATGTCAACTCCTCTCTTGAATACCTCCAGGGATGGTGCCTCAACCACCTCCCTGGGCAGCCCATTCCAATGCCTGATAACCCTTTCAGTAAAGAAATATTTCCTAATATCTAACCTGAACTTCCCCTGGTGTAACTTGAGGCCATTGCCCCTTGTCCTATCATCTGTAACTTGGGAGAAGAGACCGACCCCCGCCTCTCTACAGCCTCCTTTCAGGTAGTTGTAGAGAGTGATAAGGTCTCCCCTCAGTCTCCTCTTCCCCAGACTGAACAACCCCAGCTCCCTCAGCCTCTCCTCACAAGACTTGTGCTCCAGACCCCTCACCAGCTTCGTTGCCCTTCTCTGGACCTGCTCCAGCACCTCAATGTCTTTCCTGTGGTAGGGGGCCCATATCATTCCTACCGTTTCACTGGGAGCACTTTTGGTGCATGGAGTTCCCAACTATCCTTACCCAATACATTGCTTCCCTGGGGTGTAAGTGGAAAAAAGGCCAAGACCGAGCTAGATTTACAAGGGGGGGACAGAGGTAGGGCTGGGCACAACACAGGGCTGCTGCAGCACAGAAGAAAAGTCGGAGAGATGAACAGGGAGCCTCACTGGTACAGGGCAGATTGCCTCAAGAAGTCTGGCGATAAGACAAATCATTCTACAAATCGTGATACCATCACCCGTGATGCATTTGATTTTATAGCCACAGCTGCTCCAAGCAGTAGTATGGCAACAGTAAATAAGCCGTGTCCTGCCTACAGCTCAGTGTCATGGATAGATTAGTGTAGCTACAACATCATCTCCACGGGGGTTATTACAAGTCGGCCTGAACCAGTTAAGTCCCAATGAATAGAATTAAACTGTTACTTACTCTTATGGGAAAATAATCCCTGAAGTACCTCCATATAGCCCAATTCCTCACCCATTGGGATCTTCTTCCCCCTGAAGAGGAAAAAAAAAAATATAATATTTTTTTTTTAAAGGTCTTTCCACATGGATGCCCACCAAGAAGCTTAGAGGACTCCAGATAGTTTGCTGTCTCACTCAAGAAATCAACAGGTTCATTCCTCTAAGGGGGACACCTGCATCTTTCACTAAAATCAGGTGAAACCACCCATGCTTCAGGGTACTTCAAGCTAATTAAGGCCTGACAACCATTTCAGAGTAGAATCCAACTTAATGCTCTGTTGTAGTTGGGCAATGGACAATTCAAGCTAGAGACAGCAGCATGTTAACCTCAGATCCATCTTTTGGGGAAGGAGAGTTAAAATCCTGGATGATTTTCAGGATGAAAATCCTGGAAATGAATGATGAAATCCTCCAACCTGGTCTAGTGGGACGTGTCCCTACCCATGGCAGGGGGTTGGAACTCCGTCTTTAAGGTCTCTTCCAACGCAAACCATTCTGGGATTCTATGATTCTAGCAGCCTTGAAGCAAAGGAGAATTGTGTTAATTTGGCTAGGAAAGGAGCTGCCATCAAAGCTTGTTGCTGTTGCTGTCATGGGGTCTCAGAGCTGCTTTCTACAAGGTGTCTTCTGAACTAAAAAGTTTTTCTGCTTGACTTGCAGCAACACTGACTCCACAGAGGAGCCACATCTTAATAGTCATGCCACAATCTGAACTTTGCAAGAGCTGGAGAGGACAGCAAGGTCTTGAATCTTTATGTAGATCTCTCCGACCTACAGGAAGAACCTAAACCTTATAAAAATGCTGCTAAAAGCCAGCGATGGCATGATAATTAGTGAATGTTATCTTGTGTTACCCTCAGCGTCAATAAAACCTGCAGTCACTGCTTGTGCCAAGGGCTGACATTTATATGCTTCACTGAATAACACTTTTGATCAGATTCAGCCAAGTCCCGCTAAGAAGGGGAGTCACCCATTATAAGGAAGTGCCTCTTTGTCCAAACAGGAGGACAGGGACACTTAAACAGCAAGGATCTATTCGGCAATATTTACCTTTCTTTGGTGTATTCCAGTCAAATACCAGCCAGGCTAAATATAGAGCAGCAATCGCCCAGCAATCTGTGCACAGTATGTACATGAGGATTAAAGTGCAAGCAACACCTGGATAGGGCCAAGAAAGAGAAGAAAACAAGGTTGCATCAGGTTTTGGTCTGCATTTACACTTGCTTTAAGAGCCCCTTGCCTTTTGACCCTTCTATACTGAAGTCTTAGTCCCAATCTGATGTCATTAATCCTCAATCAAATCGGATTTAGCTAAAAATCCCTTATGTAGGGCTGAGACAGCTTCCTCCCAAGCTACCTGCTTTGGACTACCTCAACCTCCCCTTCATGGTTCCTCCAGGTCTCTCTTCTATAATATCTCCAGGTAGGGTAGCTCCTTCACCAGGCAAGAGCAAGACTTCACAAGCATCAAGATTTCTTTGTGGCCCACTCCAAGGGGTTTTTTTTCCCCCACACACTGCACCAGCTCTACACCAACCATCCCACCAGCACTCCAGAGATCCCACCCACAAATGATGTTGCCATATTAACACAAATTAAATTGGGCCAGAACAGCAAGACTTGCTTGATTGACTGCAATCAGCATCTTTCTTCACTTTAACTGTCAACAATCCTATTGAGCCCAAGACTTCTCATAACAGAAGTACCCAGAGACAAAGTGTCTTTACTATTTTACTGGTCTAAAAAACTTCTTGCCCATCTCCGGTACCTCCTGGAGGGAGACCAAGCCAAGAGGAAGGCACTCCTGTTGCCATCAGTTGCATCAGCTATCAGTTGCTGATAGAAACTAAGAAGTTTCTTCTCTGTGGACATTCCCATGACTACGTCAGATGAGATAGTTCCAATTGCTTGAGTCTTATTTGTGTGGTAGACACAAACACAAGCTAAACATCAGTAGGTCTTTCCATAGTCCCTATGTTCTTCTCGGGCCAGGTAAAGTCATTTATTGCCAAAATATCAAGCTACCCAAGTGTGCTCTACAATATCCACACGCCCCAGAAACTGTCCTGCTGCTCTGCACATCCAGTAATTAATGCTCATGCAGAAGTTAACATTCTTGCATTAAAAGTCTTCCAGAATGAAAGGGAAAAAAAAAAAACTTTGCTTTCAGCCAAAAAGCGTTACTTACCCATGATAAGGAAAGTGAGAACCCATTGCAGCACAGAGATGATTTGGAGTTGTTTTTCTACTTTGGATTTAGACAGCCAGAACAAATCCTGCAGAGCAGAAAGAATGCTTGATCCTGTGCCTAAGAAAAAAATATAGAAATGAAGTTACATTCACCCACTAAACAAAGATAACAACATTTTCCTTTCAAACAGGGGGTTTTCAATCAATGTTCACTCGTTGTGCTTTATAGAACAAGGCTTGTCAAAGGCTAGTATTTTCCATGGAGTTCAGGCATCCTGGAAGGGGAAAGGTTGCCATCCACAAACATCCAGCTGTTTTGGGGATGGTGGAGGGGATTAATGGGTAATGTCATTTCCCACCTGAGCAAGCCTCTATTCACCTGACCATGAAAGTGAGGAGGACATTGGCACATGGTCCTAACACATGCCCCCGCTTCAAACTGCGGAGAGAGTTGGGGGTGTTCAGCCTGGAGAAGAGAAGGCTCCGAGGAAACCATAGAGCCCTTTCCAGTCCCTAAAGGGGCTCCAGGAAAGCTGGGGAGGGACGTGATAGGATGAGGGGGAATGGTTTTAAACTGAAAGAGGGGAGATTGAGATGAGATATGAGGAAGAAATTATTTGCTGTGAGGGTGGTAAGACCCTGGCCCAGGTTGCCCAGAGAAGCTGTGGCTGCCCCATCCCTGGAGGGGTTCAAGGCCAGGTTAGATGGGGCTTTGAGCAACCTGGTCTGGTGGGAGGTGTCCCTGCCCAGGGCAGGGGGGTGGAATTAGATGATCTTTGGAGTCCATTCCAACCCAAACCATTCTATGATTCTTATGATCAGCTGTCCCAAACCACAGGGAAGCACACACCAGGTTGTGGTCTGAACAGTTGCTCATCCACCCTTCACCAGGTCTGTTGCACAACTCCTTCGTGCACGTTGAAGGAAAGCTCTGCACACCAGCCTTGCGCAGCACAACACAGTTCAAGGGCTGGCTGAGCAACACCTCAACCCAGGACCCCAGGGATCCACAGCTCCAAGGGTAAGGAAAGCTACCACAGTGTTTCTAAAGCAGGAAGAATGAGTAAGGAAAGAGTTGAAAGCCACTCTTTTAGAAGCTTAAACTATTCAAGTGGGGCCAGACCCAAGTTAAATACTGAAGTGAAAGCCTTGATTGCTATATGAGGAACCACCCACTGCAGCTTTTGCCGATATGCTCAACAACCTCCAGAAAGAAGCACTTGCAAGTGTGTTCTCCTTCACTTCTCTTCATTACTTTATTTCGCAAGCACCATAATAACTGGGTAAAATGCAAGCCAAGCTGGTGGCCTATGAACAAGCCAGGAGGTGTTTACATATTCCCTTTTCTGCCTAAGGATCAGCCTGTCATTAGAAGGGATGCGATGCTGCTAAACAGCTGGTATACTGAATGGGTTCAGTCCCTGCTGCTGGCAAGACATGACACTCTTAGGGGTGGCACCACAGCAAATGCTCACGCTTAGTCAAACAAAACTTTGATGGAGAAGAGGCTCTTCTCTAGATAGAGGCAGGTTCTAGGGTTTTGGTAATTTCCACAATGCAGGTTTCACTAATTCATCCTTTAAATATGCAGAGCACCCCTACGGTCTTTGCTGTTGCCCTTGCTGATAGTCTAAGCAATAGGAGTAATGCACAGTAGCTGCACCTGCAGAACTGCTTAATAGTTTTGCAGCTTCTTTGCTTCCCCATCTTAAATGCTATTTAATGTTAAGCCTGCACATGGTCCCTAGGACTGACAGCTACACACCTTCCTGAGCATTTCTGCTGATAGAAGACATCAACAGGGAGCCACACCAGACCCTGCAGCCAAAATCTAGAGCCAGACCTTCCAGCCAGGACCCTCGGCTCTGCTTAGTCTACATTGAATGAACAATCCTTGCGATGGGTTGGGCATTAACTACTCCAGACAGACCAGGTTGTGGTCAAGAGTAGATCCTGTCACTGCAACTGCCAGTAAACTGAAAGCTAGAGCTGAAAACTGAAATTCAGACTAATCCAGTCTGAAGCAGCAGCTCAAGTAGAAGGCAGATCTTCGCAAGATAACACATGTGCTGAATTCACTCTTAATAACAAATATCTCTTCAGTTTCTGAGATGAGACAGGACAACATGCCGATGAGTTAAACCGCCACCATGCACTGATTTGCAACACTTTTCAAGCCCCAGAAATCCTATGCCGCAGCCCTTCACATTTGACAGTAATGCCCAAATTTGGGGCGAGTGATAAATTCCATCCCATTTTTCTTTTTTTATGAGGTCGGAGCCACCTGTCCAAGGGTGTGAGGAATCTGTCATTCCCACTGAGTGGCCACAGCCTAGGGACAGCCTCTACTGCAGCTTTAGGAACTGGCTGCCCCAAAAAGCTTGTTTACAAAATTACACATGGACAGACCTCAAGTGGCCCGAGGACTGGTAGATAGTAATTTAAAGGAAGCTTTTAGAAACAGTGGTGTCACTAGCCATAGTGGTGTCACTATGCCCTCAAAATAAGCCAAAAGTCTTGGAGATAATTTGTGATCCATAATAAAAGCGCAGCCTCGTGTAATTTATCCTTCCAGCACCTGTAGTTACACTACCAAAACATCCTTGGATTGATGAATCCAACACTGCCGCCTTGGATCAGCTAAATCCCTCTCCTCTTCCCCCGAAGAGAACAACTGTTTATCCCTCCAGATGAGAATTCCTGCTTCAGCATTTTCTGGATGCTTCAACAAATTGTAGGCATTGCCAGCCCTGTAAATAGAGCAGTATTGGGTAGCACAAATCAACCTGTCAGCTTGTTTCTCAAAAAGCATTAGGCTTTTTGTGGCAACCTTTGACTCCTGCAGACATAGGGAAGGCACAGCAGGCAGCTCAGCACCTGCCCGTGGACAAGTGGTGTCCTGGGTCAGTTATTTGCTGAAGGCAAAAACATCCTTCACAGAGATCAAGATTCCCAACACCGGAAGAGCCAGTAGTTACCATGGGCTGAATAATATTAACATTTAATTCCCAGTTAAGGCCAGAAGAGAAGCCCAGTGGCAATGGAAAGGACTGTGGGAATGGGCAGAGGTGTCACCTGGCAAGCATATGGTCTCCCCTTGCAGCAACAACATGCACTCTCCAGATGGACCCCGCGCATCACCTGCAGGCTGGACAATTACAGATTTCAGTGCCGAGACAACCATTTCCAGCCAGTCCCGAGCTTGCTGTTCATCATGTCAGACTTAACACCTTATGTATCCAACCCTCCACGTGAGCCTTGCTTCCTTTCTCCTTCAGCTGTAGTAGCCACAAGGCATTTTTGGGAAGATCCTCCATGCTCTGGAGAGCCAGGCTGGTCACCGGTGACACAGAGCAGAAGAGCTTTGACAAGTCAGAGATGTGGGGTTTTTGGCACTCAGCCACAGCAGAATAACCCAACACTGATACTTGGGTTCAATTCTTTAAAGAAAACTCTTCCTTTTAAGGGTACACCCACACATCATTCATATATTAAAAACCCAAAGGAGAATTAAGCATAGGAAAGGCAATTTCCTCTAACTTTCTGAGAATACATAAGCCTAATAACTAAGTTTACTAAGGCCCATTAGACATACCTATGATTAACCCTGAGGTGAGGGATGCCGTATACCCCAGCCTTTGGCATCCATTGATATCAGTCTTTTCCCAAGAAAATATTTTGAATCCTGGAGAAACACAGATCTCCATCTGCTACTGCCGAAGACAGTTGCTTATCCCGTGCTGGCCACCCAGTGCGGCCCCTGGAGGGTTTTCCAGTTGCTCTGTTTCCCAGGGCACCTGTTCCAGAAGAGGACAGCCTGGCTGTTTGGGGTCACAGCCTTAGCAACCTGTATCTACACAGTGGAGATCTTGGCAACAGCTTTCCTGGTCTCAGATGAGATCCTAAGGCCCTCAGCTCACCCTGTAGCTCATGTCCTGGACTATTGATGGGACACCGCCCACATGAAACCATGGTAGTTGGAACTTGATGATCTTTAAGGTCCCTTCCAACCCAAACCATTCTATGATGCTGTCCCTGGCTTTCAAGGGTGCTACTTGCCAAGACAGCCAAAGAAGTGACTTCTCCAGGAAACCTCACTGCTGCTCAGTGATAGGAGCCATCTGCAGCCTTCCAAGGAAGCTCAGTGACATTAGCCAGCTGTCCCCCAACTGGTGACGGGCTTAGCAGCCATCAGAGTCAAGCACAAGAGACGTTACCAAGGAGATCCTGGAGTCAACACAGGGTTTGACCAAGCGTTTGTCTCATGCCTACACCACAGACTCAGCAAGGGACAGCATCTGCTGCTCTTCCAGCACAGCTTATTTCCGATAAAGCTTTCAAACACCATGATTTACCTGGGCAGGCAGGCAGACCCAAAGGTGCCAGGAGAGGAAGGAAACAGGACTTCACACTCGGGCACCAGAAAACCCAATTGACAGCACTTAATTAAAAAGCAGTCAAGTAAATAGGCTGAGAGGAAGTACAAGTGTTACAGACAGTTAAAAATATACCGAAAGCTTGTTAAAGCCAAGCTTCATCTGCTACCTTTTCAAGGCACAATTCAATTTCAATTAGCACATTCATTCTTGGCCAAGAATTATACTGCCTCACACAGCTTATTTAGATGAAAACCAAATTAGATGTAGTGTAGCTGAGCCCTTCCAAAGCATAACGTGCAAGTGGACATTTTGAGCCACGTATTTGGCAGAGAAGCTGATGTTGGAGGCTTAACAAAACTAGATTAAACAGTCCAATACCAGGGTACTTGTGGGGACCCAGCCTCCCATCCAAGAGCAGGAGTCTGCAGGGCAAGCTGCTACACCAAATGTGACATCTGTAAAACTCCCCTGAGCAGCACAACTTACTTGGTGTCTAGGTTTGCTCAGATGCCCCAGCTGAAGTGCACAAGCTCCCTCCACTTCCAGCTGTTAGCGGTACTAGTGAATCATTTGTTAGGGAATAACTATACCCCATGCTGGTAATCTGTTATCACAGAATCACAGAACGGCTTGGATTGGAAAGGACCCCAAAGATCATCCAGTTCGAAGCCCCTGCCATGGGCAGGGACACCTCCCACCAGACTATGTTACTCAAAGCCCCCTCCAACCTGGCCTTGAACACCTCCAGGGATGGGGCAGCCACAGTTTCTCTGGGCAACTTGGGCCAGGGTCTCACCACCCTCACAGCAAAGAAGTTCTTCCTCATATCTCATCTCAATCTCCCCTCTTCCAGTGTAAGACCCTTCCCCCTCCTCCTATGGCTCCCCTCCCTCATCAAGAGTCCTTCCCCAGCTTTCCTGGAGCCCCTTGAGGTACTGGAAGGGGCTCTAAGCTCTCCCCGGAGCCTTCTCTTCTCCAGGCTGAACCCGCCTGACTCTCTCAGCCTGTCCTCACAGCAGAGGGGCTCCAGCCCTCCCAGCATCTCCGTGGCCTCCTCTGGCCCCGCTCCAACAGGTCCATGTCTCTCCTGTGCTGAGGCCCCAGAGCTGGAGGCAGCACTGGGGGGGTGTCTCCCCAGAGCGGAGCAGAGGGGCAGAATCCCCCCCCTCGCCCTGCTGGCCACGCTGCTGGGGATGCAGCCCAGGATGCGGGGGACTTTCTGGGCTTCCAGCACACATTGCCAGCTCATGTTGAGCTTCTCATCCACCAACACCCCTATCCTGCCCCATACACAGCTGTATAGCAGTTTGCAGATAACATGCAATTATTAAGTAGTCTTCTGGGGCACAAGCAAAGAATGCCTATGACCGGAGGTGAACAGCATAGTTAACAGGGACAACAACTTATTTCAGCCTCATTAGGAAGGAGCTACATAGCAAATAGCAATTCTGCATAGCAAATAAAAAATTTGTTATGACGTTTATCTCATGGTAGATCTGCACTTACTCACAGCACACAACTTGGGCTTCAGTCTCAACAGTCACAGCTGTATGTCTGTTAAAGTGAAGTAACTTTGAGGGTAAACCCAGCTGTCCTAGACCAGTCAACAATTTTAGGTTTGAATCAGCAAGACTTAATATCTCTAGATGAGAGGGAACCATCCTACTCCACATCAATGTTCCCTGGGGAGGAGTATAGGAGCTCCAGAAGAAGGGCTCAGTCATAAGCACGTCCAGACATCTACCTCCCAGGCAGTTTTGTCAAGAGGAGAGACCACAACACAGCTAGCAGTGATGCCATACCCCAAAACAGGAGCCTCCAGGTCCCCACCAAAAGCAGAAGTGAGGACTGCTCAAACCTTAGGTACAGCATAATATCAGCTGCAAGGTAAGGCTGGGTAAAATCATCTTCCTCACCCTGAACTACTCTACAACCTTGTTCCAGGTTTGGAAGTTCAATATCGCCTAAAGCTTTTAGCCACAGTCCAGCCAAAACAAAGGAGAGAAGGAGCTTCTACAACATGAAACAAGATAAAAAAAGCTACTTCAGCAGAGAACAGATCTTAAATGCTCTGGCCACACTAACAACCTTCCTCAGGAGAGTAGAGGACCTCCTTGCTCTGCCAAACACAAGGAGGAGAGCTCCTGGACAGCTTATGGACAAAGTGGGTCAGGTGAAGATGAGGAGACAACAACCCCTCCTACCTTTTTTTTTTTTTTGATTGTTTTTAAATAGGATCAGACTTTTCAGCCAAATTCACAAGCACTGGGACAAAGCCAGGATACCAGGCAAGGAAGAAGACTGAAGATTAAAGGACAGTATGAGCCATTCAGACTCTTCACCCCACAAAAGTCAGCCCTTTGCACAGGCAAGATATTTGGAAAAGGAAGCCAAGGAGGAAGAAAAAAAGTCCAGTGGGTTTGTTCTGAGTATCCTGTGTAGTGGGAGAAGTTATCTAACACGACCAAGCAGCACATGAGGTCCCGTGCATGAACCGCTGCACCACATCCCCTCCGCCCATCTTTGATCTGCAGGGTCCCATGTCATCATCCCCAAAGCCCAGCCTGAGCTCCTCTGGCAGGCACCTGCCTTTTGCTTGGAGCAGGAAGGCCTTGAAGCTGGTCCTGCCTTTCGTTGCCCATGACAAGCGACAGAACTGGCAAGGGGTTGCGTTGGTGGATGCTGCAGTCGCCAAGGCAACATCTCCCATCTCACCAGGCAGAAGCACATGGAGAAAGGAGTAAGGAAGCACAAATATCACTGCAAGGACCCCCACGAGGTGCCTCAGAGGAAAACTGACCCAAGGAGAGTTAAGAGCTTTCCATCGCTAAGCAGGATTATCTGGAGATGAGGCCAATCACTGTCCCTAAACCACACTCCATTTTGAATTATGCACGTGTCCTAGATCCATCATTAACACCCCAGTGCCAACAAGGTGGCCACTGAGGTCTTGGGTCAGCCCTACATATTTTATAGGTCTCCTGAATGATTTATTCTCTGTGCTTGGCTTGCAGTTAACTCTCGATTTAACAGTTCACATGCTGTTAGTTCAAATGTGACGTTTTAAGTTGAGAAAGGTCTTTTCTGCTAGTTGTATAAGCAAACTGGAAACACATACAGATCTTTTCCCCCACAGCTGATCCTACGGATCCATCTCTAAGATCAGCAGGTGCCCAACAGACATTTTTCTGGCAGAGACCAGCACCAGCAGCTCCACACACAGGACCAGGCAGGACACAGTGCAAAAGCATGAGTTTAGGGGTTAATTCACCAGGTTCAGGTCCGCTTAGCTCTGCTAATGATTTGCTTAATCAACAAGGCATTTCACAGGTCTCTTCCTCCCAGGAGGAATTATCGGTTAGCTTTTTCAGGGCAGAGAGCCTTTTGCAACACAGAGCGATGCCTCAAGGACCCTCCACAAGGCACGGGGTAAATTTTTAAAAGTGCCTTTTCCTGCAAAACCCCCGCTATTTGCAAAGTCCTGACACTTCTCTAGACAACCACCCTCGCAGGAGGGGTAGGAGGCTCGATCAGGCAAATATTTAGACTTGTTGAATGTATTTATTCCTGCGAGCTCCCCAGAGCCGCTTTTACAAGCACGCAAGGGAGCTGGCGGTTTGGGATTTCCCGTGTTGTCTCCCCCGACGTCTTCAACCTGCGTGTTCCAGCCTGCCAGCAGGAAGCGTTGGGTGCCCGCAACAGCTCTGCCCGTGATGGGTATCAGCCACCGACACCCAACCTGCTCCTCTCGCCGAGGAAGTGACTTGCCAGCACCGAAGGTTGTGAAAGGAAACTCTTCGCTGCACTTCCTAATATAAAGCCTTGCTTTCACACTGCGTTTTCGACTCCCCGTTATAAATCAACAATAAATGGCAATGCTTTCCCACCCACCCACCCCCCGTTGATGTAGGTGTGGGGAACGAAATATTACAGAAAAGGGCTGCAAACAGTGGATTTTAGCAGCCACATACGGTGTTGATAAAACTACTACACTCTCCTTCCTGCCATCACAAGGTGGAAGAAGAAAGAAAGAAAGAAAGAAAAAAAAAAAAAGCTTATTTTTAAGCAAACATTTTGACATTTTGCCAGGGCGCAAACTCGCTTAGATAAGCCAGAAGCGTTTGCAACAGCTTCAGGAAAGCAGCCCAAGGTCGTTAAAAAGCAAAAAAAAAAAAAAAAAACCCTGCGCAGGGAGCTGTAATCCTCACCCCTATGAGAAGCTGCAGTCAGCCTCCCCGCCATTGCATGGTGCTTCCCCCCTCCCTCTTCAAGCAGGAAGAAGGTGGGGGGAGAGAATATAAATAAATAAAGCTGAGGGTTTCGGTGCTGCTTCCACCCCAAGCCTGCACCTTGATACCGCCGGGATGCTGCTCCCCCAGCGCAGCATCATCCCGCTGCCGGGACTCCCCCCTCCCTCTGCCGGGGACACACACACACACACCCTCCGGTACCTCGCAGCACCCCGGAGTAGGCAGCGATGATGGTCTTCATTGCGGAGAGATGGTCAGGTCCCGGCCAGGGCCATGGGATGGAGAAAGGGACCCGGCTCCGCAACCCCGGGGCAACCGGCGAGTGGGAGAAGTACCCGCCGCGCATCCCTATATAGCTCCGGGGAGGAGGAGGAGGAGGAGGAGGAAGAGGAGGAGGAGGAGGGCGGGGAGGGGCGGGCCCCGGCAGGACGCCTGGGTCCCTCAGCCCTTAGGGGTGGTGGAGGGGAAGCTCTTGGTCCCGGTGATGCAGCTTGTTGCATTTAAGCCCAGGTTGGATGAGGCTTTGAGCAACCTGGTCTCAATAGAAGGTGTCCCTGCCCATGATCTTTAAGGTCCCTTCCAACCTAAACCATTCCATGAGTCTCTGGGATGGGGATTTGGAGGGGAGGACAAGGCAGGGGGCACCCCCACACCCTCTGCCAGGTGTTTCCTTCCTTGTTTTCCTCCTCACCCATCACAGCGTGGGAGAAAATTCCCCCCTCCAAGCCCCCCACTAGTGATGGACATGTTAAGACTCTGCAGTCCGGTCCCCTTCTTGCTCAGATGGTCTCACACCCCACTCTTGGCTGATTTTAGCTTCCCCAGTGGGAGCTGGGAGATGTAGGTTCCTAAAAGCATTATGAAATTAAAAAAAAAAAAAAAAAAAAAAAAGAGTAGAAAAGAGAAAAATTTAGAAATTTTATGAACGGAAGCTTTAATGGTTTCATTAAGATTCATTTTCATTAAGGAAGCCTGCAGGTATGTCCAAACCACTGACCAAGCCTCATTTTCTTCTTCTAACAAGATGTTTAAGGATCTACTCATGAGATCCATAAGAAATGAGGTGTTACTTAATTTTACATCAAGGTTTTAACGTAGCTGCCCTTGCCAAGAGATTTCTAGAGGTTTTTACAGATGGGGACAGATGCGTCTGTCCCAACTCCCAGGACATTAAACCAGATTCTTTGTAGTAGGGTCATGTTGAGCCCAGTTATTAAATGGGGGGCTTTGCTCCAGCCTGGAGCAAAGCCTCAGACCTCTACCCCTTTCCTAATCTCAGTTTCATCTTCTGTCATTTGGAGAAAATAAAAATAATGTGCATTTGAGCAGCATTTTGAGATCCCTCAAGGGAAAACCCATTGAAAGCAACGAGCGTGTAGAGCTCCCCATATGCAGAGGACGGGTGGCAATCACCACCGAAACACCCCAAAAAGAGACTTCAACTTCTGCCTGGTTTTTAGGGTGGGAGCATGATCCTGCCTTGCTGAGCCAGCAGTTTTTTCCTGCTGCCCCTGGGGATGCCACCGCAACATCCATTTTTTGGCCCAGAGAGACGTGTCTACTAGTGTGTTTCGCAAAAAAAGTCTCTTTTTTTTCAGCTGTGGAGAGCTTAAATCTGAGCTTTAGAAGTGAAAGAGTGATTTATTTTCTTTCTCAGTCCCTTGCGGCATTCCCTTACCCATCTCTTTGAGTCAAACTGGCACCAGGACTTGTTCGCTCCCAGTTTGGCCATAGGGCCGCCTTCCAGCAGTTGTAGTGGCCTGTTGAAATGTGTATAAAAATGGAAAATTGCAAGAGCCTGTCTGAAGAAAGGGCCTTGCCCAACAGATTTTGGATGAAACCTCTAAAAGGGAGCCCAGAACAGAAATAAATCAGTGCTACAGTACTGCTGAGTGAAAGGGGAATGGTCTCCTGCCTGACTGTGTCCCCTGATGACTTAAATAGAGTTATCTGCAAGTGCAGAAAGGGCTGAGGTAGCTTTTCTTATCATTACCGGAATGAAAACCTGCAAAAAATTAGACTGCCAGGTTGTGACAGCGTGAGAGAGGTAGATAAAGAAATGTTAGTGTGCTGGGGCCTTCATCTGCCCAGATCCATCATCTTTCTATCGATTTATACCCACACTTTCTTTCTTACATTTTGGGTGCAAACTCTCTGAATCCTGATCATCATAGAATCATAGAATGGTCGAGGTTGGAAGGGACCTTTCAGATCATTGAGTCCAACCATCAACCCAACGCTGACCAAAGCCACCACCGAACCTTTTCCATACGCTGTAGTGGGGTTTGAGTCTGGAAGGAGGCATTAATAAAATAAATTTTAAATACTGATTAATAAAAGCCCCCTCCCTTAATGGAGTATTGCAACCTGCAGGAGTAAACCAAACCCACCACCACCGTAGCCCCAGGGCGAGCAGCAGCTCCAACACCTGACTTGTGAGTGCAAAACCGTGACGCCGCGTTTCTCGGGAGGAAGGAACAGTGGAGCCCAGACCCGTGACGACAGGACCGAGCCCTGGGGACAACCTCTGCCTTCACGCCATCCGAGCAGCGTCAGGGACCTGGCTGCTGCCCAGCTCCCATCTTGTGCTACAAGTTGTTGGTTTTGTTGCTTTCCTTCCTTCTCTCCTTCACCGAAAATCAGAAAACAGTCCCAAATAATAGATTAGAAATATCTTAACTCTGTTCCCTGCCAGGATATTTTTTTTTTCCCACCCAGAACTGTGGTGCTGGTTCAATAGATGGTGTTGGAAATGCTCGTGGCTTGTTTTCCTTGATGCTTACGTTGGCGCAGGAGATATACGACCCTGTCTATTATTAACCCGCATGTCTGGCACAATTATTCTTGAACAATAACATCCTTTCAAATACCCTACTATTACCTCACCTGAGCCTGAAAAACACGGGTTGTGGACGGAGTAATATGGGCAGGAGCCAATCTTCCAGCTCCTCGCAGCCAAGAACAATCCACAATAGTTTTAAACTCCTTTATTTCTGCTTTTTCTTAGCAGCAGCGGAATCTCACAGCAAAGCAGCAACGCACCTTTGTGCAGTCACATGTATATTTTTAATGCATGTATGGAATTTTTAGGGCTATGCCTATCGAATAAAGCTTTTGAGGACACATTTCTTTTTTCTCTTCCTGCTCCTGTTCAGGGACTTGAGAACTATTATGTATATGTCGAGTCAGCCATCGGTGTACAGCTCTGTAGTTTTGTTTCTCTACGGTTATTTATCAGCAGAAAACACCCTATTTTCAAGGCATCGGTGTTCAGCACTTTCACCCAGGGGCCAGGGTTTTGGCTACATGTATGAAATTGCCTGTATTTGGCATGTTGGGACACAACCACTCCAGTTGAGCTTATCTGTCTTTGTAATTCTCCTTCTCTGGCTTAAAAATGTAGAGTCATTTCCCTGCCTGTGGTTAACCCTCTGTTGATGGATGTTTAAGTTCCTTCTTTCCAGGCAGTATTATTTTTAGTAGATTTTTGTTTCCAGGGCTGCTAAGAGCCTTAAACACAGAGGGTTTACAGCAGCCGGGGTTGTCCATTAATCCATCCATCCCTCTGAACTGACTGCAATGGGCCTGTTCTCCCGAATTTCTCCTCCTGACCCCACTGAGAACATGATGGGACCATCTCTGTGGGACACACCATAGCTGCAGTACCGTGATCAGGTCCAGCTCACTGTGTATTTCTTCTGATGGCTACAGTGAGATGAATCCAGGTTGGACGTAAGGTCTGCTCTCATCGCAGACCACTCATGGTGCGTGAAGAGCATCCTTGTGGACAGGGAAGGCCTTGCATTGAGCAGGAGGACTTTGTGCCCCACCAAAGACCTCTCAACAGACCACAAGGACCTCCAGATCGCTTCTGCTTTCATCCCTGCATCTTCCTCTGAGCCGTAATCATCCCCTCACTGGGAGCGATGAATGTCTTATCATCAGGGGTGTAAACGACAAACCAGACGATAAGAGCTGGGATTTACCGAGGAGTTTGAACCTGAGTCAGCCAGTCAACAAGGTTTGCTTTTTCAGATTGCCAAGCAGACAAAACAGCAACAAGACCCTTCCTCACTCCTGCACCAGTTATTTTTCTACCTGCTGTATGTGTGACTTTGGCCAAGCTTACTTTGCATTGCGTGTCACCTACAGTCTTCTCTTTCCTCTGCTCTCCCTCCAAGGCCTTGTGTTCTCTTCTTTGCCAGTTAATTCAGCCATGGGAGCCCAGAAACGCCTCACATGAGCCCAAAATGTAACTTGAGCCTCAAAATGCCACGTCACAAGCAGCAATGCTGACAGAACATTGCTTGGTCATCTGCGCCCGCCTTGATGAAGGTCCATCCATCACCTCCCCGGAGGTATTTTTAGCATTTTGTACAGAGGTAGCAGAAAGTCACAGGAGGGTTTGTCTTTCCTTCCAGCCTTTTTCCTGCCTCGATGGGAACAGTTTGCAGTCCGGGTCATATTTATGGAAGAGTGCTGTTGGCTCATACATTGCCCAAGTGATGGACCTGAATTTTGAGCTAAGGGAGAAGAGGCATGTTCCCACATCCCCACACATCACCTGCTTCTCTACAGAGCTTCAAATAAGCATAGAATCATAGAACAGTTTGGGTTGGAAGGGACCTTAAAGATCATCTAGTTCCAACCCTCTGCCATGGGCAGGGACACCTCCCACTAGACCAGGTTGCTCAAAGCCCCATCCAGCCTGGCCTTGAACACCTCCACGGATGGGGCAGCCACAGCTTCTCTGGGCAACCTGGGCCAGTGTCTCACCACCCTCACAGGAAAGAATTTCTTCCTAATATCTAATATAAATCTCCCTTTTTCAGCTTAAAACCATTAGCCCTCATACTATGGCTCCACTCCCTGATACAGAGTCCCTCCCCATCTCTCCTGTAGACCCCCTTAGGGACTGGAAGGCTGCTATAAGGTCTCCCTGGAGCCTTCTCTTCTCCAGGCTGAACACCACCAACTCTCTCAGCCTGTCTTCATAGGAGAGGGGCTCCAGCCCTCTGACCATCTTCAAGACCCTCCGCTGGACCTGTTCCAACAGGCCCATGAACTTCCTGTGTTGAGGTCTCCAATGCTGGACACAGTACTCCAGGTGGGGTCTCACCAGAGCAGAGTAGAAGGGTGGTGGTCTGTCTGCAGGTATCTATCTCAGTACAGGCTCTGCAGAGGTGTCCTGGTGAGGGAGGTGGTTCTCCCTGCTCACTCAGCTCTTCCTGGCTCTGGATGTGGTGGTGGATGTCTTTGCACCCTGGCAAAATCTGAGATGGTGTCACTGGACCATGCAGATGGCCTTGCCCAGAGTGACTTTATGCATCTGTAACACATTGTCCTGTTATGCTCCAGTTAGGAAGCATCTGATCCATGGCTGTTGTCTGTGCAATGAGGGATGGGCCATGAAGAGTTTGTTGATGGATTCAGACATACCCCAGTTGGCACTTAATCTGCGTGTCTGAAATGTAGCTGGTTCCTGCCCTTATGGAAAAGACTTCTCTGGGGGTGGAGCACTTGAAAGAACCAATCTGGGCTCCTAAAATCATAACACCTAACTCAAAAGCATGGAGAGAAAATAGAGCCCAGGTCATTGCACTGGTTGGCTTTTTCATCTGGAGTTGGATCCACCTCATGTGGCCAGAGACTTGTCCAAGCCCCCACCCCACAGGCTGATTTTCAGCCAAGTCATGCTTTACGCCCTCCCCAGACCTTGGTGTCACGCCGACGTGTCATCTCGCAGGTATTTATCAGGTTTGGCCTTCAAAGAGTTTGCTTAGCAAGGGGATATTTGCAAGGCAGAGCCTTGCAAAGCCTTCCCTCCAGAGGGATTTCTGCATGTAGTACGGGCATCTCGGGCATGCATCAGCACATCCCCGGGACTTTTTCACCTGGACATCCCCAGGAAAGAAAGAAACAAAGAAAAAAACAGCATTTGGCCAACCTGGCAAAGCTTGCGTTCATCCAGATTGTGTTAAAGGCAGGTTTGAGAGAAGAGCAGCCCATCGGTGCAGGGAAGGGAAAAGCAGAGGGTCAAACCCCAGTGTGCATCTCACAGCTCTTCTGTCCACCTGTAGGACGCTGGTCCTGTATCCTTTCTGGATATATGCTCACCATATATTAGGTGCAGTCTGGGGTAGGAGCACCAGCGCTGCAAACCCCCACCTCATGCTCAGTGTAGACACAGCCACTATTTTTGGTAGTATTGGGGCAAAGAACACATCCTCTGCAATTCACTAGTTAATGGTACAACCACTTTGGAGCCCAAAGCTGGCATCAGCTATTTTCATAGCGCTTACTTTTTGGTTCACGGAGTTAAAAGCTATTTGACATTACAGAAGTTTTGAAATGGAGCCACTTCTTGTCCTTTTAAGCTGCACTTACACCTCTTTTTTCACAAGTGGAAGCAAAGTTCAGGCCAAAATTGCAAGAGAGACTTCACAGCTAGCTTTGTGCTGGAGAGCATTAAAAACAAAATAAAATACTTAAATATTTTTTTTTTTTTTTTTAAAAAAAAGCCCCACCCTCACTTTTCCCCACCAGACAGATAGGAAGATTTATGCAGGTCACTGAGCAGAGCCAGATTTTGGCTGTTGGCAGCAAGTCAGGGTATAGCTGCCTCGCTACGCTCTAAAATTAGAGCACCTAAAAATTAACTGTACGGCTACAGGACTTTGGTCCCTGTGCTGAATGAGCACTGGAAAATTCGTAATAGAAGGTTAACCAGCCCCACTTTTTGTCCAATAGAAAGGTTTTTGCAAAACAAGAAATGACATTAAAAAAAAAAACAACAAAATTTGACTTTAGTGGTTTTTTCAATTATGTTTGCTTCCTTCATTAAGAAAGGTTGGGGGGAATGAGGCATGGGAAACTGGTTAAATATAATAGGGAAAAAAAGTTTCCGTTTGTTGAAGGTGGGAGGCTTCCATGTTCTTTTAGGAAGCGTCACATTAATCTCATGTTATACTTCTCAAAAAAAAAAAGAGCCTTTTCAGCTCTCCCACATGACAAAGACTGCATTTCCGTAAAGGCTTCCCTGTAAACTCCTCAAATCTCTGTGTTTCCAACCAGAAAGTACCTTGGGACCACCACAGGTGGGGAAACTGAGGCACAAAGCCCAGAGGGGTGACCATCCAAACCCAGAATGTGCATTTCCGATGAAACCAAGGGCTCCTCCTCGCCTCCCTGCCTCCATCTCAACTCCCGCACCAGGAGAATCCCTCTTGAAAGCTTCTTACACCCTTCCATCCCCTGGGCTTCTCCAGGGCCAGCGAGGAAGGCTGTAATGCTATTAGCTGAGGCCGTCTGTCCCTCCCTGACCTTCCAGCCAGCACCACCTCTTGAGGGCTCTCCACCACCCTGGGGAGGACAGCTCTGGCCCCAAATCCTGTGCAGGCTCCATCGGTCCCAAAATGGTCAGGGAAAGTGGATTAAATAGCAAGAAATGGAAAAAAAGGAGGGGAAAAAATGACTCTCTGATTCTATGATAAATTGACCCTACAAACCACCCTCAATTTGCATGGGCATAACCAAGAATCGCCCAGAAATGGGATTTGCCCATTTCTGGTTCTTTCCATCTTCAAAGGGTTTTACCAAGCGTAACAAACCTTCCCGCCCCACTCTGGGGACATTTGGGCAGCAGCCCCCATGTGCTTCATGAGGAGAAAAGCAGAGGCTGGGAAAATCCTCTCCCTTTACCCCAGATTCCTGCAATCCTCCCGTAGGGTTTCAGCCCCGCCCAGAGCAAGGGATGACTTCTACTAGGGGAGCAGGGGAGAAGGAAAGATGCTCCCCATCCTTGCCCTGTAGCCTGGTGAGAAGGGACCACCTTTCTACAGGGCAGAGAGGCGAGTTTGCCACTGCTGCACAGGTATCTGGTTTCTCAAGGCTTAGGATAAAATATATGTATATTATATATACATATATATATATATATATATTCTGGGTACCTCTGGTCTACAAGAAGAGGTTTTGGGTTGTTTCCTTGGAGACTGTCTCTCTCCAGCCAGGGGATCTCTGCTCCATTAGGGTCTGCTGTTTGTTTCTTCCCTTGGCTGGAGAAAAGCTGGTGCTTCTTAGAAATTGGGACGATGCTTGTGATCTTTCTAAGAGCTAATAAAGGGCTCCTTTCTTAGATTTCTCCAGATTGCAAACTGGGAGATGTCAGTTTGGATGCAACAGGGGTTGCCTTGGTGTTAAGACCGTGTACATATCTATATCCAGGGATCTGTCTCAGTGGGAGGAGAGGAGATGGAGACTGCATGTGGGTGACCCTAAATATGTGGCTCTCAAAGGAAAAGAGCAAAGGGATGGGCATGAGAGCGCAGGGTTCCCAGCCCTGAAACATTGCAAGTGAAATTTCCTCTGGCTCCATCTTCCCTGGCCCATCCTCAGTCACAGGAGCAGAGCTCATGCGAGCTGCTTTGCAACGGGGAACGGTGCAGGAGAAGGACATGGCATCTGCTACACCTTGTTCCCCATTGCATGAGGTATGGGTCAGCCTGCAGGCTTAGGGACACACTGTCATTCACTTACCTGTGTTTTATATGGAGCTCAGAGGCCCAAGTTACTCCGTCCCAGCTGCCCCTTGAGGTCTTGGACCAAATGGTTTCTGCTGACGAGGGGTTGGGACCCAACCAAGGGGACACAGATGGTTCTCAGACCAAGTGAGTCTCCTTTCCAAGGATGTTCTTGCACACACCATCAAGCATGTTGGAGGTCTGGCTGGGTGTGAGCATCATCACGTGAGCATCGGGGCTTTGGTCTCTTTTGCTATGGGAAATTTCACCATTTCTACCAGAGATTTCATATTTTTTTTTCTGTATTTTCACAGGTTTTCACACTTGGCTGAGTCTGGCTGTGATTTCTATCACCAGCTACAAGGCAGGATCATGACACGAAATGACTCAATTCGCACTATGATACTCCTTGGACCACAGGTGAGAAGCTCCTGCAACACACATCAGTAAAAAGGATCTTAAATTTACTGGGACATCCAAAAGAGGCCCCAGATCTGCTGCAGATACTCTTTTAGAGTCACTCACCTTGGAGAAAAGCTGCAATCAGACCTGTGCTTGCTAATTATGCTGCGTAAACATAGTTTTGCCTCCTTTCACCCTGTCGCAGAGCTCTCCCCTGTGAATGCAGGAGAGCCTCACTCTTGGTGGCCTGGGAGAAGGCAGAAATGCTCTTGCCCTGAAGTGCCTCCTTCTATCAAAAGCTGAAGTTTTGGCTTCTCTGCACCACAGAAATAGCTGAGGGGAAGTTTCAGGGGTTGTTTGCAACGTTCCACTTTGTTGTTTTAGAGCAAGTGTGTTCACCAGTTTTATTTCAATTAACAATAAACACTGATTAAAACTGAGGGTTACTTTAACAAGGAAAAGACTTAAGTTCTCGATTACAAAATCGGAAGTACAGCTGCCAAGAGAAAAGCATAAAACCACTAGAGCAAAGACCTAGGACCTTCCTGACATTTCTCCTCATGTTCTTCCTGCTACTGGGGCTTCTTCTTAGGCACTTGCTGCTAAGAAAGCAGAAGGCCCTGCTTGGCAGAGCTCTGCTACTAAAATGCAATTTTCTCTGGGACTTTGACTCTCACGCATACTTGGATATTTTATATTGGCCCTTGACTTTCAAAGCACATCTCCAGAATCCATGCATGGTTGGAAATGCCTCCCCCTGATGAATGAAAAAGGATCTTGGAATAGAAATTCATCTCCTTCCCTTGGGAAGTCAGCTAACAAACCCTCCCCACAGCAAGGTCTAGAGCAGAAAAGGTTTGTGGACATCCCACAGGAGGTCATCTTTTGATTGCTCCTGCCTCAGCTGATCTGAGCAATAACCTGAGCCTTCCCAGGGTGTTAGAACAGCTTACTGCGAAAAACACATCATTTCTGCAGTATTTTTTCACGGTCCTGCAATTGCAGAGCTCTATGCGGCAATCACGTGCAATGGATCAATGGTGCCTCGGTCCCCCCACGGCGTTAAATTTAGCAGGGGCAAACATAGAACAACTCAGAATTAACAAAGTCTGGAGGGAAAAGGCACCAGCCTTGTTTCACAACTCCTGTGGGTGCCAGCGGAGTCGTTCCCTAGATGCAAGTGGGCAGCAGGCAGCAGACAGACCCGCTCCTGCCACCCTTTCCTCACCCAGGGAGTCACGTTGGCTGCAGCAAGGCTGGTGCTGGAAACGCTCTCTCTGCATCCCACGGCTGGTGGATCAGCCCAGGAAACGCAGCATTAGGGTGGTGCTCCTTGGTGGCATCTACAAGCTGAAGGAGAAAACCTGATCTGGCCACTTTAGGTTGTCTTTGCTCACTACAGAGCCTCTAAATGGCTCTTTGTCTCATCCCGGGATGCTGGAGTGTCTAAGAAAGGTTTCTATGAATACGTTGTCCTGATAAAAGAGAGCATCTATCGGTCATTTTACTGGCCAGCCCAGCTGAAACCACAACATACATATAGCTATATAGAGAAAGGGAGAAGGAAGAGTATCAATCTAGGAAGAGATAGGCCAAAAAACTTGAAATTAAAATTATTTTCATAGAATCATACAGGTTGGAAAAGACCCTTGGGATCATCGAGTCCAACCATCAGTCCTACTCTACAAAGTTCTCTCCTACACCACATCCCCCAACACCGCATCTAAATGACTCTTAAACACATCCAAGGATGGTGACTCAACCACCTCCCTGGGCAGCCTGTTCCAATGTCTGACCACTCTTTCTGTGAAGAATTGTTTCCTAATGTCCAGTCTAAACCCACCCTGTTGCAACTTGAAGCCATTCCCTCTCGTTCTATTGCTAATTACCTGTGAGAAGAGACCAGCACCAACCTCTCTACCGTGTCCTTTCAAGTAGTTTTAGAGAGTGATGAGGTCTCCCCTCAGCCTCCTCTTCCTCAAACTAAACAGTCCCAGCTCCTTCAATCGCTCTTCATAAGATTTATTCTCCAGGCCCTTCACCAGCTTCGTTGCCCTCCTCTGCACTCGCTCCAGCACCTTGATATCTCTCTTGGATTGAGGTGCCCAAAACTGGACACAATACTCCAGGTGTGGCCTCACCAGTGCTGAGTACAGGGGCACAATCACCTCCCTACTTCTGCTGGTCACGCTATTTCTAATACAAGCCAGGATGCCGTTGGCTTTCTTGGCCACCTGGGCACACTGCTGGCTCATATTCAGCCGCTTGTCCATTAGAACCCCCAGGTCTCTTTCTTCCAGGCAGCTTTCCGACCACACTTCCCCGAGCCTGTAGCAATGCACGGGGTTAGTGTGGCCCAAGTGCAGGACCTATTTTAAAGCAAGCAAGTTGAAATCACTGATTATTTTAAAGCAATCAAGCAGAATTGCTAAACTCTTGCTTAAAAAATGAGAAGGAAAGGGATGATGACCAGATTTGTCAGATATTTGGTACAAAACTTGTTTCCTTCCTCAGACAGTGTAAATAACACAGATAAAGCAAGTGTCCTCTCCATGCTAGCCCTGTGGCTCAGCAGTCCCTGCAGCTTCATCTCCTCTTTTGGTGGCCAACTCTGTTAGTCTCCATTTCCCCTCTCATTCCTTCTTAACCTGCCGGTCTAGTTGGCACCAGCTCCCTTGTAGAAACATTTGCAAGCCTGTTGTATCAGACCTCCTTGTGTCCGGGATGTCCACATCCTTCGGCCAAGGGCTGAGAAGGGATGGATTTCACGTCTAGCCGAGAGCATGTGTGCGGCACAGAGGTCACTGTTGCCCCGGCACACGACACTGATGGTGCCAGCACGTGCTGCTGGTTCTCCCTTGCTAAAATTTAGGGCTGGGCATGGCTGGAGCAGCAGCAGAAGAGGTGGCACAGCAGTAAAACAAGGAAAAATGTGGCCACTTGTATATCTCAACCCAGATGTAGTCCCCATCGGGGTCATTAAAAAGGACTTTTCTGCTGAAAACTTTTCCTTCTCCACCACCAAATCTTTCCCTCTCCACCCTGGCCATGGCTTCCTTCTCCCTCCCAGTCAGAAGGTGCTTTCCTTCATGGTAACCCCCAAAGGCCACGTTCTCCAGCCTGACCCAGGGCTTTCCACTGCTTCCCACTGGGTCCCAGCAGACCACCAGACCAGTATCCAGGATGAACCACTTAATCCAGTTCACAGGGAGTAATTTTCTCCTGGGATTCCCAAACTTTTCTGGAAAGTATTCAGGGACAAATACACATTATATGTTTAAATACTGGGGAGACTGAGTGAAAAGTAAAGGCCTGTGAGATGTGGAAGATCATAAAGCCTGTGGATTTCATGATATTTCCCAGATATTTTCTTTCCCCTTTGCTTTGCTATGGGGATTTAAAATTTTACTTGGCTACTTCTCTTCCACTTCTCATTATCTGGGCAGGATTTCAGGCTCGCCATTTGAGGTCATGTATATATGAAGAAGCTGATTGCGCTTGCATGGGTAAGAAAGAGGACAGATGACTAGAAAATGAAAATTTATACTGATGCGTTTGTGCAGGGATTGCACATACAACACCCCAATTCTAAGGGATTGTTTTGGTGCTAGATCATCTCAATTTGATTTCTTCTATGGCTCTTGGGAATGGGCTTAAGCTACTTTTTATAAAACCTACAAAACACGTATTCATGCATAGCCCAAGCAGCCAAATGGTGATGGGATCTGAGGAAGGAGCTGGTGTGTTTGCTTCAGTGTTTCAAAGGACATGGGAGTTTAAGTAGGTTTTGGGTCACCCTGGTGATCCATCAACCCATGCCCTGTCTCTGCTTATGGCCAACAGTGGGTACTTACAAAAAGGGAAGACTGGCTTTGCTGTAATTTTCTCTCCCAGAAAAGCAGGATATGGCATTTCAGGTTTTGCATTTAGGAGTCCCGTAGATGTCTCTTCCACAGATTTTTCTGATTCTTTTTGAACCTGCATGCTTTTGGCCACCCCAGCTTCTAACAGCTTGCTGACAGTGTGCTCTGGAAAAAGGGAAAACAAAGCAAACCCTTTTTCAGTTTGCTCCAAAACTGTCTGCCCAAAGATTTCTGTGGATGTTCCCCATTTCTGAGCTCTGAGAAACAATTCTTTCATCACCTTCTCTTCTCCATTCAGAGTTTCACAGGCTGTTGCTGCCATTCCCTCCATCATCTCTTTCCCAGGATGAGGACTCCTACCATGTGCTCTTCTATGGAAGAGATTTGTAGCTCCAATTATCCTATTTTGTCCTCCTCTAGAGGACAATGAGTCTTCTGAACTTCACTCATTGTTTGACTATTAACTCACATGATTAGTTTATTCAGTTGCACAGAAATGCTTTCTTTTTCATTCTTTATTCCTTTCCTAAGAATTCATATCATCCCATTTGCTTTTTTTTCAGCCAGTGCTAAGCAAAGTGCCAGTCTTTTCGGAGGACTACCCACGTGGACTCCAAGATCTCTTTCCGATGTGGCGGAACAAATTTGAGGTCCAGATGTGTGAAAGTTTCTGACTTTGGAAATAATATCAGCTGTGAAGATAAAAGGTTTGGAAAAAGTCTTCTAAGGGAACTGGGAAAAAAAAACATTCATAGGATTTACTATTAAATACAAAGATACCACCCAGTCAAGAAGACCCAGATTACAAACCTCTGGGAGCCGGGCAAGTGTTACGGAGGACATTTACATTGTGCTCATCTGGTTCTTCCCAGGCATCTGCAGTAGGTCACCAATGGAGAAACGCTACTGAAGTAGCTGGACCTTTGCGCTGAACAGATAAAACTATTCTATCTTCTTAGCCAGTGGGTGGGAAGAGATATGAGGACAGAGCCAAAGCTGGAAATGTTCTGTATATGCTGGAGAAGTAGCATTTGAGTCACTGTGGCCTACACACAGCTCATCAGTGTGGGGAGAAAAGAGACCTGGACCCCAGACACTTTCTCTGTGGTCCTCAGAGAGCTGGAGCCCAAGACATAACTTTGAAATCTCTCAGATAGAGCCAAATCCTAGGGCCAAGAGCTGGAGAAATGAAGACAGCAGTAAGTCCTGAGAGCCAGCTGCCTTCACCTCCCACACTGAGGGCCCAGATTCTGGACCTCAGTCCAAAAATAAACTTTTAATCTTCACTGAAAGCTTTATTTTGATAAGGAGTCTTCTTATCATCTCACTTTCTTTTTCATTGACCAGCGTAGAGCAGCAGAAGCACTGAAACCCAGTAACAGGCAAAAACATTGGACACTGGTGTCAGTAAGAAGGAAGAGGTATTGATCACTTCCTAGCAGGTCATGCTAAAGCTGGCCTCATGAAAGATCTGCTGAAGCCTATTAGCTAAGGCACATCCTGGAGGAAATCCTCTTAGAGCAGTGGAGGTGAGAGTGCGGATGATATTACTGTTCCCAGCATGGCAATCATAGAGAAATAGGGCTGGGAAGGGACATTAAGAGGTCGGCAGGGCCATGCCCTTTATCTCAAAGGAGGATCAAGTCCATCCATGTCATATGTCACCAGGCGGAGACGGTGTTAACGTGCTTCTAAAGACTCTCTATGATGAAGATGCCACAACCTTTCCAGCCAATCTATTGCTGACCCAAATATTCCTGACTGTAATTAAGCCCATTGCTTTTTTTTCTGTCTTCATGTCTTCATGTATCATGTCTTCTCCATCCGCAGTTCTGCAGACCATATCATGTTAATTTGTTCCGTTGGATCCAGCAAAACCTCCATAATCATCTGTAGTAGTAGGTGTGCTTGGGTGTACATACATATATATGTGTGTCCATGTATCTATATTTTGATGATCATCTCAACTTCTGGAGCTGGAGAACATGGGGTTTTCAGGACTGCCGTGAGTCTGAAAGTGCTTCCAGCAGAAAAGCGCTGTTGGGAGTTGGCCTATGAGAGGAGTATTTCCACTCTTCCCATTTATACCCATTTGTATTCTGTTCTTGGGCATCCCCGAAACACTGGCCCTTTTTTGGCTAAGAAATTTCACACGTGCAGATCACTGAAAACACCTTCAGCATAAGGTGCAGATGACAGATTCTGGAAGTGATCAGGAAAGGATCGGGAGGGTGCACAAGGTACTTTTCTGCTTCTTTCCTTTGTATGTGTTTGTGAGCCGAATCCATCCCCATCCTCACTCAGAGCAGCCCTGAGCTTCCTCTGATTTCCACTCCGTTCTCCCAAGGTCTCCTCCAGGGCTGGGAAAGTGAAGAGTGGCAGAAGCACAGGCTGCTCCAGCTATAAGTGTTTCCCATCTCAGGGGGTAGCCTACTAGAAGAGCCTCATTATTCAGCAAATTGCTGTAAATAACCTCCATCCTGGCTACCTTGCAGTGACTGCCACAGTTAGTCATTAATCATAGAATTGTAGAATCATCTAGGTTGGAAGGGACCTTTAAGATCATCGAGTCCAACCATCACCCTAACGCTGATAAAAACCCTCACTAAACCATGTCCCTCAGCACCACATCTGCCCAGCTTTTAAATACCTCCAGGGATGGTCTTCCCTGGGCAGCCTGTTCTAATGCTTGATAACCCTTTCAGTGTAAAATATATAATGTGCAGCCCCTCTGGTTTATAATGGGATGGTCTCTGCCCTTTGAGGACTTGTAGTACGATGACCGATTGCTCTAAGGCCAAGGCCAGGATTTGTCTGTACGTGAGAGGTGGTGAGGAACCCAAACTTTCCAGGTCTGAACAAGCCCTGCGTACAGACGCTACTATTGTGCTTTCATGGAAGAAGCTCATTTTGCTCTGGAGAGGTGATTTCTTAATGTTTTGGGGCTGGATGACCATCTGGCTCGATGGTTAGAGCCTTATAGCCAGATTCAAGCTGAGACGGGAAATGGGAATCTAAACCAGGAGTAAACCAACATCAGTGACAAAATGAGACAGAAAAACGAACCAGGAGAGGACACCAAGCTCTGAAGCACCAAAGTCACCCAGGGAGAACATCAGATCACACTTGTTACCCACAGGCTCGGGTGAGACACCCTACAGATTCCCTGCCTCCAACCCTGCTTCTGTGGGCATGTCCTTGGAGCAATCAAGTGCACCTTGGCCAGAATAGCTGTCCCCATGCGTCCCGGTTTTAAGTACAACCGAACCAATTTTCTGTTCTGTAATTTTACATCCTAGCTAGGCCTCCTCTAACTCTCTGACATTAACAGCATATTGTGGAGAAAACTGCTCGTTCTCAGAATGATAAGACCAATGTTTGTGCTCCATGCCAAGGGATGGTGTGCAGGGAGGCCCTTGCTTATCCTTATTGCTGTAACAACCAAGGGCAGCCAATTTCGTTATTTGCCCCCTTAGAGGGTTGGAAATGGAAAAAAACATAGAGGGGTCACATCAGTGGGGAGGAGTGGACAGGAGAGGTGACCCAAACCTGACCAACTGGGGTATTCCATCCCATCTGCCCCACGCTCAGTATAAAAGCTGAGGGATCAAAGGGTCAGCCCCCTTCCTGCGATGGCCGACGTCCAGAGAGGACTCTGTTCATCTGCCTTTGATCCCGATCCGTGTGTTCCTGACTCCAGAGCTGGAATCCAGTTCCCATCCGTTGCCGAGTCCAGTCTGGGACTCCCCCAGTGCCTGCCGGTGACGTGACTGTCATCCTGGGAGCTTGATATGGTTTTGTGTATATTGTATCTATTTCATTATTTTCTTCTTTATTTTTATTTTAATATTAATTCTTCATTAAAGTAGTTTAGTTCATTCTAAACTTCTGAATCTCCTTATCTCTTTCTCTCCTCTCTCTCTCTCTTGAGGCGGGGGAGAGGAGGGGGGGAAGGGCCATCTGTCGGTCTGGTTTCGGTAAATTCGGCCAAAACCACAACACCATGCGAGGAGCAAAAACGTCCTCAGAGGACAGTGCTGCTCCCATGGGAGAAGGGGATTTTCTGATCCTGCTCTAACCAGCTTTACACCCAGGAACTTGCCTTTTTATAGGACTTACATAAATGCCTCGAGGATACTTTGCTCCATGGGATTATTTGGCAAGGAATCTCCTCTCTGCCCAGAATAATTATGCAAAATCCAATTTCAAGATATGGTCTCAATTTCCATTCCATCTTTAACCACAATATGTGCCCTGTAGAGCCACAGGATGTCTCATAATGACTTAAGAAAACTCAAGACATTTGCTGGTTTCATGTATAGAATAATCCATGTTTGGCCTGCGTTTATACAGAGGTCCCTTCTTGCCGATATGAGGACAATTTGAAGACAGAGTAGAAGTGTGTGTTGTGCACTGAAATCCTAAAGGCAAGTACAGATGCTGGGAGGATTCTTCTGATTCATTCAGCTCCTGTTATCATTAGGTGTTGCTCATCACTTCTCATCTACAGAGAAACACCCCAGATGTTCCTGGCATTGGCCATGGGTGATTAATAGCTGGAGGAGTTGGTGGAGCAGATGTGACTGGTGCTGGGAGACACCATCACTTGCTTGAGTGCTTGGGAGAGAAAACCTCTCTCTGTCTCATTCAAGGCTCCTTCCTGTAAAGGGGTAAGATCCACAGGACCTGGAAAAGTGTCTATCCCACCCCTTTGGTTTATTTGCCAGGCTCTGCAGTTTGGGTACCCCTTCCTCCTGCAAATCCTTTACAATGACAGGAGCCAGGATGTCCAGCTGCTGCCAGGATGAGACCTTAAAACTGCAGCTGGGCAGGAGGGCCATCGAGGAGAGGACATTTAAAAGGATGCCTTTGGTGGTTGAAATGGGTCAGATATCTACCCCCGATCTTGTCTTCAGGGCTTAGCTATAAGAGGAAGGGCAGCGCCGTGGTTAAGACCCTGGGACATGGGATGGGGGATTCAGGTCTTAGCTTTGCTACAGATTTCCTGCAGCAGATCAGTTGGGTCTAGATGCACCAGGGATTTGGGCCACAGGGTCATGCTCATTCTTGCTCTCTGCCCCTGTGACACCCACGGTCTCAGGTTGACAGCAGCCCAGCATCAACTGAGGGGTTAAAGGAGCTCCCGCTCGACCTCTCTGGGGATTATGGATCGCATTTACTTGTAAAGTGCTTGGCAGTTCTTGGAAGCAAGGCACACCGTGGGATTTGTGGGTAATGTCACGGGACTGATATAAAATACAGCACGGAAAAACCCATAACGCAGCTCATTCCCTCACCTGAGGGACACATTGTGACTCCAGCGAGTGAGCACGTGGTGACACCGGGTCTCTTAAGTCAAGATTTTGAGCTGCTGGTGAGTAAAATGAGGTGCTTAACCTTGCTTGGAGATCCTACGGTGAGGCAGCTTAAAGGCTCTTTTTTTTTTTCAGAAGGGAGAAGCTAAGCACTTTGTAAACACTTCTGGAAATCCTGACCTTAGGGTATCTCCTCGATGGAAGAATCCTACAGCGGTGTTTAAGTGCTCTTGGCAATGCAGCGTTGTTCTCCCAGTTCAAAGTACTCCGTGATGTGGAGGTGAATTTCTCCAACATCCACACGTACCCTTGGCCATGAACAGTTTGTTTGCAATAAGCAACCAAGTTCTGAGTTTGCTGATGGTGGTGAAGATAAAAGCACTGCTTGCTTGCATTTGTTCCCCTTCAATTTTAGGTGACCAGAACAGACCAGTAACCCAGAACACTGTCTTCCCCAAGACCTGGCTGTGTATATTCTTTCTGTGCATGCAAGATTCTCTGTGCATGTATGATTTTATGCACATACATTTCCTGCAAGCATTTCATAAAAACAAGTGTTTTCAAAGCATTTCCATTGTGCTTTCTGTACCTAATTTTCAGTGCATCTTGAGTTGTGTATTAAAAATGTATTTGGGCTGCTTTTTGTTGATCTCATATGATCTAATAAGTTACAGGACAAGGGGTAATAGCTTTAAACTAAAAGAAGGGAGATTCAGGCTAGATATAAGGAAGAAATGTTTTACACTGAGGGTGGTGAGACACTGGCCCAGGTTGCCCAGAGAAGTGGGAGATGCCCCATCACTGGAAACATTCCAGGCCAGGTTGGATGGGGCTTTGAGCAACCTGATCTAGTGGGAAATGTCCCTGCTTATGGCAGGGGGGTTGGACCGCCCCTAAAGGGCCTTTAAAGGTCCCTTCAACCCAAACCATTCCATGATTCTATGAATCCGTTGAGCTCACAGACATTATTTTGTACCTCAGCATCCAAATGCTTGCTCATGACTACCTTATTTTACAGATATTTCCCCTCCTGATAAGTGCATGCTGCATTTTGAAGGTCTCATGCTGTCTGAAGCACCCGAGACCCCCATGCCCCAGAGATGTGGTGGCTTATCAGGTTGCTAGCACAGAGTTAATGGTTTAGCAGCTCTCAGTGGGCTGGAAATGGGACATGAGCAGGAGTAAGACTAGGCACAAGCTTGAAAAATGGATCAACCATGCCCAGTATTTCCTTAAATCCAATATAACATAGAATCATAAAATCATCTAGGTTGGAAGGGACCTTTAAGATCATTGAGTCCCAACATTAACCCAACACTGACAAAACCCACCACTAACCCATGTCCCTCAGCACCACGTCTGCCCGGCTTTTAAATCCCTTCAGGGATGGTGACTCCACCACTGCCCTGGGCAGCCTGTTCCAACGCTTGATAACCCTTTGATGAAGACATTTTTCCTAATATCCATCCAAAACCTCCCCTGACATACCCTTCTGCTTCATGTAGTGCATTGGTCATTGCAGGTTATTTCTCCTCTGGTGTTTTTTTATAACCTGAACAAAGCATTCTACCAAAGTCCTGTATCAGATGGGTCCTCCCAGAAAAGCTGTGTCAAAAGGCAAGCTCAAGTGATGGGAGATGCAAAGAAGTGGCTCGTTGGGTTCATATCAGACAGAACTAAAAAATTACCTCCCCAAAAGTGACCACATTCCTGTGGAGACCTGCAGTTTTTGTTGATTTTTAAGTGCTTTAAATGGTTTTGAAAGTAAAGTGATGGGTTTCAGATGGATTTGCAGTATTATTTCCTTTTTTGAAAAGGAAAAGGCTCTGCGGCTTGAAGGAGGGATGTTTAACATACCACATTTTGGGTCTTTATTGAATTAAAAGCAGGAAATCTTTCCCTGAGCAGAAAACCACACATTTTTCTAGCTGTTTGCCACAACAGCAAGCAACCTTTTAACCCCATTCCCAGGGCAGTAAAACAGTTTTGTGGGACTAGAGCCACAGAAGGGCAAAAAAAGCATTTTGCTTGGCTTTCCTCCTCTTGGGGAATTAGTCCGTATTTTGTATTCATCAGTCATGGGAGGTTTTCTTCTGAGCCTCATGATCTGAACCCACTAAGTAAGGCAAATCCAGATTAGAGCCTCTCACAACAGAAATACTGGAGAGATCATCAGGGAAGCGGCCGGAGGAAGAGAGAGGCAGGAGGGGAATACCCAATCACTGCACTTGTATTTTTTTCCCTGTATTTTCCAACTTGGAATTTCCATGGAAGTCCTAAAAAGGCTGGAAATTTGAAATTTCTGCAAGAGAGGCAATGAATTTATCCCTTCTTCTTGGGCTTGTTTCTTAAATCAAAGCCAGTCGCAGAAATAGGGGGTGGACATTCCGGAAGGAAACGTTGCGTTGTTTTAACTTTAAATGGTCCTTATTTGGAGGTGACAGCTTGGATACCCCCTAGTCATACCATTTTTGCCTCCAACTGAGCCAGTCCCCAGCTGCCGAGTCCAAACCCTGATATTCTGGTTTGACTGGCTGATCCGGGCACTCCTCTTTTCTTAAGTTTTTTCCTGCCTTGTGTTGCATTGGAGGAGTTTTAAGCCTCCAGACAGCTCCGAGCGAGGTTGAAATAGCACAAAAACTTCTCTTCTTACGGCGTTTTGCTCCACGAGAGCTCTGGCCTCTCGAGAAGATGAGACCTCGCATCACACTAAGCCCCCTGAGTAACCCTGGCCACAAGGAAGCCTATGAATTATTATTCTTAATGTTATATTTAACACAAGCCCGGGCACTGACCTCTCCTGGGTTATATAGGTCCCTGAGGGATCGAGGACACGTTCCAGTCTGTGAGATAAAACTGACCTCAAAGGAAGCCAATTATATATATAGCTAACACCCTCTGCTGACCCCTCTTCTCCAGCGCTGAGGTCTTCCTTTGCCTTCGGGTCTTGCACGCCCCTGGCCACCCCATCAGCCCTCAGACAGTTCCAGCATCCTCCTCCCCGTTCCTCACTGGGATTTTTTCCTGACCACCCATTTTCTGCCTTTTTTCTCTTTCAGCATGGCACCACCGGTAAGGAAGTTGATGGACCACCCCACCGCCCAAGTAGGAATGTCTCTGGCATCGGAGGGATCACCATGCCAGGTCCCCAAAGGGCAAGACTGAGGCCCCCATGGACGATTAGGGAGCACACCTTCTAATGCAGCTTCTCCCCTGGATTGGGGCAGAGTCGTGTCATTCCTATAGACCCAATCCCTCCTGTCTGTACCAATGCTTGTCGTCCTTGTCCATGACACGGGCTGGACCTTGCATCCTGCTCCCTCCCCATTTTTTACATCCCTACAAAATCACCACATCCAACCACCCATCTGACATCTCCCCAAATCCTCTCCCTTTCTCACTGCTGATTTCCACCCCAACAGCAACACCTTTACTCCTTTACCCATTGCACCAAGATTTCAACCCCTTGTCCCCTGGAGACCACTCCCATCCCCACAGCACCCCTTGGGAACATCCCCACCACCCCCCTCCAGCAGTGTTCCCCGTCAGGATGTCTGCAGAAGGTCATGGTGATGTTCCTGAGATCTGCTGATAGTAGGGAAGGCAGAGGAAAGGACAGGAAAAAACCAGCTGGATTTAGGGTAAAGCTTGCATGGTGACGAACACCAAAAGAAAAAGGTGGGATATAATTATTTTTATTTTCCTGGTGCATAAATCTTCCTCCTGCTTAGGCACCTCTGTCCTTAATTAAGGACAAAGGAAAAAGTCTATTAATAGAAAGCAAGCAAGAAATCATAGCAGGTGACCTGCTTTATTTGACTGGATTAAGCGTGGGATTACAGGAGTGTTTAGAAATGTCGATAAGGGCTCCATCAAATTCTTCCCTGTTGTTGCTTGTTTTCTGGGAATAGGAGGGATTTGCAGCAGGTCATTCAGATTAAGAAACCAGTGGAGTAATTTGATCAGGGCAGGAGGAAAGAGGAAAAGAAAACAGAACACAACGATGGCCCTGGTATTGTCAGTTTAGAAACAGTTCTGTGTGATTTCCTTGTTAAACTCAATTCTTGCAGCTGCAGTAACAAAAACCATGGATGCAACGCAGTGCTTATTCTCTTCAGGATTTTTGTTGGTTCCTTGCAGGTGGGGAATGGGATGTGCGGAAGAGAAAGAGAAATGAAGGGAGAGAGAGAAGGGGGTGATGGTATAAGGGCTCTACAGGGGCGATGTAAAGCTGATCTGAGCAGATGGCTTCCTGCCACCTAAAACTTCCACGTTGTGAAATTCCATTAAGCGCAGAGTTTAACAAAGTTCTGGATATCAGGAAGAAGCTGCTATTTAAAGCTTTGATCACCTTCCAAGCGTGGCTTTATGGGCCACATTTCCTGTCCCAAAATGCTTCTCTCTTCTCCCACCTAGCTGGTGGCTAGTTCAAGGCATTCTCAAGCAGGGGAATCTGGGGTTAAATTAATAAAATTATAAGCAGGACTCCCAGAGCATCCCAGGTAGGATGAACCCTCTGGATGAGCCCTTGCCCTTTATGAGAGTTTTATTTCTTTTGCCCCAGTAGGATATGGCATCATGTTGCTACCAAGGGTGCCCAGCACCGTGCTGGGAGTATGAAAAACCATGGGAGTCTGATAAACCATGTTTCAGAGGAGGAAAAAAGAGTCCAGAGCAATTAAATACATGAAGAGCACCAAGCAAACAATGATCATTTGTTGATCTAGACAAATTTTATTTAAAAAAAACAACAAACTATATGCATTCAGCAGAAATCATGGCTCATCATCCCATTTCCGAACGGAAATAATGCAAAGGGAACTTTCAATAACTCATCTCTGCCTGGAAATATCTTGAAAAACTGGCCTTCAAGGCAGACTGGAAATGTGAGTTTTCTGCTGGGGAGTTTCAATAGTGCTGACCACAGATGGGATTTTTGGTTTTCTTCTTCTTTATACTTTTTATGTGTCCTACAGGGAGAAAAAATGAAAACTCTGGCCCTACAGCCATGCAAATGCTGGGAAAATCAAGTCCTTCTCGCTACGCCATACAGCCCATATGTTCACTGTGACTAAGATGAAGTTGTGAAATAGTTCCAGAGATAGGGGAAAACTTGAAGCTTGAGCTCCATGGTTTCACCTTGCGTGAGGAGCTCTATATAAATTCCAGGTGTTTGTCTTCTGGGATGTTATATTTAGCTTTGTGCTCCTCAAATAGCTTGCACAATTCGTTTAGGTATTTCTGATGTACTTGATCAACCTCTTCTTCGGAGGGTCTGTGCTTCCTCTTCACTGGAATTGGCTTCCCAACTGGAAAACAAGCACAGGTGTTAGGAGGATCCCATGTCGGGTCCTTTTGGATACTTTACACATCTTGGTACAGAGCTGGCGTCTACCTCTCCAAGGGTACGATTGATGGATTGATAAGAACAGTCATGTCCTGGGGCCTGGGAGGCAGGAAAGTCAAGAAGATAGGGAGCTTCAGATCCTGTCTCTGCTGTTGGTCTTTAAGGTCACATCTCTCCTTGCCTCAGTTCCCCCATCTGAAAAGTTGGTTAACGCCAAAGACTCTCTGCGTAGCTCTTTGAAGTGAAAAGTACTGCATCTCAGTGCAGTCCCTACAGCTGCTCCCCTCATCTCGGATGTGCTGTGGAAAAAGACAACATCATCCTAATATTTGGGTTGGGCTTCCCAAGCTGTTCCCACATGGCCCTGGGAATCTGCATTGCCAATGGGGAAACTGAGGCACAGGGGAGCCCAAGACTGTCTAAATATCCCAGGGGTGCTCCCACTTTGCTCAGATTAAAGCTTCTGTGAATCATTTTATTTCTATTAGGCACAGAGTACCCATGTATCTTTAGAAAATCGTGCTTTTTTAAGGGGAAAATCTAATTAATTTGATTCCCAGCACTAGAAGAAGCCTCTTCCCATCTCCCAGAGCCACCAGCAGCAGGACTGGGTGCTTGCAGGGGACAGGGAAGTCCATGAAATACCTCTTTTGCTCTGGTGTCTTACTCAAATTGTGTTTGTCAAGTGGCGGCAGGTTTCATCATCATGTAACGCTGCTCCTCATTGAACTAATGAAGAGCCCTTGTGATACCGCACAGCTCATAAACCCATTGAGATAATCCAAACAGGTTGTAAAACAATTACAAGTAATTGCTGGACGTCAAACCTAATCAGTGGGGAGAGCTCTGACCTTTCCAAACAGCATTATTAATTAGACTAATTCACAGAGCATCAGCTGCACTGGTGGGCCAAGCATGGAGCTGCTGAAACCAGGCAAAACTTCTTCAAAACCAAAGACTTTCTTGAAATTTGGTCTCCTGTGGAGACGCTCTCTGGTCAAAACACCTTGCCTTATTCACGTGAAAAAATGTTGAGGTTTGCGGCTGTGTCTGCAGAGGACACTGAGCAAATCTGCAAACTGCTCAGGTGTTGTCCTACTTGTGTTTGTAAAATGGGCTTGGAAGAAGTTGAACCCAACGCTATTGCAGTGGTTCATCTCACCGGGTTGCTCTAGGGTTGGCTGCAGCCCACATGGGTGATGGGATGGCCATGTTTGCTCAGGAGCTTTCCCAGATCAGCCCAGATGATCTGGGCTCTGTCATAAGACCAAGCCAGAGTCTCAAACCAACGTGACATGGGAGCCATTGGGGATGCTCCTTTGCCAGCATGTTTCTAGCCCACCACAGCTCAGGCTCTATGTCATGAATCTCCACCTTGGCAGGAGGATGACACAGCCCAGGGACTGTCCCTGGTCCCATTTTGGGCAGGCTGAGTGTGGCCAGCATTGTGCCCGTGTGCCAAGAAAGGACTCACCCACAGTGAAGATGGGCCGGCGGTAGGGTATCAGCCCAAAGCTGTACTGGAAGACGCCTCGTGCGTGGAAGAGGGGGAGGGAGATGCCCATGATCTGCTGGAGCCGGTGCTGGAGCTGCCGCAGCCAGGAGCCCTTGGGGTTCCTCACCTGATTGAAGAGGTCATTCTCCCCAAAGGAAAAGATGGGGACCAGCGGGGTGCTGTGGGGAGATGAACCCAATGCAGGGGCGTGATTAGCAAAGCCCACCCCAAAACACCTTCTCTCCCCTCTCCAAAACCAACAGGAACACCCCATTAACCAGTCACAGACTGGAGCATCCCTCCCCAAGCATCATAGAATCATAGAATGGTTTGAGTTGGAAGGGACCCCAAAGATCATCTAATTCCACCCCCCTGCCCTGGGCAGGGACACCTCCCACCAGACCAGGTTGCTCAAAGCCCCATCCAACCTGGCCTTCAACACCTCCAGGGATAGGACAGCCACAGCTTCTCTGGGCAACCTGGGCCAGGGTCTCACCACTCTCACAGGAAAGAATTTCTGTCTGAGATCTCATCTCAATCTCCCCTCTTTCAGTTTAAAACCATTACTCCTAATCCTATTGCTATGCTCCCTGATGAAGAGTCCCTCCCCATCTCTCCTGTAGACCCCTCTCCTCTACACTCCTTGACCCCCTCCCCTGCATCACCCATGCTCGATGGCCAGGCGGACAAATCCCTTTCTGTTCTTCAGCAGCAAGGTGTAGGATCCTGGCCGGGCATCCAGCGCCTCCTGCGCCCCACCAACGATGATGGCCAGCACGTTCCCACCTTCCGGCTTCTGCAGCACATAGGATGCGCTCTCCTTGTCTGAAGACACAAGGCCTGGAGGGCAGAGAGGAAGAAAAACTGAGCATCTGTAAAACCCACACGACTGGTTTGCTCTGTACCTTTTTTTCCCCATTATCCAGCTCCGGAAGGGGTGCTAGACACTTTCTTTTCAGAGTTTTCCTACACTTTGGCAATGTCAGACGAGCTCCCCTGTAAGGCGCTGGACTTGTGCACAGCTCTGCTGTGTGAATATTCAATTATCCTTTCACTGTCTGGCCCAGAAGTGAAAAAGATAAAGAAAATCAGGGAAAAAAGTAAACTCAGAACTATCTACACTTAAGCCCCAGGGAAAAATCTGTTTCGGTTTGTTGTCGAATGAAACCGTGTCCAATCCTGAATCATTCTAAAGTCAGTGAAACATTTCCTTTAGGTCAAAACACATACGAATTTCACTGGATGCTGCTAATTTAAAGTGGAATTTAATGCAGAATTTGGTCCCTTGATGTCTTTTAGTTGCAAAAGTTAGAAATCTTGAATTCAGAAATGACAAAGCTGAAATAATTTGTAAATTAAAACCTCTTCATCAAATGGATTCAATCAACCTGAAAATGAGCTATGCACCAAACTCCCACATTGCACTGATTAAACCTTCTTTCACCCGGGTCATAACTCTCTCATATCTCACTGTTATGATTCCTCGCTCTCCGTGTAAATATTTTTTCAGCAGCAGAAGCCAGAGTTTATGTGGAAAACAGGGTGATGAATGCCCCGGGGTATCTCAGACGGAGCTGGATGCCTGTGTTTAGTCTATTGAATCCTGCCCACGCCATGAGCCCATTCAGATGGCGAAGTAGCCGTTCCCCAAGCTCCCCAGTGAAAGATAGAGGTCATCTCCTGCCAGTCTCCAAAAATCTCTCCAGATTCCCTTTCCCCTCTCTCCATTTAATTTTTACCTATTCCTTTTCATTTCTTCTTCCTCTCCTGCCACGGGGTCTTGCAACAGCATGAGCTGCTGTTTGCATCCTCTCTCTCTGGATGCAGCAGCTTCTGAAAAAATAGGTTTTTTCCTTTTCAGTGGTAACCACAATTTCAAGCCTGAATGTTGTTTGCATGGAAAGAAAGAAACACGGGACCACCTTGCCCTGCTGGTCTCAGCATTTCTGCTCATGGTTTGCTCTGCATTTTACTGTTACACAGCGCCTGGCACAGCAATGCCCTGAGCTCAGAGGCACTCTAACTAGTTGAACAACAGAGATAACATCTAGGAGGGCATTTTTTAACTTCAGAGGGGGTTTGGGTGCCACCTCCAGTAGCTGTGTCCATGTATCCCACCCTGCTTACCTCCGCTCATCAGGTAGTCCCTGAAGAAGGGGATGCGAAACCAGAGGGAGAGCATCATCAGGTGCGGGGTGATGCCTGGGAAGAGCGTGGAAAAGCCTGATGCCTCTGTGCAGAAGTTGATGAAGGCTCCTGCTGCCAGGACCCCGTGGGGATGAAATCCCATCAAGTAGTTCTGCCTAGGGTCCAGCTCTGCCGTCTTCACCAGCTAGACACAGGGATGGAGCCAAACAGGGGCCATGAGTCAGTGCTGTCCCCTTGGGGAGATGGAGCATTGGCTATGGAGAGCAGATAAGGGATTCCTGGAGGGGTCCCTAGCACCCACCATGCCTTCTGTTGACAAAGGTTGACTGAAACAACTCAACCATTTTTCACTGAGACATATTTCACTGCCTGTATTTCCATCTCCTCCCATCCATTGGCTCAACATGTCATTTCCAATGGCACAGTTCCTCATGTTGCCTTAAGCTGGCCTAGATGCTATTGGGAATCTACTTTGTTTAAAACATCCTCCAATACGTTTTTCTAATATGGGGGGGAAAAAAGCTAAAAAGTGATAAAAGGGTGAGTATTTCCCCCAACCTCCACTGCACAACCAGAACAGCAAATGGAGTGCAGAACTGCTCCAGTACTGATCCATGAAAGGCTGCTGTCTTGTTCAGGGACATGTCCCTCAATAGCACAGTGTGGACCCGACATTTGTCCTATCCTGAAGTACTTGTCAGGCGATTCGAGGATGCTTTTGTACAAGGTGGGCAGAGACCCAACTCACAGACATCTATCAGAGAAGAAGCTGATTATCTCCTGGGGTGCATTAAAAAGAGGGTGGCCAGCAGGTTGAGGGAGGTCATCCTCCCCCTCTGCTCTGTCCTGGTGAGGCCACATCTGGAGTGCTGTGTCCAATTCTGGGCTCCCCAGTTCCAGAAGGACAGGGAACTGCTGGAGAGGGTACAGCAGAGGCTACAAAGATGATCAAGGGACTGGAGCATCTCTCTGATGAGGAAGGGCTGAAAGACCTGGGGCTATTCAGCCCAGAGGATCTCATCAATGCTGAGCAATATCTAAAGGGCAGGTGGAAAGAGGATGGGGCCAGACTCTTGTCAGTGGTGCCTGGTGACAGGACAAGGGGCAACGGGCACAAACAGGAACATGGGAAATTCTGCCTGAACATGAGGAAAAACTTCTTTCCTGTGAGGGTGGCAGAGCCCTGGAACAGGCTGCCCAGAGAGGGTGTGGAGTCTCCTTCTCTGGAGATATTCGAAACCCACCTGGACATGTTCCTGTGCAACCTGCTCTGGGTAGACCTGCTTTGGCAGGGGGGTTGGACTAGATGATCTCCAAAGGTCCCTTCAACCCCTTCCATTCTGTAATTCTGTGATTCTGTGTTCTTTCCACTGGGGAAAGCCTGCAAGAACCCAGCTGTTTGTGCCTGTGTTAGGTGCCCAGGTAACCCATGAGTCCATCAAAGAGCCACGGATGTCTGCCCAAGGTTGCTGTAATTTTGCTGGGAGGAGGGAATGGGGAATGCCCATGCCCAGCTTCTAGAGATGGACAGCATGGCTTGCAGATACAGTGCAGCACATGGCCAAGCCATTGAGGGTTGGCTCAGCAGCTGGCTGAAATACTCAGCCAATCTGAAAGTGGATTTGGAGCTTAGGAGATGTTACATGGGAGAAAGAGTGCAACAACAGAAGAGGGGACGATTAAAGGGAGAAAGGGACAGCCAGGGTTTGGACTTTGTGGGTTACACCCACTATGGACTGCCCAGAGGAGAGGGGTTGGTGTGACAAACCAACCCTCTTTCTATGCCACCGAGAAGACCCTGCTGTGCCAAGATCAGCCAGCACATGCATAATGCAGGCAGAAGCTGTTAAAACTGAACACTGGTGTCTCTGCACCCTTTCTGTGGGTGCTGAGGATGTTCACAGCACCAGAAGAGGATGAACCTTTCCAAGGTTAACCCCATCCCTGAAAGTGTTCAAGACCAGGCTGGATGGGGCTTGGAGCAACTTGGTCTAGTGGGAGGTGTCCCTGCCCATGGCAGGGGGGTTGGAACACAATGATCTTTAAGGTCCCTTCCAACCCAAGCCATTCCATGATTCTATGACAGAGCCAGTATGAATTTCCAAACAGCTCAAAGGCATTTGTGCTCAAGAAGAACCAAAGCCCTTTGCATTTTAGCGCTTCACCCCTCCAAGTATCCCGGTCCCATCCGGTGCAGCTAATGGTGCATGTGTTTTCCTAGAAGCAGCCAGAGCCGCGGCTTAATCACGAGGGTGTATTTTACTTTCTTACATCGCAGCTAATTTTCCATCTGTCCTAAGGCACTGTTGACTGTACACATGTGCCCATTCAAGCGCCTGCTCCTAATGAGGGGAACGGACAAACAAGAGTCCCACCGCTGCCCGGGTGCGGAGGTGCCTCAGCAGGAAGAGGGGCAGATGGTTGAATTACTAAGTGCCCAGGGCCCCTGCCACCATTTGCTCATTTTTGAGTAATCTCAGCTCTCATCAGTGTTTCCTGCGTTCATCTTCAGCTTCCAAACAGCCTTTCATCTCTGCGTGATTTATAAGCAGGGAGGTGAGATGCTCGGGTGTGTTGGAAACCACTAAATCTCCATCTGTGTGTGTGTGGGGCAGACAGAAGGGAAGGGGGTGACAGCCTGGCTGCACCCCAAGGTCACACCATCCTCCTTGCTAATGAAGAGCCCAATTCAGCTTATCTGCTGAGCCATGCAAACTGCTTCAAGGGGAGAGTTCCCCTGTGCTAAGACACCACACATCCTTAAAAACCCTCCCTAGGAGACATCCAGCCTTGGTGCTTACCTCAGCTTAGGGGGAGGGAGTGACCAAATTGAATTATTTGACTTTTTCAGCTTTGTGGACTGGGCTCCATACATAAAGGAGGAGAGAGAAGGTCCCCACTTTGTCACGGTGTCTGCTCACATTTGGATGACTTGTCCAGAACTTACAGAGAAACCCAAGAGCTTGTATGAGACTGAGAAGGAAATCTGTAGCAGAGAGGAGACTTGGGCAAAGTCTTTTATGCCGTAGGTCAAGCCCCTGGACTCTAAACCACCCTACTCCTTCTGGAAACTCTTTAATGCAGAAACTCGATGCTCCCATCTGGATTGTTCCAACTGTTTATTCGCTTCTTCCCCCTCCTCCTGCCAGAGGTCAATCTCTGTACGACAGCCTGTTCTCAAGCTGACAGGAAAGTTAATACCTGACGCCGCACAGCCCGGCTCTCGCGTATGCTCCAGCCCTGACATACTTTAACGGGGCTGGCACTGAGGCGCAGAGGGGTGGGACTCCCCTCCCTCCTGCCTTGGCCGGGTTTATCGTTTCCACATCTGCTGCTCTGGTCTGTCTGGGTGAGCTGAACCTTTAATCATTGTCAGAGGACTCAAGGGTCCAGCCAAGCTGGTCTGTACGCAAATACCTAAGTGAGGCAGGTGCTTGACTTGAGGTTTTCTTGGTAAGACAAGAGCAGTTCCTCATCTCTCAGGCCTGAGGGATGCCAAATTAACATGTCTGACCTATGGTCCAAAGGCAAAGAGCTGTTATCAGCTCAGGGTTGTGATTTCCAAACTGAGCCATGGGTTTGGTGGCTTCCCTCAGCTTCTCCTTGGCGTGGTTGGGATCCTGGCTTGTTTCTTGACTGATGACAGTGGTAATGACCCTTTGTTGAAGGTGTTATGAGTCCTTCCAGATCAATGATCTTGGCCTTCCCAACAAATGAACTTAAGTTTATGCTTTGAAGGATGAGGTCTGCTTTATGCTTCTCTTTCATGAAGCAATATTTTGATAATTACAGTTGTTCAGTGCTCACAGTCATTACTCTATAGCAGAATCCCCCCCTTTTCTCTGTCTACTCACATGTGGGTCCAAGACATGGCTGAAACCCTGCCCCAGTTCCCCCAGCTCCTGCAGAGATGCAGTGAGACCTTCTCCATGCATTGTCAGCTGTGCCAGGGAGATGCATCCACAGACTTTCAGGAGCTCTGATAAGAGCCCACATACGAGAATCTTGCAAGGATCTCTAGCAAATTAATCCAAATTAATTTTAAACTGGATTAATTAAACCGTATTAACATCCCAAGTAGATGCTCTTAGCTGGAATTAAAGTGGCCTTCATTTGGAATTTGTTTTGGCTTGGTTGGGTTTTTTTTAAATTAATTTTGGAGTGGAATTAAGCTAATTGGAATTAGGGTTTCTAAGTGACTGTATCGGCACAGGAGTTCAGCACTGGTTTAACAAGGCTGCTTTAATTCACCCCTCAAGATGTGGCTGGGGTTTCCTGGTTGTCCCCCATGAATTGGACTGTCCTGCCCCAAACCATGGGAAGAGGGCAGACGGGCAATTCCTCGTGTAAGGCGGGTGCAGTAATGCCTGGGGAAAGTAAAATTCTCCTTGAATCCAAGGGGTTGGAGGGCTGGGTGCTCCAGCATGCCCTGGAGATGAAGTGATACCCAGGCCCCCAGCCAGCAGGGCTGGAGGGATTAAAAAGTCGTTAAGTGAGGAATTAGATCAAGTCAAGTGGAGATGAGTATAGTCACTGCAGGGTGTTTGCTGTGCCGGGGGACGTGCAGTCAGGGAGAGCACTGATATGCCGTGACATTGCATCCTTAGGGGTGGATGAACATGTGATGGGAGACAGGGAGTAACATGGCATCACCCCTGCAGCCATTCGCAGAGCAGAGGAGGATGTGGTCGGGAAGGCCGGTCAGCAAGCTTGTGCCTTGTTCATTTAAAGTCTCCCAAATTTAATTGCTATTGTATTTCTATCCTTCTCTGTCCCAAAACTCTATTTCCTTGGATGTTATGTTCATTAATCTTCTCTTAAGTAAGATAAACCTCCCTTCAACTTTGTCCTAAGCAAATCCTCAAGTCCCTTACTGCCCACCCGGATACCTCCAGAGAGCATCTCTGGCAGGATGGAACATACAGCCAGATTCTCTGTGGTGTAAAACCCAGCAGAGAAATCCAGAAACCCAGTCAGATCCAAAGGAGAAGAAATTGTGCCAAGAAGAAGAGAAGTGGGTAGCCCACCCAAGGGTGTCTGGATGGGAGACCAAAGGAAGGGTAAATATCTGCCAGCAGCTGCCAAGGAAGATGGGTTTCAAGTCCCAGCAATGGTGTGAGTCCAAAAGGCACAGCTGGAGAAAGAGGGCTTTGGGCACTGGGTTTTTCTGCAGGTGCCACAATGCTAGGTCAGAGATGTGTTTGCAGCAAGTATCAGGGGGAGGAGTCTGACCAACCAGGTGGGTTTAAATTACATTAAGATGGGACTTGATCACCCTCACTCCCAAAGCTAGATAAGGATAGCACCTCCAAAATGTCCGAGTCTTCCTTTGTTCTTGTGTGATGTTGCTTTTGGGGTCTTGTAGGACCTCCTTTATCCTGTGGCTTAGCAGTGCAGATGGTGGGATGTAGTCCTCTGGTGGATCTGACTTCAGCAGTGGCCTCTCTCCTACTTAAGGTCACCCAAGGGCAGAGAATAGAGGGCCAAAACACGGGTCAGAGAAGTTCCTCATCAAAGGAGAGAGAGAGGTGGCTTTGGGCCATTTGGCCATGTCTTGTTTTTGACCTAACAATCCCTCTTCTCTCCTCCAGCCAACAGAAGGAAGCAAAGTGAACAGCCAAGACTGCTGGAAATCAGAAATTATATTTAACGTCATGGGTCATGACACAAAATCCCCAGTTACAAATAATACCACTCTTCTATAAAAAAAAAAAAAGAAAACATTCCTGGCAGGACTTGGTTCACGCAAACTTGGGCTGTCCCCTTCTCCCCTTTCTGCGACGCCTTATACTTCCCCAGCACCGCAACACACTCAAATAACCCCCCGGCATGGCTTACGCAATTATGAGAATGAATGAGCCATGGGATGGAGCCATCCCAAATCACAGCTCCTAGGGGTCAACTAATTCTCCAGTAATTCATTTTAGTTATGCTAACAGAAAAACGATAACGCCAGCAAGTCCCCAAGTACAGTGACAGAGGTTGGGACTCTGCCAGTTGCTGTAGATAATAAGGTCCAACTGGCAGTTAGATAACCCCAGGGTTGGTAAGAAATGTCCTGTGACTCTTCACAAGAGAATAACAGTGCAGTGAAGACCACAGGGACCTTCTCCACACAGCAGGCACTTTTCAGGTTGCCCTCAATAAAGCCGGTGAGATGGCATCTGCTGGGGTTGCTCTGGATGATGAGGGTTGCTTTGTCCCTCTGAGACCTTAATTTTTGCTTCCTGCTGCTAGTTCTAACTCATAACCCAGTCTGTGTGATCTAAAGGTGAAATGTCTCATCTAAGCCAGCCCCGAGTTATGGTCAGCAAGAGAGATGGTGACTTCTGTTTGAGGTAGAGGCAGAGATGGATCTTGCCAAGCTTACGCTTTCCCCATTTCATCCACATCCTCACATTCTCCATGCCCATGCTGCTCCTCAGCACCTTGGCTATATGAGGGAGGTTGGTGACAGCAGCCTTACACTGGCAGGAGGGGATGGGGTAGGGGAGAAGAAGCAGGGAAGATGTGCATTCACTTTGCCATGTGATGGAGAAATTTGTTTTTACTGTAATGCTGGGTGCATTCTTCATAATAAAGATGCCACAAGGGGCAATGGTTTTAAACTCAGAGTAGATTTAGATTAGATATTAGGAAGAAATTCTTTGCTGTGAGGGTGGTGAGACCCTGGCCCAGGTTGCCCAGAGAAGCTGTAGCTGCCCCATCCCTGGAGGTGTTCAAGGCCAGGTTGGAGGGGGCTTTGAGCAACCTGGTCTGGTGGGAGGTGTTCCTACCCATGGCAGGGGGGTTGGAACTCAATGATCTTTAAGATCCCACAGCTTCTCTGGGCAACCTGGGCCAGTGTCTCACCACCCTCACAGCAAAGAATTTCTTCCTGAGATCTCATCTCAATCTCCCCTCTTTCAGTTTAAAACCATTCCCCCTCGTCCTATCAATCCACTCCTTCATAAAGAACCCCTCCCCATCTCTCCTGTAGGCCTTCTTTAGGTACTGGAAGGCTGCGATAAGGTCTCCCAAACAGGTTTAAAATAGCGGGGGGTGAAGCAGAAATAAGTTTTCTGGGCCATGCACTGGGGTCCCCCTTGGATTCTCAGTGATTTTTTCTCATGCCCTTTTTGAAATCACCTAAACTCATTCAGGTCCTGCCTGATCCTGACCCATAACTCCCAAACCCCTGGTGAAAATACAGTTAGGTCCGAGGGAAACAGCCCGAGGAGGGAAGCGGAGCGGTACTTGTGCACGGGTGGTATCGGCAGAGGGTGCTCCTTGCACGCTCTGCGGAGGCACGGCTTAGAGCCGGCATGCTCCCCCATGCCAGACGCTCTTGTTCCACATCCTCGGAAAACAGATGCTCATCCCAACCTCTCTTTGCTTCCACGATAGCAAACATGCCCAGGGATCCTTTAAAGGCAGTGTTTAAAGCCACTTCCTAAAATAAAATAGCAGGCAGCTCTTCTTGCCTCCAAACACCCGTGCTTGGCCATGCTAAGTTTGCTGCAGGGATCCGGTGGGATTAGGAGCTGCATTTAATCTTCCCAGAATGACTAATCCTCCAGGATTGAACGAATTCAATCTACACACAAATACAGCCTATGGTGCTGGGTGTCCACCCCTCCGTCTCCCCACATCCTGCTCTTCTTGTGCCCCGGTTCGGGCTGGGGCTTTGGGCCAGGGAAAGGTCCATGGGAGCATCCAGCTGTGAGTGCTCAGACCAAAAGCTGAGCTCAGCTCCTCGTGAGAGCAGCTTATCTTCCACCCTGCTAGGAAGAAGTCAGCTTGTTCTCGGCTATACGAAATTAAATGCCTTCCATGCAAGGAAGCAAACAAGTTTGGGGGTTTTGGGGGGGGGGGAAAAAGGCTGGCAGATAGGGGATAAAACAGTATCCAACCAGGAGAGGCAGGGGTAGGTGGGACAGGATTTGCTTGGGCTAACCAGGGTGTTAACCGTGGAAGGAGCAGGGAGCAGGGAGGTCTTCACACCGTGGGGTTCATCTGGGGAGCTTCTTGCAGGATGCTGGTGATGCCAATTTTTTTTCCACGCTCAAGGTGACAAAAGGTAGCGGGTACACTCAGCAAGGGCTGCTAAATCCTATATTCTGGCTTAGAAAGTCCTTCAGCTGAAGTGTGGAAGACTGAGTAAATTTTTGAAGGAAATAATATTATGTGATTTCTTAGTTATAATACCCTTTTTATTATAGTTTTGTTTTCTGCTGTCCTTTTGCCAAGCCTCCTCTGGCTTCTCCCACGCCTGCAGGAAGAAAGGCTCCACCAAACCCTCCCTGCCTTCACCCAGTGAGCTGCAGCCAAACCCAGTAGCCATGCTCCCTCTACTGGTCTTACTGGTTCTCCTGCCAGGTCCTCCCTGCCTGGCAGTGGCATTCAGGGAGGGAAGGACAGACGGACAATGCAGTGTGGTTCAGGAGGAGATTTGCAAAGGGACAGGAGAAGAGGTGTCCCTGGGCTGAGCTGGCAGCTAAGTTTTAGCAGAGAGGTTGGTCCAACACTGTCCAAGCAGTGGCTTACAGCCAAAAATAATTTACAGAATATATATTGTGTATAATCATTACAGCCACATAAATAGCTCATGGCAATTCTAGCATTTTCTAAGGCAACCTTGAGAATAATTTATTGGGAACTCACTTGGTGTTTCCTATTAAACATCATAAAATATTACCTGTGCTTTATGGTAAAACTCACCACAAGTTTTTCTGGGATGTGTTCCCGTTCCTCCCCAGAAGATTATGATATACCTTTTGGGGGCCGTGCTTTGAAGGTCATCCAGAAGCCCTTACATCACAAGTTAAGCTCTGAGATTAGCCATAAAATAACTCACTGCAGGTCCTCAGCATCACTTTCTGCCATGTCTTTGAGCAAAAAAACCTCAATGGCAGTAGGATGCACACAAGGTAGACTTACTCTGATGGATGGTCTTATAGAGAGGCAACTTGGAGATGCAGTTCACCCAGCTGAGGCAGTGGAAGTTTGGCTTGTGTACGCCAGCTTCCAGCACAAAATTAAGTGAATTTACTTGATTTTTCCACAGCAGTGGAAAGGGAGTGTGATGGTCTGGTTAAACCCAGCATATCTCTCCCTACCAGTTGCACCCAGGTCCTGTGAGAGGCAATCCCAGTTTGCACAGTGCTGGATGCCACTCACCACACAAGGTCATACACAACACTGCCCTTTGCTCCTTCACCTTATCCCAACAGGCATATTGGGGATGAGGTGAAAATTGAAATGGGAGTAGGGGAAATCAAGGCGAATCAGAAAGCTCTGGTTTTCCTTGTGCAACATTTGGTTTTGGAGCATCCTGGAGGTGGTGCTTTTACAGGCAGATCTCAGTATTTCCATGGTGTTGCTCTTCTGGATGCACTTTGCCTTGATATCGAGTGACGATTCCGCTCTGCTGAAAAGGAGCAATGTCTGCTGGGACACACTCTCTGTGTAACCACGTTGTGGCTTTGCAAAGCCCCCGTTTAACCTGCAGCACTAGGGTCAATATTGTACTGAGCTGTGGCCTGCAAAAGGGGATGATATGACATCAGAAGACACATTTTAAGTGCCACCAATTTAGGGCCAGATACGCCCATCTGACTTGTAACACAGGTATGTGAAAGATCCACTCAGAAATGGTAGGAGAGGTCCAGACAGACCCTACCTTCTCATTTTTTTTTACCCAGCTCTGACATGCCCTAGATTAATCTCTTTCCACATCAATCCTGCAGTCTGCACTCCAGGACCTCGAAAGTTTTGGGTGTGTTTGATTGAGGATGTGTGGTTTTTTTCTCCCTGACAAGCTGAAGAGAGAAACCTCATGTTTTACGGTTGAATTGTGGGGCTGAGATTCAAAAGAGCTGGCTCTTACTTCTGGTTGATGGGTGACCTTGGGCACATCATCTCTGGTCATCTCTTTGCTCCAGCTCCCCCTAATCCTTATCCCAGGCCCTACTCTATGCAGGATGGACTCTCAACCTGGGCTCTTGTTTTTCCTTTGGGCTGATGAGTCCTTTGGCTGTTTGGACTCCCCACTTAATTTTATCTGGACTGCAGCACACAGCTCCTGGCTCCAGGCTATCTCTAACCAGCTGTGCGCATCCCATCTGAGTTTCCTCAACAGCTGGTATTTCATTAAAGGAATTATTTTACAAATTCCCATAGCTTGGTCTACCCCAGAAACTCACTCCCTTGCATGGCCCATGAACTGTTCTGCTGCATTGCTCAGATTTGTACCGATTTGTGATGGCTCTTAGGCAGGACTTCATGCTGGTCCATGCATTCCAGCATGCCAAAGGGATACCAGGTAAAGATTAACATCAAAGCTCTGCCACATGTATTAAAGTAAATCTGGAAATGTCACAGAAGTGCCTCTCAGGGGAACAGCAACTCTGTGAGACTGCCAAGTCCACTCTCAGCTTCATCCATTCCCTCCAGAAGAAGGGGATGCTGATCTTGCAGGGTGCCAGAACCTCTTGGATTTTGGTCAAAACTTGTCTCTGTGTCCACTGGGTAAAAGCTGAGCAACCTGAAGAGCAGGAATGTCACAATATACGCAAGGGAAACAGTCACGGGGAGGTTTTCTTAACTGCTGGATGGGTAAAAGGCAAATAATTAAAGGATGAGGTTGTGAAAATGGTGGTCTACATTTTTTTTCTGTTTTTTGCAGTAATCTGAGAGCTGGGAAGGCAGTCATGCCTCGAGCCTTCAACACTGACCTCCAAGCACCCCATGCCTTGACTGCTGGCCCCAGATTGCCTCCAAACACCAAGGAGGTCCCTGAATCTCCTAAAAGCTGATGGTATCAGAGGCACTTACCGTGACGGGGAAATAGTCCCTCATGTACCTCCAGATGGTGCTGTTCCGGAGGGCTTTGATCTTCCTCCCACCTTTGCTGGGTTTTTCCCTATCTATGAACCACCATGCAGCGTAGAGGGCACTGACCAGCCAAAAACGGGTGAAGAAGAGGGCGATGAAGGCAGCTGTGCAGCACTGTGCTGAGAGAAAAGCCAAAGAGTGAGTTGGCAGTTGGGTTAGGTGAGTGTTGAGAGAGGATTGACTCACTTGAAGGGTCTCGGTCTTTTTGGACCTGGGATGGAGCCCAAGCCTTCACTGGGCTTGTTGCTGAATTATTTTATCAGTGTGAAGGCATCTTTGATGGAAAGAGGCGGTTTATTTCCTATCTGCCTCAGGAATCTGGATAGCAACCAAGCACCATCCTTGCAGCAGCCACCTATTTCTCCAAAGGCCACCGTGTCCCCCTCTTCTCACAAGACTGATGGATCCCACTGCATCCAGAAGGCCCTTGTGGATCAGATCTCTATCCTTTTGTTGTCTGGCTTTTCTCTGGAGTCAGTCTGACCTCTGCAATGATAATGCCTGTGTTTAACACCAGAAGTCCTGTTAATACCCTCTGATGACACCTGATATTTTGCAACAGGAGCAAAGTAGGGCACTATGCTCTGTACAGTCTACTATAGCTTTGTCCTGAGCTATCGATTCCCAATTTTAATTGTGTCTTGGATTTTTAATTTTTTATCTTCCCATAGATAAGGTTTTACTCTTTATTGAGTTTTTTCTTATTGATTTTGGAACTTTTCCTCCACTTCTCAGGTTCACTCTCAACTCTAATCCTGGCCTCCAGAGGATTGTCAGTTCTTTCAACTTGGTGTCATCACAGATTTTATAAGAATGCTCTATTTCATTCCCTAAGACATTAATGACTTGGGACTTTCCCAAGTCATTAAAGACTTTTCTAAGCTGCTTCCAGTCAGTGCTCAGCTTTGCCCTCCACCTTCATGCCCTGTGTTTTGGCAGGGGAACAAGAGAAGAAAAGTCTGTGTGCAAACAAGCACCACTTGGTACATCAAATCCCACCCAAGCCCAACACTGTCTGTCTGCACAGAGACTGAGAAGCGCTGATGGCCACCAAGCTGCCACCTGGTAAAGCAGATGTCCTAAAAAGTGCCTGGGAAGAGCTGTGTCCTCTCCATCTGTCCCTCTGAAAGCCTTAGTGTTGTCTGGAAAGGGGGAAACTGAACTAAAAAAAACCCATTCATCTAAGCCCTTTGCCTTCCCCAGCTCATGGGTTACATGGGCCATATGTGGTGGGCTATATATATTTTGTTCTTCTCTGGGTCTTCATCACAGATCTGGCACCCAGGTCTGAAGGACATGAGGATGGAGATGCCTGTTCAGCTTCAGCTTGTGAGATAGATGCATCCATGCCTTCATCCTCTGAGGCCTGGATTTTCATTTTTTGGGAGTCACCTGGCACCTGCCCTCTGCAGCCCATCTCAGCTAAGGCCTCTCAAAGAAGAGGTATACGATGCTCTTATTTAAGACTTCCTTGTACTTCCTGTTTGCTTTTACTTAAGGAGAGATGGGGAGGGACTCTTTACCAGGGAGTGTAGCGATGAGGGGAAATGGTTTTAAACTGAAAGAGAAGAGATTTAGATTAGATATTAGGAAGAAATTCTTTGCTGCGAGGGTGACAAAACCCTGGCCCAGGTTGCCCAGAGAAGCTGTGGCTGCCCCATCCCTGGAGGGGTTCAAGGCCAGGTTGGATGGGGCTTTGAGCAACCTGGTCTGGTGGGAAGTGTCCCTTCCCAGGGCAGGGGGGTGGAACTGGATGATCTTTAAGGTCCCTTCCAACCCAAACCATTCTATGATTTATCATAAATTAGTAGGTCTGGTTTGTAGTGGGGTTTTTTTTTGTGATAAGACACCCTGATCTCAAAGCTTTGCATGTGAAAACGAATCCCTGCCCCTTTTTAAAACACTGGCATGATGGTACTGATAATTCCTATGGGGGGAAAAAAACAATAATCTATCAGGATCCTAAATCTCCTTAAAGCCGAAATGGGATCTTATGTCCTCATATAGGTAGAGACACTGCGGTACACGCCTGGGTAGGCAGGAATACCGTGCATGGGGAAACAGGTCTAACCTGCATTGTACCCTCCTGCTCAAAATGACCCACTGCTCGTACCTGACACCACTCCTTCCAAGTGCCACAGATACAATCTTTATAACTCTTGAGGAAAACAGCATACATCTCCAGGGTCCACATGAGACATAAACACTGCTTGAGGAACAACGCGAAGGTTGCAATCTTTTACTGCTCCTGGGAGCCAGGTCATCAGGTCTGCTGCAAACCCACGCAAAGCCTAATTCCCTTTTTATCATACCGTGCAAAGCTCAAAGTACATTCTGCAAAAAGAAGGAGTGGTTCTGGTCCAAATCCATGCACTTATCATGCAAGTGAGGCTTTATCTTGCGATTATATAATTATTAATTTCTCCCTCGACTCATTTGCAATTCAACTTCTTTTTTTTTTTTTTTTTTTGCAGGGTAGAATTTGAACACAGTGACCTCCACTTAATCTCAAGATTATTTTTTTTTTTTGGTGCTTGTAAAATCTTACAGTATCCTGGTTGCTGTGGGAAAGAAGCATATTTGTGTCCTAGCATAGATCTTTAGTCCGAAAGTTGCTGTGGATGGGACCAAAGAGAGAGGAAAGTTCTAGAAAATGGACAGTTAAATTCTACTGTCTGCATCTGGGAGGGGTCTAGAGCACAAGTCTTGTGAGGAGCAGCTGAGGGAGCTGGGGGTGTTCAGCCTGGAGAAAAGGAGGCTGAGGGGAGACCTTCTCGCTCTCTCCAACTCCCTGAAAGGAGGGTGTAGCCAGGGGGAGTTGGTCTCTTCTCCCAAGGAACAGGCGATGGGACAAGAGAAAACAGCCTCAAGTTTTCCAGGGGAGGTTAGGATGGATATTAGGAAAAATTTCTTCACTGAAAGGATTGTCAAGCCTTGGAATGGGCTGCCCGGGGAAGTGGTGGAGTCACCATCCCTGCAGGTATTTAAGAACCAGGCAGATGTGGTGCTGAGGGACATGGGTTAGTGTGGGTTTTTTGTCAGTGTTGGGTTGATGGTTGGACTCAATGATCTGTAAGGTCCCTTCCAACCCAGACCATTCTATGATTCTATGAATCAATCCAAACCAATCTCAGCCTTAGGCAGACACATGATTATTTATGGCCTGTATTTTGGTGAGAGGGGGGCATTCAGCATTGCTGCCCGGTGTGCAAGGTTGGGGTCACCGGTCAAGGGAGATTGCTGTCCCCCTTCCAACTTTCTTGCAGATGTCTGTGTGTCATGTCCTCAAACTCTTCAATGGAAACAGCAGAGGCAGTACAATCCTGCCAGTTAGGCACCGAGACTTTCTGGACCACCAGTGGTGAGATATTTACCCCAGAGCTGCATCGCTGCTTCCTGAAAGCCACGTCAGGTCCCCAGACTGGGTCCACCACCAGCCCCACTGCCCAGGACTTCATGGTCTTCAGCCTGGCTCCAGGGTCTCTTTACCAGCACCAACCCAGCCTCTTTTAGGTTACACAGGTAACTCTTCACATTGTAGAGTGTCCTTGTTCTCCAAACCACTGAAAAATAACCTCCCACTGAAGAAAGGGCCAAAACCTGCATCCATTTGAGCTAAGGCCTGGAGGGAAGGACTGCACACCAGGAGCCAAGATCTATTTCTATTCCTGCAAATCCTGAGTATTTCCTGAATCCATGCTGGAGGGGAACACATACTCCCCTTCCTCTGCTGGTCATGTCCCAGAGGCAGAGCAGCAAGGACAACCTAAAGCCACCTTGTCATCCCTTCTGCTGGTTTTCTGCAGGACAGGGCAGAAGGGATGGGTGGCAAACAGGAATATTCGCTTATTTTGAGGCTGTTCTGCATAATCATTGCTTTCTTCCGTTGAAGGGAATCCCAAGAGGAAAATGAGGAAGGATGAGGGTTTCTTGCCTGTACCTCCCTGGACTGGGGGCCACTTCAGAGCTGCCCAGATGAGAGCCATATTTCCCTCAGCATCTGCTTTCCTAAAAACAACTGTCACTTTCTGGGCTACCTACCAGGCAAACACTTTAAAGGATATCACGAACATGGCATTAGACTCTTGGCCAGAGAACCTCAGCAGATATCTCCCTCCTGGGGCAAAACTCCAGCCTAGGTACAACCCACTGCACCCACAAAGCAACCCACAAAAGGCTGTCAGGTCTTAGAAATGTTGTTGGAAGAGATGGCAGATAGTGTCATGATGGGGATGGGGGGAAACCAGCAAGTCCCCGGTTCATTAGAAACCCATCTTCGAACCCCATTGGCTGCAAGGGCTCTGCAGAGCCAGACAAGCTCTCCAGCTTAAAATCATAGAATGGTTTGGGTTGGAAGGGACCTTAAAGACCACCTAGTTCCAACACCCAGCTTGGTCAAGGGCTCCATGGAAGCAAGCTCTCTGGTGAGGATGCAGGCACACAAATGGCAATGAGATGTGATTATAACATGGCTCTGCCTCACTGCCCTTATTCCTTAAGGGAAAGGAGGGAAGATTTGCCTTTAGCATTCCGCCATAGCATCACTACAATGTCTAGAAGTCCAAACAGGGACCATGTCCCATCAAGGTACTGCTGGGACCAACATTGCTGCTAGCTCAGCATTTGCTCATTCAGCCTGAAACAGGAAAAACAGCAGCCTATGGAAAGATATTCTTGGCATTGCAGCATCCCCAGAGTGAGTCAGATTCATACGGCAGTTGTCAGTAGGGATTGCAACATGCACATTGCTGAGGTCCCCAGTGCCAGCCTAGTGCCTCTGACAGTGACAGCCTGCACTGATCATAGAATCACAGAATGGTTAGAGTTGGAATGCACTTTAAAGATCATCCAGTTCCAACCCCCTGCCATGGGCAGGGAAACCTCCCACCAGACCAGGTTGCTCAAAGCCCCATACAACCTGGCCTTGAACCCCTCCAGGGACGGGGCAGCCACAGCTTCTCTGGGCAACCTGCGCCAGGGTCTCACCACCCTCACAGCAAAGAAGTTCTTCCCCACATCTCATCTCAATCTCCCCTCTTCCAGCGTAAAACCCTTTCCCCTTGTCCTATGGCTCCCCTCCCCGATCAAGAGTCCCTCCCCAGCTTTCCTGGAGCCCCCCGCTTTAGGGACTGGAAGGGGCTCCAAGGTCTCCTCGGAGCCTTCTCTTCTCCAGGTTGAACTCCCCCAACTCTCTCAGCCTGTCCTCACAGCAGAGGGGCTCCAGCCCTCCCAGCATCTCCGTGGCCTCCTCTGGCCCCACTCCAACAGGTCCACGTCTCTCCTGTTGGTGGCCCCAGAGCTGGAGGCAGCACTGGGGGGATGTGTCCCCAGAGTGGAGCAGAGGGGGAGAATCCCCCCCCTCGCCCTGCTGGCCACGCTGTTGGGGATGCAGCCCAGGGTGCGGGGGGCTTCTCATGAACCAACACCCCCATGTCCTTCACCTCAGGGCTGCTCTCAATCCACCTGTACCCCTCAGCAGATACAAGCCTGCCCAGGCTGTCCCATGCTGTGGACTACGCTCTGGTGTCAAGGGGGCCTGACTCACGCTCGCACTGCGTGCCCTTTGAGCCAACCTTGGTGGCTGAAAGGGTTCAAAGGCTGGGTGCCGTACACTGGGTCTGAGACGTGCACGAGTCTCCTGCCCCTGCACTGGGTTTTGTTTGCGCAGGTTCAGCCCTACACTAACGATTCTGCATGGTGTGTCTCCCTGGATGGAGTCCAAGTCCGTGAAGACCAGGAACGAGAGGAGGCAGCGGGAAGCAGCGCAGCAGGTCTGGGCTCCAGCCTGCTGATTTCAGTGCCCTGCAGAAGCCTGGTCCCGCTGCATTAGGAGGGGCCACTGGTCAGTACTGGGATCCTGCATGTGGAGGAGGCAATGGGGTCCCCCACTCCATGCCCTGCATCCCATCCTGGCACCATGCACTCTCCTTCCAGCAGCTGTCGGAAGCAAATGGCACCTTTTGTCTCCGTGCCCTTGCCAGGAGCATCCTCAGGAAAGGCGGACAATGCCCTGCCTGTTGCCAGAGATGCTGGGGCAGAGCTGCCACGCTCATCCAGCAACCACCACCCGGGGAATGAATGAGCCCCTCGCCCCGCGCTCGGCTTCTCAGGGGATGCATTCCCACAACCATAGCAACGGCGGCGGCTGTTGGGATCTGCAGCCAAAGGGCTGTGCAAATGCCTGACCGTGTGTTTTCCAGAGCCTTTTTCTGGCAGCAGAAGGAAGAGCCTGTTTCGGAGAGAAAGGAGCCAAATCCTCCCCACGAAAGGGCTGATGTCTCTGCCTGAGGGTCATAACTGAGTGTGGCATGGGGTGTTTGGCAGATGATGGGATGAAATGAAGGGTATCCACTAGCATCAAGCTGTCACAGTTGTTAAACTGGGAGCTTTTGGGTGGAAAGCTGCGGGCTTCAAGAAAATTTGTAAAATTAATCCAACCAGCTGGAATCGCTCCACAGGGTTTGGTTATCACCTTCCTAATGCCTTCATATAGCATTTCTTAACTGCTTTTCATTTCAGATTGCATCACAAAAAAAAAAAAGAAAAACAAAACAAAACAAAACCCAAGCCCAAAATCAAAGTAAAACTGTTACAGGGAAAGACAATAATCTCTGGAAGCCCAGCCATGGGGAAGGTGTGGGTTTGGGTCTCACCCTCATTCTGAGCATTCCATGTAGTGACAGGACGAGGAGTAATAGCTTCAAATCGCAAGAGAGTAAATTTAGGTTAGATGTTAGGAAGAAATTCTTTCCTGTGCGGGTGGTGAGACACTGGAACAGGTTGCCCAGAGAAGCTGTTGCTGCCCCATCCCTGGAGGGTTTCAAGGCCAGGCTGGATGGGGCTTTGAGCAACCTGGTCTGGTGCAAGGTGTCCCTGCCCAGGCCAGGGGGTTGGAACTCAGTGATTTTAAGGTCTCTTCGAAACCAAACCATTCTGTGATTCTGATTCCCTGCATGAGGCAGAGCCTACTTTTCGAGTAGCTCCACAACACCCTCTAACTGCACCAGGACTCCTCCCTCCTGGCCATTTTCTGGCTTCCAGATGGCTCCAGCAGTCATTGCCATCACTGAAAAGTCAAGTGCCAGCTTGAACCCGATACCAAGAAGGGACAAAGCTACAGTGCAAGATGTTTTGCTGGAAAACACAGTTAAAGCTCTGAAAGCCCCAGCTGCATCCATGCTGGGAATGGGGATGTGGTGTTTTATCCCTTGTTGACACTGCAGCCACATCTCTTCTGCCTCCCATCCCATCCAGCCACCATGGAAGGAAATCCAGGAGCAGGGGCAGAGAGGGAGCTACAGAGCACCCCAAAATGTCCTAGGCTGGCCAGTTGGGTCCAAGGCTGCATGGCTTTTGCCAGATCTCCCCTCCCCTGCACTGTTAACCCATGTCTCCTCCTGCAAGGTGGTCTCTGGTGAGCAGGGGAAGGTTGATCACAGCTGGGACCTCTTCTGTACTAGAAGAACCCAAGGTTTATAACACAGGTACAGGACGGCACCGAGTGCCCTGCACTTTGCCATGCCATAACCATGCCTTGTGGCAGTTCAGCTGGCTGTGCCTCCACTGCCACACCAGGACTCCCCCTCCATCTCGAGAGGGATGTCCTCCAGCTTGTCCCAGAGAAACCCAAGGGGCCACACAGGTTACACCTCTCCAAAACAGCCCAGCAGAGCCCTTTTGCTGACCCAGTGGGTGAATGGCATTGCCCAGTCATGTCCATGTTGCTGATTCTCTTCTCTTCCAATAAAGAGCAGCCTCACCCATCCTGGCTACCAGCAATGGTCCCTGGCCTCTGCCAGTGCCCAAACTGTGCCAACGTGCAGTTTGGCAGAGTATTTCTTAGCGTGGGCCAAACCTATGCCAAGAAGCATGCAGACAACTATGCCATCTAGACCAGTATGGCCCAGTGCTCTAGACCATCAGATACTGGTGCAGAGGTGGCCATTCAGCCTCAGGTCTGTAGCAGAATTTGGATGGAGGCATCTCAGAAACTTAACAGCGCTCTGAAGCATAGCCTATGCTTTCCTTGTAGGTATTGTTTTGGAGATGCTTGTGTGCCAGGACCCATATATATATATGTGCATGTCTCATTTCCATCAGCACCTGATGCCCTCTACAGTGAATCTGTCTGGGTCCCAATTTGCTAATGTGACCCTTCCCCAATGTGCTTGTGCTTTCCTGGAAAAAAAAATGCCCCTTTGGGGTGTGCAGGGGTATCTGTATGAAGTCAAGTGTCTGTTCCCAGGGTTGCAAAGCAGAGTACGCCATGCTTTTCCCATCCTATCACCCCTCAGGCCTGGGAATGCCATTTCTCACAACGAACGCTGAGCAGGACAGCACCTTAGACCAGGAAAATGCTAAAACCAAAGAGCAGGAGAAGCTGAAACCCCACACGGGTGTAGCGTTAAGACCCATAGGTGTTGCCCACCAGGGACGTGCAGACATGCACTTCCCTTCTGCCCTTCAGATCGGGTGGCGAGAAGAAATGAAAAAAAAAGAGGAAAAAAAAGGGAAAAAAATGCCTTAGTGAGAAAGAGCCTCCCACACTGCTCTTCATACAGCGAGACAAAGAGAGACATGCAAGTGCGACATCTGCTGCGAATCACTTGTCCTCACATGGCCTGGGATTCACTGCAGGCTCCCAGAAGATGCCTTTAAGGCCACTTTCCTTCTGTCCCAGAGCTTCAGTGGCTGACCTTCCTTGTGGTTGGGGAGAAGAGGGGTTGAGGCAAAAGCTGTTCTGCCTTCTCAGAGAAGGAGAAGGAGATGTCTCTTACCTAGAGCTAGGAAGCTGAAGACCCATTGAACCACCGATGCCGTCTGAAGCCTTCTCTGCAGCGGGATGGAGAGCGGAGCAAACTCAACCTTCATCTTGGGCTCTGTGTGTGCGTCTGGAAAGGAGAAGGAAGCTCCACAAGTGGCGAATGCAAAGTGCAAAGTCGCCCGTCAATGTTTGCCCAGTCTTACAGTGTAGGGGATTGTGCAATGTACAGTGGCAGCGGCGGCTGCCTGCAGCCACCCTCCCCGTGTGGGGAGGAGGGGGACGCTGCCAGGAGGTGTCACCAGCTTTATGCCAACATGACTCACCACGTGGTGAGACGGTGAGGATTTCATGCTTTTACCACCCAAATCTGGGAAGTAAACTCCCTTCAGGACTCAGCCCTGCCTTCCAGTGCCTCTTGCTTTCACATTCCAGTGCCTCTTACTTTCAATATGCTGGGCAGACCCGGTTCCTAGGGAGGTGTGATGCCTTCCTGGGTCAGAGACATTGCTAGGAAACTCCCCAGCCTGATTCATCCGTCAGACTACCACCCGCTATTGCTCTTTCATGTGGGCGGCAATGAGGTGGCAACACATCGCCCAAAAGTAATCAAAAGAGACTTGAGGGCATTGAGAAGGTAAATAAAAGAATCTGGGGTGCAGGTAATCTTTTCTTCTGTTCTCCCGGTTGTAGGCAGGGATTCTGAAAGAAACAGATGTGTACAGTCTGTCAATACATGGCTCTGTGGCTGGTGTCACCACCCCAATTTTGGGTATTTCAACAATGGGATGACCTACATGGCACCAGGGTTTCTGGCATCAGATGGGGTTCATCTTTCTCAAAGGGGGAAGAGGGTGTTAGCTGACAAGCTAGCAGGGCTTATTGACTGGGCTTTAAACTGAGTTTGCTGGGGGAGGGGGATATTATCCAGCTAACCCTTGACAAGCCAAGGGATGATGCTCCCAGATCTGTGGGAAGGGTCCCTAGCAAAGGCCCTGAACCGGTTGCTCTGAGATGTGCTGGGTACACTGCAGCACACTCAAAGTCTTATGGGGACGAGCGAGGGGCTCCTGAGGCAATAGGACTCAGGGAGTCACAGATAAAACACCTCAAAGGAAGGTCACCTGAAGAGCAACACGAAGGAAATGCAGCTGAAGTGCCTTCACACAAATGCACGGAGCATGGGGAACAAGCAAGAGGAGTTAGAGACGTGCGCACACCTCCAGGGTTATGATCTTATTGGCATCACAGAGACGTGGTAGGATGGCTCTTACGACTGGAGTGTTGGAATGGAGGGATCCAGACTCTTCAGGAAGGACAGGTTGGGGAGGCAAGGAGGAGGTGTTGCCCTCCATGTCAATGACCAACTGGAGTGCATGGATCTCCACCTGGGGATGGATAAAGACCCAACAGAGAGCTTATGGGTCAAGATTAAAGGGAGAACAGGGGCAGGTGATGTTACAGTAGGGGTCTGCTACAGACCACCTGACCGGGGTGACAGGGAGAATGAGGCCCTCTATAGACAGATAAGAGCAGCATCTCGTTCAGAGAGCCCAGTCCTCATGGGGGAATTCAACCACCCCAATATCTGTTGGAGGGACAACACAGCAGGGCACAAGAAATCCAGGAAGTTCTTGGAATGTGTCAATGACAACTTTCTTCTTCAGATGGCAGAGGAGCCAACGAGGAAAGGAGCCACGCTGGACCTCATCCTTACCAATAAGGAGGGGCTGGTGGGGAATGTCAAACTCAAGGGTAGCCTTGGCTGCAGCGATCATGAAATGGTAGAATTCTAGATTCTTAGGGCAGTGAGGAGGGTGTGCAGCAAGCTCACTACCCTGGAATTCAGGAGAGCAGACTTTGGACTCTTGAGGGATCTGATTGGCAGGGTACCATGGGAAAAAGTACCAAAGGGGAAAGGGCCCAAGAAAGCTGGTTAGTATTTAAGGATCACTTCCTCCAAGCTCAGGAGAGGTGCACCCCAAAAAAGAAGAAGTCAGGCAAAAAAGCCAGGAGGCCTGCATGGATAAACAAGGAGATCCTGGATAAGCTCAAAACCGAAAAGGTGGCCTATAGAGGGTGGAAACGTGGACGGGTAGACCGGGTGGAATATAGAGAAACTGTCCAAGTGGCCAGGAACCAGATTAGGCAAGCTAAAGCCCAGACAGAATTAAATCTGGCCAGGGACATCAAGGATAATAAGAAAAACTTCTATAGATATGTCAGGGATAAAGGCAAGACTAGGGAAGATGTGGTCCCTCTCCAGAAGGAAACGGGAGACCTGGTCACCCAGGATATGGAAAAGGCTGAGTTACTGAAAAACTTTTTCACCTCAGTCTTCACTGGCAAGGGCTCTAACCACACCGCCCAAGTCACAGAGAGCTATGAGAATGAGGAACTGCCTACAGTAGGAGAAGATGAGGTTTGAGACCATCTAAGGAACGTGAAGGTGCCTAAGTCCATGGGACCTGATGAGATCCATCCACAGGTCCTGAAGGAGCTGGCGGATGAAGTTGCTAAGCCACTTTCCATCATATTTGAGAGGTCATGGCAATCTGGTGAAGTTCCCACTGACTGGAAAAGGGGAAACATAACCCCAATATTCAAAAAGGGAAAAAAGGAAGACCCAGGGAACTATAGGCCAGTCAGCCTCACCTCTGTGCCCGGCAAGATCATGGAACAGCTCCTCCTGGAATCTCTGCTAAGGCACATGGAAAATGAGGAGGTGATTGGTGACAGCCAACATGGCTTCACCAAGGGCAAATCGTGCCTGACAAATTTGGTGGCCTTTCACAATATTGCCACAGACTTGGTGGACAAGGGCTGAGCAGCAGACGTCATCTACCTGGACTTACGCAAAGCGTTCGACACTGTCCCGCATGACATCCTGGTCTCAAAATTGGAAAGTCATGGATTTGACAGATGGACCACTCGGTGGATAAGGAACTGGCTGAATGGCTGCACTCAAAGGGTTGTGGTCAATGGTTCAATGTCCAATTGGCAGCCAGTGACAAGTGGAGTTCCTCAGGGGTCGGTACTGGGACCAGTGCTGTTCAACATCTTTGTCGGAGACATGGACAGTGGGATAGAGTGCACCCTCAGCAAGTTTGCCGACGACACCAAGCTGGGTGGTGCGGTTGACACGCTGGAGGGAAGGGATGCCATCCAGAGGGACCTGGACAGGCTGGAGAGGTGGGCTCATGCAAACCACATGAAGTTCAACCAGGCCAAGTGCAGGGTCCTGCACCTGGGACGTGGCAATCCCAGGCACAAATACAGGTTGGGCGGAGAATGGCTGGAAAGCAGCCCTGAGGAGAAGGACTTGGGAGTGCTTGTGGATAAGAAGCTCAACATGAGCCGGCAATGTGTGCTGGCAGCCCAGAAAGCCAACCCCATCCTGGGCTGCATCAAGATAAGTGTGGCCAGCAGGTCACGGGAGGTGATTCTACCCCTCTACTCTGTGTTCGTGAGACCCCACCTGGAATACTGTGTCCAGCTTTGGAGTCCTCAACACAGGAAGGACGCGGACCTGTTGGAACGGGTCCAGCGGAGGGCCACGAAGCTGATCAGAGGGCTGGAGCATCTCTCCTATGAAGACAGGCTGAGAGAGCTGGGGTTGTTCAGCCTGGAGAAGAGAAGGCTCCGGGGAGACCTTATAGCAGCCTTCCAGTATCTGAAGGGAGCCTCCAGGAGAGCCGGAGAGGGACTCTTTGTCAGGAGATGGAGTGACAGGACAAGGGGTAATGGTTTTAAATTGGAAGAGGGGAGATTTAGATTAGATACTAGAAAGAAATTCTTGACTATGAGGGTGGTGAGACCCTGGCCCAGGTTGCCTAGAGAAGCTGTGGCTGCCCCATCCCAGGGGGGTTCAAGGCCAGGCTAGAAGGGTCTTTGAGCAACTTGGTCTGGTGGGAGGTGTCCCTGTCCATGGAAGGGGGGTTGGAACTCGATGATCTTTGAGGTCGCTTCCAACACAAACCATTCTATGATTCTATGATTCTAAATTTTGCAATAGTTAGATGTTCGCAGAGAGGATGAGGCATTTGTGAGTGTCAGACAGGCTTTATTTTCCCCATTCCCCTACAAACTACTCTGTACGTGGCAGGAAGGGACAAGCAGAAGGGACAACCACAGGCAGGTCACTTGTATTTGCAAGCGATATGGTCTGGCTGGGTTTCAGTCACAGCCAAGGAGGTGGGCAAACGACACAAGGGTGTTTCACTGCTAAGCACGGGGGTACATGGCCAACCTCATGCCTCTGCCAGGAGATGGATGGATGGATGGATGGATGGATGGATGGATGGATCGATTGATCGATTGATGAGCACAGGGGTACACAAGCAACCTCATGCCTCTACCAGCACATGGATGCATGGGTGGGTGGATGGATGGATGATGAATGGATGGATGGATGGATGGATGGATGGATGGATAGATGGATGAGCATAGGGATTCATGAGCAACCTCACACCTCTTCCAGTGGATGGATGGATGGATGAGCACAGGGGTACACAAGCAACCTCACGGCTCTACCAGCACATGGATGCATGGGTGGATGGAGCAGACAAGTGCCGGTGTACATCCTTGCACACACTGATGTGGGTGAGAGACTCTCTCACTGATGTGAGAGAAAGGAAATAATACCTCCCTTCTGCATTTCTACATCCAACGGTCTGAACCTCTGCCTAGTCACACGCAAAAATCTGCAATTTAATGAATGGAAAAAAATTCCGAAATTTGGGGGGAAAAAATCCTCAAGGGACTGACAAGCCGCTCAGGTAAACAAAGAAATCATCTCATGAGAGGCCTGAGAAAACCAAGGGTCTCGTTGTAACCAGGATACAGAACACCGCTAACAGACTGAATTAAACAATAAGCCGATGCACTGGTACAGCACCGGCGCGCATACGAAGGCGTCGCTTGCTTGTCTGAGGGGTATTTCAAATCCCCAAGCTCACCGCTGCCAAGAATTACAGAGCAAAACTAAAAACAACCCGCCCTTGGCAAAAGAAAATCAGAGGTGTTAGCTGGAAAATAATCCCTCCTCTTTGTCAGGCCCTAGGAAGATGCTGGGGTATGAGGAATTTACGTCTGTTAGACTCCATTTTCCAGAGTCACTAGAAACAACAGGGCCCTGGTGAAACCCCAAGGGCTCTTTCCTAAAGGCACTGGTTGTTTTAATTGAGCTGAAACTGGCTTAGATTTCCCTTGCACCTCTCCCTGTCCTTTGTCTTCTGCTGCAAATGTCAGGACCTGTGTCTGCTTTGAGAAAGCAAAGGAGGCTTTTAACTCTTTCAACTCCGTTGCCTGGAGACGAGATGTTTCCTGCTGAGAAACCACTAGCAATTTCCAAAATGCTGTGGAGAGATCTGCAGGTCCAGGGCTTCTGGTCTTCCTGGGCTGTGCAACCCCTGGTATGATCAGGGAGGTGCATGGTGGGACCAAGGAGGATAAAGTCCTTGCAGGGAAATCCCTGGTCCACAGGTGACATTCTGGGGAGGTTTCCATCCTGCAGCCTTGTCCTCACGGGAGCCCAAATATACCAGAGAAATCTGTTGGTTTTTGCTAGTGCGAAGGGTCACACATGAGCCCTGGGGACACCCTAGCCCTGGAGACACCCAGACACGTGGGAAGTGTTTTCTGCTCCCAGATGTTTCAGACTAAGCCTTGGAACAATTGTATTGCTGATTCCCCAAGCAGTCGTACTGCAAAAAGTCCCAGCTCTTTGTTTGTGGTTTATTACAACAAGGAAAGCCCTGTGTTCTGGATTTATTATGAACGAGTTGACTCCTTGGAAGAGCTGACCAAGGAGTGAAGGAAGGCTCAGCTGGGTAATAAATTATGTCCTGTTTTGCTGTGGATGTGTCATTTGCTTTTTGTCTTTCGACTTGCTTAAATCAGGAAAGAAAAATACCTACTTATGGAGGGCTTTGAAATCTTCTGCTTAAATTAGAGAGGGATCAGAGATTTCCAGGCAGTCAGGAAGAGCTGAAAGAGATGCATCTCCTTGCTGGGTGTAAATAATATAAAATCTGTGGCTTGTTTCAGGGAAAAGCAGAGCTGTGTCTCTGAGGCACTAAACTAGCTCAGGAGTAGGTGGCATGCCCAAACTCTGAGCCCTGATCTCTACAGCCTGTGTCCTGGTATCCGGGTCAGCCTTATGCATGCAGTTGTCTTGGTTACCAACAGATGGTTGAATCAAGAGGTAAAACCAAGTGCTGCCAGATATGCTGAAGCCATTCAGGCTCTACAGACCCCATCCAAGCCCCAGGTGATCCTTATCCTCCCCCAGAAAGTGTTCAGGGCCTCTATATCCCCCTCAGACTCGTCTGATACTTTGGAAATGAAGAAGAAAGCAACCACAGTTGATGTATTTCTTGTCCTTGAGAATTTTGTGGGTGTCCCAGGCTTGGGACGGGGCTTGTTTTCACCCATACCTTACTAGTGCCCACAATATGGCCAGGGCAGTGATTCCTCAGTCCATCTTGACACTGGATCCAGTTTGGGGTCCTCAAAACCAGGCAGAACATGATAGATGGGAGTGAGCCTGGTGGGGCCACCAAGCTGGTCGGGGCTGGAGCTTGGGCTGCGCAAGGAGAGGCTGAGAGCTGGGTGTGTGCAGTGGGAGTGAAGGCAAAGGGGGTTTATACAGCTGTCTGCAGCTTCCAGCATGGGTCGTGGAGAGAAGACAGAGATGAGCTCTCCCTGTAGGTGCCCAACGATAGGACAAGAGATGACAGTCCAAGCCGGGACAAAAGAAATTCCTGTAAGATACAAGGAAGCGTGTTTTTCCCTATGAGGGTGGTCAAACCCTGGAACAGGAGTCTGAGGGCAGGGGGGAATCTCCATCCTTGGAGAGAGTCAAACCTTACCTGGACATGACCATGAGCAACTTGATCTTGTCAGCCTTGCTTTGAGCAGGGGTTTGGAGCTTAGACCCTGGAGACCCCTTCCATCCACTTACTCTATGATTTCACCTGGCTTTCAGCATCTAAATATTGGATGCTGAAGTCCAAACCACACAGCCCAGCATCCCTGCAGAGTCACAGCAGGGAATGCAAACCTCCACAATGAGTTTATATAACTTATTTTAGCTGTCTAACTGAGAAAGAGACAAATTGCTCTCTGCAAGTGTTGGGATCTCTCCAAGGAAAACTTTAATCTACGGGAGGGGTTGAGGGGCAGAAGCTTGAAAGGCGTATTTCAGCCCAGTTTAACACCTCAGGCTACACCCAAGCCTCAGACAGACACTCGTTTCTTTGCAGGGAACCATCTCTGAAGGTCTCACCTTGCTCTTTGCCAGTCACATTGTACTGCTCTCCTCCTTTCCTCTTGCTCTCTCTTCCTGCCACTGTCTAAATTCTGGCAAGAGAACTGCAGATGTTGGTGATTGTCAAAAAAAGTACATCCATCAGCTCTGGCACCACTTTGCAGATAGGTCCTGGTCTCATCATGGTCAACCCCATCCCTACTAACGGGTTTTGCTACTGTTGGAACAACCTTCACACCTCTTAATAGCCATATGGTCATCTTTAAGGACTGGAAGGAAATATAACCAAAACCAAAAAACAACCTTGTGATGGAGTTAGGCCTATCAGGTCAAAACAGGAAGAAGGACTTTAGCTTTACAGTGACTTCACATGGGACCGGGCTGGAAATAGAGATGAAGAGTCATCCTGCTGTGTCTGTAGCGGATCACCGTGCCTTGCAGTGTCCTTCTTCTAGAAAGGAGCCTTGCTGTAACCTCACATCACATCAGTCCTTGTAGTGTCACAATTCCCATCTTCCCTGCTCTGGGGGAAGTGATTAAATGGGGTGGGAAGGATTTCTACTGGGAAATGAGAAGATACAGATTAATTCCCAGGCTTTCTGTGTCACTTGCTGAAAATCATTCAACCTCTCCCTGGCTGGACATGGATCATGATTTGTTATTTGAGGGCAATGACAAAAGTGGAGAAAACTTCACTGGCCCTTAGATGAACCTCTCCGTGGCAGGACCTACCTACTAAAAGGCCCATCTAATTTGTCCTGCAGCCACACGTTTCTCTGGTGGCTTTTACATCTTCCTTCTCTTGTTCTCTTTGCTGAGTTAGGTTTCAGTTGCGGCACAGCTAGGGTGGATGCTCTCCTTGGGAGCACTAGAGAGACATCACTGAGCTGTGATTGCAGGCATGGCAGGGACCTCTGGGACCGCCCAGCACTGATCGCTAGCAATCCCTACAAGTCCCGCCTTAGCACCTCCTGGGAAATTTTGCTGCTGTTTAATTTACCCTTATTGATTAATTTTCACCTCCATGGCTTTTAAACCTCATTTTAATCCATTTTTTGTAAGTTTCTCCCCATTCCTCCTAATTTTCTAACATACTCAGGCACTTGCACACATGTGGCCCATGATATAGCTCCAATTACATTCTCCTTGGCTTTTCCCTTCTCAGGTATTCATAGTCATTTATCTGATCTCTTATGGCTTGTATTTAGTCTGGTACCATTAAATTCCTTTAATCCCTCAATAGGTCATCCTCTGTAATCCCTTTATCAGCCGCCCTTGCGACTCAGTTGATCAATGTCCATCTCCGAGTACGAGGAGGAGCCCATAAAGCCCTGAGTCACCAAGCCATAGGCTTTGCAAGTCACCAAGCTTTGCAAGTCAGCACAGTGGAGCATGCCCATGAGACTTCATGAGTGGAGCAGGTTACGCATGGAGACCCGGCCGCACTCCAGGATCAGTCACTTGGTGCCCCAGCGGATGAGCTAGAAGCTCTCTCTGGATCACTGCTCCTCTCTTCTTCTTATAGATAACTCTCTTTTTTTCCTTAAAGCCTCTCAGTCATTCATATGTACTTCTAGACCTCCCCACGAACCTAATTTCCCCCCGCAATGGGCAAAATTATCAGGAGGAGACTGAAGGCATCTTTCAGTAGTTCCACTACTAGTTCCACCACTAGTTCCCCTAAGCCCCGTCCCTCCCTGGCCCATCACTCCACCAGCAGTAAATGTATGTCCCCTGTGAGGTCCTCCTTGCTGGGGATCTTCCCACCACGCCAGAGCAATGTGATATCATTGCACCAAGCTCAATCTTTGTCCATCCCCAGCTTTGGGTAAGAGCATGGGTGCAAGAGAAGCCCACTTCTGCCTGCTGCTATTTTTTTTAATGCAAATTCTTTCAAAATTCAGATTTTACTCCCTCTTATACCTGTTGCAAGAACAATTCTTCTGAAATCTGGCTGTGTTATGCCAGTGATTTTCATTACAGAATTTCATGTCCTTTTGAGTATTTGAATTACCAGTCAAAGTCTTCTTTTCATGCACTTGAATAATTCCCTTTATGCAGCACTCCGATATGGATTTTCTTTGGCTTCAGTCCCATTCAGCCTTGAAGCACCCTCCCAACTTATATGAATCACAAACAGAGTTGACAAAGAAAACAAGAACACCCCAGGCAGCTCCTCATTCCCAGCAGTTGTGTGTGATTATAAAATGATTTAAGATGTGAGAAGCCACTAAAAAATCCCCCAAAAGTTGCCGCCCACAGTGTTGTCATGTTCCCTTGCCCCTGGTGATACATTCTGCGGACAGGAGCACTTCAGACAAGCATCGTTGGTGCAGAGGTGGCACCTGTGTGGGTTCCTGGGACAACCCTGCCGTGGCAGGGACACAGAGGCAGCAGTGCCATTGAAGATAACTACAGGTAAGTAGAGCTTTCCCACATCTAACTGGGGGAGTGTGGAGCTGAACACGCTTCACCAGGGGGTCTCCAGGTGTGGTCCAAGTATAGCTTTGGAGCTGGAGTCTCACCTACCTTTAGCCCATGAAGCTGATGTCCAGGGTCCTGCTATAACGGAGGAGAAAGGCTCCTAAGGAGATACGGGGCATATACCAGCCCAACCTTGTTATGATTTTTTTCCATTATCACTTCAATACAGCTCTTGTGGGTGATCTCCTGGGAGCAATGGGGTGAGCCACCATCCTGATGGGGAGGTCAGTGATTAGCCAGGAGCCAGGTAATTGCCTTTGAGATGGCTACCACGTACAGGGCTTTTCTTTTTAAAATAAAAACACCTTCCCCTCCTATAATGTCTTGCTCTGAGCTTTGCCACACTGTTCCTACAATGCCATAACATTATTTCCCACAATAGTTGGTGGATGCATGTGCACAGGGTGGGAGGAAGAACATGTACAGACAGTATGTGGCAAGATGTCAGCTGGTGGTCCGAGAAAATAAGCTGATCTCTCTTCATCATCAGGTCCAGCAGAAAAAAAACATAAATCTGGGCAAGCTCTTACAGCAGCAGCATCCACTCACATCATCCAGCTGGTGACCACGCTCTTCATGCCATCATGAAATGCAGGAGAGACTATCAGACCTGCCCCAGGATGGTCTCCAGTAGCTTCAGTTCAACTGAAAGACATCCTGGCTTCATCTGAGGATGCCAGGAGAAGATTCACCAGGTCCCCTATTAATCAGCTCCCAAAATATCCCTGTTATCGTTGAATGGAGGTTGCTCGGAGCTATTCCCTGCCTCCATGCCAGCATGGAGGGGACCAGGAAACACCGCTTGGGGTATACCAAAAGTCAGTTCTGATTTTGGGGGCTGCAAAACATCGGGCTGCAAAACGCTGGGCACCCACCGTGGTGCCCTTAGCATCAGGCAAACTTTTGGGCAGGATCGAGCCCCAGATGAGCACAGTCCAATGCTGAGTGACACCTGTGTCCTTGGCCACCCCTTAGACCAACGTCCCACCATGTGGCATCCCGCTCAGCCGTGGCCTTTTCCCAGAAGAGGCTGGAGATGGAGAAAGCTATTCCTGCTTTCTGCCACGGCAGCTGTAATTTAAACACAGAGGCATTTTTATTTATTTAACTTCCATCCTCTCCGAGCGAGGTTTGCAGCCAGCAAATCAATTCAGCTGATTAGAGCTAATGGATTTTACTTGACGTAAGCTATTAAACTATTTCCATAGCTGATTCCTGAAAGTGAATGAGCGGCCATGCTTCAAGATTTATATATAACTATATATTTCACTGCAGGAGACGCTAAGCAAATTTTATCTTTTTTTTTTTTTTTTTTCATTCTGCAGCTTCTAACTCCGTCCAGGTCTCCCTGGTATCTGCAGAGCAGCAAAGCGTCTCCTGACGCTGCAAAACCCTCACCGAGCAGTTTTGCCCATGTCTCTTCTTAGAAAAAAAAATAATAAAATAAAATATAAAAGATGGGTAGTGCATGACGGAGCGTTTTCCTGCAAGAAGAACCCAGGCTCATCGCAGATGAGGGAAGCTCAGAGAAAGGTTCAGAATCACCGGGTGCAGGGGCAAATCCTTGTCCCTGAGTGGGCACCAGGTGCTGTGCAAACCCCGGCATGAAGGCACTGGTGGGTGCTCCAAAGTGGGAGATGTTGTGGTGGGTTCATAAGGGCTTGCACCCAGCAGGAATGCACTAATATATCATCTCCTCATTATACTAAGGGCAATTAATTAACCCAATAGTTCTTAGTGCAGCAAACCCTGAAGCGGCAGCACCGTTTCAGAACGTTTTCTGCGGGAACAGCCCAAGCACACGCAGGACCTCTGCGGGTATCAGGTCTCAAACCAAGATGGGATGAGGGGTAACGGCTTCAAACTGGAAGAGGGGAGATTTAGAAGAGATATGAGGAAGAACTTCTTTGCTGTGAGGGTGGTGAGACCCTGGCCCAGGTTGCCCAGAGAAGCTGTGGCTGCCCCATCCCTAGAGGGGTTCAAGGCCAGGCTGGATGGGGCTTGGAGCAACCTGGTCTGGTGGGAGGTGTCCCTGCCCATGGCAGGAGGGTTAGAACTCAATGATCTTTAAGGTTCTTTCCAACCCAAACCATTCTATGATCCTATGGGGTTTACACCCTCAAAAATCACTGTAGCAGCTCTGAGATAGATTAAATTACAGAGAGTATTTAAAAATAAGCACATCCTTGAGGTTCAGCAGCCGACAAGCTTGACCCCGGTGCAAAATTTTGGTTGCATGTCTTCCTCGCAGACCTTGGATCACCATCGTAGGGTGATGCTTTTTCAGTTTTCCTTGTTGCTGTATCTATATATATATTTATTTTTTTTAATACCACAGTCCATCAGATGCAAAAAGCTGTTTGCTGTCCTCCTGCGTGGAGAGCAGTGTGCATGGAAATGCAGGGCTGGGGTCTGGCACCAGCAGCTTCAGGACAACTCTCCCACCTTTGCTGCACAACCTGGATGAGCTGATCTTCTGCAAAAGGAAAGTGCAGTGCAGCAGGAGCCACGTGCCTTGATAATATTGGTTTTAAAGGTAAAAATCAACCTAAAAAATCATTAGCATTTCCATCTTGGGTGTTAAGGAGCACCCACCACACTTCCAAAAGCAACACACAGCACATCGATGCCCCAGGGCCCTGTCCTGACTTGGGAGATGCTCAGGAGCATCCTAAATCTTTAATTATAATCACCCCTTTTAATTGCACTGGATGGTGCAATTGCAGGGATGATATAATCCTTGTGGACAAAGAAATACCTGTGTATAGACACCTCAAGTTGTAATTTATTATTTTATTCTTTTTTTTCCCAAAGGCAGTTCTTTCACTCAGCCATCCCTACCAGCGAGGGCTCCGATCCCATCTGTAAAATGGGTTTTCACGATTTACCTACAGGCAAGAACGAAATTAAGCAAATCAAGGCAAAGACAAGCAAAAAAAAAAAACCACCCCAACACCTCAGGGTCTAAGACTCAATAAAGGGATGCAAAGCGTCGGATTAAAGACACAATCCCGGCAGGAATAATCCTGCTTTTCACTGCACTCCCAGCAGCTGCAGTCGATGCCTGGCGGGAATTGTTTTTTCCCATTGTACTTCAATAGCTGAGACCGTGGATGTCAGAGGCACCGGGGTCACTGGTTTTTTGGGGTTATGTTCCCAGTGTAAATGGTGGCAGCTCAGCCTTGCTGATAAAGACCTGATAGCTTCAAGTTTGGGGTCTTCTTCATGTGTTTGCACCAGAAGGTGGCTGCAGTCCGGCTGAAAATGGGATTTATTTGGTGCAATAATACAGAAAGGGAATAAGAACAATGATGCAGGCAGAGAGAGAGGGATAGAGGATGGAGGGATGGAGGATGGAGAGATAGAGAGATGGAGAGATGGAGGATGGAGGGATGGAGAGATGGGGGATGGACAGATGGAGGATGGAGGGATGGAGAGATGGAGAGACAGAGGGATGGAGGATGGAGAGACAAAGGGATGGAGGAATGGAAGGATGGGGGATGGAGAGACAGAGGGATGGAGGATGCAGGAATGGAGGATGGAGAGATGGAGGGATGGAGAATGGAGGGATGGAGATACAGAGGGATGGAGGATGGAGAGATGAAAGGATGGAGAGATGGAGGATGGAGGGATTGAGAGATGGGGGATGGGGGATGGAGGATGGAGAGATGGAAGGATGGAGGATGGAGGGATGGAGGATGAAGAGATGGAGAGATAAAGGGATGGAGGGTGGAGGGATGAGGGATGGAGGATGGAGAGATGGAGGAATGGAAGGATGGGGGATGGAGAGACAGAGGGATGGAGGATGCAGGAATGGAGGATGGAGAGATGGAGGGATGGAGAATGGAGGGATGGAGATACAGAGGGATGGAGGATGGAGGGATGGAGGATGAAGAGATGGAGAGATAAAGGGATGGAGGGTGGAGGGATGAGGGATGGAGGACGGAGAGATGGAGGGATGGAATGAAGAAGATCAGAGGGCAGAAGGTGGAGGCAAGGCTGGAAAGGACGGTGGGAAGCGGAGTACGAGGTGGGATTTGGGGTTGGAAATCCACCCTGGGAAAAAGAGTTGAGGCAGCCATCAGCCGGCCTTGCAGCAGGGCTGGGTTGGGTGGGTTTTGCAGCTCCAAACCTGCAATGAAATACAAAAAATCCCAGGGAAAATAAAATAATAAAGAGTGTGTGTGTGTACATGTGTGTGTGTGTGTGTGCACGACTGTGCACACGTGTATGTTTGCCTTTATCCATAAAAAAACCACCAGGAGAGGCAATCGGTTCAGCAGGCTGGTGATGCAACAGCTCATTAGAGATCTGTGTGCACGTGTGTGCACCTGTGTGTGCAGATGTGTGTATGGGTGGAGTTGTATAGGTGTCTGGTCTGCATACATACATGTGCATGTCTGTGTGTACGTGTGTATCTGCACGCACAACTGTGTATGTGCACACAAATGTGTATGAAAATGTCTATGTGCGTGTGCGTATGTGTGCAGGCATAAATGTGTGTGAAAGAATGTATGCGTGTGCATGCACACGTGTATTTGTGCACGTATGTGTGCATGTGTGTCCATCCATGTGCATGCATGTGTCTGTGCGTAAGCGTATCTGAGGGCACATCTGTATGCAGATGTGTGTGTGCATGTGAGTGTGCATCCACAAGGGTGTGTTTGCGTGTGCAAGAGTGTCTCTGTATATGTGTGTGCATGTTGCACATGTGTGTGAGCTGGTGCACATGTGTCAATGTGCCCCCTTGTGTTCCTGTTTGCACATGTGAGTGCATGTGTGTGCAAGTGTGTACGTACATGTATGCCTGTGGGTGTGCATGTGTCTGTGTGCAAATGTGTGTGCATGCATGTGTGGTGTGTGTACCTGTGTGAGTGCACGTGTGTGCACGTGCACATAAATGTGTGCAAGTGTGTGCATGCAGATGTGTCTTGCATGTGTGTTTGCATTCATGTGTATGCACATGTGTGTACAGGTGTGATTGCGCACACATGTATGTGAATGAGCATGTGCACATATGTGCATGCATGTGTGTCTGTTCACATATGTCATTGCATGTGCATTGCATATATATGTGCAGGTATGTGTGTGACCATGTACACCTGTGTTTGTGCACGTGAGTGTATGCATGTGTGCATAGCCATGTGCAGGTATGTGTGCACATTGAGCGGGCGTGTGTGTGAGTGTGTGTATACATATGTGTGTGGACTTGTGTGTCCACGTGTGCTGGCATGCATCTGTGTGCCTGTGTGTATGTCTGCATGCATGCATCTGTGCATGCTTGTGTGTGTGCATAGGTCCGCGTGCATGTCAGTGCATGTGTGTGATTGTACATGTATGTGCACATGTGTGCATATGCATGTGGGCACATATGTTTGTGCACATGTGTGCATGTGTATATATCCATGTCAGCACATGTGTGCAATTGTATGTACGTGCACGTGTGTGCATATGCATGTGGGCACATATGTTTGATTGTGCACGTGTGCATGTGTGTATATATCCATGTCAGCACATGTGTGCGATTGTATGTACATGCATGCGTGTGCATATGCATGTAGGTGCATGTATGTGCACATATGTGAATATGTATGTGGGCCCATGTGTGTGACTGTGCATACGCGTGCACGTGTGTATATGCATATGGGTACATGTATATGACTCTGTGTGTGCATGGGTGTGTATATCCATTTTGGTGCGTGTGTGTGCACGTGTGTGCATGCATGTGCATATGCATGTGGGCACGTGTGTAACTGTACATGCATGTATGTGTGTGTATATGCATGTGGGCACGTTTGTGACTGTACATGCGTGTGTGTGTATGTGCATGTGGGCACGTGTGATTGTACATGTGTGTACACATGCATGTTGTTGCACATATGTGACTGTACATGTGTGTGCACGTGTGTGCATATGCATGTGGGCACGTGTGTGATTGTACGTGTGTGTACACATGCATGTTGTCACGTGTACGTGACTGTACATGTGTGTGCACGTGTGTGCACGTGTGTGCATATGCATGTGGGCACAGGTGTGTGACTGTACATGCGTGTATGTGAGCATATATGCATGTGGGCGCATGTGTGTGCTTGTACATGTGTGTACACATGCATGTTGTCACGCGTATATGACTGTACATGCGTGCACACGCGTGTGCCTGCGCACATGCATGCAGCCATCCACGGTCCTGCCTTACACGTGCGTGTGCGTGTGTGTGCAGGTGTGTGCTCACACATGTGTGCCCCCCCTCCCTTGCCACACAAGCCCCGCCCCCCCGCGATGCCCCGCCCCCTCTGGTGCGGCGGGGGGCGTGGCCTGGCGGTTTCCCCCTCCTCCCTCCCGCCCCCCCCCCCTCTCCCGCATCCCCAGCCTGCGGCCGCGGGCGCGGTGCGGCGCGGAGCGGGTGCGCTCCTTGCGCGGGGGCCGCCATGGCCTGGCCCTGCATCACCCGCGCTTGCTGCATCGCCCGCTTCTGGAACCAGCTGGATAAAGCCGACATCGCCGTCCCTCTCGTTTTCACCAAATACTCCGAGGCCACCGAGCATCCCACCGCCCCCGCGCCCCCTCCGCGCCCCGCCGCCCCCATCGAGACCCAACCCGCCGGCGATGGAGCGGGGGATGCGGTTCCCGGTCCTACCCGACCCGGCCCGGCCCCCCACGCTTCTCCCCCGGCCGATTCGGTGATGCGACACGACTACAAGCCCTGGAAGGTGCAGCGCCCGGAGCCGAGCTGCAAACCCAAGAGCGAGTACCAGCCCTCGGATACACCCTTCGAGAAGGAGACGCAGTACCAGAAGGATTTCCGTGCCTGGCCCATCCCCAAGCGGGGTGACCATCCCTGGATCCCCAAACCGGGACCTTCCCCCGTCCTCGCCTTGGACCGCGGGTCTCCGGAGAAACCAGCTCAGGAGAAGCGACGGAAGGTGCTTCTCCCTCCCGAAAAGAAGGAGGAAGACCCCGAGGGGGAGGATGAGCATCCCAAAGCGGTGCGGGCCGGGGATGGGAAAGAGAAGGGTCGGAAGAAGGCGGAGGAGGCGGGCGGGCAGCCGCCGGAGGCGGGCAGGGGCAGGGCGGCCGCCGATGCTCTCAACAGGCAGATCAAGGAGGAGGTGGCGGCGGGGGTCAGCTCGTCCTACAGGTGAGACACACCCCCCCCCCATTACACCCCCCCATCCCGACCCCCATCTCCTCACCAGTCCTTCTCCTGTCCTCTCTTGCCCATCCCTGGTGGGGACATCCCACCCTGGGAGGTGGGTGAATGCGGCTTGGGAGGATTTCAGGGGGGTTTGGTGACCTCCTGCCGGGGGGGGGGAATCTGTCCCTAAAATTCCCCACTTCACTGGGTGTCCTGCATTGATTCCCTACCTCTCTGGGTGTCGCTGATGAGATGCGGGTAGGTGCTGTGCAGGTAGTGAATCCACGGGGATCCTTTTTGCCGGGTGGGTTTGGAGCAGGTTCAGCTGTCTGTTCCCCCCACACACACACGCCCACCCCTGCACCCCAAAATTCAGAGACACCCAGCTTTGGCTTTGGGCAGGGGGAGGTTTGGGTGCTTCCCCAGGGTGTGCAAGCGGCTGCTGGTCCTTTCCGAGCACATCCCTGACAGCCCAGAAACCCACCCGCCGTGCCACAAACCCGAAGGAGCAGCATCCCCACCGCATCGCTGCGTCCCGAGGGGCCCACACGCAGATGGGGGTCTCACATGCCTGTGGGGTACCCCACGCGCGGGAGGGTCCCAGGCAGCATCCCAGGCCGGCAGCATCCCCAAGACAAAGCGTCCTAGGCCGCTTGGGTGGGGCAGCCTTGGGATGCTGCCATGTTTAACGCAGCGCGGCGGTGTGTGTGTGGGGGGGGGTGGGGGTGACACATCCCTCTGTGTCCCCCACCATCATCCCCGGGCTAAAAAGAGGTGCCCTGATTTCACCCCGTTTGGGATTTGGAGTGCGAAACTCCTTGCCGTGAGACACCGTTGTTGTTTCTCTCCGGGTGGGAAGGGGTTGGAAGCGCTGGGAATGAGAAACCAAAGTGATGGGGTGACTGCCCTGCGCGTACGTTCGCAAGGAGGGTTCGCTGCGATTGTGTTTTCCAGAGCTTTCCTTGGCAGAGCCCACCGCCGCTGAGGCCGGGGTGAGGGTAGGAACGAGCAGAGCCGGGGGTTGTTGTGACCAAAGTGTAGCTGCAGCGTTTTTGCTTCTCCCCGTCCCAGTGTGAAGGTGTTTATGCCTTTGAATGGTTGCTTTTTTCTTCCCTGGGGAGATTTGGAGGTGACACCCTGCCACCAAACAGGTAGTAAATTTAGGCAGATTTAAAATGAGGCTGGGTTTTGACTCCTGTGTCCCACCAGTGACTGTGTGGCACGGCAGAGCTGACAGTCACCTCCTTTCCCCACGGGTGGGAAAATGTTCAAGCAGCGAGATTTTGCTTTTTGCTGTGGTTTTGCATCGGCTCTGGCTCTTCCCGGGGCTGCGAGTGATGCTGTGGGCTCAGGTGCATCCAGGGGTGATGGGGGCGGTCACCTGAGACGTGAGAAAATGGCCAGGGATTTTTGGAGGGTGTAGGGGAAGGGTTTTCCAGAAGTGCCCACAGTCCTTTAATCTGTTTTGACCAGCTGTGATTTTTTGACTCAGCTTTTTGTCTGGTCAGCTTCCAAGGTCTGGTGATGGCAGGGCTAAAGCGGAAAGCTGTCCTAGGGCCGGAGAGCTGTTGTGTTGCTGTCTGCCGCTGGTGCAAAGGATAATTAGCCTCATTTACTTGCATATTTAAATGCAGATTGCTCACCCTCCCATCCTTCCATGTACCGTCCCTCCTGCCTGCTCCAGCAGATTCATACGGCTGCTGTTGCTGCTCTATGTTTCCTCCCCAAGCAAAAGGGTTGGGTCAGCTCAGATGTTAAACCCAAGAGGAACCTGAAGGCTTCAGCCCTCCTCATGTTGCTCCTCATCTTTCAGGGCACCCTTAGGGCTTCTCTTTCCCCTTGGATCCTCATCTGCTCTCCCATTTCCTTGTTTTTTTCTTCCTTGCAGTCTATTGCAAGAGAAGTGTTTGCTCTGACACTCAGCCCCGGAACGTAAGCGCCTCTTCATTAGTGCATAAGTGATGCTGTGGCTAATTGTTCTCATTTTCTGTTCAAATTAGGCATCTTTTAAGTGTTGTTTCTTGTTTGGGTTCTTTTTAAAAGCCAAATTCTCTGAATCCTTATTACTATCGAGAACCTTGCTGCTCACAGGAGTCTCTGCTGGGTGGGTTTTGGACATCTCCAAGGATGGAGACTATTTGGGCAACCTTTTGGGCCACCCAGCAGGCAAAATGGCGTCCTACTGACCTTCCTGACCTTGGGCTCCCCAGTTCAAGAGGGACAGGGAACTGCTGGAGAGGGTACAGCAGAGGGCTACAAAGATGATGAGGGGCCTGGAGCATCTCTCTTACAAGGAAAGGCTGAGGGACTTGGGTCTTTTTAGTCTGGAGAAGAGAAGACTGAGGGGGGATCTCATCAATGCTTATAAATATTTAAAGGGTGGGTGTCAGGAGGATGGGGCCAGTCTTTTTTCAGTGGTGCCCAGTGACAGGACAGGAGGTAACGGGCACAAACTTGAACATAAGAAGGTCCACGTAAACACGAGGAGGAACTTCTTTCCTGTGAGAGTGGCAGAGCCCTGGAACAGGCTGCCCAGAGAGGTGGTGGAGTCTCCTTCTCTGGAGACATTCAAAGCCCGCCTGGACACGTTCCTGTGCAACCTGCTCTGGGTGGACCTGCTTTGGGAGGGGGTTGGACTAGATGATCTCCAGAGGTCCCTTCCAACCCCATATCATTCTGTGATTCTGCTAGAGAGGATCAAGGATTGCTAATTCAAGGCTTGTCCTCCATGGCCTTCGATGGGCTTGTGCGCGGGTGAAGGCTCCCCAGCAGCCGAGAGCAGGGGGAGATGTCCTTACAGTCCTCTGCAAGTCAGCGTAATGTGATGCTCCGAGGCTGAGAAACAATTCCTTGGTGAAACCAAAGAGCACACCAGTAACGTTTTTTTAAACTCACTCTGTCCCCCTGAGTATTATTCCCAGGTGAGGGAATAGAGCACAGGACAGAGTAAGCAACTTGCCCAAGGTCGTCAGGGCTAAAGGGAGGAATTCCCTTTTCTAATCTCTTTATACCAGAGCTCCAGAGCAGAGGTGATGCCCGGTGGTTCTGGCCACAGAGGGTGGAGGATACTGCCGGCCCAAGGGATGGATGATTTGTTTGCATTAGTGTTTGAGCCCAGAAACCTTCAGCGAGGCCAGAGCAGCAACAGCAAGAGGCTGCCTATGCCCAGAGAGCCTACACAATAAATGGGATTTATTTTTATTTATATTGTTTATTTTAGTTTTTACTTTACTTTTTCCTTGCCCAGGGCAGGGGGATTGGAACAAGATGATCTTTAAGGTCCCTTCCAACCCAAACCACTCTATGATACTATTTATATTAGCATCATAGAATCATAGAATGGTCTGGGTTGAAAGGGACCTTTAAGATCATCTCAGATCATATGTATATTCATATTATTCATATTCATATTATTAATCTTCACCTTTATAATATCCATCTCTATTTATATACATTTATTAAATATTTATTTATATAGAGGATATCTTAAATTTATTTATGACCAAATAAATTCCCTTGGCACACCAAGGGAAACAGTGGGAGGACACACTCATTCCTAGTGGTCTCCAAGGGTTAAATGACTCCCAGGGCAATGTTTGGTTTGAAGCCATTGTTAACAAGTAGGTTTGAAGGTGGTTAGATCATGCATGATGGACCTGTGTGAAGATCATGAGATTCAACAAGATGAAGTGCAGGGTCCTGCATCTGGGTAAGGGGAACCCCCAGTATCCATATAGCCTGGGGGATGAAGGGATGGAGAGCAGCCCTGAGGAGAAGGACTTGGGGGTGTTGGTGGATGAGAAGCTCAACATGAGCTGGCAACATGCGCTGGCAGCCCAGAAAGCCCCCTGCATCCTGGGCTGCATCCCCAGCAGTGTGGCCAGCAGGGCGAGGGGGAGGATTCTGCCCCTCTGCTCCGCTCTGGGGAGACACCCCCCAAGTGCTGCCTCCAGCTCTGGAGCCACCAACATAGGAAGGACATGGACCTGTTGGGGCGGAGCCAGAGGAGGCTACGGAGATGCTGGGAGGGCTGGAGCCCCTCTGCTGTGAGGACAGGCTGAGAGAGTTGGGGGGGTACAGCCTGGAGAAGAGAAGGCTCCGGGGAGACCTTATAGTGGGCTCAGGGCTGGGGTCAGGGTACAGCTCCAAGGCATCATTCTCCTGTTTGCTGTGACTGGATGTGCTTTGGTGTCACCCAGGTTCCAGCAGCGAGGTGCTTCTTGCCTCAGTTTCCCTCCCTAAAGCATGTGCTTCCCAAGGAGCATTATAGGAGCAGGTTGCACCTCCCTTCAACCCCCTCTTCTCCGCAGTCCTGCTTCTCGTGGTGGCCTGTGGACCCTGAGTGACAAAGTATGGAGCAGGGCATCTTTCAGCAAGTAGTTTATGGGGCTGACCTGACTTTTAGATAGGGGTCAGGACCCAACCTGAGGGCTTTTCAGCTCTTCCTGCTGGATGGAACCCTTTCTTGTTTGATGATCTGGTGTCCTGTTGGAGGATCTGGTGGCATCATTGAGGGTTTTATCCGTATTGGGCCTTGGTGACCCCAGTACTCGAGTGCTTGATAGGGGATTTTGACCCCTGAACTCCTGGAAGGGATGGGCAGAGTTCTTCTACCTGCAGCACCAAAGGATGGAGGGGGCTGGGGTTGACCTTGGGACCAGAGAGAGTAGGTGATGAAATGCAGAGAAAGTGGCATTTCCTGATGGAAGTGGAACAATTCGAAGCATACTTGGCAAAAAATGCAAGAAGAAATGAATGTTTTCCATTTTTGGTTGAAAATGATGGGAAAATGTTAGAATTAGGCGTTCCCTGGGTGTTTTTTTTCCTTCTTCTTCTCTGTCTTGCATTCTTCTCCTTTTGTTACCTTTTTTCCGTGAAAAAAAAAAACAAAACTATAAAAGGGGAAATTTCACCCCCTTCTCAGAGTGCTGAAATAAGAGGTAAGGCAAAGAATTTTCTCTAGAGAAGTAATAGTGAAATGTAGTTTTCAAATTCATCACCCAAAAGAATTGGTTTTTTTACCAAAGCAATTATTTATTTCTTTTTTCCCCACCAATTTCCTTCCCTATCAGAGGAAACAAAACAAAAAAAAAGGCTTCAATGGAAAATTTTGGACTGCCTCTAGTGTTAATGAATTGCCTGTTGCTAACGTTCTGTCATTCATCTCAAGCCCTGGAGGTACTAAAGATGTGGAGCAAATGAGAATTTGTAGTAGCTATAGAGATGAATGAGTCAGTGCTGGAGACTTGCCCTGTATTTTTTCTGAGATACAGAGGAGATAATTTAGGGAAGGGTTGTCCACGCAGAGGGGGCTGGAACAAGCTACACGAGGGCAGAGAATTCACACTCCATCGTTATAGTTGTGGAAATGTAGGGCTGGAAGGATGTCCCAAGATCATCTGGTCCATGTCCCATTTCTGGGGAAGGGGATGATATGTCTAGACCACAGCAGATTGATTTCATCTGACCTGTTCTTGAAAATCTCCAGTGGAGGACATGTCCCACCTTGCTGAGACACCCGGTAACACTGCTCATACTGTCAGATCTGCCAAACTTGGTGGGAAATTTTCCATTGCCTTCTGAAATTTTGGATCGTATCCATAGGTTGGGTCTGTATTAGTAGATTTAACAGTTCCTGGTCACGGGGATGTGTTCATCTACACTCTTCAGTTGTTGAAACGGTCCTTAGCCCGCTTCCCAGGCTGGGTTTGGGAGTGGGTACAAGCCAAAAACTGATCCCAACAAGCAGTTTGGGTGCAACCACTTTGTTTTGGGGGTTAAAGGGGTTTCACAGGGTGAGTGAGGGCTGTCCCAGGCTCCAGTGCCAGAGAACATTACTGGACAGATTTAATTTCCCAGTGTCGTTTCAGCTACAAACTCCAAATTTGGATGAGAGTGTCATTAAAGTAACCCATGTAGGAAAATCATAGAATCATAAAATGGTTAGAGTTGGAAGGGACCTTAAAGATCATCTAGTTCCAACCCCCCTTCCAAGGACAGGGACACCTCCCACTAGACCAGGTTGCTCAAAGCCCCGTCCAACCTGGCCTTGAAACCCTCCAGGGATGGGGCAGCCACAGCTTCTCTGGGCAACCTGTTCCAGTGTCTCACCACCCTCACAGTAAAGAATTTCTGCCTAATATCTAATCTAAATCTCCCCTCTTTCAGTTTAAAATCATTACCCCTCATCCTATCGCTCCCCTCCCTCATCAAGAGTCCCTCCCCAGCTCTCCTGTAAGCCCTCATCAGGTACTGGAAGGCCGTTATAAGGTCTCCCCTCTCCAGTTTTGCTCATAGATGGAAGGGAAGGGGCAGGATGTTTTCTTCCACCTAGAAAAGGCTATTCAAAGAACTGTTTGGCAGCTTTGGCTAAGGCTGAGCTCTAGCTCAGCAGTTACTCGATATGTACCTTTAGCAGCGGGAGGAGACACAACGTCTGCTGATACCACAAGGACCGGTTGTATGAGAATGTAATAACCATGTGTGGAGAAAACCCTTGTGTTTACTAAGACACAAAGAGGATGGAGACGGGTGCCGTGCTCTCCTGTCACACTGCGTCTTGATCTCCTCTGGATATAGTCCACCAGCCGAGAAAGGCTCTTGGTAGTGTCTCCAAGTTGGGATATTTGCCAACATATTCCCTGCAGTCACATTAAGGTGGACAATATCCGGCCCCAAAAGCCAACTGAGAGCTTCTCAACAGTGTGGGCAATATGGAATTTGGCTGCTTTGACTGTGTGCAAGGTGGAGCTGGTCTGTGTGTGCTGTAGGGCAGGGTTGAGCAGGAGGAAGAGATGGAGGTGGCGTTCAGGTGATGGAGTCAATGTGCTTGAGCAATTTTTCCTCTGCTCCTGCTCAGCTCTGTCACCTCATCAGGGACCTTTAGGTACATGGGACTGGATGGGACCCTCTGAACCAATAAGTCCAATTATTTAGTTTGTTATTTGGTCTTTACAAGTAACACCCAAGACTCTGTCTCAGAAATAAGGAATTTTTGGTTGCACAATGCCAGCTGGAAGGGTGCACCAAGACCTCAGTCTCTGATGGTTTGCAACCATCATCTCATTTCCAGCCTGAGTCAATGGACAGGTTACAGCTTGCTGTTTTGTTGGCACTGGGTTACTTAGTGCTTTTCTCCTGTCTGGAGGTCAGTGCTTGGTGTCTCCAAGTACAGTATCCCCATCATTTGGCTCTGTAGTTTTTAGTTCTTTAGTTGTCTTTTTACCCCCTGTATCAACTGTTTCTCTCCAGCTCTTCCTAGATGAAATCACTGTTTCTTAAACACAGATGCAGACTCTTGCCCTTTGGAGATGAGACCCCCATCTCTACTGAGACTCGCATGTCCTGCTTGTGGGCATCACAGATGCATTATGAATCCCCCACTTACCCTTTGATAACTGGGACCTCCATGTCGTTCTCCTCCTTAGGCAGTTCCAGCCTTGGAGCTCCCATCCCATAGCAAAAAATCCTTGTGATTAGTCCCGAGCCTAGAATTTAGTACTAATAATTTTCATCCCATCTTGAACACAGCAGTCAAGGTCAATCCTTGTCTTCCTCTGTGATATCCTGATCCTCCTCCATATTGGTGCTGCCTACAACATTGTGCCATTAGGAGGTCTCATCAGTGTTGCCCTATTTTTGTCTGCCAGAGTCAATCTTAAAAATGTTAAACACTGGTAACCTCCTTCCAGGCTGCAGCTCAGCCTTCCAACACGCATCATTGTCATATTTCCCTTGCCCAGTTTCCCGTTCTGCTGATGTTCGCGTTCACTGGCTTAATTAATAATTTCCCACGTGGCCCTGTATCAAATGCTTTACTGGAACCAGATAGATTTTCTCATTTCTTTTGTCTGCTAAGTCAGTTATCGTATCAAAGGACATGTCAAACATCTCTCCTCCTCCCCTCCCAGTTGCTGCCGTGTCTGTTCAGACCACCAGCTTCTCCTGGATGCAGGAGCAGATGCTGTAGAGCAGACCCCGCTTTCACTTGGCGGCTTCAAGCTATGGCTGTAACACAAACAATAAATAAAGAGGAGAGGAGAAGGATCAGCTAATTCAGACAGCAGGACTTTCCCTGTCCTTCCTTTGCCAAATAAATCACGGCCAGCTGTTGTAAATTTGTCTTCTCTCACATTTAGAGCATGACCTTTGCTTTTCCTGTCTCCTACCGGCTGAACAAGCCTCCACTTTCTAAGCACTTCTCCGCTCTATCCTACATCAATCTTGCTTTTCTTTGCTCTTAGCTGAACGTATTCGTCACGCTAACGCTGGTATCTTCAAATAATCCTTGCTGCACCAGGGCGAGAGCATGGATGCTCTCCTGCGAGTGTGACCATCACCACCAGCCAGGAGGGGAAAGGCAGTTTTAGGAAGTTTTATAGGATGGAAGTTTCGTTTCACTTGATTTATAACTCAGCATTTTGGATATCCTTCCAATGTCCTTCATATTTATATATATATTTGTGTATATATATATATATATGTATACAGCTATGCACTTACACAGACCAAGCTGTTCACCAAGTTACTGATTTGACCTCCAACTCATCTCTCCTCCCCGAGTCCGACGTTGTGGGTGTTGTACAGCCAACACATTTTGCTTTCTATTAATAACTCCTTTTGCTCAAACGGTGCCTTCACCTGAAGGGACCCCGCAGCACTTCGCAAACCCAGGGTGCGTACAGAGAGACTCCTGCTGCTTTAGGTGGGGGCGGCTTTTGAGACTATGAAACAGGGTGTTTTGGTGCTGGGAAGGTGGAGAGGCTGCTTTTAAAAAAAAATTTAATCTTTTTTTCATTTTTAAATTTTTTAAATGTTTTCATTTTTGGGGGTTTTTTTTGTTTTGTTTTGGTGGAGGTGTAATTCAGTTATCCAAAGGAGGATTTTTTTGTTTTGTTTTTTTTTGTTTTGTTTTGGTGGAGGTGTAATTCAGTTATCCAAAGGAGGATTCATTTGAGGGATGCTCTCAGGCTGATGGGTGGCTTGCCTGAAATGATGTGCTGCTCATGCCTGGAAAGAAGGGGGCTGGTTCCAGCAGTAAAAATCACTTCAGCCCCTGAAACACAAGCAGAATTACCTGGAGATGAGGATACGGCCCTTGGGAGTTGCCCTTCTCCATGAGGTTTCCAGCTGCACAAAAAGACACCTTGAAGAGGGGAACTTAACCAGTGGTCCAAGGGGAGCAGCTTGTTTCAGAAAGCACTTTACACCGCTGTGTGGTGGAGCAAGGAAGGGAATATTCCTGCTTCCCAATCTGGGATGGAGCTGCCTAGTGCAAATCAAGCGGGTGATGACCAGCATGCTCCGTGCAGGGACGGGCTGGCATTGGGGTGCAGCATCCCCAGCGTCCCCATCCCTCTCCATCAGCAGGGACTCCTCTACTCGGCACTGGTGAGGCCCCACCTCGAGGGCTGGGTCCAGTTTTGGGCCCCTCATGACAGGAAAGACATTGAAGGGCTGGAGCGTGTCCAGAGAAGGGCAACGGAGCTGGTGAGGGATCTGGAGCACAAGTATTGTGAGGAGAGGCTGGGGGTGTTCAGCCTGGAGAAAAGGAGGCTGAGGGAAGACCTTCTCAATCTCTCCAACTCCCTGAAAGGAGGGTGTAGCCAGGGGTGGTTGGTCTCTTCTCCCAAGGAACAGGCGACAGGACAAGATGAAATGGCCTCAAGTTGCGCCAGGGGAGGTTTAGGATGGATATTAGGAAAAAATTCAATTCTTCACTGAAAGGGTTGTCAAGCCTTGGCAGAGGCTGCCCAGGGCAGTGGTGGAGTCCCCATCCCTGGGGGTATTTAAAACCCAGGCAGACGTGGTGCTGAGGGACATGGGTTAGTGGTGGGTTTTGTCAGTTTTAGGGTGATGTTTGGACTCGATGATCTTAAAGGTCCCTTCCAATATAAACGATTCTGTTCTATGATTCCATGACTTGCCGTAGCCCCTCTTCCAGGCTGCAAATCAGGAGCACAAAATAGCATCCCCAGGCGGGGATTTTTATTTATCATTTTATTATCATGAAAGCGTCTCCCAGCTTGTCCTTGCTGCCAGCAGATTTGTAAAATCTTGCTGTTCGGCTGATGCGTGGTTGCTTAACAACAGGCGTTACGTTCCTCTGGTTTTAAATCCAAAAATACCATCGCAGAGCTGTAAACGAAGCATTTCGGAATCCGGTTACTCCATCTCTGCTGCAGGGGCAAGGAAAATCAGAGTGTTGCGAGCCGCGGGCTGGCTCCCGGCAGCCATGCATCCATCCATCCATCCATCCATCCGTCCGTCCGTGGGACTCCCACTGACTGCAGTCGGCTTTCTCCTGCACGGCAACGTTCCTCCCCATCTCAATTAGCTCTTGCACGGTGTGTTTTTCCGCCCGACCTTGCAGGTGCCGGCTTGGAAAGCGGCCAGAGATTTTTCTCACCCAAACGCTTCACAACGTCGCTGGTTGCTCGGCTGGTGTTGCTCGGCGGCTGCTTTTCTTTTCTCGCTCTTGTGAAAAGGCTTGAAGGTACGTGGGGCTGGGCAGGCGCTTTGCTGCCTGTCTAGCTCGGAAGGGGAAATCAAAATGAAGGTGTTTAAAGAAAAGAGTGGCCTTTTAGAGCGGAGCTATATATTAATTGCGAAGGGTGAGTTTATTCCGCTCGTGGACATCAATAAGGCTATTTCCAAGAGCTCCGGTGTTGCCACTCGGGGCTTCACTTAGCCCAAAGCCCAGCTCAGATCTCCTTTCTCTCCTCAAAGCCCTGCAGGACCAGCTTGTCCCCTTGAGGGATCCCGGCTCTCCTGTAGGATTAAAAGCTCACGCCCTGGAGTTGATGTTCTCAGATATCTTTTTCCACGCTCATCCCCATCTTGCTCCCCTTGCACAAGATATAAACAATAGGCTTCTTGTTGGTCTCCTGTGTGTAAGGGCTAGCTATCAATTAAAAGATGCTTATCTACAATTATTAGGTAAATTAGTTAATGTTTTCCTCCACTTTGTCTTTTTTTTCTCCTGAGTCCTACCCATTAAATCAGCTACAGAAGGTATTGTGGCCACATAGGTAGGAGGGAAGATGGGCAGATAGCTCATTTCCCAACAAAGGGGATCCAATCTGTTTCTTCCAAAGCAAAAACTAGACGACATCTTAGAAAGCATACACTTAGGAGCTGGACAGCATACACAAGAGCTGAACAGTTTGGGCTTTCCAGAAACCCAGTTAGACCAGCTAAAACGAAGCTGGGTGAGGGGGCAACGAAGGGGTGAGGGGTCTGGAGCTGGGGGTGAGGGCAACGAAGCTGGTGAGGGGTCTGGAGCACAAGTCTTACGAGGAGAGGCTGAGGGAGCTGGGGTTGTTCAGTCTGGGGAAGAGGAGACTGAGGGGAGACCTTATTGTTCTGTACAAGTACCTGAAAGGAAGCTGTAGAGAGACGGGGGTCGGTCTCTTCTCCCAAGTCACAGATGATAGGACAAGGGGTAATGGCTTCAAGTTGCGCCAGGGGAAGTTCAGGTTGGATATTAGGAAACATTTCTTTACTGAAAGGGTTATCAGGCATTGGAATGGGCTGCCCAGGGAGGTGGTGGAGTCACCATCCCTGGAGGTATTTAAGAAACGTGTAGACATGGTTCTTCAGGGCATGCTCTAGTGTCCAAGATTACTGGTTTGCGGTGGGGTGCTGTGTGGGTGGGTGATGGTTTTTGGTTTGGTTGTTGTTGTTGTGTGTTCAGGTGGTGGGTGGTGGTTTTGTTTGTGGTGGTGTGGTTTTTTTGGTTTTTTTTTTTTTTTTTTTTACTGTTGGTTGGACTCGATGATCTCTGAGGTCCCTTCCAACCACTACGATTCTGATTCTGATTCTGATTCTGAAAAACTTGGCTTTGGGAAAGCTGGATCTGGCCAGAACAGTGGGTTGCAGTAAAGAAACCTCAGTGCTGGGTCAATGGCAAGGGGAGACGTTATCCAGTCGTAGGAGGAGGAAATCCTTTAGGATCAGCCTTGCTTGCTGTGATTCAGGCTTTTTCAGGCTTCCTCCCACATTTCCCTTTGCCTTTCACCTTGAAGGAGGCTGCCCATCTGCTCTCGGGCAGGCAACTTTGCCTAAAAGAAACCAGCACATCATGCTCTGATGGGCTGGAAACACAGGCAGGGCCATGAACCCTGACTGGTTCCATTCCCAGATTTGAGCAGCAGTGGCATTGAGAGTTGGTTTATTGGGCTAAAACCTTCAAGGAGAAGCTGCAGGTGCTGTTTTGCTGCAAGGAAGGGGGGTCCCTTTCCCTTCTCACATCCACTGCGACTGTGGAGCTCCATCAACCTGAGCCCCAGCTGGAGGTTGAAAGTATGCTGGGAGTTTTGCAAACTCTTTTTGCAGCCCGAGCCACACTTTACCACCAGTGCAACAGAGCAAGCTATTGGTGGAGTTCCTAAAACTAAGGGGGGAATTAGATGCAAAGGTCTGATTTTGCCACTTTGCTGGGTTTGTGGAAGCAATCACAGAATGGTTTGGGTTGGAAGGGACCTTAAAGACCACCCAGTTTTACACCCCTGCCATGGGCAAGGACACTTCCCACCAGACCAGGTTGCTCCAAGCCCCCTCCAACCTGACATTGAACCCCTCCAGGGATGGGGCAGCCACAGCTTCCCTGGGCAACCTGGACCAGGGTCTCACCACACTCACAGCAAAGAATTTCTTCCCCACATCTCATCTCAATCTCCCCTCTTTCAGTTTAATACCGTTCCCCCTCATCCTATGGCTCCCCTCCCTGATCAAGAGTCCCTCCCCAGCTTTCCTATAGCCCCTTTAGGGACTGGAAGGCTCTAATGTCTCCCCGGAGCCTTCTCTTCTCCAGGCTGTACCCCCCCAACTCTCTCAGCCTGTCCTCACAGCAGAGGGGCTCCAGCCCTCCCAGCATCTCCATGGCCTCCTCTGGACCCGCTCCAACAGGCCCATGTCTCTCCTGTGCCCCAGAGCTGGAGGCAGCACTGGGGGAGTCTCCCTAGATCAGAGCAGAGGGGCAGAATGCCCCCCCCTTACCCTGCTGGCCACACTTCTTACCTTGCTGACCATGGAATGCATGCTAGCTTGCGGATCAGGTCTTTGAGCCTGCTTTGTGCTCTTGTTATTCAGATATAAAATGGGTGTGCAGAAGGTCTGAGTTGGGGGGAGAAAAGGGGAATCAGAGGTTGCAAGTGCAAGATCCTATGAAGGTGTGGAAAGCCCTGGGTTGGGTTTTCACAGGGCTGATGTGCTGTGGTTGGGTGACAACCTGCCACTGGGTACCCCCTGCATCGGAGGGGGGATGAATGCGCCGGCCTCAGCCCAGCAGCCGAGCTTGTTGCCGTGTCTGCCAGTAGCTATGGCAACTCAGGCAGAGGATTCCCAGAGAGGGATGGGTTGGCGAGCAGCCCGGAGGAGGGAGGACACAGAGAAAAACCACGTGTTCCCTCTGGGGAGATGGGATGGGCTTCGGCAGCATCGTTTTGCAGAGAGCTGGGGAGATGCTGTCGTTGAAAGTTGCAGTGCTTTTTCCTCCTTCAGTGGGGTAAAAGCCCCCGGCAGCATTGGACACACCACTGTGGCTGGAGCAAAGCTTGGAGAAGGATGCTATAAGGGGAGAGGTGATTTCATTTTATCCTGTGAAAGCACTCCCATGGCCCTGGAAAGCCCACAGGAATCATAGAATCATAGAATGGTTTGTGTTGGAAGGGACCCCAAAGATCATCCTGTTCCAACCCCCACCAGACCAGGTTGCTCAAAGCCCCATCCAACCTGGCCTTGAACCCCGATGGGGCATCCACAGCTTCTCTGGGCAACCTGGGCCAGTGTCTCACCACGCTCACAGCAAAGAACTTCTTCCCCAGATCTCATCTAAATCTCCTCTCTTTCAGTTTAAAACTATTACCCCTTGTCTTATTGCTACACTCCCTGATCAGGAGTCCCTCCCCATCTCTCCTGTAGGCCCCCTTTAGGGACTGGAAGGGGCTCTAATGTCTCCCTGGAGCCTTCTCTTCTCCAGGCTGATCAACCCCAACTATCTCAGCCTGTCTTCATAGGAGAGGTGCTCCAACCCTTTGATCATCTTCTGATCACAAGGCTGGAGGAGTCTGCTGTGTTCAGCCAGTCTGATTTCTGGGATGACATAGAACAGTTTATTTCATCCATCGACTTGCTTGTAGCATCTCCAGAAAGCTAGCCATCCTTCAGAGCAGATGCAAAGGTCCATCACTTGATCCTGCCCCAGAGCATGGGCTGAATTAGATGCTTTTTGAGGTCCTTGCCATGTTCCTTGCCATGTTCCCTGCCATGTTCCCATGTACCTGTTTGCCATGATCCCCTTCTTCCTTGTTTTGGGGCTGCTGATTAATGTGCCAAACACTGTCCACAGAGGAAAGGTCAGGTTGGATAGGGATCAACCTGATCTAGTCGGAACTGACCTAATCTAGTCCCTGCTCACTGCAGGGGAGGTTGGACTAGATGACCTTTAAAGGTCCCTTCCAACTCAACACATTCTATGATTCTATGAAAAACAGTTTTCTCTTTTATGACCAGTTGTGATTTGTCTCTCCCTGGCTGCTCTGGGGCTGGAGACCCTCAAAAAAAACAGGCACGTCTGTTGGCTTAGAGGATGTGTTTCTGGTTGGGCTTCTGCTTGTACCTCTAGTCATGTCTGAAACCTCAGCAGCACTTTTGGTCAGCTTTTGCAAAGCCTAGCTCCTGGAGTTAAGTGGTTTTGGGAGGCCCTTGACTTCAGTCTAGACCAAGGGTCCTGAGGGTTACATGATGTGTGAAGCTGGTAGTGAACAACTGGAAGATGGTTCTTTAAACTCGACATGTCATTGCTGTGATTTGCAGCCAGGTACCTCTGTCCAGCCCTTCCTATCTCAATTTTTGGTCTTCCAGTGGCTCTTCAGGTGTGTTCAGTAGTCTGTCAGTGGTGACATATACATCACCATCTTTTTTGCAGCCAAATACATCTGTCCAGCCTTCCTATCTCAATATTTGGTCTTCCAGGTGTCTCTTCAGGTATGTTCAGTAGTCTGTCAGTGGTGACATATACATCACCATCTTTTTTTCACCCTGCTGGGGAGGAGGGGTGCTCCCAGAAGTTAATGCTGGATCTGGAAAGCAGGGGGTTGACCATGTCACACTGATATTTGACATTGAAATGGGGTGGGAAGTCAAACTGGATGATGTGTAAAATCGGAAGGGAGTGAAGACATGGTACTTTCACAGGAGACTTTTGACATGATGCAAAATAGGGGAAACAGGCTTGTGGTGTTATTATGGCATGGAAAGGGGAAGGATGTCTGGAGGTGGTATGCTGCTGTACAGGCCACTTTCACAGCCTCTTTGCTGTAATGTTGGGAGCTATAAGCACTGAAATACACAGAATCACAGAATGATATGGGGTTGGAAGGGACCTCTGGAGATCATCTAGTCCAACCCCCCTGCCAAAGCAGGTCCACCCAGAGCAGGTTGCACAGGAACGTGTCCAGGGAGGTTTTGAATGTCTCCAGAGAAGGAGACTCCCCCACCTCTCTGGGCAGCCTCTTCCAGGGCTCTGCCACCCTCACAGGAAAGAAATTCCTCCTCATGTTTAGATGGAACTTCCTATGTACATAGAGGATTTATTTTATTTTAAGGTCTCAAACTGCTTGCAAACAATTCTGATTTAACCTGGTCCCCCATTCTGGATTTCAGCAGACACCATGTTCAGTGCAAGACCAGAGTCTGGCAGTGTCCGTGTTTGGGGCTATGCCCTTGGTATAGAAGCTGCATGGATGCTTCCAGGGTCGGTTTAGACTGAACATTAGGAAAGAATTTTTCACAGAAAGAGTGGTCGGGCATTGTAATAGGCTGCCCAGGGAGGTGGTTGAGTCACCATCCCTGGATATGTTTAAGAGACGTTTAGATGTGGTGTGGTGGATATGATATAGGGAAGAACTTTGTAGTGTAGGGTAGATGGTTGGACTCGATGATCCCAAGGGTCTCTTCCAACCTGGATGATTCTATGATTCTATGATGTGTTATGCAGAAGGTGAAATATGGGGAACCACCATGACCCCAATCACTGTGCACACTCCATCTGCATTAGCAGATGTGGAGACATCCCTTGGGGAGCTGCAAAGGTTCTGCAGATGCCTTCAGAGCTTCTGCAGGGACGAACGAACACACCTCAATGTGCCACGGGACAAAAGAAGAGCTGTTGTGCTACAACTGCATGGCTTGAAGTGTGCCCAGGTGATAATATACTCACAAAATATGATAGTGCAGGAAATTAGTATATAATGTTCAGTGTAAGACCTTATGGAAGAAAATATTTATTTACAAAGTATATAAATAAGTTGATTTTTCCCCTTTCTTTCATTTGCCCTCACCCCATACTCACAGGTACCAAGATGTCCGTGTTCAGGTGGTCTCGCCAGTATCACTCGCGGGCAGCACATTGCTAAGGGACACTAGCTTTTGAGGTCTCATTTCATCTCTTGAGTTTTTCTCAGCTGATAACTACAAACTCGTTTTTGGACAGATCTTTCACATCTCTTAGTGGTTACTGGTCTCAGCATCATCCTCGGTAGCCCGTTGATAGGACTCTCTGGAGCCCTACAGGCATCTCCCAAGAACTTCATCCAGATCTCAGTGGAGTCAATGAAAAAAACCTCTATACTCAGCTTGGAGCATGGGTCTATTTCTGCATGAACATCACCGTTTCAGCTTGCAATAGTACTCACTTAGCTCCAGCATCACTCGAACCCAGCTTTGCCGGATTGGAGAAGGACTGAAGTCTGCTCAGTGGAGAGAAGGAGCTGTCTCATCTCTTCTGTAAAGGACGCAACCTGCCTTAAATATCCCACAGGCTATTCAAATTTACAGCACTACTTTGCTCCTGTAGTTGTAACTGATACCTTATTGCACTTAAGGGATTTTTAAGGGCAGAAAGGGAAATTAGAATCATAGAGTCATAGAATGGTTAGAGTTGGAAGGGACCTTAAAGATCACTGAGTTCCAACCCCCCTGCCATGGGCAGGGACACCTCCACTAGAGCAGGTTGCTCAAAGCCCCATCCAACCTGGCCTTAAACACTTCCAGGGATGGGGCAACCACAGCTTCTCCGGGCAACCTGTTCCAGTGCTTCACCACCCTCACAGTAAAGAATTTCTTCCTAATATCTAATCTAAATCTCCCCTCTTCCAATTTAAAACCATTACCCCTTGTCCTGTCACTACACTTCCTGACAGAGTCCCTCTCCAACTCTCATTAGGACCATCCCGTCTTGAGTGCTCGTACAGCGCCGTATTTCGCCCATGTAATCCTGTGCCGAGTCCTTCACTTGTGTGTGGCTGCATCATTTTGCATGCTGGAGTCGGAATTCAAAGAGATCTTGACATATCGGAGAAATAACCTGAAGTAAATAAGAAGGCGTTCAGGAGGGGTGAAGGCAGGGTATGACACAGAGGTAGGAATCATCAGTGACACCAGCGCAGACGGAACAGCCGGGACAGGAGCAATTCTGCAGTGAATCCCAAATCACATGTCAGTAATGTTACTGTGTTGAAAAAAAAAAAAGAAAATTAACCAACAAAACCGCTCATTTTTTTTTAAAAATAGGCTTTGGAGCAAGTAATGTACTGAGATGTACGTTGAAAAATTTGACATGTAAGATGTGACATCCTTCCACATTAATAAAGCCTCAGGTGGACTCTTTTATTCAGGTTTTTGGCTTTATACTTCAGCATAGCTGCGGACCAGAGAAAGTCCTGAGGACAGACATTAGAGAGGTCAGGAGCGCAAAAGGCATGGTCATTGCAGAAAGCTGGAAAATATTGAATGGTTTTGGACAGAGAGCAGAGTGCCCTGGAAAAGTGGATAATTGTCTTTGGGGATATGAAATATAACGGTCTATCGGGATGCTCTAATCTGCTGTAGTCACAGTCAAGTGGAGCAAGACTTGGAGGCTGAAAGTTAAAAATGTACTAAGTGCTTTGCTGGAGCAAGTCCGAGGGATATTGTGCATCTCTGGAGATGCCAGCAGGGTATCTCCACAGTCCCTCTCTTTGAAACGAGGAAAAAAAATCAGTCATTACCATTCATTCCCTGCATTGATTTTCTGTCTGCAGTGACCTTGGTGCTGCTTGCTGTTCTTTATGCTCCCCAGGGCACCGGTTGGATCAAGCAATTATAGTTTTAATAAAAGGTGCCTGGGTGTATGCGTGATGATATTTGATTCATATTCTATTGATAGCTTCTGATGATCCTCAATCATTACCCCACTGCCCCCTGCCAAGATCCCAGTCCTTTTTCCCATGTTGGGGTCTGGCTGTTGGAGTCTTATCCCATGTTGGACTTTGTGTGTCTTTGTGACCAAGACCAAATAACCCGTTAGTGGTTCATGAAGATGCTGCAACGGCTGGAGCCCCTCTGCTGTGAGGACAGGCTGAGAGAGTTGGGGGGGTTCAGCCTGGAGAAGAGAAGGCTCCGGGGAGACCTTTGAGCCTCTTCCAGTCCCTAAAGGGGCTTCAGAAAAGCTGGGGAGGGACTCCTGATCAGGGAGGGGAGCAACAGGATGAGGGGGAATGGTATTAAACTGAAAGAGGGGAGATTTCGATGAGATCTCAGGAAGAAATTATTTACTCTGAGGGTGGTGAGACCCTGGCCCAGGTTTCCCAGAGAAGCTGTGGCTGCCCCATCCCTGGAGGTGTTCAAGGCCAGGTTGGACGGGTCTTTGAGCAACCTGTTCTGGTGGGAGGTGTCCCTGCCCATGGAAGGGTTCCAGATTTGGAACTTGATGATCTTTAAGGTCCCTTCCAACCCGAACCATTCTATGATAGTGGGTTCAGAGCCTGGTAACATGCGTGCAGAGCTGGTGGTTTGAAGTCAAAAGCATCATTGCTCAATGGCAGAGGTTAATATGGGACCGCTGACCTTGCCCTGCCCATCTCAAAACCACTCCAGCGGAAGAGCTTGCTCCGGCACAAGAGCTGGCTCCATGTGGATATTGCAGAGATCGATTGGAATTCGGGGCAGGATCAGGATTTGATCCGTCAGAGCAGAGGGAGCATCGAGTGCAGCCACGAGTCACCCCTTTGAACCACTTTAGCTTTGCTCTCAGCAGAGGAAATCCAACGTGACAGCTTCAAGGCAATCATTTTTCCCCACCCTCCTTCGGGTTGATTTTTCTCTTGGCTGGAATGCTCGTTATTTTTCGTAATGCAATATTTAATTATTACTTAATATAAACATTTTATGAACTGTTACAACGGGTGAATTATTTATGGGAGGGGAAGAAGTGCTTTTTCTGAGCCTTTCTGCTCTGTCGGTTGCAATAAATATCAGTCTAAGGAGTGTGTTTAAAACGTGCATGCTCTGCCTGGGAGACAAGAACAGCGCAGCCTTCTCATCTCGTCTCTCAATTAAGTACCTGCTTAATACATTTGTCCCTAGCATGTCTTATTTCTCCATTAAGCTTGGAACAGCTCCGAAAGAAGAAGTATTTGCAGATTGTCTCATTTCCAAATGCATGTTATTTACCCAGTAGATACAAATGGCTCCGAGAGGCTGTAAACATTTGCTGTGCGCACAAAAGTGCTCAGTAATAACAAATCCTCCTTCCAGTTCTTTGGAAAAGACTTGTAAAACTGGTTGCTTTTAATTTTTAGTCACCAAATTTACTGCCTGAGGGCTTTTCTTTTGCTTTAGGAAAGGGATTGCAGCGCACACTTTTGTGCGCTGGCTGCTGGGTTTGGGTTTTGGCAGGTAAGTCTGTGATTGCAGATGCTTGCACAGAGCGTGCAGTGGCGGGGGGGGTTATATTTATTCCTACATTAAAAATCTCCTTCTTGGGAATCACAGAGTCATAGCATTGTAGAACAGTTAGAGTTGGAAGGGACCTTAAAGATCATCATGTTCCAACCCCCTGCCATGGGCAGGGACACCTCCCACCAGACCAGGTTGCTCCAAGCCCCGTCCAACCTGGCCTTGAACACCTCCAGGGATGGGGCAGCCACAGCTTCTCTGGGCAACCTGGGCCAGGCTCTCACCACCCTCACAGCAAAGAATTCCTTCCCCACATCTCATCTCAATCTCCCCTCTTTCAGTGTCAAACCCTTCCCCCTCCTCCTATGGCTCCCCTCCCTCATCAAGAGTCCCTCCCCACCTTTCCTGGAGCCCCCCCCTTGAGGGACTGGAAGGGGCTCGAAGGTCTTCCCGGAGCCTTCTCTTCTCCAGGCTGAACCCCCCCAACTCTCTCAGCCTGTCCTCACAGCAGAGGGGCTCCAGCCCTCCCAGCATCTCCGTGGCCTCCTCTGGCCCCGCTCCAACAGGTCCATGTCTCTCCTGTGCTGAGGCCCCAGAGCTGGAGGCAGCACTGGGGGGGTGTCTCCCCAGAGCGGAGCAGAGGGGCAGAATCCCCCCCCTCACCCTGCTGGCCACGCTGCTGGGGATGCAGCCCAGGATGGGGTTGGCTTTCTGGGCAGCCAGCGCATGTTGCCAGCTCATGTTGAGCTTCTCACCCCCCAGCACCCCCAAGTCCTTCTCCTCAGGGCTACTCTCAACCCATTCTCTGCCCAGCCTGCATTTGGGCTTCCATGATCCAAACATATTTTTAGGGCTATTTACAGCCACATTACGATGGCCCCGTCCCCTGGACTGGGTGTCCCTGGACACACAAGCATCGGTGCAGCACGGTGTCAAGGCAAGTTGCCCATTTGCCACCTCCTCCAAATGCTGGGTCTGGAGGTGCCAGAAGACCCCTGGACGTCAGACCCCTGGGTGGTAACATCCAATTGGCTTCCAAAACCATGACAATACAAGATGCTGATGAAAATGGGAATGGCCTCTGAGCCTCACAGCTTTCTGGGGTATTGTCCTGGCCTGTGCAGCTCTTCAGGCTTTGTTTTCTGCATGCAGCGTTTCTAAATCCCCTTCGCTGGCACAGGCAGCTGTGCTCATGCCCTGGGATTTTCTTTCATCTTTTCTTGGTTTTAGCTCTCCAGTGCATGTTAGGCACAGGCTTCTTGTGTCTGGCAACAGAAAACCACGTCTCTACTCCACTTTTTCCTCCAAAGGGAGTAAATCCTACACTTTGCATGCTGCTTGTTGCTGAGCACCATGCCTCTCGTTTCCAGACGCTCTGATTTCAGGGCTGCTTTTGGCTTTACACCTCTCCTTCAGAGCAGAGCACCAGCCTTGGTAGCACAGGGCTGTCATCTCACGTGTGTGAACAGCGTTTCCCTGATGGTTTCAGCGTGCTCAGAGCGATGCTTTTGATCAAGCACAGAGAGGGGACCTCTGAACACGATGTAAAGACACAACCCATTTTGCCTGTGCTTTGCTTTCAGGGCTTTCCACTCCTTGCAAACACTGGAGAAGCCAGTTAATTATAAAATTACCTTCTTCCAGAACCTACTTTCTCAACGTTTCCCATATAAAGCTTTCCGACAGTCCTCCTCATCCTTTTTTATTTCATGTCAGCTTTTGTGTGGGCAGCGTGGTACCAGCAGTGACCAGTAATTGCTCCCTTCACTCGCATCGGTCCTTGTTTTACCTAATTAGGAGGAGATTTCACAATACAGCCATCTGCTCCAGTGCCTTGTGCTGTCTTTTTCCCAGACTCCCCCAGGACAGCTTTGATGGTCCCAGTGTTTACCGATTCAGTACCATGGGACCCATCCAGTTGTTGGGGAGCTGGAGTCATCAGGGCATCCCCATTACATCGTTGTGGATGCACAAGTGATGCTGATGGTTTCCCAAGCTTGCAGAGGGGAGGATGGGGAAACAGAGAGTGTTTCCTACACTCATTTTCTCATTTCCTACAATTCATCTACTTTTGTGCCTCCTGCAGGCAGGGATGGCTTCTAAAGAAAGATGGGTTGACTGGAAGTGGCATAGACTTGAGTATTACGCTGTTAAAAGCCATATGCTTTAATGGACCTAATTCTCCTCCCCATGACACCTGTGCAGCCCTGATGACTTGTGGTAGTGTGTTTTATGGTTTCCTAAAAAAAATGCATGGATATATTAAGCTTTGTCCTCTTCTCTTCCCAAAGCAGCTACCTCCCAGTGCTCCAACTCTGTCCCCCTAAATTGCCCGCCCATCGGCTCAGCCCAGTTTAGTCTTTCCATGGTGCTTTTAAAACAACCTTCCCCACAGCACCCAGGGCAATTTCAGTGTAATTTCCCCGTGTTTCCTCCCTAGTGATTCTACATATGTCATTTAAACTCGGGAGCAGGAGCTCTGCGCCTTACCATCCACAGAACAAATCAAATTTACATCTAGATTTTGCAGCTCTTGAAATAAGACAGTATTAAGGGTAAAGATGGGGGGGAAGGGGGGGGAAGGAAATCCGACTCAGCCCTTCATTGCTTTCCCTTAGCCCAGTAATCCTTTATTTTAAGATCCTCACTCAAGCCTCAGCTCTCCTCTTTCATCTACTTAGTTCACACCCAGATTTATTATGGTTCTTCCAGTTAAAAAAGAATTGCGACCTCTTAATTTCAACTAAAGAAATATTCAGTGGGTACATTGCAGAGAAAGGCATAAAATGGAAAGCAGAATTCAGCCTTCTTTGTCAAAGCCAGCAACAGGCTTGTCACTTTTGCTTGCTAAAAAAAAAAAAAAAACCACTTTAGATTCATTATATGTATAAAATCTTGTAAAGATATAAAGATAAAGCATGAGCTCAAGCACATGCACATGCATAGCCACAACAGAGGCAGGTGATCGGAGCAAATGTAGGTTAATCTTGCATTCATCCACGTTCTGTATTGCGTTATTGGAGGCTGTGTGGTTGTCACACCACGTATGTCGTGTGTAGCACGTCCCCTTACGCCTGACTTCACCCACTTGTGCTACACGCTTGAGACACGGGGAAATGTCGTTCGTCAAGCCACAGAACTGTTTGCTGTGAAATATTCATCGTGTCGGATCTGGTACCCCCGGCTGATGGATTTGAGGGATTTCTGCTGGAGTAGTTCTTGGAAAAAATATCTTCACTGGTCAGGGGGAAACCTCAAACCTGTGTGGCCGATGCCACCCACAGGCATGTCTTGTGGATGGTTGATGTGTAAAAGGTCATGGACTAGAATCCTCTTTCTTCCTCTGAGAATAAGATATTATACATCCAAAGCATGTGTATATAAGACATTTGGATCACGTGTTATTTTCTGTATTTTACTTTGTAGACTAAAATGGGATAAAATTGGGTGTCTTTGGAGCTTAAGGGTATGTGTGTGCTTCACTTTCACAGGCAATATTTCAGCTTGGAGATTCTGAGCTGTTGCAGTGTAAGATGACTTAGGAGGTACTTGGTTGTTACTACACCCAGATCATAGAATCATAGAATTGTCCAGGTTGGAAGGGACCTTTCAGATCATTGAGTCCAACCATCAACCCAACACTGACAAAACCACCACTAACCCATGTCCCTCAGCACCACATCTGCCCGGCTTTTAAATACCTCTAGGGATGGGGACTCCACCACTTCCCTGGGCAGCCTGTTCCAATGTTTGATAATCCTTTCGACGTAGAAATTTTTCCTAATATCCATCCTAAACCTCCCCTGGTGCAAGTCCTCTGGTTTTCTCTTGTCCTATCACTTGTTACTTGGGAGAAGAGACTGACCCCCCCTGGCTACAACCTCCTTTCAGGGAGTTGTAGATAGTGAGAAGGTCTCCCCTCAGTGGTCTCCCAGAAAATAAAAGGACACCCTGGTTACAGCTTGGCCTCTAAGCTGGCCTGCAGGTTCCTCTGTCTTGTAGGCATCTAGGAGACATATCCATTGGGGTGAGCAGCAATTGTGGCTGTGACCTTGCATCAGTATCTCCATCGGCTTCGCAGAAGCTTTGAAGCGGGAAGGAGGATGCTGCCAGGAGATGATAGGGTTAGGCCATGTGTTTGCTTGCCATAGGCAGTATGTACAGAACGAAATATGTGGTATTCAAGATTTTCTTTGTATTGGATTTTCAGCAGCATGTTACTGCTCCAGACCAGTGCAAGGAAAAACTTGAATACCACGTATTCTGGGCACTTGGTTTACTGCTCTTCTACTTGGTGGTCAAGGTCCTTGTTTCTCAACACCTCCTTCATGAACTTTCATGGGGATCCTGATCCATGATCTCCCTTTTCCTAGCATTGGCCTTCTTGCCATCTTGGACACGTAAACCTTTTGAAATCGGGTGACTACATCTTGTATTAAAGCCTGCAGCAGAATTGCTTTCATACATTAAGTGAACCTCAGACCATGACTAACTAATCTCTTCATTTTTGATGTGTACAGTTAAGTTCTTAGGAAACCTGGTGCCCAATCAGCATATGAAGGATATTCAGATACAGCCATATAGTATCTACTACGGTGAGGAGCAAATAATGATGCCCCAAGTCATCAATGCGGTGGCAAAACAATAGCTATTTAAGTTTCACCATCTTCCTCCTCTACCCCCTTTGCTGCTGAATCTATTTCTACTCCTGTGCCAGGGCGAGCAATTACACTGTCATGCAGACTAGAAATGAAATCAAAGAGCAACACTAATTTTGAGCTGCATTGGGAACACAGAAAGAAGAGAAGTAATAAGTCCCTGAAGGGACCAGAAAAATACAGCTCGTCGAATAACATCGCTGCAACAGAAGAGCTTCTATTTCATGTCAAATAACCATTTCCTGACCTTCCTTCAGAGAAATCCATCCTCCTGCATCCGTGATTTGGATGGTAATTGAACAAATTTGGGCAAAATCTTACCTGTCATGCCCAGCACCACCCCTCTTCATCTTTTGCCTCAAGGGCAAACCTTGCGGTTCCTATGCAGCTGAACTGCAGCATCACTAAAGCATCCCCAGGCTGGAGAAGGGCCAGGATCGGGGGAAACAGGAGCTGGCGATGAGCTAAAGCAGCTTCACACCAGAGCTTTCAGGAAAGTCAGGCCAGGGAGTTTTCCCTGGCTGTCCCTGTCTGGCACTATGAGGATAAATGGTCTTCTTGAAAACCCCAACTACTACAGCAGAGCAATCTGGACCAGAGCTGTTGTCTGCAGTGCTGGTCAGTGAGATGCATATATATATATACATATACCTCATATATATATGAGGTATATGTATATATATATCATCTCCTTGGGCGGCAGCTCTTCATTTCTCTAAAAGTCTGGTCCATTGTTGCCAAAAAAAGTGATGCCTTTGGATTCTCTCCCAATCCTGCTGCTGGATCTCTGGGGTGTTCTGATTGTGCTACAAGTATGCAAAATGTAATTGCTTCATTTGACCTAAAAAGCTTCCTTTTCCCCAGCCTTAGCACATCTTGCTGCACCAGATTCCCCTCTTAAAAATGGCATCGTAGATTCACGTATAGCTTTTGCAGTGTGGTCCACCAAGCTCTGATTCAGAAAGTCGTTTATGCCCATATTTACACGTAAGGAGCAGCTAAGAGCCACTGTGCATGTGCTCAAGTGTTTTGCTGAACTAAAATAATGCATTTTTAATGCATTTCTTGTTTGTGTTGACTCTTGAAACGAGGTGCTGAAAGCACCAAGAATCCCATGGGAGCCAAATGGCTTTCGAGGCCACCAGCTTTGGCGTGGGGATGGGCAGAGGCTGTCTCTGATGGAGGCCATCTCTGGTGGACTCTGGCAGGGTCGCCGCACGCAGCTGCCAGTTTCTCTTTATCCCATTGGATATTTGAATGAGTTCATTGCATTCAACATGAATCACACCGAAAAATCCTTGCACTTGAAGAAGAACAGAATTTACAATGCTATGCTGTCTTTGCAAGGTCTTCCACTTTTGTTAATATGAAGGTTTCTTCTCAAGGTCATTTTTTTTCCTGTGTGTTACTGAGTCAGTCGTGTTAATTCCTGTGTCCATACCTTGCTGGTAGCCATGGGGTTGTGCATGTTGTCTTGTGAGGGAGTCAGATTTGTGATGTTCTTTGGCCCAGCAAACTGACAGGAGCACTTTGACTCTCCTCACACTGTTCAGGTTTCTGCAGCTCATCCAGACCTGCCTGGGTCAAGGCTTTTCCCAACCCTAATCTTGCTACAGCACCCTGTCGATAAAGGTGCTTTTGTGTCAAAGCATCCACGCCATGAGCTGGTTTTTTTGTTTAACCTTGTGGTAAATTTTACAGTCATTTGCCCATTTGGAGGACAAGGGGGCTGAGAAACTGCTCTTGCTCCAGCCAACTGGAGAATAGACATGCAGGCCATTAAATGGGATGTTGTCAAAGCTTCGACTTGGCCTTGACCCATTTTCCAGGGGTGAACATGACATTTACAGATGGGTTGTTTCTGCAAGCAAGCTCAGAAATGTCAGGCTGTGATCACCCTGGGAGCTCTTCCAGCAGGCTCCATCAGGTGGCTTCCTTGGTGACACCAACGTTGAATTCACTGCCTTCACAGGCTTGAGCATGTATGAAGACAGCACAGCAGCTTCTGTATGGAGTGGCCAACGTGTGTCCCTTCCTCAGCAGGACCCATGAGCTTGTAACAGCAAGAGAAATTCAGAGAGGTATAAACTGGCAAATCTCCATGGGTTGAGATTCACACCAGGAGGGTTCCTGAGGTCTCACTGCCATTGGGTTTAAGCTCTTCAGATCTCCAGATGGACCTTTCCTTGGTTTCTAGCATTTCTGCAGTGGGATCTCCCAGTGTTATCTTCCCCTGAGTCCAGGGGTGGATATTTAGCCACCAAAGGGATATTTAGGAGGTAGGGAGGGCCTTGGGCTACTGGGCTGTAGGAGACTTTATCTGGCTCAGACTCTGCTTTCCCTGTGGCTGGCTGAGCACAGGGACTTGGGTGAACACTGCAGGCTTAAGAGTGGAGCTAAGGTGGAGGTACCACTGGAAGGAAGAATACCAAGGATGTTGGTGTTTACCCTGAGGTTCACAAACAAGTGGACTTTGGGTGTCAAGGGTGCCCAGATGTGCCACCTAGTCTGAATGTGGGGATTTAACTCACCCTTTCCTATCATACGTGGACCTCTCCGTGCTGCTCAGTGGCTGGCTGTAGAATCATAGAATGGTTTGGGTTGGACGGGACCTTAAAGATCATCGAGTTCCAACCCCCCTGCCATGGACAGGGACACCTCCCACTAGACCAGTTTGCTCAAAGCCCCATCCATCCGGTTGAAGACCTCACGGATGGTCCTCAACTCTCCTATTTCTCTCTGCTGAGACGTGAGCAGTGTCAGGGCTGTTACTCTTGGGGTTGCTGTCCTACAACTCCTTTGCTCTCTGAGCTCCTTGGCTCTCTGCAGGGTTCACTGTCACCTTCATCCATGTATTTGTGACATTTTGGACATGACAACACATCCAATAATTCTCCCTCCTTGGAAGGCCGTGCTCCATGGCCCTTGGGCAATGAAATATCTGTGATTTGTGAGCTGCTGACTCAAGCAACTTTTATAAATGGATCGCAGCATGGTTCTGCTCTGCCAAATGACTTGACTTCATCCGTTTCAGTACATTAATCCTACCTTGCTCATAGCCTACTTCAGCCAGTGCTAAAGTCACCCTGTTGAAGGCTCAGCAATTTTCCTCCTCTTCTCTGACAGTGCTGTACTTGATGGGCCCTGACCAGGGACGTCCGTGGATACTGGTCCCTCCCCAGCCTTCTCACACTTACTCCATTGTGCATTGTCAACCTTTCAAACCCATACATTAATATATCACATTGTTTTCGTCTTTGTGCACAATTAGGTATGGGCTTGTCCAATTTGCTCTGTGTTCGTCTATATGTGTCTGTGCATGTCTTAGAGGTTGATTATTAACGTTTGGGGAAAAATAATCTCGGGCACCAGGAGCTTCATTATACCATTGACAGTCTCAGTGCGGCTTTACAGTAAATTATTGTGTACAAGATAATAGCATGGGGATTAGAGGATAAAGCTGTCATTAAGCATCCATGTAGGAGCCAGAGACAGGGCACTTGGTGCAGCAGACAATGCCGGGGGGTAGATCTTGCGCTGGCAGTGGCAAATCTGGGGTGCTGACCAAGACCATTGCAGTAGGGCTTGGTTGGAATTGACCTTTTAACCAAAGGGGGCTGGGGTGCGAGATGGGGTGAAATGGCTGAAGCCAGTGTCTCAGGGTGAAGGGGACACCTTGTGTTGCAGTAACGTGTCAGGCTGTCAGAAGCAGCAAGAAATCGTCCAGGTCCAGGATTTTAGAATTATTTCTCTGGGAGGCAAGAACATGTTGTGCCGTTTGCTATTGCACGAGCGACCTCAGCGTGGGGCTGTGTTCCTTTATTGCTGAAAATGTGTTAGGAGTCATGTTTTGGCTCTTGCAGAACAATAACCATCCATCAGGCTTATCTTTAAAATCAATTTTGTTTGCAGGAGGATACACAGCCTGTTTATATTGAGTCCAAATGGAACTTTTTCTGTTCACATTAGAAAACAGCTTTAGGATCGAAACAAGTGCATGTCCCTCATATGAGCAGCCCTTTGTGAGCAGAATTTGTCAGTTCAATACCTTCTGGCTGATCACAGCCAGGACCAGAGGGTCCTGGAGGGAGATTGGAGGAGATTCCTACTGTGTGGAATAGCTCCTGCTACAGTGCATAATTTTTGGAGGACAGCAAAATGCTGAAGAGCGATGTGAATGATCATCTTGAGGATGCGTTGCTGAAATTTCCTTTGATACCTCTGAATATTCTCAATATCCATCTAAACAGCCATGACATAATTAAATCTAATTAAATGCTGGACTTCAGTGACCTCCTTCGGCACTGAGTTCCAGAGTTCGACCAGGCATTATCATTGATTTTGGGTTTCCCACTGTTTCTTTTCACTGAGCTTCTCTTCTCCTGCATTAAGAGGGAAAAGGGAGCTGGAGAATATTCGGGAGCAAAGGATACTCTATTCCAGAAAGCCAAAATAATTTTAAAATTCCAGATAAATTTACTACTTAGTTTGGCCAAAATGTGTATTTTTATTTCATTGCTGTTTTGTTTAGAGGAATATTAAGCAGAAAGGTGATGTTCTGAAATATTACTTGTGAAGCACTTTGATGTTTTGCTTCATAAAGGGATTCATAGTCCTTTTGTGTTATCCTGAGTAGAATAAGGAAAAAACTAGATGGAAAAGAATTAAAGAAAGTGAAAAAGAAAGTCAAATTTTGCTTTTAAAATGAATGAAATTCAGGCCAAACATTTTGTAAAGAATTTTTTTTTTCCAGTGAAAAATCTGAATATTTTTCATTTTTGGTTGAGCCATAGTTTTTCAAATTAAGCTAGAAATACCCCTTCTGTGCCAGACTCCACCATGAAGTTCCTGGTCTCCCTTTTCTGCGCCATTCATTATTTCATACGTGCACATCAGGATGAGGGAATTGGGCTGGGTCAGTGCCGGTAACACTGCTGTCAGCAGAATACATTTAACATCCTGTGCTGATTCTGAACAAACGTAACCTCTCTTTTAAGTCCTTCAAAGTAGGTGAAAGCTTTGAAATGGTTAAACCTGGCCCCACATCCTCCTCCTTCCCCCGCTTGGCTTTGCTTTGACATCAGTAGATGAAGGCAATCAATGCCTACACGAGTGCTGGTGAGCATCTCCAGAGATGGTTGCATGCCATAGCTCAGAGCTCACATCAGTCCCATGTCCCCTGGCTGGGGTGGAGGAAGATGTTGAGGTCACCTTCACCTTAAGCAATCTTCAGCCAAGGGGAAAATGCAATTAAAATAAAATAGCTAGGGTGGATGAAGCACCATGCAAGAGCAGTGTGGTATCCGCTGATATCTGTAGGGAGCAACTCTTGGCTTTAATGGATATAGATCAGGCCACCACCTCCCCAGGCTACTGTCATCTTAAAAGAAGATCTACTACCTATTAATTTGCAAGACATCTGCCCCATCCTACGCAGCCCTGTGTTCTCATCATTTCTGTAGATGGCTAAACTCCCTTTATCTTCACTAGGATTTTTTCCTGTTGGACTGGGCTTGCAAAAGGTCATCTGATGGCCAACATAGTCCTTTTTGTTGAGTTTCATTTCGATTTCCATTCCAGGCCAGCGCTGGGTTCCCGACTGATTCTGATTATTCTTTGTAAGGCTGGGACCAGAGCTCGGCAGAAAATTAGGAGATGTGTAATTCGCTGCTATTTCATTTCAAATCCCCTCCATTTCATGCCAAGATAGCAGTTCTTAAAATCTTCCTCAGCAAAACTAAGAGCAATGAAAATCCCTTAGATAAAGAATTACAGAGGTGGACTGAGCTGTGCCTTTTGGATGTGTCCATATTGGTGCTGGTCCATGCTCGTGACTCATCCTTGCAGCGTGAGCAAAGGTTTTTGGTCAGGTTTTAGGTGAGCTTTGAGGCTGAGATCTTTTAGGATGGGGTCTAACACACTCCTGAAATACTTTCAGAGCTCATTTTGTGTGGAGCGGTCTATGGTGGTCCAGACCCCACTACTACCGGCTGATCTCAAAATAGGGAGAAATAACATTTTCAGGGTTCATTTCAGATTGCAGACGGAATTTGTAACTTTTGGGCACCTTTCCCACAAATTGACCTTGGGGTGGTAAACAGTAATGAAGGAGGTCTCAGAACTGCAGGGGCTTTCACTAGGCCAGGGTTAGTTTTAGTGTTATAGGAGCAACCGATACAATCTCTTAGAGAACAGATATTTTTACTAGTCCCAGAATAGCAAGAAAAAAAAAATCAACTGTTAAAGCTGCTGCATTTGCTCTCATAGAATCACAGAATCACAGAATCATATGGGGTTGGAAGGGACCTCTGGAGATCATCCAGTCCAACCCCCTGCCAAAGCAGGTCCACCCAGAGCAGGTTGCACCCAAACGTGTCCAGGCAGGGTTTGGAATGTCTCCAGAGAAGGAGACTCCACCACCTCTCTGGGCAGCCTCTTCCAGGGCTCTGCCACCCTTTGCTGCATATAAGGAGTATATAAATTCATAAAGCAGCATCTCTGAGTGACAGGAATATCCTGGAGCATCAGGAGATAGCCCAGTGTGACTGCCCTAAGAGGTTGTAGCCGTGCCATGCGCTGTTTGGACAACATGAGCTGCTGGTGACATAGGACTGTGTCAGACAGCCATTTGATGGAGAATCACCAGACCTTCAAAGAGGATTTAGGTCACCTTCCTGAGGGATCCCCCATCCCTACAATGAATAGAGACACAGACCCCAACCAGGGTACCTGCCTCCTCGTTCGTACTTTGAATTAGTAAATTTGATGTGCCTGGCACTCAAACACGGTGATCTAGGCTGTGAAGTTGCAAGCACACTCCTGCCTATGTTTTTTTTTTTTTCCAAGTACTTTTCCAAGCAATTGTTGGGCTGGGTTCCGGAGCTGGCATATTCCAAGAGCAGTTCCCAAGGGGCTGTTTTCCCTCACTCCTCTGTGGTAGACACAGAGAGATTTAGGAATTTGTACTTTTGGGCTAATTACCCATGGTAAGCTGAGTGTCTGGGCACTGAGGGAACCAGCACAGAATCGCCTGTGTCTATTCTAGTAACACTTTTGTACGGTTTATGTGTTGCCTGAATATCAAAAATAGGCCCTGAGATCAACTTCCTGCACCCAACATAGCTGTAGTAAATGCTCTGGGTTTCTCTCTTCCTTCCACGGCCTCTGCAAGCTCTGGGTAGCAGATATGCAGAATTTGGCACACTGGGTGCTTAAGCATGGTCACAGCAGGGAGTATCTGGTCCATCCCAGGTGTGGTAGGACTCCATACAGACGTGGCCCATGCTCTCTCACGTGCTGGAAGGGACCGACTCTAGTGTAACAGCTGGTGATGTGAAATCATGCACATTTACGTGGAAAGGATTCAGAGTCATAGAATCGTAGAGTGATAGAATCATAGAATCATAGAATCATAGAATTGGTTTGGGTTGGAAGGGACCTTTAAAGGTCATCTACTCCAACCCCCCTGCCATGAGCAGGGACATCTTCGACTAGATCAGGTTGCTCAGAGCCTCGTCCAGCCTGGCCTGGAATGTTTCCAGGGATGGGTCATCTCCCGCCGCTCTGGGCAACCTGTTGTTTCTAGATGTGCTCTGAATTTGTGTGAGGTACCTGGTATTTACAATTTCTTGGCCAACACTGTAAAATATTTCAAGATCAATAGCCTTCTATTCCCTGCCAGCCCACTGGTAGCATGAGGCTTTTCTCTCCCTTTTCCCCACCTCCTGTGTCTGCCTGTGTCTGCAGAGCCCACAGGCTTTCCAGGGAGCAGCCCGGCTTTCTCTGCTTGTTTGCATAATGCGGTGCATAACGAGGTTGCCGGGCACTATGGTAACAAATACAGTCGCGCTGCTTCAAAGCTCACCTCCGTATAAACCAGCATTTTATGAGCAGCGGAAGGAATACATCCTGGTTTGCGTTCCGTCTTTACAGTCCAGCCCCTGCGTGCGTGGTACGACAGCCTCCATCCTTTGTCTCTGGTTCTGTAGATGCAAGCTGTGCTTAGCTTTGCTGATTGACCTGGTGGTCCATGTGGGCTGGTTGGCCAGCGGGCCTTACAATAAGTAAGAAGATCAACTTTACCTGGCTTGCCCTCAGTTGAAGAACACCGTTTGGGTGTTCCTCCTGTGCTCACTCACTGATTTTGGGGAAGCACGTTGTAATTTTCACCTCTGAGATTTCTACCTCAGCCACAAATATGACAACAAATAGCTAACGGGTTCAGGAGTTGTTATAGAGGGATCTGAGTGACAGATAGATGTGGACAGAGAGAATTAGTGCATGATTTTGTTTCCTTTAGAAGGCAGTTAAAAACATTAGAATCTACTTACAGAAGAGAAGTGGATCCTAGGAAGGAGCCTCTTACCTTCTGAGGAGCTTACGATGAACTTTGAGTTTGTCAGTCATGTCTTCACACCTTTAATCCAGTGCTTTAAAGATGTTTCCTCCTCCTCTCTGCCAACTCTTCTTGCAGAAGGGATATTTTAACAATGGACTGCAGAGAAATATCTGTGGACAAATGAGCAGGAAAGAAGGAAACACAGATGAGCCCATTCATGTGTTGCTCGTTTAGTGCAACAGTTTAATGAGGAATAGGGTCCTTCAAACAGACAGTGTTCCTGGGTCTTTGGCAGTATTGTCCAAGCCCAAGAAGGACTGAATAGTAAAAGAGGGCATGGGAAATGAAGAAATACAGGGAAAACAAAAAGTAGATATAGGTAGAATCAACACTAAGACAGGATGGAGAGTTGGAGATGGGATTTGGCTCATAGATTAAGATACCTACATGTAGGGGTGTATGTGTGAGTGTCTTCACGTGTGCTACGTGTTTGTATTCCCATCAGTGGAGATCTAGTCCATTAGCAGAGCCCAAAGAAGCATTCAGTTCATCCTAAATCTGTCACTCATCTTTGGCATAGGGAAGGGCTCTCCAAGGTCCACTGACTGTGTTGGTCAGTCCACATTGACTTCCACAAGGACACAATCACCCTGCAGATGTGGTGAGACCTTAACATAGGTGTCTTAGGAGGAGAAACACACCCAGGAGACTGTTGTAACCAGCAATTATCTTGGAAGAGAAAGGGTTTTTTCCATCTTTGCAGTGGGATTGTGTGAATGAGAAACATAGTACTGGGTGGACAGGGAGCTACACTCATCCTGCAGCTAAAGGGACCATTTATTACTGGGCCTTGAGGACAACGGATGAACTTCTGCAGCCTAGCCTCTGTGTCTAAGCAGGTCCTCTGATGACTGATGAAGTATGCATGTCCATACAGAAGCTTTTCTGAGCCTCTGGACTCAGTCCAACTGCTTATCTCCATAAAAGTAAAAGCTGAATATCTCCATGAGTCAAATTTGGTTGAAGCAGATTAAGATGCCCAAAGCTATTATGAGAAGGGATTGACTGGCAGTGCCCTCACACGGGGTTCATTTCTCTTATAAACCAGGCTGAAAACGAGTAACACAACCACAAAAAGTGGCAGGAGGGACAGGGTCTGCAACTTAGTGGTCCCATTGCCACAGAGGTCCTGAAATTAAAACAAGGGCTTTGATTTCTAAGGAAAATTCACCCCTTTGTGGAGGGCCTGTGTTACCACTGCTAGGATAGCACCTGGCTTGTACTGGAGTCCTAAGGATTTGAACACTGCCTGGGATTATGTCTGAGCATGACCCATCTAAGGTAGCAACACACTTGGGGTTTTCTCAGACGGACGGCAATTTTTAGAGAAAAAATGAACCGGTTTGCTTCAAAATTAGGAAGATGATGGTGCTCCATTGGGAAGAACTAAAACGTGCATGAGAAGGAGGCTGTGGATGGGAACAAGAATGTGTCCAGCACATGCTAAAAGCCTTTGAAATGTGTTGGGGTTTTTTCCTCCAAGAAGTCACATTTCTGTCCAAAAGAAATGAAAGATAGTGTTATTTTTTTCCAGTAACTTGGGAATTCACCATCAGCTAATAAAGAGAAGCCATGGCTCACAATATCTGATAAACCATGTATTTCCTGCTCTGCTTGAGTTTACATCTAAGACAGCTTTATCTTAAAGTATTCCTTTATGGGAATTAATGAAAGCTGTACTCACAGGCAATGGGTAAGGGGTGGTTGTAGGAAATCTTGTCTCTTCACATTTCTGAGTCACCCAGCTAGCTTGCCTGCAGGGAAGTTGGCTGAGAAGCGCATGTCCTGTGTTGAGTTGCAGAACACGAATTTTGATGTTCCTTTCTCAGTATTCTTTTCCACCCTAATTGCGAGAGTCAGGAACTGCTTGCAGATAGCTTCAGCGCAGAGACAAAGCTGTAGAGACAAGAAAGCATCTATGTTTTCAAAAAAAGGATCGCAGCCACAGCCAAGGACAGTTTTTCAGAGGGTACCCAACCATTGTCACACAGGTAGCAAGTTGTCTGGTGCCCAGGACTCCCTGATTTTAATAGAGCAGATTTCATTTGAATGTATCCTAATGTGTCAATGGGTTTTAGAGGAGGTCAAAAATGAGCTTTTGGGAGTCAGTTTCTTTGTAAAGTTGATTGGATGGAGGCAAAAGCTTGCGGAGCTTCCAAGTAGAGCTTGCTGAGCAATGAGGGATTTCATTCCCACATTATCACTACACCTGTTGGTTTAATTCCTTAACTGCTTTCTTTTTTGATGTTCAGAAATGAGTTCAGACCCTGGATAGATGTCAAGCCTGTGAAAGCTATAAAAGCAAAGGCCCAGTACAAGCCACCAGAGGAGAAAATGATCCACGAAACCAGTTACAGCGCTCAATTCAAGGGGGAAACCAGTAAGCCTACTCCAGCCGATAACAAATTCCTGGAGCGCAGAAGGATACGCACTCTCTACAGCGAGCCGTACAAAGAACCGCCAAAGGTGAGAAAGGTGACGGGAAGGGACCCAGGGCCACCACTTCTCCTGGTGGGACATGTCCAACACAGTAAGGCTGGGCCGAACACTGCCTACTGTCATTCCCCTCATGTGGCATCTTCATTTCCAACCAGTGGGTGCATCTGGGGATCCACCGTGGAGATGGTGGTGGATGAAAACTGAATATGAGTTGTCAATGTGTGCTTGCAGCCCAGAAAACCAATGGTATGCTGGGCTGCATCAAAAGAAACATGGTCAGCAGGTCGAGGGAGATGATTCTGCCCCTTTACTCCACTCTGGTGTAGACCCCATCTGTAGTACTGTGTCCAGTTCTGGGGCTCCCAAAATAAGAAGGACATGAACCTGTTGGAGCAGCTCCAGAGGAGGCCATGGAGATGCTCTGAGGGCTGGAGCCCCTCTGCTGTGAGGACAGGCTGAGAGAGATGGGGAGGTTCAGCCTGGAGAAGAGAAGGCTCCGGGGAGACCTTAGAGCCCCTTCCAGTCCCTAAAGGGGTTCCAGGAAAGCTGGGGAGGGACTTTTTACAAGGGCATGCAGTTGTAGGACGAGGGCTAATGTCTACAAACTGAAAAAGGGGAGATTTAGATTTGATATTAGGAAGAAGTTCTTTGCTGTGAGGGTGGTGAGACCCTGGCCCAGGTTGCCCAGAGAAGCTGTGGCTGCCCCATCCCTGGAGGGGTTCAAGGCCGGGTTGGATGGGGCTTTGAACAACCTTGTCTGGTGAGAGGTGTCTCTGCCCATGGCAGGGGGTTGGAATTAGATGATCTTTAAGGTCCCTTCAAACCCAAACTGTTCTATGATTCTGTGGGCTCTGGTACAGGTTGAGGCACTTTGGAGACTATAGTGCCCTACGTCAAACTGCAGTGAGAAGTGAGGGTAGCTCCTAGATGAAGAGGTTTTGGCATTGTCATTTCCCAGGTGATTATCTAGACAGCTTTCTCTTTCTCCCTCCAAAACTACAGGTGCCCCACATTACATTTTATCCCAGGAACAACATGGTAAGAGCCAGATCTTCATCTGCAATTAATTCAGAGCACTCCACAGATTTTGACAGCAAGCACTTTTGGCTTTGATCAGATGGAGGATGTTTCGAGAAGGGCCTGGGCTGCAATGTCTTCCAGCCTTGTTTTCTAAGAACAGCGGAGGATCCGCATATAAATGGAGTCAGTCTGCGCAGTTTTAAACCTAGGACTATTAGTCCTTCCCAGAGTTTATAAGTGCTTAGATTTGTCAGGTCTCAGAGGGGTGGCAGGGCCAACATGGAGGAGCGGAAGAATTCCGTTCCTCCTTAATTTTGAAGCCTTCCTCCCTATTTTGGGGGCTGTAGAAATAGGTAATTGCAAGACACTATTGTGGACTTCACTCAGGTGCCAGTCGGTGTTCCTGTGCCCCAGCTATCCCCAAGTAATTTTACTCTGTTGTAGCAATCTGTTAGGGAAGAGCAAACTGAGGAGTCTTGCCCTGGGAGAAAAACGGGGATTTAAACCAGCCTTTTTGTCCTGAGCATCATTTCTCTGCTTCAAGTCCAGAGAATCTCCTGGGGGGGCTTGCAAAGCCCCTCCTGAAGTCAGAGAAAGATGGAAGAATTGATAAAATGACTTATTATATTTACTCTGCTCTTTACCCTACTGTGTCCTGATCTGGTTACAATGGGCACTGTGGCTTCAGGGCATCAACACCATGAAAGGAGTTGGCCATTTGCAACTCAGCACGTGCCCAGCTGCTTCCCTCCCTTGGTGGCAGAGCATAGCTGAGTAGATAAGTAACAATCGTGCTATTTCTGATCTAAATCCTGTTTTCCACCTGTCCTTGTGTCTCTCTTTCTCTCTCTCCATCTCTGTGTTGTCGTTTTGAATGTCGCCCTCCATGCAGGTGGAAAAGCCTAGCGTAAAGCCTTCCAAACCAAAAAAGACCACAACAAGCCATAAACCCCTGAAAAAGGCCAAAGACAAGCAGATTGCATCTGGCCGGGCTGCCAAGAAAAAGAGCGCCGAGACCTCCAACACAGCAAAGCCAGAGGACAAGGAGAAAAGTAAAGAGATGAACAATAAACTGGCTGAGGCAAAAGAGTAAATGTCACTGCACTTTCCTTTCTTTCTTGGTTTTTTTTTTCCTTTTCTTTCCTTCTTTCTTTCCTTCCTTTTTTTTTTCTTCCTTTGATTAAATAAAGGCCACAAAATTAATTAGAGGCTTCTAATCTGCTTTTTGTTCTGATTGTATTAGAAGCTTTTCTGTTTTATTTCCAAGGAGGATTAGGGAATCCTTGTTTCTGAGGTCAGGTTGTTCTGCTTTGCCTGCACAACACGGCTCTGCACAGAGTGAGGGACATGGGAATGCACAAGCCAGGTTGTAGGAGATGAAGGTGATGGATTAACCGTCACTGTGCCCAACAGCCTGTCCCTTTCCTCAGGCTTGGTTCTTCAATGCTTTGATGGCATGTAAGTGCCCGTTGAGCCATGGAGGGGCTGTGCTGTCATCCCATGAGGCCCTTTTGGGTTTGGCCATTGTTTGGTCATCTCCCACTGGTGTCAGCAGGTGAAAGGTTTTGGAGGCAGAGAGGATCAGAGGTTCATTTGTGGTGCCGTGGATCTGCCCTAAGTCTTCTAGAATCAGTGATGTGGCTGAGAGCAATTTCCCCTGGTGACACTGGGAGGACTTTTGCTCCAAGAAGCAACAGGGAAGGAGATCCCATGCAAATAAAGGGCCAAATCTTCCCCCACGGTAGCGGGGGGATAGTTCTAGCTGCATCAAGGCAGCTTCACCCATCAACACCATTAAAAAGACTTGATTTATAAAAAAAAAGGAGTAAGGGAAGGCGCAGAGAGCAGTGAAGACTTCCCAAGCATGTGGCAGGTCAGACTAGGTTATTGGCAGGCTGTTCTTCCCTATTATTTCCCCTAGGTTATGGATCTTTTTAGTTACCCCTGGTTTGTTTTGAATCTTGGTCTGCTTTCTTCACTTCTGGGGTGCCAGTAGACAGAGCTAGATTTCCGAAGAGGTTTGGTTTGCAGACATGGCCTTCCGAGGGGTAGAGAGAAAAGAGTCACCAAGGTTGGCTAGAGCTGTCAGCCCCCATTGTTTTGACTTTACCAGCTGTTGGAGTTCATGTTGGCTCGTAAGCATCCTAAGAGGGCCATAAACCACTTGCTGGGATCCCCAGACTGCCTCCAGGAAAGATCTCAGGGTCTCAATCCTATTTACTGTGCTCTTACTCTAGGAAATCCCCATGCCCAGCAAGACCAGTTTGGAAGCTGTAAACACAGCAGGACCATTTGTCAGCCAGTATGAACTGGCCCAACAGACTGGCATCGCATACCCCAAAATTTGGGTCGTTGAGTCAATGGCAGCTGGGAGAGGTGTGGTCCCAATCCAAATTTAGATGCCTAACTCCTGGATTTGGTTCCAAAATATGTAAGGATTAAGCTTGATCCCACCAAACTGAGCTGTTAAACTCTCTTATACCGGAGTAGCTGCAAGTCAAGATGCAGGGTTCTTCTTTATTTTTTTTCAGCTCAGTATTTCTATCCTACCACACAGTCCAGCTTGCACCTTTCAGAGAACAGACAATTGGGAAGGACGAAGAGTGAGATGGGAAGTAGGGGTAGGTGTAGGGAGATGGTGTAAGAGGAGACTATCAGAACTGTGTTGCTGTAGAGGTGTTTGAATGAGGGAAGTCTTGCTGCTAGGATATTTTAGAGATGTGAAGCTGTCTCATAGAAAAAGGGATGGGCTGGGAGGGCAAGGAGTCCCATTTTTGGGGTCTCATCCCATTAGAATTGGGTCTTTTTGGAAACATAAATGAGTGGAGGGCTACGAGGCTGGGAGAACGTTTCCAAAGAGGAGGAAAGCTCTGTGGTATACAGGTAGTGACATTTGCTGGCCTTAGTAATGAATAAATGCCAAGTTCAGTGTATTGTGTGATGTGTCCTGTTTGGCTTGCGCTAACAGCCTAAAGCTTTGACTAATAAGTAAGTGTAGTGTTCTGAATTCAGTGGTGTATTTCCAAGCTTAGCTGTGTTAGAACTGTGTGCTATGAGCTAGTCAGGTTGTGTATGTGGAAAATATATATTCATATATAGAGATATATATATTTAAACCTCCGACGTTTAGGAGGAAACCAGGGAAATCCTCCAGGAAGTAAAACTGTGGAAATCTTTGCGAATGTAGTGCATTTTTGATGTGCATGCTCCATGGAGACGCTGACCTGTCCATATTGACCATTGCTTTTCTGAGTGCTCAGAAGCCCCCTGCAAAGCTCAGCTCTGTCTCCAGAGCAGCTCGGCGAAAGGCTTGCGTTGAGCTGGTGGAGAGGAGTGCCGCTCACAGCTCTTCCCACCCCGTCGCGCAAGGGACAACTGGCCAGAGAAGCCTGAGCTTCCAAGACTTGGTGTGATTCCTTGGCATTTAGATGCTTCATCCATCTTCACACTCCTCAGTAACGTCCTTTCCTATCGCAGGATATAGCAACAGCGTGAAGATGACGTGTCACAGCAGGCAGAACATGTCAGGAAGGCACGTAGACAGGTACCAGTAGCCCCCAACACACCGATCTCACTGTACCATGCCAATTGATTCTCCCAATTATTTTTTGGCCCAAAGCTTCACATTCAAAGAGACAGCACACTTGCCACCATTTCCCCTTGATTTCAATGGGAGTTTAGCCCTTGACTTCAAGGGTAACCAAATTTTGCCTAAGGAACATCACTGTGATGCTCAGACCACCTAATCCTAGCATCTCCATGATGAAGCATCAACCGCTCATCATGTAGGGCTTCAGGGTTGCTTCTTCTCAATGAAGAGCATCCATCATGATGTTTGAATGAAACATACACAGCGAGTGGTCAGAATTTGGCCTTATATTTCCTTAATACGTGAAGTTTTTGGTGGCATCTAACTACAAAGCTAGGTATGAAGTGACAGCCAGCGATCTAAATTCCCTCTCTAGTGAAGGAACTTTCCAAGGGCCATTGAGCTACCTATTTTGGACACCTCTCTTTGGGTGGCATGAATGATCCTTGGAAGGTTTCAATCTTTTCAGAAAGAGCCTAGGAGACTGGTAGGGCCTGGGCACCTCCCTCTCAGACAGCAACAAAACAGGGATATAAATCCTGGCCTTTGCTCCATGTGCACCAGGTCCTCAGCATACATCCAAGCATGCAGCTTAGCATTGCACGGAATGCCAGGAACTGCCAGGAACTCAGGGTGAAATCCTGCATTGCTCTACCTTCCACAGACTTTATACCCATCCGACCCACTCAGGTTTATCAGAAAGGAGACCAAATCTCTGCCGTTTCAAGTTCACTTTGGACTCTGAGCTTGTCGATCCCGCTGGGAAAGAGTGCTCTGCTGTTCTGTGTTTCCAGCTACCACAATGCTGATCCTGTCTCACCGCTAATTTGTAATATGTTTTGCTTTCTTTGTAAAAAGGAAAAAAAAAAAGAAAAGAAATGTTTTGCTTTTTACCCTGTGAAAGTTCCTATGCTGTCTATTGCTTGCTTTCTCATTTTCACTGTATTGTACTGTTTACTCCTTTCTGCAAAATGGTGCTAACTGCTGACTGAGCTCCTGTTTTCTGACTGCTTTGCACACCGATCACCTGCTTCTTCATTTGCAACGCGTCCGGTGTAAAAACATGGCTCCCATGAATTCCACAAACTCTTGCCTCTTGGAGGCAGATAGGAAGTGTCTAATTAATATTTTGTGGCCTGGGTTTGGTTGCGTATCACGAATTGTCTCTTGTAATGTGTTAAGCACACCTCCTCGTGGTGCTTTTTCATTCTTGCTGTTCTGATGAGAATGACACACACACACACACACAAATACACACACACACACACACAAACTAATGTATAGCCAATTGATTGTGACGTGCTTGTGATCTTTGCTTGCTCAAAGGGGTTTTTTTTTCCAATGATAAATAAATGCTAAAGACGAATACCACCTCCTTGATCTTATTTTCTCGATAAGAAGCACAGTTAAGTGAAAGAAACGCCCTTCTAACGGTAATCAGGTTTGTGTTGCTTAGAGCCACCACCACTTCCAGCCCTGGCATGGGGACAACTGAGCTGTCACAGCCTGGCTCCCTTTAGGTGGCTGCTAACCTCAGAGTAGCCTGCCGTGAGAGCTAAGCATTTGCAAAGATGTGAAGATGGACAGTGAAGCCATGTGGACGGAGCAGGTAGTTGGCTTTTCTTCTCTGTACATGTGGCGTATCGAGCGGAGGGTTGGTGCTGCACCTTGCTCCTGTCCACGTTGCGCTGGGTCAGGGAGAAGAAGCCGAGCCCCACAGAGAGCTGGAGGGAGGGGAGATGCTCTGGATGAGGTCGCTTAATTACACACCTTTTTCCAACTGCCTACAGCTTTTGCTTTGGCCCAAAACCACCTGAACGGTCCATGAGAGGGGTCAAGGGGCTCGAAATCCTCATTGAGAGGAGATGGCAAATTCTTGGGTTGAGCACTTTCAGTGTGTTGCAAGCCCAGCCACCATGAACAGGATGAACAGGCATTTGGCAGTGTCTTTGCAAGTGCAAAGGGTTGATTTTATATTAATGAAAATGTTTGCTGTCTGGAGAAAAAGATGGCTGAGAAGAAAGCAGGGTTGAGGGGACAATTTTATTTTAAACAGTGAACCCTAATCTTAGTTCCATCTCTTTTTTCTTTTAGTTAGCCTGTAAGCTCCTATCTGCAATTTTTAATTTTAATCATGTTTTCTCTTTTAATGAGTATTCCAATAACATCCCCACTGACCTGGGGAAGATTTTCTGCATTGAGGTTGTATTTTGAAATCTCTCCTCCAACATAGCTCTGCTGACTTCCATGGAGCACTGACCCTTTTCTGTCTTACCATTTCTGGGGGCTGTTTCTCATCCCTGCCTGGTTTAGAAATCGCTAAGTTTATCCCATCTGTGACTACACGCTAATAACAGTGCTGCTTTCCAATGTCCTGCCATATCACCCTGCCTTCCCTCTCCCTTCCCCACCAGCTTCATCCATTCATCCATCACGCATAACTATATGATCTTTAAAGTGTTTCAGCTGAGCTGTAGGTCTGGGGATTTATCATTTCACCCCTTCACAGCTGATATTGGAGAAAATGCTCATTTTTAAAAGACTGGTCATTGACGGGACTTATCTGTGACAATCCATGTTGGCCAACAAAATGTTTCTCCCGTGACCCAAAGGTATGGGGTCTGTTCCATACTGCAGCGTGGATGGGTGATCCATCTGGGTCATCCATCCACCCAGGCACCCATACTCAGTGCTGGAAAACATGCCTCTGCTCTCCTATTGTTCTCTGAACTTGCTCAGCGTCGCAAAGTCTGAACGCCCGAAGGGGCAGGATGGATTTCTAAGAGACAGTAGGACCTGCTGGGCTGATGACAGGCATGGGGACCTCGTCTCCCAGGTCTTTAACCATTGCTGTCTGAACCTGCTGCTACTGACTCACTCCTTAATCTTTGCCAAGTCATTAGTGACTGGCACTGCCCACCTTTTTCCAAGGGCTGTTGTGCAAAGCACTGGAGGTGGGTTACTAAAAATTAAATGCTTTGTCTTATAAGAGCATTTAGTGTGGAGGCGCTGGCTGGGGTGAAAATATGCCTAATTGTCAGTGTTGGTGTCTGGTGAGGGGAAAAGAAGAGAAGGGAAAATATTGGCATGTTGAATTTAAGGCTGCTTCTCACACTCAATAACAGAGCGTCTGAGTGTGGCTTGGCAGAGGTGTCACTTTGGTTGCACAGGGTCTGAGCAGCCCCATGAAGGTTGGCAAGCATGTTTCCGATTTTAATCAGTTGCTTTCGAATACATCGTGTGCTGAGGGCTTCAGCACACACCCCCGAAGGCTTGTTCATGGGTGGATGAAGAGGTTCCTGCCCGATGCTCTCCATCCCTGCCTCCTGTTCCCTGCATCAGACGGGAGCTTAAGTGGGCACAGGGCTGAGATTTACTGATTTTGCCACTTCCCTGTCTCTGAGTTTCCTTTGAAAACCTCAGTTATCATCATTACATCCCTGACTGGTAAAGCAAGGTCAAAGGATGAGTACAGATATTTCATCAGCTGACATGTCAGCCCTTATGTCGCAATATCCTTTGGATTTAGGGTTTGTTTAGAGATCATAGAATCATCATAGATATGTGCCAGTGTAGGAGAGAAAGGGCCTTTTTCAGAAGATGTCTCTGTCATAGCTGGTACCTCCCAACGTCCAAGGGACAACCACCATCCCCAACACCAACAGCAACATCAAATAAAGAAGAGGAGCTGTACAGGAAGAAGAAATTCCCTGGTATGAACGTGATGACATGGCAGTGTTCGGCGCTAAGAGCAGTATCTCTTGCACAGTTGGAAAATATTGTGATGTTCAGACATGGGCTTCAGCTCTCCCTGTTTCCAGCAGTGTCATGGTAAGTTTGATCCAATTGGGGATTTGACAGCCCACTTCCATTTGCCCTTATTCATGTGACCTTCTTGGGTTGGGAGCAATTCCACTAATGCCACTGGGTCTACTCACAAGCTGAGAGGTCTGCAATGAGGGGTAACACAGCTCTGAGAACTTCAGGACTGGTGGTTTATTGTGAGGTATGGATTGCTTGTAAACAGTCTTAATTTCTGTTGCAGGGTGCCTTGGAAACAGCTCTCTAATCATGACTGACATGTGGAGGAAATGTGAGCCCAAGGATAAAAGAAAAGCCTGCTAATGGATTGAAAGCATCTTTATGCTTTCTAAAATGCCAGCTTTCCCTGCAGGAATTCTGCTGCACAGAAACCAACGGCAAGGACCAGCCACCAGAAAAACGATGGATGATGAGTAGTGACATATCTTAGCGATATGTGGGAGCACAGAGGAATAATAACCATGCAATGGTGTGAGAGATGGAAAGGGGCAAACATTTCTGAAACCCCCTTGTTGTCATCTGCCCACCTCCCACCCCAACCTAGCCTGATACATGAAGCAACCTCAAAGTCCCAAGCAAAGATGGGTCCTCCCATATTTTCTTGGGGAACCAGAGACCTGTGTACCCTGCCTGGCTCTGAGAGAGGTCTGGAGAGCTGGGTCACAGCAGAGGGTGAGGAGCAGCTTGCACGACACATGGTGGAGGGGATCTCGCCACACAGTGGCTGTGGCAGATGGGTCTGTCCTCATCAGTTAAACAGCACCCAGGAGCACTTGATGGCGCCAGTGCCTGATGGTCAAGATAAAGAAATCCTGAGAGTAGTCCCTGGTCATTGGACTGACCTGGTCTAGTGGGAGGTGTCTCTACCCATGGCAGGGGCGTTGGAACTAGATGATCTTTAAGATCCCTTCCAACCCAAACCATTCTATGACTCTATGACCTGCTCCTTGGCCTGGTTCAGGATTTAGTACCCAGCTGAAGACCAGTTCAGTTGTGGCCACTTTGTTTGGAGCCAAGAGATTTATCAACAGGGACACGAGCCAACAAGGCACCTTTAATTTAATGAAATAGATAGTACTTTGGGGTTTCAGGGCACTGGATGCCCTTGCCCCTGTTGCTTCTCTTCCCTCCCCTCTCCCCAGGTCTCATTGCTGGTCAGATGTCTCTGTCCCTGTTGGCTTCTTCCCATGCTGTCTTCAGTGCCCTCACCACCCCAACTGCCCACCACGCTGTTCTTCCTTCTTGCCTTCAAAATCATTTTCCCTCCATCTTCCCTGCCAGCCTTTCCATGTCTGTCCCTCAGCTGCTTCTCCAACCCTGTGCTTTCTCCCACCTCTCCCCCTCCAGCATCTTTCCCCTCCACATCATCTTAAATGCCCAGCTCTACCAGGGATGTTCTCCTTCACATCCTCCCCAAGTTAGTGTCTCGTGTCCTGTCTCTCTTGGACTGTAAACCTTTTTCTTTGCCTGTACTGTGCGATGATGCTCACTGCTTGGAATAAACGATACCTCACCTACCAACTGCCCTTTCTCTCTCTCGTTTCTTGGTGTGGCTTCAGTAGATGTGTCTGCAAGTGCACTCTGTGTCTGTCTTCGTGGCCAGTCCAGCAGTCAGTCTTGCTGCCGCAGCTCTATCCGTAGTCTTTTGGGGTGACTCTGCTCGTGTTTTTGTTCCCCAGCACCTTTTGTTTTTTACAGCCACAGAGACAAGCTTTGTTGTCTCTGTAGGAGCCTGATACATTCAGAGCTGCATGACCTTCTGTCCTTTGCAATTCTGGAGCATCTGATAAAGAGTCTGGCCTTTCTCCAGCTTCCTGCAGAGATGTCCTGGGCTGGCAGGTGGCTCAACAAACGCAGCAAATGAGGAGAATGAAGGAGAAATCTTGTAACCCAGAGCAGAAGCAGCTGATGTTAAAGGAACTGCCTTTCCCAGCGCAATACAGAAAACCCTGGGCAGAAGCGTGTCAGTGGAAAACCAAGCAGGTGCACCTCTCAGGGGAAGAAGCAGAAGGACATGTTTCAGAGCTGGATGCCCAGGAGGCTTCTTGTTGTTCAGAAGGTGCCCTGGGCATCTTCTTCCTCCACCCCAGGCTAGGACTAGACCTGCCCGTGGTCCCTTCAACCTGTGAGTACAGCGGGAACCAATTGTGACTAAGCCCCAGGTGGCTCCTTGCTCCCTCCTTGTCCTAATTTATTGCCTGAATGTGCTATTTTGGCCTGTGCTGGCTGGAGCTATCTGTGCACATGGAGATGGTTCTTCTTCCCAGCTGCTCCACACACCCATGGAAAGATGCAGGAGCAACTCAGTTCCTCTTCTCTTACTGTGACCCTCACTGCAGGTAGTGTGACACCACCCTGCCAGAAAGCAAAGGAGATTCATTATCATGCTGAGTGGGGAGCTGAGCTCACAGCATGGCCATCAGCCTGGTTTCATGGGCCATCTGCAGAGGTTAGGTCCAAAGACCTGACTCAAGGCCAAACTGAAGCTGTTTTGTGGACATGGATGGGAGAAGGATCAAGCAGTGCTTGGTCCCCTGGGCTTCCTTCAGTGCCACTGTGCAAGAGACTAAGCTTGTGGGGAGGTCCATTCCTTCTCAGTGAGGAGCCTGGAGGTTTTATCTAGGACAAGTGAGACCTGCAACTGGGTAGTGCTTGACATCTCCAGGTTCTAAGCATTTCAGTGTAGATACTGGAAAGAGGCAGTGGGAAAGAGGATCCCTTGATGTAGGTAAGGCCCTGCATCCTTTCCCATGTGTCACCATGACCTGCTCCCACCTGCCGTGCTTTCACAGTGCTGCCACCTCCTCCTCCACAATCTAGACTCCAAGAGTGAAAAAGCTCTAGAACAACCCAAAACAGCAGCCAAAAATCTCAACTGTACAGTTTTAGGGACTGAATAGTATTTAGGACAATATTCCTGGATGTCACTAAGGTCCCTAGCTGACCTTGGAGGTACGTTGAAGTCTTCTAACATCTGAATTGCTAGCAGAGCGTTGTAAATGCTTGTATATCTGCTGCTTTGGAGGTGGACAGTTGTTTAAACTCTGGAGTGCTGAGCTCCTTGTTGCTCACCTCGCACCTACAGAAGGTCAGACTTCACAACCAGACACTTTCTTCTCCATCAGCCCTTGCTGGCCCCAAACTGGTGCGCATTTCCAGCGCCCACCCAGCCTATGCAAGCCATAGAAACCCCTCTGCTTGCTGAAATTCTTCGTTTCCCTGCTGTAACTTACAGTGTTGGACCCACGATTCAATGCCGTTGCCTTTTCCAAGGCATATAACTGAGACCAGTTATTAAGTATGATATTAAGGCCATTTTGGGGGACAAAAGAGGACTTGTGTTTTCGTCACTGTTATCACAGAGGCCAAACTTCAGTGCACAAAGGGCAATAAAGAATTCAGAAGAGAGAAGTGACTCACCATATCCTACAACCTAATTGTTAATTGCATTTGCGCAGGAATTGATGAGTTTGTACCTTCTGAGGAACATGAACCTGCCAATGTCCTCCTGGGTGAGGGCTCTATCCAAAAGGTCAGTTCCTCCACAAAGAAGAGCCATCTCCTCACCTGAATTCTCTGGGAAAGAAAGGACAAATTTCTCACAGCTCTTTTTTAAAAATGGCCCTTCAGCACCAAACTTCACAGCTATATGTGCCTGGGGCTATTTTGGTGTTTCTGAGCTGCTGGTAGAGGATTCCTGCTGCTTCTAGTTGCTCTTGAAGGCAGCTTTTCATTTTCTGTGTGCCTGGAGTTGGGTCTGTCTATACGGACTCATAGCAGCTCCCAAGTAGTTGAACAGCTTTGAATGAAGATAATTCTGCAGAAGAGGATAAATGTCATCCGCTCTTTTTGATATGAGGCCACAAAAAACACCAAGACCTGAATCCACAGAGGAACAAGGATGAGCTGCGAGAAGGTCCTCCAAATCTGTGAAGAATGGGATAATGTTGCTGGAGCCCATCATCGTCAGAGACAAGTTTAGACCTCAAATCACAAGATCCCAGCTCCCCGTTGTTACACCAGGACCAGTAAAGAGGAGACTGTGCTACGTGTGGTTATGGTGGTCATCCATTGGTTATTTCCAGACACCAAGTGCTGCTTCTGGGAAACAAACCCCTGTTGAATTTCATACTCTTTCTGCATCTCTATCTCAGATGCAACCCGAATAATGATCTGTCACCTCCAGTTCATCTCCTCTGCATTTCTCACCTTGTCACATCACATAACTAACCCAACAGTTTGCCACCGGCAGCCCTCCTGAAGGCAAAGGTCTCCAAACTCTTTCCTCACTCAGCTAATACAAAGGTCATTTGTAAATGTTGCTCTTTGTGTGTTAGGACTTGTTACGTTTCAGGATCAGGATTTCCTTTCAACCCTCTCATTTGTACCCTCCCAGCTCATTCTTCCCAAGGTTGATACCCAGGGCCAGACCTCGCTGTGCAGCCCTGCAGACAGCACCCAGGGCTGTTCTCCTCCTGGTGAGAGGCTGTGCAATGCTGTGTTGTCCCTGGATACCAATTCCCGGGGAAAATAATGTCATTACCTCCCCCTCACGCTCCTTCCAGTTTAAAACAGGTTTGGAATGAGCTTTACAGGGAAGGACAATCGCACAATTATCTGTATTTGATGCAAACAAGGAGGAAGCCAGGGGACAGGGATGGGACACAGCCTCTTTGTTCTCCAGGAGGCTGGGTCTTGCTGAAGGATGCACATACTCATGAAAAAAGCTTTCTCGGCTGCCTCAACAGAGAGGTACCACACCAGGGCTGCTGAGAAGGGTGAATTCTCCTGGTGACTCTAGCAGGGGCTAAGGGAAGTGTTGTTTGAGAGTGATTTCAAACAGTTTATGTTGCTCCAGGGAGAGGTGATTTTTGGCTCTCAAGCCCTGTTCTGAAATGCAGGGCAGCAGCAGGAGCAGGGCTGGACACCAAGGAAGAGGTGGGAATAGTCTGGCGTTGACCCACCTACAACCTGCATCATCACAGATGCACTGGCCCAGGAAGACCTGAGCTCAGGCCCCATAATTGCCAGATCCTCCCTTCCTAGATCAGATGTGAAGACATACTTACAAGGGATGGTTTTTCATCTGGAGTAGCTGCTGGCAACTTCAACCTGCCCAGCTTGCATGTGCAAGTGCCCTTGGGCATGCTCTCCACCGGCAAGGATGTGCAGGCATAGAATCATAGAATCGTTCAGGTTGGAATTCAGGTTCGTGTTGATGCCCTTGGGATCATCTTCAGCCTTCTCCAGAGGCCAGGCAATGGGTCCTGTCCTAGCAGATGTCTGTGCATCAACAGTATGGCCCTGGTCTGTCCTGATGGTGGGGCATCTTTCCAAAGAGGAGCCACCCTGCATTTTCCCCTAATCCCTTGATTTACCAGTGCTGGGCTCACCTCATTCCCATAGGAACTGGTAGGTTGGAAGGACTCAGCAGTTTTCCTACATGGGGGACACAGGAGAAAGCCCTTACTGACCTCTGCCAGCAGCTTCTGGCACCAGATATCTCTTCACTGTAAGCACAAAGGGCAGGACAAGGGTGAGTATTTGAGCAAGAGCTGCCCTGCCAGGGTTCTCCATGTGGTCCTGCCTCGTGAGCCTCTCATGCAGGGATGGCTAGACTCGTGTCTGGGTTGGGCTGGTTTCATGGGCCAAGGAGATGGTAACTAGCACCTGTTCTCCCAGCCATAGTGTCTACCTCTCCTTCCCTCCTTCAGCCTGCAGGCTGGAACCATTCCCTACACAAAGCCAACATCTGGCTGGTGGACAAAGAGAGATCTCCACAGTCCCTTAATGCAACTGCTGTGCAAAGTTGCCCATTTTAAAGCTGAGCAGTTTTCTCCTACATCTCCATCTGCTTTATGCAGCCTCACAGATCCCTGCCCATCCATCACACATCTCTCCTCATCCCTGGAGATCCTCCTTCTCTTTCTCTCTCCTAATGAAGATTGATTCCCTCATTCCCTACAGGTCTTCCCTTCCCCATCTCTCCCTTCGCACTTCAACAAGACCCGACCTTCCCTCCAGCACCCGTCCAGAGCTCCTGGCAGCATCTACCCTACTTCCCAGGCTTTGTTCTCTTATGCTCCCATCCATGAGTGTCCCAGGTACAGAGCTGGCCTGAGAGCTGATCCTAACAGGCATCTAATGCCTTGGTACCACCATCACTGCCTGGTGTCTCCTGGGGGCATTGACGAGAAGATATGCTCTCACATGGGGGTTAGCATGTGTTAGCTGGCCTTGCTTTCCTGCTGGTTGTTTTAACAGGCACCGGGTGCTTCCCGAGCAGCACGAGAGCTCGGCTGCCCTGCTTTATAGGCCTTTCACCATCCGCCTTGAGGGGAACAAACTGCTTCTTCGTGAGACAATTTTACATCGAGGTGCTCGTTCGATGCAGGTTATAATCAATTGGCAAGCATTTTTCATAGCTGGTGGGTGGGCCTGATCTTGGTCCCAGTTGAACCCGGGGGGCTGGTCAAAAAGCCAAGAGCTCCAGCCCTCCTAATTTTGCAGACATCCATGGGTTTTGGACCAGGACCAGGCTCACCAACCAGCCTGAGGACATACCAAACATGTGCGGGCTGCTTGGGGAGCCCTCCGCAGAGCCACTTGTCACGGAGCAAATTCCAACTCAGGGGTGGCATTTTGGGTTTTGTGCAGCAGCCGATTGCTCTGGCAGCTTTGCAATGATGCTCTTTCTCTGCTTCCAGGACGCCTGAGAAAACCACTGGTGCTACAGACCAAGAACCAAGTACCTTAGTGCAGGACCAGCGCACGTGAAGTCGAGCACTTTCTTCTGAGCGGCGGTTGGAGCAAACGTGTAGTCTGCATGAAATGTGTATCGTCTGGCTGGCATACAATAAAGCTGATGATCAGAGTCGAATGACAGTTTCTCTTGTCTCTCAAGCACTGAGAAGTTGCTGTCACCAGGATCTGTGTAATGCAGTTAGCATGTCTGTGCCTTGATTTATATTCAGTAAAGTCAGAGAAAGAAAAATGGGTCCAATTCTCCCTTTATTCATAGCTGGGAAATGGCATGTGGTTTCAACGGTCTCACTAGTTCACATGGGCAACAGAAAGATCAGATTCGCATCCATAACTCATGGAAGTATCATACTGGGTTTCAGAGATTATCCCAGAAATCTAGTTGACAGTATCAGCAGCTCTTTTCAAAAATCCTTGGAAGATTTAACGCACCATAAATTCTTAACCACTGTCAGGAGCTCGCATTTGGATGTCGCCAGGTGAAGCACACCTTGTGCAATATCTGGCAGGTCCCCTTGACATTGTGCTGTACCCAAGAACATCTCAGACCTTCTTCCCAGGCTGTAAACATTCAATTTGTTCAATTTGCCATTCAGAGCAAATGCTGGACAAGACACCAAAACTTGCTGGCAAATTGGTATTTCCCAAAATTGGCATTTTCCAAAAATTGGTATTTTCCAAAAATGTTTCATGGAAAAATTGTAAAGTACGAACTGGAAATGTTGTAGGACAAATGTAGCTGGTTCATGGGATTAGCAGGTCTGGTTGTTCTGTACATCCATCTTTTCTGGGCTGGGCTCCCTGTGTCCATGAGGTGTATGCAGCCCTTGATGGGAGATGTAGTCGAGCCCTACAGCCTGTCCCCTAGAGATGACTAAAAGTGCACGAAGTACTGTAGTTCCAGAAAGGCACTGGCCCAGCACACTTGGATAAATACTTCTAGGTTTAGGCTGAAGTATTGCAACGCTTAGAGCTGGGATGTGCTTTACTTTCCGCAAGTGCTAACTTGAAGCAGAAGGCTGGTCTTCCTTCCCGAATTTATTATGCAAGGCAGCTGCTTCAGAGGCGGAGAAAGCTGGGCAGCTGCCATGACCCAAAGCCCTCCAAAACCAGAGGGTCTGGTTTGCTGGGTCTAGTTTAGAAGGAAACTGCCTTGGGTTTGGAGAAGTCATTTAAGTATTTCAAACTGAAAATGCAAGTCCATGATACATCTTGTCCTCCTCCTCGTAAGTGCTCTTCCTGTTCTGCACAGGAATAAATCAAGAGTCATTCCAGCCATGGCTGGACCAACTTTAAAATGAATGTATGTTTTAGGAAGCCCAATCTCCCTCACTTGCAGAGATCCTTGGCTACTACTGCTGTTTGTTAACCATATTGTACCACTGCTAAGGCACCTTGTGAGGGCCAAAATCGCAACGGTGCCAAGAGCTGTACATACACGGGACAAAAACATGGGGATCCACCCAAAGGACCTTGAAGGCAAAGCAGGAACCTAAAAATGCCTCATGCTCCCGAAGTTCACATTGTGGTGAGTTCTCTTTGGCAACCGGAAGGTTGGAAAGGACGTCCTTATCAAAGGGATAAAATACAGAGGAATATTTGTAGCAACAACATTTGTACAAGCCAAGAAGAAATGAGAGTAAATCCAGTCACTGAACCGTTGCAAAGCACCTCCAAGAAGATGTGAATAGTAACTAATGAAATATTCAATACAAAGGGAAGTAGATTACATGCCTGTGAATAATTGTGCCGAGCGCGTGCCTAGCTCACTAGCTGAAGGGTCCTTGTTATACATGATTAAGTAATTAACTTTTTTGTTTGTGTATAATTACCACAATTGCACAATTATTAGAGAGGAGCCCGGTCCAAAGCTCCAGTGCCAAGACGTCGGTGGCCTGCAGGAGGTTTTGCTCCAGATCCCTGGAGCTGCTGGTGTCCCGGGGAAGCAGGACCTGGATGATGCTCTCTGATGTCTCGGGGCTCATCACTTGTCTCTGAATAAGATGCACCTGAGGGAAAAAGGCAGCATAGATCCAGTCATCCAAGTATCAATTATATGCAATTATTTGTAGTAACCCAGACATCTATGGTGGAAAACATGAGAAAAAAGGCTGCTTCTCCCATCAGATCTTCAGGGAGCTGGCTTGGAGGGGCAGAAAAGCCAACCCTAATATTAACCAGAATGCAGACTTTTTCTGCCTCTTCAGCTCCTGAAACAGCTCAGCACAAGGTGAGAGCAGGAACAAGTGGCCACCAAGTTTCATTTCACCAGTGGAAACTGTGGGGATATGTGTCCGAAGTAGGAAGGTGAAATTTCACAGAGGTAGATTCTGAAATAGCAGAGTAGATTTAAATACCGACCTACATTGAGACAGAAGATGCCCACCTTAGAACATTTTTTTGTAACTCATAAGTAACCATGTATTTTCCTACCAAACTGGGTACAATATTTCAGACTGAACAACAAACAAAAAAAAAGTAATACTCAAATTTCATTTTTTATAGAAATGCAATGTTCTGATTTAACTCAGCATTTCAGCAGGGGAGGTTTAGATTAGATATTAGGAAGAATTACTTTACTGAGAGAGTGGTCAGGCACTGAAACAGCCTGCCCAGGGAGGTGGTGGAGTCGCCATCCCTGGAGGTATTTAAGAAACGTGTAGACATGGCACTTCAGGGCATGCTCTGGTGCCCGAGATTGTGGGTGGGTGTGGTGTGTGGTTGTGGGTGTTTGTTTTGGTTTGGTTTTGGTGTTTGGTGTTGGGGTTTTTTTTGGGTTGGTTTTTTTTTGGTTTTTTGGGGTTTTTTGCTGTTTGGACTCGATGATCTCAAAGGTCCCTTCCAATCAAGAAGATTCTGTGATTCTGTGATTTCCCTTTCTCACCTCAAAATTTTAATTTTACCACAATCCAGAATATGTACTATTTATTAAGAAAAAATAACAATTTCTCTATCCCGGCAGATTCTGTTCTCCATTGCTAATATTTCCCTCCCCTTCCTCCTGGCGCCAACTGCTATCCTCAGACTCTTGATTCCTTCCACTTCTCTTTCCATTCAGCTTTTCTTCCTCTACATAATATGTCCCACTCGGGTGCCTCCTACCCTCAAAAATAATCGAGTTACCAATGGTCGTATTGCCCACCCAACATATTGTATATAATTTCCTACTGTGCTTCTCTTTTCAGATTGTGGCTAGGAGTTTCCCTCATTTTGTGCTATTCACTGCTCTGCCCATCTTTCGCTTATCCCGAGGTATTACTGTAATAGACATGATTAATAGGAATTATCCTCCCACCAGCAAGACTAATTCAATGCAGCTGAATTTTACATGACTCCTTTTATCTGTAGTGTACTTGGTACATCCTTACAACCTCAGCTGTGCTTTGTATCAGCAGCGGCGCAAATCTGTACAGCTGAGAAAGGAATCCCCCAAGCAAGCAAAGCCAAGGCTAAAATAGGAGCAACACAGGAGACCAGAAATTAGAGCAAGGGAAGAAAAGGAATATTCCCAGATCAGAAATTAAATGCAATGGAGGGAGACAGAGGCAGGAAGCAAAATTTTCCATTCTCCTCTCCAGGAGCTATGTAATAAAACTGGTCCAGGGAGGATGTATCCCCTAGAGAAGAGGAGCAGCAGTACTGGGAAAGAGGAGGAAAGCCTTCAGAAGGGTGTTTCAGACTGAATTTCACCCTTCATAGGTCCTGGGCTTCACAGCTTGGAGGACTTGTCCAGTTCTGGGCTCCCCAGTTCAAGAAGGACAGGCAACTGCTGGAGAGGGTACAGCAGAGGGCTACAAAGAGGATGAGGGGCCTGGAGCATCTCTCTTAGGAGGAAAGGCTGAGGGACTAGGGTCTTTTTAGTCTGGAGAAGAGAAGGCTGAGGGGGGATCTGATCAACGCCTATAAATACTTAAAGGGTGGGTATCAGGAGGATGGGGCCAGTCTTTTTTCAGTGGTGCCCAGTGACAGGACAAGAGGTAACGGGCACAAACTTGAACATAAGAAATTCCATCTCAACATGAGGATGAACTTCTTCACTTCGAGGGTGGCAGAGCCCTGGAAGAGGCTGCCCAGGGGGATGGTGGAGTCTCCTTCTCTGGAGACATTCAAACCCGCCTGGACACGTTCCTGTGCAACCTGCTCTGGGTGGACCTGCTTTGGCAGGGGGTTGGACTAGATGATCTCCAGAGGTCCCTTCCAAACCCATATCATTCTGTGATTCTGTGACTTTTGCTGATTTTCAGGGAAAAAAGCATGCCCAGGGATAAGGAAACATGTAAAGTCCACAGGAGCTGCTTTTCTCACCAGTGGCACTGTCAGCACGAACATGGATTAATGCTGCAAAACTCTGTATCTGATGGGTTATTTCCATTTAATGAGACAGTGATTGAAGGAGCTCGGTAGTCAGGGATCTGTCCCAGATGGATCCATCAAGGACCAGGGCAGAACTGAGGGGAGATTCAATTAGGATTTGAGGGCAACAGCATCCATGGCATAAAGTGGCCAAAACTGCTAGAATTGCATGAGCTGGATTTGCCCTTCTGATTCATGGGCCACTTCTTCAGAAGGCTGTAAATACCCCCAAGTGGAGGACTGATTCCTCGCTCATTTACACTAGCCAAGGTCTGTCCAAATGGCACAGAAAATGCAACAGCTCTTGTTAATGCCATGAACAGCATGTTCGTTAGGTTGGTTCCCCCTCCTCTCCCCCTCTCCCAGCTCCCCAAAATGATTCCTAGATGACTGATGCTCTCTTGTTTCTTCAAGGCTCTTAAAAATGCTGACCTGAATTATTTAACCTCTGTTCACTCCCCCTTTCCTCTATTGTCTTTTCTCTTTTGTTTCCGTTACCTTGATGTGTTTATCTCCCACTCTGTCATTCCAGTCACTTCATTTCTCCCTCTACTCTCATGCATCTTTCATAGTTTACCCCTCTTTTCTCTGGCAAGGGGCAGGTTTTCCTATTTGGTGGCAATCAGTTTTTGTGACATATCTAGGTTACTGTCAGGACTCCTTCTCCGTGTAAAATGTCTTTCATTTTTTATGAGTCTGCTTTAATAATTTATCCCCCATCAATGATGTATAATGAAATCACCGTCCTGAAATGGTTTTTCCATGTTGAGGTAATGGAACAGAGATGGGCTGGAAGGTACTATCCCCGGATGGTATTTTGGTGCAAGATAAGCCACAAGTTTCAGAGGAAGAAGGCGTCTGAAACAGCTGAGCAGATGCTATTGTTTGGGGTCTGGATCAGAAGAGAATGGACCTGCCTTTACTTTGTTTATAGTGCAAAACATCAGGAACCACATGAACCATCATGATAATCCCACTGGTGACCTCTTGGCTCAGAGGTAACCAGCATGGAGATGAACCACCAAAAATAGCAAGACCCAAAATATCCTTCCCATAAACTCATATTAACACATCTCGGAATGCCAAAACCACTCCATTACTTACCTTTCCTGAGCTGCAAATTTCCCCACTGTGGTCCAAAAAGGATCACAAGATGTTGAGGCCCCATCCCTGGAGGTGTTCAAGGCCGGGCTGGATGGGGCTTTGAGCAACATGGTCTGGTGGGAGCTGTCCCTCGCCCATGGCAGGGGGGTGGAACTAGATGATCTTTAAGGTCCCTTCCAACTCTAACCATTCTATGATTCTGTGTAACTGAGGCATATGACCCTCGCCATATCGTGAATTCATGGTGGTGGGAGAGCTGCTATAGTCCTGGTGATCTAGGGATGCCTGTGAAGCAAGGTTGGTAGTATGTTATCATTTATTGGAAGAGGAACAAGGGTTTGAGAGGACATTTTCTCAGCATCACAACTGCTGCACCAAATCGAGTTGAGGCTGCTGGTCCACACTCTTGCAGTGTCCTAGGATGCATTAATTAAGGAGTCAAATGCGCACATGCAGCATTTTAATAGACACAACCAATTATAAGGTACAATCAAAATCCTCTTGGTTTTCAGATGACATGACAGGAAAGTGCATGGGCCAAACCCTGGTGTAAAACACCACCATTACATTGCTTTGAACCTTGGCTTTGGAGGAATGTGGATGAGTTAATACAGCACAGGACCTGGGGCTGTCAGACCCAGGATCCAAAGGATGCATCTTGCTCCTTCCTGATATTCAGCAAAACCAAACTGCCAGATCCCAGATATCCTGACCAATGGAATAATGTAGCCTTGGATCCAGGCAGCTGGAGCCCATCCCTCAGGAGGGCCTCATTCAAAGAAGTACCAAATCCCCAAGTATTTAAATATTTTATCTCATCCACCCAGGGTTCACAAGCTATTAAAAATAATTAAATTAAAGCTGATATTGGATTATTTTTCTTTTTCATCCTTTATTCTCCAGTCATCTCTTTAAGCTTTTCTCTGTAATCACACTTTTTTTAAACCAATGGAAGCAAAGATATTTACCAATCCAACTGAGTCTAGCAACTGCAAAAATAAATGTTCCTTTTAAAATAATTTCCTAAATTGCCCTAGGAGAAAAAAATAAAAGAAATTTTTTGCATGGAAGTAAACATGAAAGGAATGACTCTTTTTTGCCTGGTTCCTCAGTATTTATCATGTGAATATATAGATCTTCATAAAAGTCATTCATTAAATCGGCTCAAGAAAGCATAATTGATTTTCCTCTGTCCTCTGTGTAGCTCATTTCTGATTAACTATTCCTGGTTCATATTTCCTCAGGAAGAACAATGAATATATATTTATGAAACTGCACAATCACAATTCCCAGAACAGCAGGTTTTCACAGGGTGAGCTATTTTTGCATTAACATGAACGTATCGCACAGGGCACTGACAGTAGCCATGAACGTCCAGTAGGAGTTGGCATCATGGCAGAAGTAGAGCTCGGTTATTCATTCATGTCTAGCAGAAATATGATAAACCAGATATTCAACCCAGGAAACAAAACCCAAACCAGTAACAAAACAGAAAGTTTCTCAAAACAAGGTAAGCTAATAAAATGCAAACAAAGTTCATGGCAAGGTGTTTAGGGTGGATGCATTTTAGGATGGGAAGTAGGTTCTCCAGAAATATGGCCTAACTGTAACAGTCCTCATGGGTTTTCCTAGGAGATGTGTATGAAATGGAATTATTTTTTCTGGTCCAAAGTCATAGAATCATATATTGATCCAAAGCCATAGAATAATATATATGTATGGAAAGTCACATATCATATGAAGAGAATCATAGAATGGTTTGGGTTCTTCTTATGTTGGGGGCTCCAGAGCTGGACACAGTACTCATATGAAGAGAGCTAAAATCTCCATTGGTCTTCGAGTATTGATCCCACTACCTTCTGGGGCCTGTAAGCTTCTAAATAAGTTTTGAAAATGGTCCTCAGGGAAGTGTTTAACTGGCATTTTCCCATACACACTACCCTCTAGCCCACTTACACGTGGGCTTTGGTCTCCATCTCCCATGCATAAGTAGACGCAACCAGGAGGTGAGAGCGTCACCAAAAGCCATGTGTTATTCACATTCTTCTTCTATGTTTCCAACAAATGCCTCTATTGAACCACACTTGGAATTAGTGTGCCTGGGGACATCCTGAACAAGTCATATGAGGAGAGGCTGAGGGAACTGGGCATGTTTAGTTTGGAGAAGAGGAGGCTGAGGGGACACCTCATTGCCCTCTACAACTACCTAAAAGGAGGTTGTAGAGAGGTGGGTGTTGGCCTCTTCTCCCAAGTGAATAATGACAGGACCAGAGGAAATGGTCTGAAGTTGGAGCTGGGGAGGTTTAGATTAGATATTAGGAAGAATTACTTTACTGAGAGAGTGGTCAGGCACAGGAACAGCCTGCCCAGGGAGGTGGTTAGTCACCATTGGAGGTATTTAAGAAACGTGTAGACGTGCACTTCAGGGCATGCTCTAGTGTCCGAGACTGTAGGGTTTTTTTGTGTGTGTATGGTTGGACTCGGTGATCTCAGAGGTCCTTTCCAACCATGACGATTCTGTGATTCTGAAAGGATGACTGGTCCATTCTTCCCCTAGAAAGAAGTGGAAAGAGAGACAGACAGTGCAGCAGGTCCAGGCACTGGTCCAGGCGGTGACCTGGGAGACAGGCAGCAGAAGGGAAGGACAGAAGGCTTGAAATTGCAAGGAGGGATTTATCCAAGCACACGAGTCCTCACCTTCTGAGACATTCACTCCAGTCTCCTGGAAACGGAGAGAGAAATTGGCACTTCCAGGAGACAAAATATCTCATACTAAGGTTCTGTTTAGATACAACCATATTATTATTCTTCATTATTTCAGTGACGTTTTCATTTGTCTTAATTTGCATGGCATAATGAAATGACGTGCTGGATTTCCCAGTGAGAAGTGCAAGGAAAAGGTTAAACCAAAGCTGTACTTCAAAGTGTCACTAAAAGATTTGGGAAGAATATGGTTCTCCTTATCTATCCACCCTCTCCAGAGTGTCCACCACTTTTCCCAGGCAGACTTTGGGATCAAAACCCTAGAATTCTTTGCAAATCATAGAATCATAGAATGGTTAGAGTTGGAAGGGACCTTAAAGATCATCGAGTTCCCAACCCCCTTGCCATGGGCAGGGACACCTCCCACCAGACCACGTTGCTCAAAGCCCCATCCAGCCTGGCCTTAAACACTTCCAGGGATGGGGCAGCCGCAGCTTCTCTGGGCAACCTGTTCCAGGGTCTCACCATCCTCACAGCAAAGAATTTCTTTCTACTATCTAATCTAAATCTCCCCTCTTTCAGTTTAATACCATTACCCCTTGTCATATTGCTACACTCCCTGATCAAGATTCCCTCCCCATCTTTCCTGTAGCCCCCTTTAGGGACTGGAAAGCTGCTATGAGGTCTCCCCGGAGCCTTCTCTTCTCCAGCTGAACAACCCCAGCTCTCTCAGCCCCTCTTCACAGGAGAGGTGCTCCAGCCCTCTGATCATTCAAATATCTCTATGGACATGAAAATATGTGCTCGGACTTTAGTTAGGATAGGTTTTTTATTTTAAAAGACTGTGTTTATAGGTTTTAGGATAGAAATTGGAAATCCACTTCCCCTCAGGACAGGCTATTCTTGAAATGTTCCTTCTAGAGTGTTTTCCTTCTGTTTTATCTGAAATAGCAGAAGTCAATCATTAAGGGTATTATAGCGGACAGCAGGGGCAATACCTTCTCTTCCAGCATAAAAAAATCTCGTTCTTTACTGCTGGATTTCTAACTGCCTGAAATGTCTCATAGCCTTTACTTAAAAACAAAAGAAAAATAGGATGCTAGATTTCCAGTGGGGGGAAATAACCACCCCCTCTTGTTTATGTGCATGAATTTCCTTATGCTTGGTGTATCTGCATTTCAGATTGAAAGGGTGAGGGAAGAAGATCCTTGTCCATACTCCCCTGAGTTTCAGCAAAGCCCTGCTCATCTACAGTATTTGAGCATCCCACTTGCACGCTTCAGATGTTGAAGTCACTTCATGTTAGGCACGGTAGAAGGAGTCTCCCCAACTTTCTCCTGTGGTGAGATAATTTCAGATATACATGCAAAGTGAGCAGCATCATTGGAAAAAAATCTACCTCCTTATAACATCTCTGCATTGGTGCAAACATCCAACCTTGTGCATTCATCAGTCATTCCTGTGAGAGGGTGCTTGTTACTGGCCTGGCCACTGTTTACTTGCCAATATCTATGGTTGACTTCGTGTCTCCATTGGAACCCTGAGGTTCTGGCCTTCTCCAGCTCATTAAAATTGCTCTGCCTGGAAACTTGATTGCAAGCTGTGCTGATTCTGAGGCTTAAATACACTAAAACATACCACTCTCTTTCTGTCTCCACCATGTCCCACAGCTCTGTCACCTTCTGTTCAGGTTTCTGCTGCAGGACATGCTGGCTGGAGGAAAATGGACATACATTCCTTCTTAAGGACAGGCTGGACCTGCCTATTGAAGAACACAAAATTTGGAAGGGTTCAACATGGTTATTCTCTAATGAGACTCCAGGTCTTCTGCGAGCCTATGTTGTCCCTGTAATTTTTTCAATATCTTTGCTACCTCTCCTCTGATCCCTCTAGACCTGGCCCCATTAGCACTGGGACACTAGAGAGAAGACCAGTTTTGTCCAATACAGCAACTCAGTGTCTTCCACTGTCCCTAATGGGACATTGTGGCAGTGGCACTCCATTGCTCAAGACGACAGCCCCTCGATGTAGGTGCAATGGCCACAAGGGCAAAGGAATTTTCTCCCAAGAGGAGATCGCCCCTCCAAACAGTCTTGGAGCATTTCTAATCTGTGTGGTCATCCAGAAGACCCCAATCCTGCAAGCCCTTATGCCCGGCTGGGGTCTTTGTGGTCCATTCTTCCATGCTAAATGGGTGCCACCATCTAGTTGATGGGACTGCATGTGACAGTTGTGTCCCAGACCAACCATTAAACACAGAGTGAGAAAAAGGCCTTAGTTCCTTCATCAAAGCTGAATTAACACCAGTTTAATTCCTCAGCTCAACTTTCTGGGCTAGTAGCAGCAAACCTCCTCCATCCTGCCCAATATATAGTATGAGGTGTATCTGGCAGGAGAAGATAAGCCTTCCTTTGCTTTTTGGAACAGTTGCATAAGGAGGAAACACGACAAAAGGATTCTGTGATTCTGTGTGGGCAACTGCGCTTGTGAGTCGGGTTTCCAGTCATGCAGAAGTAAAAATAGGTTAGTGGGTTTGCAGGAATAGGAAGACTCTTCAATCACAACCACAGCAATGCATGACCAATTGGTCCCTCTCTGGGCAGGATCTATGGCCAAGGCTTTTCCACCCTTCCCAGTTATCTTCTGAACAGAGCTCAGAGTTAACCCTTCTCGTCCAGAAGGGCATCTCATCTTGATCCGATGCACCAAGGGATGGGGAAGCCAGCACTTACCTCACTAAGCTCTTCTCTCTTGACACTTAAATGTCTGGTGATGCACAGCCCCACTGAATTTCTAGGAGCTTCTCTCAATGGCAAAGCACTTTCAAATGGCACAATCCCTTTTTCCTCAGAAGATCACACTGATTGCCTGCTCTTAGTGACCCCAAAAACCTATTCAGAGCCCTTCTTCCCAAGAAATGATGTGCAGGCCACAACCTCCTGCATTTTCCCAGATTCTGACTTAGCTTCTGGCTTTATTAACATGCATTGTAGCTGTACGGCCCCAAGCGATGCAGGCTGCTCTGTGTGACTCATCATATTTTTTCATCTTGGCTGTCTTTGTATCACCTGTGAGTTATGTCAGTGCTAGTTTTATATTTATTTCCAGATCATTGAGGAAAATGTTGAAGAGAGTCAAGCCTTGTAGCAGCCTCTGTGGACCTCTGCCCAAAAGCTTCACGGGCAACCGCAGATTTCAAACCAGCCGGGTCATCCAGCTGGTATCTGCTGACTGAAACCTGCCGATTGCTTGTAACATTTCCTGTTGTTGCTGATGTCATAGAAATATTTGGTCATTGTCATGCTGAGGAAGTACTGCATCCAACAAGTTTTTCTAAGAGTTTGACTATCTCTATTTAGTGACAGCTCCAACCTATTGATAGGATTCCCCTGTTCCCATTGCAGCATCTCTTTGCTGTCTTTTCCCCAGTCATCAAGTGTTTTTCCTTTCAGTCTTCAGCTTCTCTTACTCATTTTCTCTCCTTCTTTGTCACTATGCATAATAGGAGATACATGCTTTCTTTTTTGCCATTGTTTTTTAGTGTTTCGATTTGAAGACACTGAACAGAGAAGGTTTTGACTCTGGACAGTCCTTTTCTATGTTACAAATCAAAATATTTAGATATCTTACAGGGTCTTGCTGAAAAGCTCTAGATATCATCCACGTTTTCTCAGGCTGAATTTTGCCTCTTGGTTCATCTCATCTCCCTTGTTTCTCTGTGCAGACGGAGGAGACATCTCAAGCAATTCATTGCTAAGCCAAGGAGGAAAAAAAAAAGATAAAATTGTCTGAAATCAGGTAGATGAACGTAGTGTTATTAATGTGCTTAAAAATATATGAGTTGCAATTTATAACTCTGAGTTCTTCAATGAACCGGCAAGATGTTGTTTGGATTTCATTTTAGTGCTATGTGAAGCAAGACAGGATTTGCTTTTGGAAGAGCTGATGGGCTCCTGAGCTGTTTTCAGTAGATAGATCTGGGCAGCGCATGGGGATGCGGGCATGGGGATCAGGCAACGGATGTTTTGAACATCAGGAATGGAGGCTGATCTCTTTGGAAAAACCATCCTGCCACATTGAATCATGACAAGCAAATACAGAACAAGCGGTACCAGCTGGTGCCGTCTCCAGTGCTTTCAAGGAGCTCTGTAAATGTGCATTTGGAAATGCACCTTTGCCTCGGGCAGCATTTTAAATAGGCAATGGCCCTACACGTGCCACAAATGATGTTTCCATCTGGAAACACAAAACTGTTGTAATACTGCTCTAAATCACAAGAAATGTTCCCTTGTAGGGTGTCCCTGCCTCCTCCTTCCCTACGGAGAAAGGCAATTTTGCAAAGGTATGGATTAGGAACGGAGAGGAGGGGAAGGCTGGCAAAAAAATTCAGTGAAAACAGAGAAGGACTTGAGGGTGCTGGTGGATGAGAAGCTCAACATGAGCCAGCAATGTGTGCTGGCAGCACAGAAAGCCCCCGCACCCTGGGCTGCATCCCCAGCAGCGTGGCCAGCAGGGTGATGGGGTGGATTCTGCCCCTCTGCTCCGCTCTGGGGAGACACCCCCACAGTGCTGCCTCCAGCTCTGGGGCCACCAACAGGAGAGACATGGACCTATTGGAGTGGGGCCAGAGGAGGCCATGGAGATGCTGTGAGGGCCAGAGCCCCTCTGCTGTGAGGACAGGCTGAGAGAGTTAAGGTGGGGTTCAGCCTGGAGAAGAGAAGGCTCCGGGGAGACCTTGGAGCCCCTTCCAGTCCCTAAAGGGGCTACAGGAAAGCTGGGGAGGGACTTTTTACAAGGGCATGTAGTGGTAGGATGAGGGACAATGGCTTCAAACTGAAAGAGTGGAGATTTAGATGAGAGCTCAGGAAGAAATTCTTTCCTGTGATGGTGGTGAGACACTGGCCCAGGTTGCCCAGAGAGGTGGGAGATGCCCCATCCCTGGAAATATTCTAGACCAGGTTGGACAGGGCTCTGAGCAACGTGGTCTAGTTGAAGATGTCCCTGTTCATGGCAGGGGAGTTGGACTAAATGGCCTTTAAAGGTCCCTTCCCACCCAAACCATTCTATGGTTCTCTTCCATCTAGGTTTCTGCCAGGGATCCTGGGCCAGGGGCATGGAATGGGGTGACATCAGAATCGTTGCCAAGGAACGGTATTGACCATGTCCCCATGCCAGGACACAAGGGACAGAGACAGTCTCACGGTGCTCAGCTCCTGACAACTTGTGGATCCACACTGCCACCCAGCTTGGCCAGGTCAGATGAGACATCCCCATGTCCCCATTCTGTATCAGGTCTCCATTCTTTCCTCCTTGTGCTGGACTTGCTGCCCTCCTCCCCAGTATCTTGCCAGTGACAAAACTTCACACCCTTGTACCCTCTGACTCAGGAAAATGTCTTTAAAAACTAGTGTTTTGGAGGCTTTTTTGCTCATAAAAGTGTCGGTTGTTGACCGTGTTCAGGGACCTTCCATGTAATACTTAAGATTGTCTTGAAAAACAGAAGTGCCCAGGGTGAGATGATGAGAAATGGGAGCTGTGGGTCTCACATGACTCCAGGAACTGGTTTTAAAAAATACCATATTTGCCTATAACTGGCAACAGAGTCTTTCTCCCTCCAATCAGCGCCTCCTTATCAATCTTCTCTGTTTTATCTCCTCTAAAAGAGATTTGTCTCCATTAAGGAAGGGAAAATTGTGGTTTTGACATTTTTTGGCTAAAATGTCAGCTGTCTCACTTGATAGCAATTTGGGTTCTTTTCCAAAATCTTCTCTGATCCCAGTCCCTGAGGTGGCAGCAGATTTCTGGAAATGCTGGCACAGCCTGAGCCCACCTGTGATTTTTTCAGCACTTCCAGCCTCGAGTCAAACCAGAAATGCAGAAGATGGGCCCTTCTTCTGGCTTCTCTGCGTTTCCCCCTTCCTCCCCAGAATAACATTTATTCTTGAAGTTGTTTCTCCCATATTAATATACTTTTTTTCTGACTTTTAAGAAACACCAATGCCATAAGTATGATGTAAAGTATGACCCGGAAGCCAGAAACCCCTTCATTCTGTTCCTTACTCTGCCATTCATTTTGTGCCTCATCTTAGATGTGTTATTTGATCTTTTTGCTTCAATGGTGATGTATGTACAGCTGAAATAATTCCTTTTTTTTTTTTTTCTCTCTATTGTGAGATGTTGTTATGAGGATTAGTCAATGTTTAAGACTGACGATTAGTCTGAGTTATTCATGAGAAAACCATGGCATCAGGCTGAGTGAGTCTGTGACAAGATTTCATTTTAAGTGGTGACAAAAAATATTGCATGCAGCTGCAGCAATTAGCCAGCAGCGCCAGCCCCTGTCAGGCTGCTGACAAACAGCCCTGTTTTCCCTCTTTTCCCCTCCCTCAATCATAGAATCATAGAATATCTTGACTTGGAAGCGACTTATAAGCATCGTCGAGTCCAACTCCCAGGTATGTATCCTATACCCTCTCCCAAAGAGATACAGGTTCCCACAGGAGAAACCAAGTTTGAATTTACTTCAAGACTTAGTCCCACAGCACAAAGTCTTTGGGTGGCAATATTGTCCCTGTCCCTCAACTCTGCCAGCCCACAAAGGGATGGCCTCCACAGTCGTCTTCTCAGCTGGGAGAGGAAGGAGGGATGACCTTAAGCCAATATTGCTGCTGGAAACTGGGCCATGTAAAACCACAGCTGTGGGAGAGTCAAATTTACCCTTGGAGGAGCCCATATGTCTCTATAGCCCTTACGAAGTGTAGGCTGTTGCATGCATCAGTCTGAGATGCCTGAAAACCAGGAGAACTATTCCTCATCCAGCACACCTGGCACAATATTTTTAGCACCAGACTGTAAAAGTTGTCACTTTTCAGAAAATCACAGAATCATCAAATCGCTGAGGTGGGCAGGGACATCTGGAGATGACCTAGCCCAAACCCTCTGCTCAAAGCGGAGTTAACTGGAGAAGGTTGATCAGGTCATTGTCCAGTTGGGTTTCAAATATCTCTGAGGATGGAGACTCCAGAGGCCCTCTGAGCAAACTGTTCCAGTGTTTGATGCACGGGCAAAGTTATTTCTTATATTTAAATGGAAATTTTGAGTATTTCAGCTGGTGCCCAATGTCTCTTGGCACCACCACCAAAAGACATGACTAGACAAAGACATGTCCACCCTGGCCTAGAGTTGGGGCTTATCCTGCTCTGAGCAGGTGCTGCGCTGAAGTTGTTCAGAAATCCCTTGTCCCATGAGCCTTTTGTAGAGCTTGACTGCTCCCATCCAGCCTCTCTTTAGGAAACAAGGTCTCCAAATGACGTCTCGGTAAAGAGGCAGGAAGGAGACGGAGGCGGTCTATGCAATTATTGATCAAAATTAGAGCATGGAGCAAGCACAAGAGGCAACCCAGCCTGTCTGTGGAGCAGAACGAGCCTCTCAGCCTTTTGGCTGTTGCTGCTGGAGCCAGACAGACACAGGCTTTCCTGGCTGTGATGGATGGAGGGGAGAAGGTTTCGCTGATTCACAGCAGGCAGGTGATTTACCGCAGAAAGTGCCCGGCTGTTAACTCTTCCCTCCCCATCTGGAAGCAAGAAGTAGCCTGTGGCTCTTGCCATGATGGACAAAGGGCTGTAGGGCTGGACCGTGGCTGGTGGACACGTCCTCCAAAGGTGTTCCTGGGGGACAGCTTAGCCCACCTAGAGCCTGCTTTGTCCCTTTTGCACCATGCCCACGAGCTGCAGGTGGGAGACTGACACAAAGATGAGAAGTTGTATCTGTGGCAGGTGGAAATATTTGACACAGTTGTGATTCAGTGGCAATTCAAGATTTATTAATGGTTTGAGGCAAATTAGAGGTTGAATTTTAGCAGCACTTAATCATTAACCAATTTAAGGGTTTACAAGATGACTGAACAAAATAATTGAACAGCGACTTAATTACAGATTTGAAAATTACAAGACTCACACTAACTTACTAAACGGTATCAAATGAATACACATGCATATGAGTACAAACATACACCACTCGAGGGGTCACACACACTCCAACACCCGAGTTTTTAACTGCTGGGACCAAAGGTCCCTTGGCAACGGGTGACTCCAATGAGTCAATGGGTGCCCCTTTCCCTTTTACACACACACAGACAAATGGACAGAAAGTGTTTAGATCCAGTAAAGTATAAGAACGCCCACACTCGTAAGACCTAATGTGTATAATTGAGACATATGGATTAAGACCTAATGTGTATAATAGAGACATATGGATTGAGAACTGGGTGCAAGAGAGAGACTAATCTATATCTAAAATTTCCCACTTCTCGAGTTTGGAGTAAGTAATACCCACAACACATTGTCATTCCTCAGCGGGCAATAACTGAGACTTGAGAAGGTTGACTCACCCTGGCCTTTTGGTCCTCAACGTGTTTGCCTGAGCGGCCTCCCAGCCCAGGGGAGATGCTGGTCACAGCCCACAGCCCAGAAGATCTCATAGGGTCTCGCTAGAATCGCTACTTATAGGATCTGAGATAATTGACTTTCATCAAGTACTTTTCCACTCTGGCCCAACTCAGGCAATGGGATATTCTGGTACTTAAAACCAGTTGCGCAATCTTGAAATTCTGGTATCACCGCCCTCTTTGGGCCATGATCCATATATTGTCAGGAGTGATCATAGAATCAGAGAATGCTCTAGGTTGGAAGGGACCTTTCAGATCATCGAGTCCAACCATCAACCCAACACTGACAAAACCACCACTAACCCCTGTCCCTCAGCACCACGTCTGCCTGGCTTTTAAACACCTTCAGGGATGGCGACTCCACCACTTCCCTGGGCAGCCTGTTCCAATGCTTGACAACCCTTTTGGTGAAGAAATTTTTCCTAATATCCATCCTAAACCTCCCCTGGTGCAACTTGAGGCCGTTTCCTCTTGTCTAAATCAATTACCTCTATTGTTTCCACCAATAGGAGTCACTGGAGCCAGATGCACTAAGGGGTTACCATAATGTTCTGGTCCGTCACTCTTCACTTTCTTTCTTTCTTTTATGTTGAACCACTATGCATCCCAGATGTTAATGGGTTGACATAACATTCTGGTCCCTTGTATTGTTACATCACCCAGATGTGGCCGGGGAAATTGTGCCAAGCACCAAGTGGCCTAAAAGGGAGCAAGGGCAGGAGTTACACCACCACGCTGGTCCATGAGGTCATGGTGATGTCACACCAAGAAAAGGCAGCTTAGAGTGCAATGGAGTGAACGCCATGTCATGTGGGAGATGAGACAGGACTGGGTGGGTTGCAAATGGCACCATCACACCTTCTGTGGCAACAGTTAAGACCAGCTTTGGGGTCACAGCAACTCTCACCATTCAGGAAAGGGAGCCACCCCCGCATCTGAATTCTCAACTTTTCTACCCAAAACAGAGTTCAAAGAAAGGCCCCCAAAATCCTCTCCAAAGCCAAAGGACCTTTGTGGAGTCCAGCAGTGTGTGCCCAGGGCCACACGGCCTTGAATCCTCTCAGGCCTCTACTGAGGGGTATGATCAGTTCCCGACTAAGGTTACTGAGTCCAGCAGAAATGTAAACCTGGAATTTTGCGTATGCTCCCTGTCTAATAAAAAGTAGCCATTGACGGGGAGAAAAAAATACAGGACGAACTGATCTTCTCTTTCTCCTCTCTTTTTCCCTCAATGAAAAATTTCAATGGATTTCATTACCCTTTTGCATAAGAATCTTTTCCATTTGGAGAGCTGTTGTTTATTATTCAAAGCCATTAAGCATCATCTAAAATCACACTACTTATAAAATGAAAAAGGAGCTATTAGATCATGCAGTCTATTCATTTACAGGATTTATTAACCTCCGGTAGAGGCATCTACCACTCATCCCTTTAGGACAAATCTTGAGCTTGACTTCCCAAATGAGTGCATTCATCTCTCCAGCCCTAATTTGCATGAGCCTTTAGTGCAGACACATTTGCAAACCTCCTCTGTGCTCAAAACATGGATGTTTGCACGTAGGGTTGCTTGCAATTGACTGTGAATAGTTACTGGTGAAAGCTGGGGGCTGCTGGAGGGGGGGAGGGGTTGGAGTAGACGTGTCCATGCAGTAGCTAAAGGATGTCTACATCTGAAAAGCCCCTCTACCCACCCATCCCTCCCAGCCACCCAGGTGACCCTGGAGAACAGCTGAACTCCCTAAAGGAGATGCCTCATGTGCGCAGACCCCACTGCTGCCATCTGCCAGCCCCAGTGCCTTTCTCCTTCCAGTTCACTGGACCATGCTGGTTTAATTACGGGAGAGCCGCTCTTGTCTTTCAGAGCTCAGTACTGGAGAGGAGATGCGATATTTAGATAGGCTGGGAGGGAAGAGACTTAAGGATCCCAAGGAGATGAAGAAGTGTGTGGTGGGGTTTGTTCTGGGTTTATTATAACCCATCATCCATCCACCCATCCATCGATCCATCCATCCATCGGTCCATCTGTCTATCCTTCTGTCCCTTTCATGTTCTCAATGAGCTCTCCAAACAGGGCTTCCCTATCAAGCGTTGTGCCCCATAAAGGACATTTCCAACATAATAGCTTCTCCGTCCCAAAAAGCAACACTTCAGACATGCAATAACCGTGCAGGCTTTTTGGATGAAGGAGATACAGGACGTGCACATCTGGAGCAGTCCTCTAGCAGATGCATTAACTCAGCTCCTCCAGGCCACAGGGCAGATGCTTTTGTCCATGCCATGGGCAGAAAGATGAGTGAGAAGCACCCAAAGCTCGCAGCCATGGAGGCCAGCTCTTCAGCAGGGTGAGCACCCCACTTTGAAGTAGGACAAGACTCTTACTCCTGCTCCATTGTATAATATAATAGACCAACATCTCCCTGCTGTGGCTGGATGCCATCGAGAGTATTTCTACTGCACCAGATTGCATTTGTGTACTGATGTGGCAGGCTGACATGACTGAAAAATAAAGTTCTTCTCAACCCTTCTGGAGCAGGAGATGACCCAGGTGTCCCCCAGCTATCGAGCCTGCACCTTCTTGTGACTCTGGGGACGGCTCTCACCTGTTACACTTAGAGATGGTGTTAGAGCATCTTGCTGCTCACTAGATTTTGAAGGAGGATGTTTGTGTGCCTCCTAAGACAGACTGCCCACCAGCTTGCGGTCCAGGGCATGCTCCCTTGCTGCACAGTTTACCCCACATTTCCACAGCAGTAAGGATTTGAGTTAAATTTTATCTGCTATGGGCTGAAACACAGGTATGGGCTGTAGGAAGGCATAGATAAAAGAAGCAGTGAGTTAATTAATTCCTGCATGAGGTTTCTTTTGCAGACTGGTGGCAGAGGACTGGTATCATGCAGTGCAGAGCAGAGCATTAGAGAAGCCTTTGCAGAGAGTTTCTCTACAGCCATGAGGAGGTCACCAAAACTTTCTATGCCTCAGCTCATCCATTTAAGCAGGGCTTGCCTCAGGCTGTTCCTGTATCTAATAATACTAAAAGAATCACTGTTCCTACCTCATGTCCCTAAAAAAAAACCCTCATAAGGATGTGAAACAGCTCAGTAGCAATTAATTTTTGAGTATCATCTGGCCGTGTGGTTGTTCCCCACAGACTTCTGCAGGGCAAAACTGGCCACCCTTGTTCAAGCACCCCTGACTCCCTTTTCCAGCCTGGGCAAATGTATTTCTCCATGACTTTTCCTGAAAATCCTCCTGGTTTCTGTATCTGTAAATTTTGGGGAATGTCTTTAACCTGGTCTCTTACTGAAACGGTCTGAAATGTGCTGTGTTTCTGCTTGACCAGTCAGCCTGGAGGTTCGCTGCCCATGCTGGTTTGCCACATGGATCATTACCCCTCTTCCTGACTTCTGTGGTTGGTTTTTTTGTTTTGTTTTTTTGGTTTTTTTTTTTTTTGTACTAATTAGCCTTCATAAAAGCCATTTCCAGAGCACTGTGCAAAGGCAGTTAGTGAGACTGCGTCTGTGAAGTGCAATTTCCCTGCCACTGGCTGGGGGCTGCAGCACAGGGACCAGCTAAAGGGGATTAAGATCCCAGCAATAAACCTTCCCCCTTGCCCTGGGGAATCTCACAGTCCCTGCCTGTGCCTCAGTTTCCCCATCAGCAAAATGATAGTCCTGACACTCATTAGGTACGTTCTGGAAAGCAGATAATGACTGCAGAGAGCCCGGCAAATTAAAAATAATTCTAATAACATCTGTTTGAAACAAAACAAAGCAAGCCAAGTTAGCCCCTTTCCAGTGATTTTAAAAAACACCTTTTAAACTGAAATGCAGCAACAGTGAGTTGTCCAGGAACAGGCAGCAGGAGGGAATAAAAATAGAGCCTGGGAAGAGTCATCCATTCTCGTTTTCTCAGTCTCTTTGTCTCCACCAGTGGAGTCTGTCACCATCATGTCACCACTGTCACCACCCAGCGTGAGCTGAAACCATCAGCCGTGACCTTGTCATGCTGAACTGCTCGACCTGCAGACAATGCCTCTCTGAATCTGAATCGATGGGCCCACCCCTGGGGTGCTGATGGGGTGGGGAGGGAAGATGCTGAGGCCAAATCCCAGCTATGGCAGTGCCACAGCTCCAGGGAGATGCCCTGCACACCTTGTGTTTAGGGTTTTGCTGTTGGTGGGTGGGTGCAGAAAGGAGCCATCCCTAGGGACACAGCATGACCCATGAGTGAGTGGGATGGACACCTTCATTCTGTTAAATACCTGCACGCTCTGGGGATGGGATAGAATCCTAGAATTGTTTGGGTTGGAAGGGACCTTTCAGATCATCGAGTCCAACCATCAACCTGACACTGACAAAAACCACCACTAACCCATGTCCCTCAGCACCACGTCTGCCTGGCTTTTAAATACCTCCAGGGATGGTGACTCCACCACTGCCCTGGGCAGCCTCTGCCAAGGCTTGATAACCCTTTTGGAGTAGAAATTTTTCCTAATACTCATCCTACACCTCCCCTTGAGGCCATTTCCTCTTGTCCCATCACCTGTTCCTTGGGAGAAGAGACCGACCACCCCCGGCTACACCCTCCTTTCAGGGAGTTGTAGAGACCGAGAAGGTCTCCCCTCAGCCTCCTTTTCTCCAGGTTGAACACCCTCAGCTCCCTCAGCCTCTCCTCACAAGACTTGTGCTCCAGACCCTTCACCAGCTCCATTGCCCTTCTCTGGACATGCTCCAGCACCTCAATGTCTTTTTTGTGGTAAGGGGCCCAAAACTGGACCCAGCACTCGAGGTGGGGCCTCACCAGTGCCCAGTACAGGGGGATGGTCGCTGCCTCAGTCCTGCTGGCCACACTGTTCCTGACACAGGCCAGGATGCTGTTGGCCTTCTTGGCCACCTGGCACACTGCTGGTTCATATTCAGCCAGCTGATGACCAACAGGCCCAGGTCCTTTTCCACCAGGCAGCTCTCCAGCCACTAAGGGATGGAGGGGGAGAAGGTAGAGGAAAACCCTTCTGCAGACCTGCATACCCTGCCTTTGGGCACAGCAGATGTCCTGCATCCCAGGGCAAAATCTCCTCCAGAATATCATCATGTGATTCTGTGAAATGAATGCATTATTGATCACTTAATTTTTAAACAATTTCTTAGTCTTTAAAGATAGGACACGTAGACTGTTGGAGGAGATTTTGTCCTGGGATGCAGGACATCTGCTGTGTCATTTCTTGCCACAGGAAGATGGGAGCATCAGGCAAGGAAGGGGCATTTGTAGGGTCAGGGTTTGTCTCACAGTCTGCTCCAAGCCCAAGTTCATTAGGGAGCAGGTTTCAGTGTCTTCCCTGCTGCTGCATGTCCATGCCGAGATGGAGCCTCTGGCTGCAGATGGACACGGCCCCATGCCAAGACTCCAAGCCTGGGAAATGAGAATGAAGATGGGTTTTGAGGAAGCCACAAAGCCTTTCATACAAAGACATTTAGGGTGTCCAGCACAAGCTGTCACAGATTTTCTGGCTGCTGGGTGCTTGGCTTTGACTCAATCTTTATGGCTTCCATTGAGGAAAAAAGGGGACTTTCTAGTCCAGGGGCTGCTAATGAGGATGCTCAGCAAACGCAGAGCAAGCAGCATGGTTTAACTGCAATTTTGTAGGTCCCTGCGAATGGGCTGACTCGCTTTGTAATTTTGGGGAAGTCACCTGTCTGCCTGCCTCAGTTTCCCCATGTCTGAAATGGGAATTTGAGGAGATCTCACTCTCTGAAATATTACCCACTGCTTCAGCTCCTGTGCAGACATTCCAGACATTCAGTGTTATGTCCGTGGGGTAAACTTATGACATTAGAAAGGTAAGAGAGTGGTAAGATCCTGACATCCCAAATAACTGTGGTTTGTCCACTCTGGGATGACCAGCTCAGGGGAGATCTCTGCTTTGTTGGTGCCTGAGACTGGGTGAGAAGAATCACAGCCAAGATCTGCTGTTAGGACAGGACCACATGTATGTCCAGAGATGTCCAGGCAGGTTCTTTGCTCTAGGAAAAGTCTTTTTACTCACAGTAGGTGCTCAGGGTGAAGGGTCTGAGGCTTTTCTGGAGAGCCTCCACATACCTCCAGGGTCTCTATGAGCCGGTTGTGAGCAGAACATCCGGAACAGTTAGGAAAAACTCTCCCAGGACACTCCAGAGGTGCTTAGGGCCAGCCCTAAGGGATGGAGTGAATGGTATGTGACCACATACCTGGCTCCTGTGCATTTCTCAACTCATTTATAACAACAAGCTCAGAGTCAGTCATATTTGACCCATTTATTAAAATGGACACTTTTAGGAAAAAAACCCACATCTATAAATCAAAGATTTGTTTCTTGAATATTCTGATTAAACTGTGTTCCGGGTAGGCTGCTTCTTAGGGCATTAGGGTTGTGACTCATTTCCTTTTTATTGCTATGATTCACTAATGAATATTTGTGGTCTAATAGCTGCCTGGTTTTGTTTTCAAGTTTTCTTTCTGTTTCCCTACATCACTGCTTTCAATCTGACTCCAGTTCAGCAGAAAAATCAAATCTGAAATGCTGGCAAATGTCTTGAACTCAATTAAAAACTTGATTTATATGGTGCTTCTGCTATCTCAAGGAAGGCCATATATTTTCCTGATATTATGGGGAAATTACTTTGTGCCTATGAGAAAGCCAAGTTCAAGTTATGGTTATTGCATATTTCCATTAGCAAGGCTTTCCGCAGCCGTTAGGACTTCTTCTCCTTCTTTGCTTAAAGAGAAGGTTGAATGAAAATACTGGGGTGTTCAGGCCTTGACATATGCAAAATTTGGTCCTGCCTGACCCCACAGTGTTTTCATGCACCCACCAAGATTTAGTGCTGCAAGAACTGTGTGTTGTTCCCCTCCAAAGACACTATTTATTTATTGGTTTTAAATCTTTATCTGAGATGTCCAGGACCTTTCATTGTCTTTATTTTTGCTGTGAGAGTGTCAGCCTGAGTGGTTTACCTGTTTCTGGGGAAAAGGCAAGGAGAAAGATGCTGTCTTACTGCCTGTCGTGTTTTAACCCCAGCCAGCAGCTGGAAGGTTCAGAGAGGTGGGAGTTGGTCTCTTCTCCCAAGGAACAGGTGGTGGGACAAGAGGAAATGGCCTCAAGTTGCTCCAGGGGAGGTTCAGATTGGATATTAGGAAAAATTTTTACACTGAAAGGGTTATTAAGCCTTGGAATGGGCTGCCCAGGGCAGTGGTGGAGTCACCATCCCTGGAGGTGTTTAAAAGCCGGGCAGATGTGGTGCTGAGGGACATGGGTTAGTGGTGGGTTTGTCAGTGTTAGGTTGATGGTTGGACACGATGATTTGAAAGGTCCCTTCCAACCTAGATGATTCTATGGCTATGACCATGCATCTGCTCACTCACCCCCCCACAGTTGGATGGGGAAAAGAATTGGAAGAGTAAAAGTGAGAGAAAGCTTGTGGGTTGAGATAAAGACAGTTTAATAGGTAAAGCAAAAACTCTTCACACAAGCAAAGCAAAACAAGTAAGTAATTCCCTGCTCCCCATCAGCAGGTGGGTGTTCAGCCATCTCCAGGAAAGCAGGGCTCCATCACACGTAATGGTGGCTCGGGAAGACAAACACCATCACTCTGAAAACCTCCCCCTTCCTTCTTCTTCCCCCAGCTTTATGTACTGAGCATGACGTCGTATGGTACAGAACATCCCTTTGGTCAGCTGGGCTCAGCTGTCCCGGCTGTGTCTCCTCCCAACTTCTTGTGCCCTCCCAGCCTGCTCGCTAGTGGGATGGTGTGAGGAGCAGAAAAGTCCTTGAGTGTTTAGCAACAACCAAACCTGCCAGTGCGCTGTCAACACCATTCCTCATCCCAAATCCAAAACATAGCACCCTACCAGATGCTAGTAAGAAAGTTAACTCCATCCCAGCTGAAACCATGACTCTGCCTTACGGCTCCAGCCACCGTCTCTTGAGCTGTTTTCCCCTCCCTTCCTTGCATGCCAGGATTCTCAATGTGCACCTAAACTCTTGCAACTAAAGTCTCCGGGGAAAAGCTTCCCAAATTTGCATGAGACTGGCTAAGTTTGGGGCAAAACCGCAAGTTTTGCTTCAGACTTTTTGCTCAGTGGGAAAATTTGGCTGCTAAATTCTCCCAAGATGCCATCTTTGAAGGCCATGTCCCACTCCCCTCATGATCTCACGTGCACGGCTCATTCCCCTCCGGACACGCCAACCCTTGGGCACTTCATGGCACTGACTCCTTGTCTCCCCTGTTGACCCTTTTCTCAACTCCTGCCCATGACACTCTGGGTGGGTGGAAGAAGGTAATTCATAAAAGGGGCATGTACGAGCAGGGCATTAGAGATTTCCCAGACACCTTATAACTGAAAGAGCATCCAAGCAATTTGAAAACACACTGCGCTTTTTATCTGCTCTTTGGCAATCAATGAAGGAACATTTATGCGTGGCGGGGGATAAACAGAATATTCTACCTTGCCAGAAATAAGTTTATTGCTCTAGAAATGCTAAGTTTTCCAGTGCTGACTATAAAAAAATGATTAAAAAATCAATCATAAAGATAATTCTACAATTCCACATCCACTTCCAGGTATTGATGGTAGCCAGGACCAGCCCTTGATGTCTAGACCTTCAGCAATAGGGCTGTATTAGAGTACAATACACTTGGTTTCTGCTCTGCGAAACACCTTCTTATGGCTTTATAGCTCGTTAGTGGTCCATGAACGACAGCTCAACACTGGATCAGTGCAGCAGAGCCTGCGCTTTACCACCTGAGCCACTTCTGGTCAGAACTGATTATTTCTGGGGGTAATTTCTTTCCTGATGTCTCAGAACAGAGCCATAAATCATGTCCAAATGCTATTAAACACAGCTGACATCTTCACGAGGCCTTTTGCAAGCTGATCACTTGCAACTTTAATGACTGGAATGGTCATTGCTTTTATAGCCAGGATTTCCCCTCCCCTTTGAAGAAGAGTAAAATTCAGTCTATGAATCGCTTCTCCTGACACCGCAACAGAAGGCAGAGGGAAAGCAGAGGCTCAGTGAAAACCAAGAATCTCATACCTAAATCTTTCCAGAGGAAATGTATTTATTATAAGACAAAGCACGGCAGGATTTGCCCACAGCAGCGGAGCAGGGATACCCAAAAGTGAGCTTGGTCCTCTGGGTGACCCCAAATTGGTGGGAGCTGATGGTGACCTGATTGACAGGACAAGAGGGAATGGGCACAAAGTTGAATGTAAGAAGTTCCACTTAAACATGAGGAGGAACTTCTTCACTTTGAGGGTGGCAGAGCCCTGGAACAGGCTGCCCAGGGGGATGGTGGAGTCTCCTTCTCTGGAGACATTCAAACCCCTCCTGGACACGTTCCTGTGCCACCTGCTCTAGGTGGACCTGCTTTGGCAGGGGGTTGGACTAGATGATCTCCAGATGTCCCTTCCAACCCCATGTGATTTCTGTGATTCTGTGACCAGCTTGTGCATCCAGCATCATGTAAGCATCACACCATAGGGCAAGTGAAAAGGGAATGCCAACACATACCCTGCAAATACCCAGCAGCTAGAAAATCAGGGTAAGACTGGATCATTCTGTCTGAGTCCTTCCCCAAAGAGCAGATATTTACAAGATTTTTCTCTTTACAAGATGCAGCCATGAGTGTCCCTGCCCATTCAGAGTGGAAATTCATATAACGAGTCCTCTGTTTTGATTGTCGACCATATGGCCTTTCCATTTCCATTCCCTAATACAAATCTGTTCAGATTGTCTCAGCTGCTCAAGTATTTGGTCATTTGCGCTGGCATAACTGCCTAATTGTCCTCCTTTGTCACGGCTCTTTGGGACGGGATTGGGTCTCGTCAGCAGCAGTGAGTGAGTTTATAAAGCAGAGCATCTGTCAGAGGCTGGAGGGAGATGAGTGTCAGATGGGGAATGGACAGATGTTTTCCCATCCCTAAACCCATGATTGGCTGCAAAACCAAGTCGCAATTTATTCCCATTACAGCATCCCAGCTCCATCCCGGCTCGGGGGTATAGGGAGACAAATAGAAAGCCCTGCCCTCTAATAAATCCTGCCATCTCTCATCAGGCAATTTACCTTGGTGGCTTTAGCAATTTAAGCTGCAGCAATTGCAGCTGGGCAGCCAGGATGGCTCAGCTGGCAAAATGGGCTTGATTTCGCCCAGGGGTCAGTGGCTCACATTAAAGTCCTGTTGTATGAGCCCAAACATCTGTAATGCTCCACATCTTCATAGAATCATAGAACGGTTCAGGTTGAAAGGGACCTTAAACCAGGATGCACTGGGCAGGGACACCTCCCACCAGACCAGGTTGCTCAAAGCCCTGTCCAACCTGGCCTTGAACCTCTCCAGGGATGGGGCAGTCACAGCTTCTCTGGGCAGCCTGGGGCAGTGTCTCACCACCTCACAGCAAAGAATTTCTTCACACTGCAAAAAGTGAAGGTGGCCGTAGGGCACGTCTTGGGTGGAGTATCTAGTCCAGCCCTCTCTAATCTTGCCTTGTGATAATTTGAGCAGTGTGGACCTGGTATTTAAACAAATAGCCTTAGCAGAGCTCAGGTGGGTGCTGTAAAACTGGCTGCCCCATGTCAAAGTGTGGCCAGAGACTCTCCCTGGGCTCTGCTCAGCTGGAAGAAAACTGTGTGTGTGTGTGCACGCACGTATGTGTGCAAGGGGGGGGCATGTGCCCTCCGTAATTCATCATCATGTGCATCCCTTCCATATAATATTCGCCTCCCCAAAGGTGGACATGCGTGCAGTTGTTTCTGGGGCACAATAACTGCCTTAGTCCCTCTGCAAAGGACTAAGACCAGAGTTCAGGTGTGAGTCAGTTCATAGAATCATAGAATGGTTTGGGTGGAAGGGACGTTAAAGCTATCTGGTTCCCAACCCCCTGCCATGGGCAGGGACACCTCCCACCAGACCAGGTTGCTCAAAGCCCCATCCAGCCTGGCCTTGGACACCTCCAGGAATGGGGCATCCACAGCCTCCCTGGGTAACTTGTTCCAGTGTCTCAGCACCCTCACAGTGAAAAATTTCTTCCTGAGATCTCATCTAAATCAACCCTCTCCCAGTTTGAAGCATTTCCCAGTGTGAGCTCCATAACTTTCTATTGCTCCTCCAGAAACCGTGGAAGAGAGGTTGAAAGAGTGGTTGAGTCCAGGTCACATAGAGGCTGAGCGTAGCACTAGGTTCAGTCTTAACATGGTGTCTGTAATGGTGATGCAGTAATTTTACACTGGTTTTTTGGTGTCATTTCTATCTTTCTGACCATTTCGCAGTTGCCTGGGAGTGATGCCTTAAGAGCCGAGCAGGCACTGATGCAGCTCTGCCAGTGCGAGGGCTGATTTTTACAGCTCTCCTGCAGCTGATCATTAGTGTCATAGTACAAGGAATCTCAGTCTCTACTAGAAGTTGCCCTTTTCCTTCATAAATGAAATACTTTTTTCATCTTTCACCTGACTGTTTTGTTGCCTGGTTTTCATACAAAAACCTTTAGCTTCCTTCACCAATTTTCTATGGCATTTTCGTTACAATTTATATCATCTCTTCTCCATCCCTATTCTTTGTCCTTTTTTTTTTTTTTAATAAAGAATGATCCTGTTTCTTGACTGTGCAATACTATCTTTTTATCATCTGCACAACTTCTCTCAAAGAGCCACTTCTTTCCTACAGATAATTTAAATCATAATATTTCTCTGAAACTCAGCCCTGCAGAAACACTGAGTGCAGGTACAGGCATGTGCAGGTGAACCCCACACACAGTCTGATACCAGCTGTCACTGCCCTCTATTTACCTTAATTAAATGTAAGCGAGTTAACATCCCTTATCCCTAGACAGTCATCAGCTTCCAATCAGCAATTCATCATCACCGTCTGTTCCCGTGTCCAAGAGCGCAGAAGGGGAGGAATATTAACACTCATTTCATAAACTCTACTGATGGTTTCTTACCAGCTCTGTGAGCTTGCATGGGTATGTCTTTCTCTGATCTTCACAAAAGTGGCAATTTGCACCCCTTACTTATTGCTTTTTCTCTTCTTTTGCACGTGGGACTAAGATGATTTAAGACATCGCTTGGGCCTTGGCATTCATAAACTCTCTTCCAGTGGATATCACTGCCAAGTGAGAGCTCTTCACTTTTATGTGGTGCAATTTTGCTTAAAAAAAAATACTCCACAACATCCTCTTCTTGTCTTCTCTGTCAAACTGCCTGCTCAGCCTTGTAGGTGTGACTGTTTGCCTTCCTAGGACCATGAATGTCTGTTGTTCCTTTGCTTTATACTACAAAGATACCCTGCAGTAAGGCACAATTTTTCACAGAACAATTTTTAATGCATGTCAGGGTTGGTGTGCAGTGTGGGAAAAAGCAGCATTCATAGAAGTCAAGCTTGGCACGTGCATTAATTTGCTGAGCACATGGGGACAATCAAGTGCTTTGGAGGGTGGGATATCATCCTATTCCTTTCCAAAAACCAGCAAGCCCAGATGAACTTCACTTCCAGCCACTCAGTGCTGTCATCTCCTCCACAAAACTGTTCCAGGCACTGCTGCAATACTGCAAAACCACACAGCTGGCCACCACGTTCACTCTCCCAGTAGGAGGTGGTTGGACTAGATGTTCCTCTGATGTCCCTTTCAACCCTGTGATCCCATGAGGGTGTTGGTCCAGTGGTCGCAGTAACTCCCTGCCCAAGAGGAACCAGGCAGCCAGCAGCAGACTCGTTCTTATACATTTAGTCCTCCCTCATCATTCTCCCATCTCTCCAAACCCAGCATCCCCAGAAAATAATTTTTCAGATTGCTCTTAGCATCTTCACCTCTGCTGCAGCAAGACCAACCACTGGCATGAGAAGCTAGAGCCTCCCTCACTTTTAACTCTAATTTCTAGCAGAGAATGAACCCATATCTGAGGAGAGGTCCTCTGCTTCTCCAGAATAAATACAATAACAACAAAAAGAATAATAGTCAAAGTAAAAGCAAGCAGCTTTGTAAACATGTTGTCAGCAGTCTGTTTTCCCATCTGTCAATCCATCTGTTGTTCCTCAACATACCCCTGATACCAAACCGCTGCTCACAAACATCTCTTCCTCAGCGGGATTCCCCCTACAAATGCTTCAGGATTCCTGGGTTTATTTGAGACCACTACACGGGCCCAGCCATTTATCTGCCTCAGTAAAATGGAGAGAAATCTGTACCTGGTATGTGGCTTAAACATTTATGAACTTGTGGATTAAGTCAGTGTTGGAGGCCACGGCTTGTTCCCTATTTGCTCTCTAAACTCATTCTCACAGTCGAGATACCTGTGCTTGTGTCTTGGTAGAATTTAAAGAGTCCAGGCAAGCTCCAAATTATGTTAAAAAATGTAATGCAGGTATTTGGTGGCTGAAAAAAAATCTCTGTTGGCCTCCATGTAGAGATGGTCCCAATATTACACACATGCCCATCATGCAAGGAGGAGGCAATATGGTCTCCCATGCATCCTTGGACACCTCAGCAACTGGGTGGCTTTGTTTTTCTCTCCTCTGTAAAGACAACAGCAGAGAGGTTTCTTGGCTTCTGCCCAGCGCTCCTGATTTCTGCAGGCACTGTCACAGAAAGGTCTGGGAGCTGAGATGGAAAGCCTACAGCTCCGCAGACCCTTGGTGGACCAGAGCATCTAATGAGCCATGAGGGATGGGAATGTCCTCCCTGCTGTCCCCAGCACTGGGAGCCACCTACCCCAGCCTCCCCTTCAGCTCTTCCATCTCATTTCAGGTCCTTCTGGCTCAGGGGCCACAGGGAAGGAGCCTTTTAATCTCTCTGTCTCATCCTTCCCATTCCCAAAACATGCCTCCAATTTCCCCAGGCCATGTTGGTGTTCTCAGCCATAACCAAGGTGTGTATGGTCCTTCACATGTAGCTCACCTCTTAACTATCATCCCTTACCATAATCTTCTCCCTCATCCTATATTTAACACTCCACAAAAATATATACACAGGAGAAGACAGGGAGCTTGAAGGCAAAGGAGAGGGAGAACAACCATATAAACAAAGTGATAAAAACCGTACATGCCATGAAGTAGGTGATAATCTGGACAGCAGAAGAGGCAATGCCCTAGGAAGAGACTGATTAAAGGAAAAAAAGAAAAGCCAGCCAAGATTAGGAGAAGGACTGTGGTAGGGGCATTTGACCTAGTTATGTGTGAGATGAAGTCACTGTAAAGCCCCCATGTGATCCTCAGCTTAGATGTGCAGAGCAGGACGGTGGCGTGTGGAACTGCAGCATCCTAGAGCCAGCCCAAACTCTGCCTGGACCATGATAACCCATCAGCAACTAGATGTCTTCCAAAGTGGAACAAGAGAAAAACAAGCTTTTTTCATTGCAGGAGCAGGCCTGGGTTTGATGTGGTACCCAAAGTCCTAAAGCTGAATATCCCATATCACCATTGCTGGCCAGATGGGAACTATGGCATAAATTACCCATGAAATTATGGTTTTAGCTCGAAGGTGAGATGTGCTGTGACACCTCAGCAGTGGGCACACAATTAACTATCACTATTTAGATGACAGCAAGCATTTTCTGCAAGGAAAAAATCCAACCTAATTCAGAAAAAATTAAAAGGTTGCATTGATTAAGAAATTAAATTCCCTTTGCAGTTTTTCTCAAAAGAAAAAGAAAAAAAAAAAAGAGAAAAAAAAGGTGTGTAGGTTTTTTCTGTTCAGAGTAACTGGACACAGAAGGAAGATGCAGGGTTAGCACTGGAGTTGCAGTTAGTTTTAAGGAATTTCTTCTCCAAATCCAGAAAATCATAGACTTGCAGAATGGTTTGGGCTGGAAGGGACCTTAATGATCACCTAGTTTGAACCCCCTGCCCTGGGCAGGGACACCTCCCACCAGACCAGGTTGCTCAAAGCCCCATACAACCTGGCCTTGAACCCCTCCAGGGATGGGGCAGCCACAGCTTCTCTGGGCAACCTGGGCCAGGGTCTCACCACCCTCACAGCAAAGAAGTTCTTCCCCACATCTCATCTCAATCTCCCTTCTTTCAGTGTCAAACCCTTCCCCCTCCTCCTATGGCTCCCCTCCCTCATCAAGAGTCCCTCCCCAGCTTTCCTGGAGCCCCTTGAGGGACTGGAAGGGGCTCCAAGGTCTCCCTGGAGCCTTCTCTTCTCCAGGCTGAACCCCCCCAACTCTCTCAGCCTGTCCTCACAGCAGAGGGGCTCCAGCCCTCCCAGCATCTCCGTGGCCTCCTCTGGCCCCGCTCCAACAGGTCCATGTCTCTCCTGTGCTGAGGCCCCAGAGCTGGAGGCAGCACTGGGGGGTGTCTCCCCAGAGCAGAGCAGAGGGGCAGAATCCCCCCCCTCGCCCTGCTGGCCACTCTGCTGGGGATGCAGCCCAGGACGTGGGGGGCTTTCTGGGCTGCCAGCACCCTTTGAAACCAGGGCAGCAGATACACAACCACTGCATGAATAATCCCCATATGCACTTGGTCCTCTGTTTCTGCTCACCGTGGAGGGATGTAGCTCATGCTCAACCCCACAGTACTTTCCCGCTTCAGCTAGTGCAGGTGCAAACACTAGCTTGGGTCCTGTATTTGGTCCAGGAATCACCTTTCGGGTGCAAGAGTCCAGTGCAAGCAAATCCTCTGCCAAAACCTCAAAACTCAGAGAGGTGAAACAAAAAAACCCCAAACACTTTTCTTCTGATTCCCAGCCTGCTCTGCAGCAACCCCGATTGCTACAAACAACCTTAGATATTTGAGGAGAAGCTACCTTCCCACTCCCTACCCTCTGGCCCTTTATTCATGTGTTTTTTTCCATGGCTAGGAAATCAGCATGTGCAGGGCAGGGCTAATTAGAGAGCAGAGATTTTATTATGCGGTGCGCTCAGCACGGCTGGCTGCGCTGATGGAGATGGATGGATGTCGGTGGATAGGAGGAGAGCCGAGAGCACTTGTCATGAGCAGATGGCAAGAGGAGGGGAGGAAGGGGGAGAGGGGTCTCTCAGGGGAGTAAATCTAACTCAGGAAAACATTCGTTTTACTCTCTGGCCCAGCCGACTGAATTAACGTGAAGTGCAATCGGCCTCTTGCCCATTAATGACATGCTTTTGAGAGGAAAGAGAAGAAAGGAGTCAATCAGCCGGGGTGTAACTGAGGGGTGACTGATGGAAAGGCCTAATGCAGGCACCTTCGCCACATCGTGGTGAAATAATACATGGATGGAGCAACTCACTCCCTTCCTGATGGCTTAGGGAGGCTTTTGAGCACACCAAAAACCCCCTCTGCATCTCCAGTGAGGGTGGCAGCTCTAGGTGTTGGGGAGAGCCAGGCTGACACAGCACCGAGCAGGATGTGCTGAGACAGCACAGCATGTCCCCCTCGGCATCCTCATGACAAAAAGGCACTGGTCATACATCCTGCTGCAAATTCAGGTCCCCTGTATTTGCTCCAGGAATCACCTCTTGGCTGCAAGGGACCAACATGGGCTTTCTCTGCTAGCTCCACCACATCCTGCCAGGGCATCTTAGTAAGTGGAGGAGGGACTTGGGGGTCACCCTTGCAGTACCAGTGGGGTTAGTGGCTGCTGAGCTTTTGTATGGATGGGGAGGTCAATCAGCACCCAAGATTTGCAGCTTTGACTCTCTGTGAGCCAGAGTTGACCCATAGCTGCTCAAACATGGTCTTCTGAGCCGGATCCTGGGCCAACACACAAGGGAAAAACCAAGAGCTTTCTCCCCCAACCAGAGGAGATCCCTACTACCTTTTTCCCTGGACATGAACAAGGATCTGCTCTTCACCCAACTCACCCGCATGGTTTAGTGCTTGCCCAGAGCGTGCTCTGTCACTGCTTTGGCTGGAAGAGAAGACCAAGCAAAAAGTGTCCGGTTGTGGGGGTGGATGGTCACTCAGACACAACAGGGACAGGGACAAAGTGCTCACTCAGCTTTCCCTCCGTGCAAACGTCCCCATAAATCACCATTACAAAATCCAGGAGGTTGAGACTACCATTTAATGCTACAGAATAAGAGAAGGAAAGGGGAGGAAACCAGCAAGTCAAGGAGGTTCATTGGTCTAAGGCTCCTAGACACCCTCAGGCTGGCCTAGTGCTTGGACAATAATAGTTGGAGAAATGGATTGTGGTCCACATGTTCATCGTCCTGAAGTAACATATTTCTGACCACTCTTTCTAGGAAGATGTGCTCAGGTCATCTTCTCTGTTTAAGGGATGGTGCTGGAGGATCCACATTCCACTGTGGGTCAAAGCCCCAGAGCTCTCCTTGAAAGCCAGAGGGTCAAAGAAGTGTTCAAAACAAAGATCTCATCACAGGTATCATGCGTGATTGTTTGAGGAACAGGAGAGCACTGAGACCATGTTCAAGATAAAACATGGTTTATTCAGGGCTGGCCTTGTGAGCAGTTAGGAGGAAGGTATTATGTCCTGATCCCAGCCCATTTTTTCCAGGAAAAGGAGAAAGGGAGGAATTTCATGCATATTTAGAAATTTCCATCCGGTCCTTACCAGGGATGGCAGCCCAACAGATGCACACCCCCATCTAGCCAGCAAACCCGGCTTTGTTTTCATTTTCAAACCCAGTCATCCAGGTTTGTGATGTTGCATGAGCACCACAGCGTCACCGCCGATTAACCCGCCTGCTGACGGTACCGGCTCAGCCGTTTCCATGGCAAGCGACAGCGGGATGTTATCAGGGGCTCTTGCTTCCTGAGCTGGTGGGATGGCTTGATGAAAACAAATGGAGATGCAGAGGCAATGTCCTGAGATGCCTCCCTGCCTCCCCCAGCCATACGACCTGTCCCACCTCCACCCTTAGGGGATTTGTTATCATAAAAACACTCTCCCAAACAAATTTGAAGATCATTTTTTTTCCTGGAAAGGGGGTATGTCGAGCAACAGATGGCCTCTCCTTTGCGAGGTGCCTACATGTTGCTTCGGCAGTCTCCATTTTACAGGTGGGAACCCATTGATGCTGAGGGTCTTGGCCAAGGTGAGATGGATGGTTTGTAGTGGAGCTGGATGCTGAGCCTCAGTGCTCTTCCTAGGAGCTTGTAAACCACTCTGCTTTGCCATGTACCTTTAGGTAGTTCATAGAATCATAGAATGGTTAGAGTTGGAAGGGACCTTAAAGATCATCTAGTTCCAACCCCCCTGCCATGGGCAGGGATGCCTCCACTAGAGCAGGTTGCTCAAAGCCCCATCCAGCCTGGCCTTGAACACCTCCAGGGATGGGGCAGCCACAACTTCCCTGGGCAACCTGTTCCAGTGCTTCACCACCCTCACAGGAAAGAATTTCCTCCTAATATCTCATCTAAATCTCCCCTCTTCCAATTTAAAACCATTACCCCTTGTCCTGTCACTCCATCTCCTGACAGAGTCCCTCTCCGGCTCTCCTGGAGGCTCCCTTCAGATACTGGAAGGCTGCTATGAGGTCTCCCCGGAGCCTTCTCTTCTCCAGGCTGAACAACCCCAGCTCTCTCAGCCTGTCTTCATAGGGGAGGTGCTCCAGCCCTCTGATCATCTTCGTGGCCCTCCGCTGGACCCGTTCCAACAGGTCCTGTGTTGAGGACTCCAAAGCTGGACACAGTATTCCAGTAGTTGTGACCAAAAGTTAACTTAAGCTGGTTTGGGGAAAGAATATGGACCTGTGTCAGTAACCAAACTCCAGATCTGACTCCTTTTTCCCATAGCACATCCATGCTGTCATTTTAGCCGTCTGCTGCAAAGCAGGGGCATAAGTCTGCTTCAAACTTGTCTACTGGAGGTCTTAAAATGCTGTACAGAGACCCAGAGCTCAGCCTGGGCAGCACAGGGTACCCATGAAGGGAAATATTCACATCTTTTCAGCACCCAGTAATATGGGTTAAAACAGCCTCCAGTATCTTGCCTCCCCCGCCCCCCCCCCCAGGATCTACTCCAGTCAAGCCACTTCTGACCAAGGTTTGTTTAAAACAAATCTCATCTGGGATAAAAAAGCCCCAAACACACTCTTTTTTCCCAGTAGTCCCTCCCCACTTTTGCTGCCATTACTGTGAGTTTCATCGAATCATAGAATGGTTTGGTTGGGAAGGGACCTTTAAAGGCCATCTAGTCCAGCCCCCCTGCCATGGGCAGGGACACCTCCCACCAGACCAGGTTGCTCAAAGTCCTGTGCAATCTAGCCTTGAACCCCTCCAGGGATGGGGCAGCCACAGCTTCTCTGGGCAACCCGTTCCAGTGTCTCACCACCCTCAGAGTGAAAAATTTCTTCCTTATATCTAGCCTGAATCTTCCCTTTTTTAGTTTAAAGCCATTACTCCTTGTCCTGTTGCAACAGGCCTTGCTAAAAAGCTTGTCCCCATCTTTCTTTAAGTATTGAAAGGCTGCAGTAAAGTCTCCCCAGAGCCTTCTCTTCGTCGTGTCTTACCTGGCTCCTTGCTACATTTAAATTTGTTGGAGACCTAAAGAATCACCTCCTCTTTTCTCTGTACCCAAAACCCACCAGCAAAACCATATGGTCCCAGCTCCTTGACTCTGAAAGTAGCACCCAGGTCCAGCACAACACAGAGCTGCAGGACAGGGGATTAAAGAGGGGGGCTGCAACCAGAAGATGGGTAAAACCTGGTGTGGGGATGGGACATTTTGTGGTGGTGTCACTTGCTACTGATCCAGACACAGCCCCAGACAGTGACAGCTAAGCTGGGACTCATCCCCACGCTCCGTGCTCTGCAAACCCAGCCCGCTCCCAGCTCTACCTGCAGATGCAGTTGTCAGGTTGGACACAGTGGCAGGGAGAAGGGGGCAACACCCTTTCCAGGTTGAGGAAACCCTACAGAGATGCACAGCAAGAGTGGGCTGAAATGGATAGAGCTACAAAGAACAGGACTGGTGGTTTTGAGATGACACCCACTGGTGAGGAGCAAGACTGCAAGCAGGCTGAGGTGTGGTGGCCACACTGCCTGGAAACAACCTTGGGTGGGTCTTCAGTTTTGCAAAACTGTCCTTAAGAGGGACCAGATTTAACGAGCACACCAAAAGAAATACCCCAAAAAGTGAATACACATTTAACTGCAACCTATGGCTGGTCTGGGACCGCCCATCCCTTCCAGCTTCAGAAATGTCCGTGGCAGTTTTGGAGTGATTATTTTATGTATCAGCAGAGCATTTAAAAGATCTAGGCATGGACAAGGGTTCTGCTACTGTCCAGTTGTGATAGGTGGCCATATACACCCCTCCCCACGGGTGGTGCAAAGCAAGGGTTCCTGCCCCAGAGACTTTATAATCGAGGATTAAAAAAGTAACTGATTTCACATGATTTAGAAAGAAAGGAGGAAAAAAGGATGTTCTATTAAAAAGCATCAACAGGGACAATATTTCCAGCAGGAACAGCCGTAGTATATGAATCCAGGGAAGTTTTTACATGCATGGAAACCTCAATACTCAAAGGTGGTTTCCCAGATCAGGGAACAAGGCTCAGAGAGATCCAAGCAAAGGTTAAACCCATCAGGTTACACCTTGGAGCCTGTCTGGGCTTTGCATGGGTTGTTCATAGCTGTCAGCTTGATCCTGTAAGCCCCTGCTCTGTCCTGTGCACACACAGAGCAAGCAGGGGTGACAGCAGTCAGCAGCTGTATGGCAAATTAACATGCCGAGAAAAGGGGGTGCTGGTGCTCTTGATGGATTTGGAGAACCAGGCAAAATTTTCTTGTGCCTCAGTTTCCCTTCTGAGCTGTAGCATGACCTGAGCAGCGGGTCTCTTGGGCTGAATTAGAATTTTTTTTCCCTCCTGATTTTTCTTTCTCACAGAGAAGCCCCTGACCTCCTCCAAGTCAAAGATGGGGCCAGTCTTTGAGCTGCACAACCAGATTTCACATGCACCCCCAGGAAGCCATTCGTGTGCTCCCACCCAAGCCAACTGCCAATGACATAGGTTTTTACTTGGAAAAAAACCCCGATTATATTTGGCAAAAGTGAAAGCTTAGCATTCACAGCCACTGTGAAAACCTGTTGTCTTGGGCATCCTAAAGCAAGCAGGCACCACAGCCCCCTCTCCAAGGTCATCCAGCTATTATTTGCCTGGTCAGGTTCAAGCTGCAGGACCTTGACCCCAAGAACCTGAGAACAGGCTGAATCAGTGCACGTCAGACAGGGGTGCATCAAGCTTTGTTGATGCTAAGAGGAGCTGATGAGCCTGGATTAACCTATGATCCTGTGAGCCTTGTCCAGGACCTCCCCAGCTCCAGTCCAGTGGCTTGAGTATAATGGGAACCACCTTCCCTTTTCCAGGGCTCACGTCAACCATCCTCTCCTCTGATCCCTCCACTTAAGAAAAACAAGGACCAACTTAAATCCCGACCATGTAGGTTGAGCTGGTAGCTCTGTGTGCACTGGAAAGGGGGTCTGAGCACCCTTGGCCCAAGGAGACACCCCAAGATGCAGAGGAACACAATGGTCCCTGGAAGAAAAAGTTATTTTGCAGAGGTGCCTCCTACCCAGGGTCTATTGGCCAAGGCACTAGGCTTGAGCTGGAGCCTTATGGTACTGAGCCCCATTTCATCCAGGAGACAGGAAACACCTTCTCCTTTCCCAGTTTTTCCGAACTGTGTGGGTTTTGAGGAAATCTTGGAGGGTTTGGATGGAGAAGTGTTGATCTTGCAGCAGATGGCGCTTCTGCCTAGGAAATAAGGCCGGGAGTAAGGTTCTTAGTCCAATGAACAGGGAGTGGAGCAAGGAGGTGGCTCCCAAACATTGATTATTGGAGGGGGCAAGTCTACCTTGAAAATACCCCAAATTCAGGCCTTCCTTCACTGCGTCTTTCTGAAGGTCTTCCCAATCTTCTTTTATCTCCCCTTGATGCATTGAAAATACATCATTCACACCCAAATACAGAATATTTGCGGCCACCGCCACAAGAAAAAGAACCCCCTGGTTTGTGATGGTCCTTACACGTATTTATGACAGCTGTTTGTTTGGAAAAAAACCCCACCTTTAGGTACTTCCTTCATTGTTCTATGAGGAGACGGAGAGGAGAGGAGAGGAGAGGAGAGGAGAGGAGAGGAGAGGAGAGGAGAGGAGAGGAGAGGAGAGGAGAGGAGAGGAGAGGAGAGGAGAGGAGAGGAGAGGAGAGGAGAGGAGAGGAGAGGAGAGGAGAGGAGAGGAGAGGAGAGGAGAAAAAAAAACCACAAGGAAGGAAAGCTTTCAATGAAATCTGAATACCAGATTTGACTACTATAGCTGGAAGTAGTGTTTTCAGAATTTTAACCAACATTACTTTGGATTGAATTATTATCTTATTAATATTGCTGTTGCACGAACAATACAGCAAAATATTTCCATCTGCGAGAATAACTAAATGCTCTTTCATGGAGAGTTTACACTTTTTAAGGTCTATTTATTGGTCTTGCCCAATAAAAACGTAGGTCAAAATGTCAAGCAACGGCAAAATCTACACATATTTATATGCATGCACACATACACCCTCCATTTATTCCCAAGTGCTCTGTGAAATAATGTACTGAGAACCCATCAGATGGCAAGCTCATTACTTGACTTATCCAGCTGATAATAATTGCTTAGAGAGAGGAGAAAAAAAAAAAATCAGTGCTCTCTGATGGTTGGGTGTCAGGACTTCCAGGATTTCTCCCAGGATCATTTGTGCATAATAAGGAATTTTTTTTTTCCTTATGGGAGGAGAAGAGAGCAAGGTCAGTCACAAGACGGAGTTAGTGGCCAACCACATAAACATCTGTTTGCACAGAAGAGAGTGAAACCGAGCTGACACCCAGTCCTGATGGCAGATCAGGCTGGGCAAATAAACTGCTCCTGCCCCCCAGGTGACCCACAAAAATCTGCAATTTTCTGACACTTTTTTGCTCATCCTTGAACACGTCTATATGATAATTGCTCTTTTTTCCCCTCCCTTAATTGCTGTTCTTTAAGGGGTGTGGGCTTGAGAGGGGCAAGATTTATTTTAAAAGAAAGGCTTTTCTGTTTTCCTGCTTGAACACAGGTTACTGAATTACTCTACGTGCCTTTGATCAGAAACACCGATCAAATATTTATACAGTGGGAGATCCATCTGTTCAGATGAATTCCCAGCAGGGTAGCTCCATTCCCGTCTTATTACTCACGTCGCTTTCTTCACTCGCTCCATTTTTCCTGGAATAAACTGGCTAAAGACTGACAGTGGAGGGAGTAAATATTTCTTATTCCTTCTCATCTGCACACATAGGAAGTACTCTTGTTGACTTGCATGTGCATTTATTTAGCAGTGGGTTTGGGGACCGCTCTGCACACAAAGAGCCGTCCCCAGGCTGGTTTGCCTGTCACCTCTGCCCATACATGGCTGGGCAACGCTCAGCCCATCAATCACCTCTTCTGACACTTTCCATGTGTATCAGCTGGAGGACAAATAAATTTCATGCTGAGATTTCCGCATTTCCATTTTGACCCCGCTGGCCTTCGTGGAAGAAACATTTCTCCATAATATCTATGCAATTACAGGGTCAGACACAGGATGGGTACCAAGCATGGAGGGGGGGGGAGGATTAAACCTCCCATAGAAGTGCTTTCAAAGGAGAAAAAAACCCATCTGCATTGGTGTGGAATGTGTTGAGCCAGTGTGACTAAGAAACTAGAACAAAGGCAAAGGAAATGAGAATTGTAGCATGGGGGTCCATGCGTGTTTGGGGGCATTTCAGCCCCAAGTTGTGCCTGCAGGTCACCCCTTGGTCCCCACGGGATGGATGGCCACCACTGGGAGATTTACCCCACCCAGGGCAGGAGAGATGCTCTCTGCATTGTTTATCAGCCTCTCCTGACAAATTCAAACAGTTGTCTCATAGGATCACAGGCAATGCAGGATGGAAGGGACCTCAGGAGGTCTCTAGTGGGACATCAAGAGGTCTCTAGTGTGGCCTCCTGCTCACAGCAGTGCCACCCCTGGGGTCTGGGCTCCGGGATTTATCCAGTTGTGGCTTGAAAACCTTCAAGGATGGAATTTGCCCAACCTCTCTGGGTAAACCCTCCCACTGATTCCCTTCCACTCCCACCTCCTCTGAGACACAAACATCCTCCTGCCTCTGCCAGTGTCTCAGCAGATGGACTGAGGCCTCTTGAAAGAGCTGGTCATCCCTGGACAGACCAGTTCCTAAGGTGCTATCCTGCTATTACAAGTGATTATAACATAGCCAGGTTTAAGAAAAAACATGCGGCAACACCCAAACCAAAGATCAACCAAGACCTACTGTTCCCCACCAGGAGGGAGCGAGCTGAGGTCAAAACCCCCCCAGCAACCAGGAAAGGAGTGAGATTGTAAGAAATCCCTGTAGAATGGTGTTCCATATAATACGCTGTGTGCTGATCATGTTCCCATCTGTGTTGGAGAAGGGTGGCTGGATGCTAACCAAGGCACCATCACTGCATCTATAGGAGGTCACCACCAGCCCAGGTTGGCCCAGGGGACCTTCCTGGTGGAAACAGAAATCCTGTATCACCAACTGGTGTTGGAGATTGAGTGGGGGACTGGGAAAGTGAGAAGGAATGCCCTGAGCCTTTATCATCTGTTTTGCCCACTATTTGAGGAATTAACTTTGCATCAAAGCCAGCAGCTTTGGCCCCTGGTTAGAAAGAAAATTGTCACCAGCCAGGGAAGCATAGTCAGCAAGCAAGGGACAAAAATCTCACTGGTTCAGAGCTGGAAGAGCTGCTGACCTGCAGTCAAAATTTCTCATCTGCAGCCAAAGCAAACCCAGCCGTGTCCTCTTCCCAGGAGAGTCCTGAGGTCTGGATTTATAGACATAGTTACCACTACATTAATGAGCTCTGGAGAGCGTCTGCTGCCGGCTTCGTTGTAGACGGGTGGAAAAAATACCATCCTGAGGAATCCCCCAGCTGGACATAAATATTTAGCATGTGATCAGCTGCTCAGAATTCCTCTGACCTGAATAAATCTGTGTTGTTTCTCCTGCCTTCAAATAAAAAGCCCATAATCAGGATCACTCCCCTCACTTAATCTTTTTGAGGGGCGCCGTGGATATAAACGGCTGGTTTATATCTCTTTGTAGCCCCCATATCCCTCCATCTCTGGCACAAAAGCTGTTTAAGGTCAAATCATCTCTCCGAGGTGAATTCGTCTCAGCCGAACAGGACATCACTGTAATTTATATTGCACCTAGTGTGAAGGGTGGTGCTGCTTAGCAGCTGGAACAGAGCCTGCTCTTGGGACTTCCAGTTTGGAACAAGCATTACATGGGCCCTTTTAGACCCCAGGAACAGCTATTTGGGCTCAGGTTAAACATCTTTCTAATCCAGTACTTCAAGACTCACAGAAGGTGTAAGTAGATATGAAATCATAGAATGCTTTGGGTTGGAAGGGACCTTAAAGATTGTCCAGTTCCCACCCCCCCTGCCATGGGCAGGGACACCTCCCACCAGACCAGGTTGCTCAAAGCCCCATCTACCCTGGCCTTAAACCCTTCCAGGGATGGGGTATCCACAGCTTCTCTGGGCAACCTGGGCCAGGCTCTCACCACCCTCACAGCAAAGAAGTTCTTCCCCACATCTCATCTCAATCTCCCTTCTTTCAGTTTAAAACCATTACCCCTCCTCCTGTGGCTCCCCTCCCTCATCAAGAGTCCCTCCCCAGCTTTCCTGGAGCCCCTTGAGGGACTGGAAGGGGCTCTAAGGTCTCCCCAGAGCCTTCTCTTCTCCAGGCTGAACCTCCCCAACTCTCTCAGCCTGTCCTCACAGCAGAGGGGCTCCAGCCCTCCCAGCATCTCCGTGGCCTCCTCTGGCCCCGCTCCAACAGGTCCATGTCTCTCCTGTGCTGAGGCCCCAGAGCTGGAGGCAGCACTGAGAGGGGGGGTTCTCCCCAGAGCTTTCACTATATATTCCCCTAGTAGTTTGTAGCTCCTGGTTTTCTTGAGCTAGAAATACTCCCTATAGGATTTCTTGAGCTAGTTAATACTCCCTATAGGATTTTTCTTCCACGAACTCTGTCTATTTGCTTTCCTGAGTGCACGTGAATTTTTGACATCCACAATGTCTTGTGGCAATGACTTCACGGCTTAATGACATGAAGGGAAATACCTAGTTCAGCATGTTCGTAGCTTCCCACCTCATAATTTAATTAAACACCCTCATTATGAGAATGACAAAATATTCCTTCTTTTCTGTCTTTAAACCACTTCTGGCATCTGTTGTGTTTCTCTTTTAAGGCTAAAATGTCTCTGCCTGTCTAGTGATGTCTTTCCCAGCTCCTCCGGCCAGCCTGTGATTTTGCATTGGTCATGCAAAGCCCATTTCAATTCTCTTTGGCCAAGGCATTGCAGACAACGCGAGGGATGGTAACTAGGCAAGCTGGTGTTTGCATGCAAGCAGCAGCCCACAGGAGCTGAAAGAGTCGAGACTGCAAAATGCCTGGCACAGACCATGGGAGATGTACATCGAAATCCGTGTTCTACCACTGACTTGCTGGGCAACCCTGAGCAAACAAAACAGAACAGCAGCCCCTTGGGGCACCCACATCCCATCAGGTTCAGTGGGAGACAGATATTTCCTACTTTGGAGGTATTACACTGCCCTCGTTGTGTGGAAGTCGAGCAAACTCCTTTAAAAGAGGGGCAGTGAGAGGTTAAAGGCATTACAAATGTGGGGCGGTGGATGCCTATTTTAGCATGTTAAAAGATTGATGGGCCCGGTGCAGAGGGGGTGAAGGCAACCCCAAGGGCTCACCGTACTGTCCCCATCTCCTACTTTTGCGTGGCCTGAAAATGCATCTATTCATGGGCATAAAGACAGCTTGCTTGCTTTATTTTTTCCCTTGAGTCATTATGAAAATAAAAGTTGATTCAGAGTCATTCTGCAGTTTTAGACACAGGTTTCTTGACGAGAGCTTGTGCGTGCCTTTCACATCAGGGGCTAAAAGAGGGTTTGGCCCTGAGGCTGCTGTAGTCAGTAAAAGGCTATTTATTAACTTTCTTATGTTCTGCATCAGGCTTCAAGAGTTAAAAAAATGGAGGGCTTTGAGTTAGTCACTATGGAGAGCTTTGATACCTGTGCTAACACCTCCTGCGATAACACCTGGAATGCCTTAATTAGAGGAAAAGAGAAAGAAAGAGCATGGCGTCTCCCAAAAACATAAATCTCCTTTATTATTTGTAATTTCTTCTTGAGATTGGGGCTCTGGGAGTGCACAGCTTGGAGTGCTGGGGGGTAAAAAATCTTAACCCTGAGAATATAAGCTTTGTTGTGCTTATTTTTCTGATTTGTTAACAGGTTCTTGGTTCAATAAAGGCTTCTTAGTGAAAAGAGTCTTAGTCTTTCTAAATAGCAATAAAGGGGGAGAAATAGCCTAGGGAAGATGTGGGCTTGCTGGGAGAAATTTCCCTAGGTTGTTTTTTTTTTTTTTAAACTAGATCTGAAGATGATTGCAGCCTGGTTTGCTTGGACTCAAGCCATACACTTGACAGTATTCCCAGCTCATGTATTGCAAATTTCTGTTCTTCCAAGGCCAAAGGGATGGGCCCAAAGTGTATGGCATCCAATTTTCATAGCAGCTTTAATCCATGTGAGTAATTTTGTACTAAAAATGGGCCTGCTAATAAAGAGAAAGAGTCACTAGGAGCAGGACAAGTGGTCAAATGCAATAACACTGAACATCAGATTTGGAATAATTGGTGTAATCAAAATTTCACTTTTTTTCCCCCTTCCCCGGCTCTTCCTCTACCGTTTTCTGAAGTTTCACCTCTCCAGACCCCACTCCTTTCCTCCGCCACTAGCACAGACATCCCCAGCAAATGTCATTTCAGTATCTGACCTCTTCCAATGAAACATTCTGAAATCAAATATGGGACCTCAGAGACTTGGTCGCCAACCTCAGCATGAGAAACTACAAGCTGAAAGAAGAAATCAAAGACAAGCAAATTCTGAACCATGGTTTTCAAGCCAAGATAGACTGTTACAAGTTGTTAGTAGAAGAGTCTTTGGGCTTTGAGCAACCTGCTCTAGTGGAGGTGTCCCTACCCAGGGCAGAGGGGTTGGAACTCGATGATCTTTAAGGTCCCTTCCAACTCTAACCATTCTATGATTCCATGATTCTATAAGAGTTGCAGAAGGAAAGGAAGAACATCAAAGATACAGTGAAGAAGGGCTCTGACTACTGGAATATAAAAACAAAACCCTGAAGGGTGCCAATAAACAACTCATCTTGCAAATCAATGATTTGGCTGACCAGCTGGCTGCATGTCAAGGCTATTGAACTGTAACAGACATGCTAGGAAACAGAAATGAAGCTCAAAAAATCAAAAATGATGCTCAATGCCTCAAGGACAAGTTGGAAGGTGTCCGGCAGCAGTATGAGAAAGAAAAGCAACAGACCTCCCAGTTACAGGAGGCATTGAGAGAGCTCACCCAGATATGTGAGAGTTGGAAGAACGACATAACACAGCTGAAAGGGGAGCTGAAAACAGCGGAGAAGCAACCAGCTCTCTGGAGACACAACCATGGGTGCTGCCTCTCCGTTGCTGTAGGATAGAGACAGGATCAAGATGGTGAAAAGCTCCTCAGAGCCAGCTGTGATGAGAAAACTGCACTGGCTCAAGGACCTCAAGAAGATTTTTATCCCCCTTCATAGCTTGTGCTGCACTTGTGCACTGTTTTGTCAAGGATTATTTCACTGCTGACATTTTTCTGCTCATATTTCATGAACACAACACCTCCACATGGGTTGTGGAGCTCCTATCTCAATATCTTATCCTTTATCTGCAAAGGTAATGGCTCTTGCCAAATTAGATTGGCTGTAGTCCCCTGTTTGGCTAATCCTACTGAGCTTCGTAGTTCAAGAGTTCAGCTTAGTTCTACGTCATATTTTTGTTATATACATACTTATTTAAAATACATATAATTTAGAGAAAGCAATCAAAATAGATTGTTAAGTAGTTGTCCTTTTAGCTACTGGTTCACTGAGCTGCTCAAAGAATTTTTGTAGCGATCAGAGAGATGATTTTTCAACTTCAAGGGTTTTTTTTACTTTACTTTTCTGAACTTCACCCATCTATTCCCAAATGAAGGCTGTTGTGCTGTGCTGCTTCAGATCTCATAGCACAGTGAAAAATTCAGTTTGATCCAACTGCAGCTTTTTCTTCAGGGACTGGTGCTATGGAGTGGAGAAAGAAGTTGGACTCACTGATGAGGGAACAGAAATAGTTGGTAGATAAATGACTTGGTTGAGGTCACACAGGGAAGAGCTGAAAAAGGCAAATACTGGGTCAACCCAGAGACTTCACGCAGAGTCGCTCTCCTCTCCAGAAAGAAGACAGATATGGAATAAAATAAGCCAATATCTATATCCAGGGTTTAATTAATCTGCAGGTGAAGGTGATAGATGCAATATCCTATTACAGCTTCTAAGAGCACGTACATCTGTGGGGAGTGGCCCAAGCATGACCAAAGTACTATTTTTATTCCATGAGGATGAACCCCATCCCAGTGGGATCTTCCCAGTCTTCCTCAAAGCAAGGAGGGGAAGATGAGCTGTGCCATGTGGACAAAACCCCAGCTATTTAATTTTTTCTAAAGATTTTTTTTTTTTACAAGACCCAAGATGCATCAAAATATATGGCTCATCATTACCTCATAATTTCCAAAGCAAAATGTCCCTAAGCCACCTAAATTGAGTTCAGCTGTTAGGTGGACAAATGTAACTTTAACGTTTTAAAAACTGAAGATATTTGAGAAATATTGGTTAAAAATATAGGTTAACCTTTTTTTTCTAGTGTCATTAAGGATAAGGGCAAATGGAAAGCAGAATTTTTGCTGTTGATTTTGGTTACACTTGACTCTAAAGTTACATTTTAAATGGATAAATAAGATAACAAGAAGAGGTTAAGCATGACATGCAACTTCAGACGTGGCTAAATGTGCATGAAGAGAAGGGATTTTTAAAGTACTCCACCGGAGTTGAAGACTAAAGGTAGTTATGTACTTATACTAGCCCAGGATCAGGCTCTAGTGAATGTCCCCAAACTGTAGGTAGTCAACTGATGAATCTAAATTATTACCCTATCTGATAGTCACATTTTCACATTCAATGAAGAGAGAAAAGTGCTACCAGAAGGTGATCCAGACCTCTTTATTGACCATAGGGTTTTCATACTAGTACCTCTATAAATTAAAGTCTGGTGGGGACACTCTTGCCCCTACCCCTGCTTCCTACCTGAGTCCTTGGACAAGTCGTAGTACCTGGCCATACTGACAGGAGAAATACTTCAGGACATCAAGGCCAGGCTGGATGGGACTTTGAGCAACTTGGTCTAGTAGGAGGTGTCCTTGCCCATGGCAGGGGGAGTGGAACTCAACGATCTTTAAGGTCTCTTCCAACTCTAACCATTCTATGATCTAACAGCTTTGCAGAGATGAGTCTTCATGTATCTCTTGTGCTTGCAATTCCCCCTCTGGCTGGGGTATTTCCCTACCCAACAGGAGTATTAAAAGGAGCAAAGCATATTTCAACAGTGGAAGGTACACGTGGTGAGGTAGGCAGACCTACATAATTCCTGAATCAACCACAGTCTAGCTCTAATATACCTTTATTGTACTTTATCGCAAAAAATCACCTCTGTTTTGCTCCACATCCTGGGTTTTTCCCTCCTCTTCAGCCTTTGCATCCAGCTCTTGCCTCTCCCCTTTGAGCATCCCTGCCCTGCACAGAGGACCGAGCTTCCCGACCAGCTTACGTGGGTAGAATAACCTCCTTGAGTGCCTGTAGCTCCTCCATGCAGAACAACCCCTGTTTTCTACTGCTGCTGGGGCTTGTTGCACACAGAGGCTTTCAGTCTCCTTTCGGTGTCTCAGCGGTTCATTGAAAACAGGCTCTGTCACCAAAGCAGTGAGCACAAAGGCTGCTGGCCACAGCCCAGGCACGTCTCTGAATCCCCTTTCTGCAGTGATTAATGAGAACCAAAAAGGGAGACCCCGCACAGACTGTCAATGACCAGTGTTTTGCCAAGCCCAGGCTGGATGCGGACCCAGCCGACCTTCAGAGCGGTGGGGTACCCTTGGCCAGCTCTGTGGGACAAGAAGAACCTTTCTCAGAGACGTTACGTGTGGTAACTGGATGGGGCCAGTCTTTTCTCAGTGGTGCCCAGTGACAGGACAGGAGGTAACAGACACAAACATGAACATAGGAAGTTCCATCTAAACATGAGGAGGAACTTCTTCACTTTGAGGGTGGCAGAGCCTTGAAACAGTCTGCCCAGAGAGCAGGTGGAGTCTCTGTCTCTGGAGACATTCAAAGCCCGCTTGGACATGTTCCTGTGCAACCTGCTCTAGGTGGACTTGCTCTGGCAGGGGGTTGGACTAGATGATTTCCCTTCCAACCCCATATCATTCTGTGGTTCTGTAACCTCTGCCCACCTGTGCAGTGTCTGGGGACAACCCCAACTCCAACCACCCCTTCTGCAGCTAAGGGTGTTTTGGGGTAAATTACTCACGTCAAGGCTGCTCAGGTGCTGATTTCCAGCGCTCTGGATCTGGGTGAGTGTTGGTGTCTCTGTCTGGTGTCATCACAACTGGCTCATCCAAAATGAACTTTACATACTTTATGTCTCTGCAAAGGTGTGGTGGGGCAATGCTTGCTCCATGCCCAGTATTTGCTTGAGCAAGGTGTCTCCTTTATGCCATTGTCTGTCACCTGTGCTCCATCTCATGTGGAGTCATTTCTGGGTGACCTTCTGGCAACACCTGTGCTTTGGGCATCAGCCAATTGCTCTGTAACAAAGCATCAAGTCCCTCACCGTTCCTTCAGGGGAAGCTGCCCTCTTTTCTCTTTCATTTTTCAGGTATAGTCTTAAGATTTTGTTCATTTCCCAGACCACTGAGATTGTAAAAATCAGCATTTTTCATTCTTGTTAGTCCAAGACACATGTAAGTCAGCAAAGGGAATACCTAGAGACCATCAAAGCCCAGACCATCTAGACTCTCAGTGTAACTCTCTGCCTTTCAAGTAAATAAGTGTTTAGTTCAACTTGAAACGTTTAGGACTTTTAGGTCACTCAGTTTTGTCTGCTGTTTGCATGCCTAGGAATATCTTTTTTTTTCCCTCTGCTTTGCAATAGTTCTCAGTCTACTCTCTGATACTGTATGGCCACAGGGTGAAAACCAGTATATAGACCATAAAGTATCGGCTGCTGCTCGGTATTGGGTCCCAGGACTTGGGAACCCTCTCCTTGCATTCAGGCACAAGGTCTCTCAGGTGCCGTCCTACCATACATGAGATGAAGCAGTTGGGAACCAACACCTGAAGCCCAACAGCTGAACAGCCCCTGCTGTGTCCATGCATACAACCCAGCGCTTGCACCCAGGAAGAGCTGCGGAGTGTGCATGGGTCCTAAAAGCAGGATTCAATCCTCATCACTACAAACTGGTAAACATCTTACTCCTCATGAAGAGGGAATTTGAAGTCAGATACCGGGTCTGAATGGCCCTGCTGGTCCTATTATTTGCATTTAATGGGAAATAAATCAGGTCACATCAACCTTGCAATAAATCTGACACAGTTCCCCCTTTGTCCTTCTTTCTTATGGGAATATTTCAAGCTAGAGAGACAGCCACTGAAACTGCTATTATCTCTGCCCACCAGTTCCCAGCTGCCTATTGTGATTTTTAATCTGAGTTAATCAGCACTAGCTCATCTTTTCAGATGGGACTTGCATCTCTGCACACTGTTCTTCTGCCCCACGATGCTATCATCTCCTGCCAGCTGGATGGCTAATTGCAAAGACAGCTTCAGCATCTCCAGGGGCTGGACTGTAGTGATGCCCTGCCACAGTCATGCCGGGGAGGTGTTTTTTTCAGCTCCGTGCACTGAAAACAACAATTACCATATAAGTAAATAAGCTGGATTCATTAGAGACAGCACGTGCATCAGGCCTGAAGTGGTCAGGAAAGAAAGAACAGGAGTAGGCAAAACAACCCAGGTCAGGAAGATGACACAGGGCAAGTGAATATCTCTGGAGGCCAAGGCTTTATATGACGAGACAAAACTAGAGAAGGAATATTTGGGCTTGAGAAAGGTGAAAGGGCAGTTTGGGGAGCGAGAGGATGAAACGGTTTCTATGACCAGTGACAGTGTCCCAGGTAGATGGCAAGTCAATGGTAGTCTTAAAGGTGGTCTCCGTCTAGGACCTGTGGAAGTTAGTGGTGGGCTTAGCCCAACCCCAATCTAAAACAAAGGCAAAACAGAAGGGAGCTGTCATCACTTCCCATGGGTAAGCCTCCCATGAGAAAGCTTTGCTTATCTTTTGCAGAGAGCATTGAGTGGTGAGAAGTGTTCCCCAAGGTGCCCACTGTGAAGCATTGGTGGCTCTCACCTCCTGCCAAAGCACACACTAGTGGTCTCTCCACCATGACACAGTAGACCAGAGCTGGAGGCAGATAGTTTAGCTCCATGCAACAGCAGGCTCAAACGTTCTTTGAGATAAGTGCTATAATTACTCCTTCATTTATCACAGTTCCTGAGAGCGTGATAATTTGGGTAGAACTAAAACATATCTTTCAAAAATGCATCTAGTCTTGATGTAAAGGACTTTCAGGGTAGCAGAGAAGCCTCCTTCTAAAGGAAGCCTTTTCCACCCAGGGGTTAGGTAGCTACTTCAAAATAGTCTCTGTGAACTTGAGAGAGACCTTGATGACTGAGACGCAGCTTCAGCGGCTACTTATCTTGCTCCAAGAGACACATTGAAGGCAAGAGGCTTGACTCACTCTTTAGAGGGGTCCCTTTTCCCTAGTGACTTTGGAGGAGGCTCCAGTTTCTGTCTTTGAGTAGTGTAACTGACTTTCTGATGGGTGAAGCTTTCAGCTCAGCTATATAGATTTACGTGACTTGATCTTCCCACAATTGGGTTTTGCTTGCTGGGAAAATGAAGGACCCAGCAGACTCTGTGAAGGTACCTACACAACACTCAGGTCATCAGGACTTGGTGTTAAAAGTGCCTTCTTTCTGCTAAATATCACAGACTGAGCACCCTGTAATCCTGATCCCACTTCAGAATAATTTTGATGGCTCTACTCTGCTCCCTGGCATTTTCACATGTTCCACAAAGTGGATCTGCTCCCACAGTCCCTTCTCCACTTAGCTGCTTCTCCACCACCAAATCCCTCTCTGCTGCTCCCCAGGATCCTTCTCTAGCTCTGGGTGGCATCTCTTTCTTGCCTAGTCACATCACACCTCATTTGCCTTCATGAAAAAGGCTCTTTTTTTTTTTTTTTGACTAGGTAGCAAAGGTTACCAAGCAGCCTGGCTTGCTCTCCACAGCAGCCCTGTCTTCCAGGTTATTTATAATTCTTTTAGTCTCTGTGTCATGGACAAATGTTATCAGTCCCTGAAGACCTTGCTGTCTACACCATCCATGTGATCTGTTCACAAAAAGCTTTTTCTTCCCTCTGGCTCCCACCCAAAATCCAAACATCCCCAAAATAACATAACTGCTGAGACAAGCAGCAGGAAAAATGAAAGGATGGGGGGAGGAAGGGATGGTTTCAGTACTACTTGGAAGTGACTGACAGTCGCTCTTTTGGAGTGCAAAAAAAGTCATTTATTTTGTTCTTAAAAGCTTAAATACATAAAGCTGAAACTACCGCACATGATTTGCAGGTGATCACTACTTTCTTCTACATCTTTAGCTATACAGAGCTCCCACAGCAAGCCTGTGTATTACTGTATAAACACAGCAAGGAGGTGGCTTTACCTGTGGTCTGAGAAAAGCCTTCTCAGAAACTCAAGCAGAGTGTAGTGGCAGAGAGTTTCATGCTTTGTGTTCTTCTGCCACACCGAGGAAGAGCAAGAATCAACCAAGACAAATAATTTTTTGTTTCCTCTGGAAATCCTCTTTCCATCATGCCAAAATAGGAGTAAAAGTTTCTCCATCCTTCAGCTCAGTGTGAATGATCCAGGTGCCTTTTCTACACTAACCTCGCCATGACCCCATATAATAGTTAAAGATAGTATTCCCTGCAGACAAAAACCAATACCTTGAACTTCCTAATTGCTTAGACTGAAAATTCGGGTATCCCAGGCAAAGGCCGGGACACCCCAAGGATGATGCTCCATGAACAACATATTTTTGGAATGCCATGAAACAATGAGCACAAATGAACTTCCCACAGCAAAAGCACTTAGGAGTCAAGTTGAATATTTATTTCTAAAAAAAATCCCAAGTTAATTTCCTTCCCTAACCCTCCCCTTCATGCCCTTACAAAATACAAACACATTTCAGTGGTACAATGAATATCAGCACCAAGAACAAGGCAAACATTTCAGTATCTATGCCACAACTTCCACCACCATGTCACACCTATTGCAACACACCACACATGTCAAAAGCACATGGGAAAGCCGATGAGAACACCTTCTACCCTTTCGAGTGTGCTTATTTCTGCAGGAAAAAGGTGGGAAGTACAAGAGACTCGCAGGAAGGATTAGAAAAAAGCAGGAAAGACTGTGGAAAGAGAAGTTTTAAGCGCAACTGGAAAACTTCCTTTTTCCTATCAAGGATGTTGTTATGTCCGAATACACGACTATGTTCTTTTTAAGATGAAGAGCACAAAGATCTGCCTGCAACCAAGCAAGACACGTCAGTGCCCTATTCTATATACATTAGGCATGACAGGAATTTGGCATGAGCACCATCCCTTTTGTAAAGGCCTGATTCCTCATGCTGCTCACCACCCTCAGCTGAGCAGACTTTGCTCCATACACGCCCTGGCAAGCTCTGGGTGCACTCATTCTCTTGAAACACCAGCGGTGTTTTCCAAAGTGCAGGCCAAGAGGAGGGACATAATTAACGGGACAGTCTGCTGAGAATTAAGAACCTCCTTGACCATCTGAATCATGAGGTGAGGTGGAGATACTGGGTCCCAAGCCCCACACTTTGAAGGGGCACCCATACCAAAGCGGTGAATTGCTTAAGGCACAGGGGAGCAGTAAGAGGGGCAAAATTGGAGAGGAGAGATGGACTGTGATTTGAGGTCCTCTGGAAATCAGCATACTGGATGATAAAGGTCTCTCTGGCCCTAAAGTCTGTCGCAATATGGGTTGATGTGCTCATGCTTTCTTTTGTGCCATTTGAACCAACTGAGCGAAAGGCGCCTGTTTCTCCTGAAATCTCCATCCCCATCAAAGACCCAATTGTGGATGCAATTTGATTGCAAATAAAATTGCCTTTTACCAGCATAAATTTCCTTTTCTCTCTTCATGGCAATAACCTACACCATTTCCTTTATATTGCTTAAAGGGCACATTGTGCTTCTTTCAACACCTATAAATACTTAAAGGGTGAGCGTCACGAGGATGGGGCCAGTCCTTTTGCAGTGGTGCCCAGTGACAGGAAAAGAGGTAAGGGGCACAAACTGGAACATAAGAAGTTCCATCTAAACATAAGGAGGAACTTCTTCACTTTGAGGGTGGCAGAGCCCTGGAAGAGGCTGCCCAGAGAGGTGGTGGAGTCTCTGTCTCTGGAGACATTCAAACCCCTCCTGGACACATTCCTGTGCAACCTGCTCTGGGTGACCCTGCTCTGGCAGGGGATTGGGCTAGATCATCTCCAGAGGTCCCTTCCAACCCCATATCATTCTGTGATTCTGTGATTATGATCCAATTAAAATGGCTAACCCACATGCACACGCCTTAAGCAGAATTTGGGGCTGAGAACATCCAAGTAGTGCACCTCAATGAACAAAATGGCTATGATAGCCCTGAGACTTTCCAGACGTGACTATGGGGAGCCCCAGGTACATTTCATGCAACAAAACACCTTGCTCATCACTTGGGCAATGGAAGAGCACACATTTCCTAAAGAGAAGAGATCAGTGTGCTCCAGTTACAGCCAATTTTGGTTCTTCAGCAAGGACTTCTTTTTGCCGTGTTTTATAGGTAGGCCTGACATCACCATGAAGAAGCGGTGAACTTCTCAGAGTTCACAGAAAACAGAAGCACTAAAGAGGACCACATAAAAACCAGCTATATGGGGGAAAGCAGGCAAAACCAGGAGGTTTAAGACAATTAAAAGGCCCTGACAAGGGGAGTATCTGGGCCAGTGGACATAGTTGTGTCCTCTACTTCAGGAAGAAGTCATCATTGGGGTGAGGAGAGGAAGGTGCAGAGAAAACAGCAGCCAGCCAGCAGCTGCTGTAGAGGGGTGCACCCTGCAATGTACAAGTAACAGGAGTTTTTAAGAGACCCCACTCTACATTTGGCAGCAACTAAGTCCCTAATTGAGCAACATGAACATTTACACGGACCCATCAGAAATTGCCAGTTCCAGGCATGGACTAAAAAGACACTGACACCAAAAGCTATGGCTATTCTACCAAATCAAATGCGCTCAGGATCATTTCTAGACGTGAGACCAACTGGCTTGGAGCAACACAGTCTGTGTAATCACACACTTGCCCTCCAAATGAGCTGCACATTCAGGCTCCAGGGGACTTTGTATCAAATCTGTTAAATATTCAGTTTATTTTAATTGCTTGCTAGCATACTCCAGAGCCAAAATGAGCCAGATGTGATTCTGTGGCTACCAACCATGCCTCAGGTCTTCATGCTTGATTCCTACACATTAGTATTCCCCTAACGCTGCTCTCCAAAGAACAACTCTTGGCCATATCATCCACTTGTCCTCTCAAGGACAAAGACACAGTGAGATAGCAGTCCAACTACAAAACGTGTATGAAAGGAGACAGCACTCTGTGTTTTAGGGGAATAGACCCTCATACAGCAAGTGCAGAATGGAGTCAGAGCTTGGCCTATTTAATCAGGCTTTTGGGGATTTAGTGGAGGAATTTTCTTGGGCTATCAGCTTTGAAGTCTCAATCTCATCTCTCCACTGTAATGGGACTGACCATTCATGGACGTTAATGACCATTTAGGTCACCACCGTGGTTTGCCACAGGGTTCTACAGGGCTAAATGCACAAATATCAGGTGGCTTTAGCTAAAGAATTGGATCCTGTTAACAGTCGTTACTGCAACAGACTTGGGTGTCAGAAAGCCGCAAATACATGTCCTTGCAGGACATGAGCCTCTGTTGCCAACATAACAGAAAACTGCAATATATAGCTAGGAAAACATACGTAAAGGTCAAATTCAGAGGTTCCAGGGGCTGCAAGGATATTTGAATCCTTCTGTGGCAAGGTCTGTGATGCAGCTTCACACAGTCCAGCACCCTTTCCTCTTCTCACCTAGATCAGTATCAAAGCCATTGGCATCATCAGGCCAGGAAAAAACAAAACAGAGGCTTCCCAGGGGCTGGTTGGAGCACACCTTCTTCGGTGGCTTGGATTGCCCTTCCCCACACAAAGGTGAGATGTCCATCCACACTCTGGATGGCCACTGTCTCAAGGGGAGGCTCTGGGTGGGAGGTGGACGCTGTTGGAGCCCCGTGGTCATCTGCTCATGCGCTGCAGGATGGTGACACAGCCATGATAACTGGTACAGCGCTGCAGTGGCGGCTGCTGCTCCACCATCCCCGTCACCGGGTCGAAAGTGAAGGCTTTGTCCGTGCCTTCCCCATTCTCGTCTCGGCCACCCAGGATGTAAATCTTCCCTCCGCACACCGTCAGGCCACAGCTTTCCTGGGAAGCAGAAGGAAAGCCCAAGAGCTGAGGAGCAAGACTCAAGCTTTAGGCAAGGGGGCTGAGCAGGGGCAGGGGAGTCATCGCAATGGGCTCAACTCTCCCCTGCTCAGCAGAAGGGAGCAAAAGTAGGTAAAGTAAGTGATGTCTGGCTCTTGGGGTGGTGCAATAGTACGGTTTCAGTAAGAATTTAGGCACTTGCAATGCCTCAAGTCAACGATGGGATGTTGCTGTTCCTGGCAGCCCCCCAGGCACAGCACAGACTCATAAGCCCACCAAGAGCCCAGAGATCCAGCCAGAACCTCCCTGTGAAAGCCCCTTATAAGGATGCATTAACACGGTGTTTTAATTCAGATTCGGGTGAGCTGTGTCCCAACATTCTTCTTCACTTTGCCATGGCTCACAATGCAGCATGGCTTTGGAGTACAAGACTGTGAAGACACTAAACCAACATACACAACCACCACCAGCCTATGTTCAGTCCACAGACCAGACTAGAGCCATTATAAGCCTCATCCTGAAACACAGTGTGGAGGACAGATCCTCAACAGATTTCACCCCACAGAGCCATTCCTCTGGCATTAATAGCTGGTGTAGACCCAGCTTCAGCAATAAAACTTGGGTTTGCTGTGAGAGAGACATCCTCCAAGCAGTATGGACACTGATGGCGAGTATATATATATTTGAGTTGCTTTGCAGAGGTCATGTTCACATGCTTGGAGCCAAACCTCTTCCTTACCAGAGGCCCAGGGAGGGTGGCCACTTCTCGCCAGCTGTCTTTCCTTGGATCGTAGCTGAAGATTTTACTGAGGAGTCCGCCTACAACATAAATGATGTTGTCCAAGCAGACGGCGCTGATGCACCTCTGATAAAAAGGGGTTGGAGACAAAAGCGTCCACTTGTTGTCCTCTGGATCATAGCACTGGACCTGGGAGGAGAAACACAGAAACATGGAATTTACCACATCTCCCTGCTTGGATGAAGCTGCTGTTCACTAGAAATAAAAGCACATGGGGACAGAAACACAGATGGGAGCTTCAACACCCGGAGACCAGTGCAAAGAGCAAAGCAATGAGGGGTTCTAGCATTCCCTCTTGCATTCAAGTCTCCCAAACTACAACCCCCAGGGTGGCTGTCCTTGACCCAGATAGTGCATGATTAAGTGTTCAGAGATGGAGCTGAGCAGCGCTGATGGCTCTTTCTGCAGCTCAGGAGACCAAAACCACCATGTCTGGCTTGAAGAGGTCTCCTCCAGGCAGTTACTATGATTGTTACTTATCTGAAGTGAATACCGTCAGTGTTGGAGATTTGTTCCTGTGGTGCCTCAGGGCTGACCAGGCTTCAGAGCAGAACAGGTTCTACTGAAACCATGTCTCATATACTGTCAACTCCTGACGCCTTCCCTTTCTGGTCTGTAAATCTCATTGACTTCCATTTAAATGTATGACTTCTCATCTTATTATAAGGGAGACTTATTAGACTTCCAAAATAAGGCACCCTTGTAGCTTAAGGACAACCTCATTTCCCTCCATGTTTTCTGGTAAACCTTCTTTTTTAGATCTCTGTCCATTTTTGATGCCCCAGCAATACCTTGTCGGTGTTAGCGGTGTCATCCACAGCACCACCCATCACATACAGCTTGTTCAGGCAGGAGACCACGGCCGCCGAGCTCACAGCTTGAGGCAGCGGGGCCAAGGTTGACCAGCTGTTGGAGAAGGTGTCATAGCACTCCACGCTAGAGAGGCGGTAAAAACCATCAAAACCTCCCACAGCGTAGATCTGCCACAAAAGGAGCAAAGCAAGCCGATTAGAAACTCCTGGACTCACCTAATGGGCTACGGTGTCATGACGTACAGGAAGGGATGTCAGGACTTGGCCAGAAAGACAGACACCAAGCCACAGTAAAACCTTGGGGTTGGATTAGATGACCTTTAAAAGTCCCTTCCAACCCAAACCGTTCTATGATTCTATGAAACACCCCACACTGTATGGATTTCACCCAAAGACTTGACACAGCTATCTGCAGTAGTTTTGCACCACCCCACGGAAGATCTTACTGCTACAACTTCATTTGTGGCTACTTCAGGAGACAACACACACCCGACTGAAACAATGTCTTGGTTAGGTCCTAGTTGTTCTCCCATCAAAACCATCTCTAAATGACCCAGAAGACAAACACACACTGATAGTTTCTCATCGTAGTGGGCAGCAGGAAAAGTGGGGGACAGTGCTCCATGTGGCTTCTTCCAAAGTTCAGGCCATTGCTTACCTTGCCCTGAAGCGTTGCCATTTTGTGCCTCCATCGGCCTTTCTGCAGACAAGCAACCTTGATCCAGACATTCAGCTGGGAGCTCAGCACCCAAACATCGTTGCTGCTGATGTGTCCTCCTGAAAAACAGAGGGATGCAGGGCTGATGCAATCCCAAGGACAGCTGCATCACCTCACTACACCACAATATTGCATAGTTCCTCCATGCAATGGAACAACTAGGGGTCAGTCCCTTCTCCCAAGTAACAAGTGAAAGGACAAGAGGAAATGGCCTCAAGTTGCTCCAGGAGAGGTTTAGGATGGATATTAGGAAAAAATTATTCACTGAAAAGGTTGTCAAGCCTTGGAAGAGGCTGCCCAGGGCAGTGGTGGAATCGCCATCCCTGGAGGTATTTAAAAGCCGGGCTGACGTAGCGCTAAGTGACATGGGTTAGCAGTGGTTTTTTGTCAGTGTTGGGTTGATGGTTGGACTCAATCTGAAAGGTCCCTTCCAACCTAGAAAATTCTATGATTCTAACTTAGGCCAGAATACAGTTATTGGCTTATGGCCATGTTAACACACCTTTCCAAGGGAGATACCCTCTGGATGTCATGGCACTTTTTACACGTTGTTACATTGCTCTATCCCTCATATGGCATTGTATTTTAAGTGAGGGACAGGCAGAAGGCTCTGATCTTTTAGGAAACCCTGCCTGACAGCATACACCAAAACCATCTCATTCCACAGCTGAGCGCTTTTGACAGATGCCCAACAGAATGGAAAGTTTTTTTAATGCTGCCATCTTCTTCCTCAAAGGTGAAATTTTTCCTTGGGACAGCAAAATCCAAACCACCTAAGGATAAACTTCGCCAAGAAATGACTTTGCTCCAAAGCTGAGATCATAGCATCATAGAATGGTTGGAGTTGGAAGGGACCTTAAAGATCATCAAGTTCCAGCCCCCTGCCTCGGGCAGGGACACCTCCCACCAGACCAGGTTGCTCAAAGCCCCCTCCAGCCTGGCCTTGAACCCCTCCAGGGATGGGGCAGCCACAGCTTCTCTGGGCAACCTGGGCCAGGGTCTCACCACCCTCACAGTCAAGAATTTCTTTCTACTAACTAATCTAAACCTCCCCTCTTTCATTTTAAAACCATTACCCCTCGTCCTATCACTACAATGCACGTGAATGAGTCCTAGTGAACAGAACCAAAGAGTAGATGCCCAAGCAGAGGTCGTGCCGTTCCTTGCAACCAGGAAGGGACCGTCTGGGTCCAGGGTATCTCACCTGATATGTACACATCGTTCTTCAGTGTGCAGGCAGCAAACTCTGACTTGGTGTAGCCAGGCACGCTGGAGAGGGCTGTCCACTGCCTGCTTTTTGGGTGGTAGAGGTCCGTGAAGGGCAGCTTCAGAAGGCCTTTCTTATCACAACCCCCAATGACGATGATGACTTCTGCCAGCTCCATGAACCTAGACCATGAAAGGCATGGGTAATTCCCCAGGCCAATGCTAATCCTTTCCATCATCCCTCCCATCCTATCTAGGATCCTATTCTATCTAGTATGGGAGGGATGATGATGATCTAGGACATTGGCAACACAGTCCAATGGACAGAGAGAAGAGGCCTCTCCTGCATCAGCTGATTTTCTGGGCAAATCATTTCACCCCCGCACCTTCCCTTTTCTCCCCACATTCAAAACAAAGGCACCTCCCAGACTGGGTGGGAAAAGGGTCCAAACTGCGTAGGGAAAGAAAATGGGAATGACCTTTAAAAGTCCTTTGTGAGATTGCCTCCTGCCACTCACCATCCTCCCCGCTCCAGCACAAATCAAGCCTAATCCTCAAGACACAGCCATGAGCGTGGAAAGCCATTCCTGGCAGCCCGCCCGCGACAAGCTCTCTGCCTGGAGAGAGGAGTGTTTCCAGGAAATATCTCTCTCTCTCTCCAGCCCTAATAGCAGTGAACAGACGAGACAGACAGCAGGGGAAGGAAAAATCCTGCCAGCGAGTAGGTGGCAAAAGAGGAACAGCTCTGCAGCAGGGGAGGGGAGAGGAGGGAGGAGGATGAAAGAGGATTTGAAAGGCTTGGTCCAATCCTCAGCTCTGCCATGGTTTGTGAAGGCTGGGACAATTCACTTAAGACCAAAGATGTAAAAGGAGGGAGGTAAAATGTGGAAGCTGGGGGGTGGGATTTATCCCCAGTGAATTTTAGCTGTTTGCATCCTTGAGAAGGTCATCACGGAGCCTGTTGTGATATTCATCACCGAGAAGAGGTGTCAAACCATCCCTTCCACCTGACAGAAACATGCCCTTAAATGCCAGGCTGTGACTTCTGAGACGCACTGGGGCAACTTCCATCCTTCTGCCCAGGATGTTCCACCACTGAGTGGCAAAAAAAAACTTCACTCCTTGGTCTGAAGAGCAGGAGAGCACAAGAACCTGGCCCTGCAGCCTTGTGGTCATGGGTGTCCTCTGGAAAAAGATGGGGAGCCTTGCAAATCACTCAGTTTGATATGGCCACCCACCACAGAGCAGAGATGTCCATCAGTACTCTTACCAAGCCCACCCTAAGGGACCTGTGGGACCATGAAGAAGCAGGAGAGACTTAAAACGTGGCTGATCAAATCCAAACTTCACAGTCACTAAAAGCTGCAGATTTACACACACACCCGAGAAATCTCTTTTTTTTAATACCTCCTCCATTTTACACTGGTAGCTGCCTGGGCCAACACCTCTTTATCTTCTTGCTGCTCATAAATAAACCAATGAGGAAAAAAAAAGAAAAAAAAAATAGCAATTTGAGGATATCCAGGTAGACACCTGGATAATAACTGGTTTGTTTTTTTTTCCCTGGATACTAATTCCTGACCCTACAGCAATGCCTTTGAGAAAGGCACCATGCTGATGGCCAGGAGGACTGAGACCGGTCCAAGCCTTCCTGCTAACAGCTTGGAGAAAGCGGGAGAGAGACCAAAAGAGGTGAAATGAGAACAGACCAGTGGCAGAGCCAAGAATGGAAAACAGGTCTCAACCCAGTGCTCTACCCATTGTTGAAAGCAGATTGAAATAAAGACCTACAAGCACCCATTCTTGCTCATGGTCTGGCCACATATCTGGATGGCATCATTGCGCACCCAGAGCAGTGTGACCAGAGCACTTCTTGCCAACAAAAAGAAAAAGTGTCACATGCATTAGTATAAACTTCACAGGAATCATTTAAACCGGGCAAACATCTCCAAGGCCTTCATTTTGGGAACAGGGAGGCCAAAAGAGAAGCAGAGGGAAAAAAAAATAAAACCACACACAGAAAAAAAAAGAAAAAACATCCCAAGAACTCCCCTCAGTCTTTAAATCCATCAACTTAGACCATGCCGGTCTAGGGAAGATGACGCTGTGTTTTACCTTCTGGGCCTTGAGCGCAAAGAGCTGACCTCGTTCCCGAGGATGTAGTACTTGCGGGCCTCGTGCAGCAGAGGAATGCACTCCTTTGAGTCCTGGATGAGTCCATCCATTTCCACCTTCTCCAGGAAGTAGGTGGGGTCGAGCAGGGGCAGACGCACATGCTCAAGGAGGTCCTTCAAGGCTCCCTTCCTGGCAGGTACGTCATGCCGTACCCAGCGCATGACGGCTTCAAAGACCACTTCCTCCTTGGGGACCACCAGCTGCTCATCGGACAGATATTCAACCAGCTCCTTCACTCCCATCTCCAGGAACTCTTCATGACATGACACCTCCACAAAACACTCCAGCATGAACCTCTTGCTCTTTTCTGTCAGAGACGCAATGGAGAATGAATCAGCAAACTTCATGATGCCCAAACAATTGCATGGGTGAAGCTGGCCTTCAAGGAAGGTGACACAAGCATCTCTGAGCTTGGAGATCTGCAGCAAGTCAGACAGTTCCAAGATGCCTTCAACGTTGTCCTCCTGAATGATGATGTTCCCCCCATACATATAATCAAGAAGAAGAGACATCGTGGAAGCAGAAATCTTCTGGATATTAATGATATCCTGGTGGCCTTCCTTGAGATTGCCACCAAACATGGCCCGGAAATAGGTGCTGTTGGCCGACAAAGTGGCACGGTGACAGGGGAATTCTTGTCCATCAATTAATAGCACCACATCTGTGAAGATGCCACTCTGCCGGTAGGAGTTCAGCGTCTGGAGGATCTGCTCGGCATGGCAGGACCCGCTGCAGAGCTTCATGTGCAGCTTTTCTTTGCTCGGGTCCCGCGTCGCATTTTCCAGGTTGCTTGTCCTGAAACTCGATTCTTCTTTCATCATTCGATGCATCCTCATTGGGAAGCAGGGAGGGAGACAAGAGAACAGTACGTTATTAAAATATCTGACTGCAATGCCCAACACCATCATGGTTTCTGCATCTTCCTCGATGCCATAAGGAAGTACAGATTCCAGATAAAATGGGTATTTCCAACCCAACCTCATGCCAATAGACCAACTTCTGCTTTTAGGAGGTGTTTCTTCTAAGTCAGTTGCCTTGCCCAACCTATGCTGTACTAACACCCTGACACCCTTTCCTTCCTTTCTGACATTTTGCAGCTCTTATTAAACTATTTCCCCATCCTCTCAAATGCAAAAGCTCCATGGTACAGCCCAGCTGGAAGCAATGCAATATTTTGACTTTTTCTATCCACCACATTTCCCCAGATATCTTATTCCAGGCAAAAATCCAGAGGTAAGGATGTGAGACTGGGATTTGCCACAGATAGCTATGACATGACCTGCCCAAACGCAGGGGAGATGTCTACATCTGACCTACTTTTCCGCTAGATTTGTTCTCCAGATTATTTTAAATCTTTCCTGAAGGACTTCATAAAGCAATTGCAATGAAGCAGAGCAGACTTCTCTCATTGGATCTCTAATGGTTCCCACTTCACACTGACAGCCTGAGCAGAAGGACCCATCCCTGTAGGACAGGGAAAGTCGGGTGCTCAGCCTGGAGGGTGCAAATAGTTGCACATCCAAATGGGTGATCTCTGCTCAAGTCAGGAGGAGGCACCTTTACAGGTCATCACCTGTAAAGAGCAATCTCTAGGGAGAAGAGGGGGAGGTCCTCCCCTTTGCGTGCAGAGTGGGAGGTCCAAAAAGCAGGGCATTGAAATAGTGACGAGAATCAACTATCTGACAGTGAGAGGATCAGAGAGCCCAAACCCTCAACTTCTGCCTCCACCATCCTAGACCCACTAACAGGTTGCTGCTGCCTCATTTCCTCCACTTCTCCCCAAAAGCTCACCCTGAACCACCACCCAGATGTTGAGGGGCAAGAGTGAGGAGGGGATTGAAGCTGGGTCTCCTGGTGCTTGCCCAACTGCTCTCATCAGCTGGATGTTAAATAAAAGGGGCACAGCAATGCCACCACCTGTTTTAAAAACACAGCAGTCAGCACCGCTCCTTGAGTGAGGGTGGCAGTGAGGGCCATCAGCAGAACACTCTTGATCACAGCTTCAACCATGGTCATGAAGGTTTTAGATTGCTTTTCTGAGGATCTGTAACAGCAAAGAGCCTGCTTGGGGGTGCTCAGGCTCTGCTCTTAAGGGGCCCCTAAGTCAGGCTCTGGAGGGTCACCACAAGCCTCTGGCAGGAGCGCAAGTCCCCACTGGGATGACAAGTTACCAGACACCAGTGGCTTTGGGGTGTCCACACACTCCCCTGAAAGAAGGTAGGCAGCACATCCCTTGAGGAGGATTAACTTGAATTTCTAATGAGTCAAAATCCCTGTTTTAGCTCTAGTCCTTCATCTCTTTTTGTAAAATCATAGAATCATTCAGGTTGGAAAAGACCCTTGGGATCATCGAGTCCAACCATCAACCCTAGTCTACAAAGTTCTCCCCTACACCATATCCCCCAACACCACATCTAAACAACTCTTAAATGCATTCAGCGATGGTGACTCAACCACCTCCCAGGGCAGCCTATTCCAGCCTTTTCCTACAACTGCACCTCCCAGACAGCCATCATGTCAGACCCCAGACCCCAGAGATGCTCAGATTCTCCCATGCTCCAGAGAACACCTCCTAACAGCACCTACACCAGGGTGGCTGTGTGCAGGACAACCAAATCTAGCCCTGAGGATCTTCACCCCACCACCTGAGAAAGTGTCACCGTATCCTTTGTGCCTCCAGAATTCCCCAGCAGTGCGGAAAACACCTCTGCCCATGCCACACGGGAGATGCAGAGATCTAAAGAGCAATAAGCAGTGTGACAAGCCCTAACTAAATATTTAAGAAATCCTGTGGGAGTGGGTGAAGGCTCTAAACACCCCAAATGCCACTGACGGGTGCTCAGGGCTGTGTACGGAAGGGAAACGCTGTCAGTCAGTTCAAAGTGGTTTTGAGAAGTTTCAACAAAGGCAGTTCTCCAGAGACACCTTTGCAAAGAACACGGCAGACTCCACGTTGCGCTGACACACGCAGCTCCAGCCAAGACAAACACGTCTCTATCCCCACTTCTCCCCCTGATCCGCACACGTTTCCCAGCCATCAGGGTCATGCACATCTCTGCACGGCTCAGCATTGGGAAGAAACAGCTCAGGCTGACCTCCTTACAAAGAGACACCTCTCCCGCCCTCCCTTCCCAATTAATCCAAAAGCCCTTCCCCAGCCCACATCCCTCCTGTCTACCCAGAAGACAAACGATGCCAACGCCAAAGAAAGAGTGTGTTTTCCCCGTTGCCCTCACCCATGCACCCTCCTCTCTGGGTCACCCTCTCCATCCAAGTACCACACGGCAGCAAACGCTGCTTTTTTTTTTTTTTTTTTTTTTTTTGCAAGCCTGCCCAGGTGATAGAGCAAGAAGTCCAACCTTACCTGGCCCACAGGTTGTGTTCTCCAGGTGGGACCTAGCAAAGACTCAACTTCCCTCTCGGAAAGCTCCCATCCACATCGGGTCTCTGCACGGAGACAGGTCCTCTACGCAAAGCCCGCTCAGCGCTTCTGCAGCAAGGCTTGGGGAAGCACAAAAGCATCCCCTTTATCCTCCTTGCCAGAGAGGTGGGGGAGAAATCTGCTTTTGTTTCTCCTGAATGACATGCCAGAGAGCTACAGGGCATTAGCCATGCAGCTGTCAATAACAGCCAGCCAGGGAGGAGCCAGGGCCCAGGGAAAACCCATTGCAGCCCAGGGAAAAATATATCACACCACGGCAGCTTAAGAGGGCTGAGCCATCTGGAGAGCAAATTGAGGTCCAGGTGGAACGATTCATTTGGTAGAGAGACTCTGTCTCACTGGAAACCACACTAAAGCCGATAAATAAAATACGGCTCTGTGAGTAAGAAGACGCCCGGAGCAGGAATAGACTGGGTCAGGGAAGAGCTGCACTCCCCCTCATTAACGTGTGATAATTAGGTAATTAGGTCCTTGAGGATGATGAGGACAGAAGGGGAGGTTTGCCCCGGGTGGCTTTCTGCACCCTCCCCTCCAACTTGATCCCAGTTGTTGGCTGAATTTTTAAATCCTCGTAGCAGGGATCAAAGCGGCCCCAGGAAAGCTCCACGGAGTAACCCTTGTGCTGGAGATTACCAAAGCCCCCAATGTGATGCAGCCATCCCCCCCTTGCCCAGCATCATTTCAAACAACTTGTAGTATTTCGCACTAGACAGAAGGGAAATATTAATAATAACCAGACCCTGCATGTTGTCATCCCAGGGAAATCGCCCCTCTGTGGGACACCACGGCTGTGCTTGCTGGCCGGCTCCTTTCTGCTCCTCTCCCATGGCTGGGATGCAGGGCACAAGCTGGCATCCTGCTTGCTCCCAACATTTGCATATGAATCACCGGCAACCTGGAAGGGACTGTGATTTCCCAGCCTGCTCACCAGGCTGGGAAGGTTGGGAGGATTTGCTCTTAAGACCTTCCACCCTGATGGACTTGGCACTGCCAGGCTGCACTGACCAGGGATGTCACCATGTCTGCAACATGGATGGAGCTAGAGATGACCAGGAGCAGGTCATCAGGACAAATGTCAGCACAGAACTGATGCTGTCCTCAGCAAAAAGGTCTCTGGAGTGTTGAACACTCCTCAGCAAGATTGCAAAGCTGTGATCTCCTTGCAACCACAAAGCATGGGGTCACCAACCTGTTCAAAACCCAACCCCAGCTTCAAGTCATGCGTGGGTGTGGGAGGGACCAGCTACTAAGGGTTGCAAACACACAAAGTGACCACAATGAGGTGGCTTTGCAGGGTGCAGCTGTCCCCATGCCCATGCCAAGCCGCCTATCGAGCAGATTTCTACAGCCAGACTGCACTTGGCCCTGGATCTCCCTGTGTGATGCCACTGTGCTCCAAAGAGGTTGTCACTGTGCAACGGCTGTGCTACAACCCATGCTTATGGCATTTTTCCATGAAAAAGAGGGCATTAAATACACCATAGAGCTGTGAAAGGATGGGGATGTTCAAAAGGGGTGTCTGCTAGGCAGCACTGGAGGAAGGACACCTTATGCAGGGGCAGGAGCTCAACCTCTCCTTTGCTCCCGGTGCCCTGACCTTACAGCTGATTTGGACTCTAAAAACCCTTCTTCAGATTAAAAATGCTCAGACCCTGGTGCACAAAGCCATTAGGCACAAAGCCACAAGCTTTAAATAAAGAGGCAAAAGGGAAATACAAGTATGTAGGACCAAGAACTCCAGGCAGCTGTTGGGGAAAGCTCTCGGTGAATGTAGGACCAAAGAAGCAGAGTAAGGATCTCGGGAGGAAAAAAGAATTGGAAGGAGAAGGGATACAGCTAAGCTGAAGAGAAAGCAAGGAAAAAAGAGTGAAAAGGACAAGAGGAAATGTAGAAGAGAGGTTTGGATAAATCAGGTAATGGAGGCAATCATAAGACATCTTAAGGAAGATGGTTACTAGGACTTGATCATGCTGTGGTCTGTACCTCCCCACCACATGCCCAAGAGAAGGAAATGCGTCCTATCCAAGACAGCTGTCTCTGCACTCCTGGCACGACCATCCATGGCTCCACCTTGCCAGAGAGAGTCAGAACACCCTCTTTCCACCCTCAGCCAGTTCACAGAAGGGAAGGGAAGTCACCAACCTCCAGGAGAAGAGATCAAAGCAGATAAGCCAAGTAGATGAGTGAGGGCAGAGAAGTTACTAGGACAGAAGCAAAGTCCAGAAGGAAGAGAGGGAGAAAACAAAGAGGCTTAAGAGGGAAAAAAAACCAACTTGATTTGCCATTTCACACATGGTCAATGCTGACATTGGGCTTGAAACCTGGTCAGGAGCTTCAGCCAAGAAGAAGTTTCTTACACCAAGAGCCCAGGAGAAGGGGAACCAGCCTTCAGCCTCACGCCACTGCTGCTGCTCACAGTGTGGCTAGATTTTTCACACTGAGTTTGAACTTTGCAAGCTCTGAGCCACTGCATCATGTTAAGGCTTCAGGGGAGATACAAGAGATCCTTCTTACGGCAGATAACTGGGCAGGCCTAGGGCACGGTCACATCAACATCACCTCCCAGACCCCAGGACTACAACTCTACTGGCAAATTTGAAGGGCTGGAAAGGTTCCCAGATACCCTGAGAACTATCCCAGCTGTACCACTAAGCTCTTATAAATAAGGGGAGTTTTAGAGAGGAAGAAAAAGAGTTAAATAGCACAATGTTGGCTGTCCTAAGCCATTTGGGCTTCGAGCCAGCAACCAATCCTCAGCTCTTTTATTTGAATAACAGACAGCCTACATGACTCTTATTTCTCTCCTTTCAACTTTTCAATATTTTTCCCTCGGGTACAGCAAGGACAGCCCCAGTTAGGGATTATTCAATATTGTAGGTATCAGGAGCTCTACCCCTTCCCCCAGGGCAATTTTGTATTTAACGCTCAAATGGTATTCCCAGAGCCCGTCAAATTCATGACACGGTGCTGAGTACCCATCACCAACCAGTGAGATAGTGTTATTTTAATCCCTTTCAACTACCAGTTAAACGCAGCCATTCAGGGGCTGGAGAAAACAGCTGCTTAACAAAGACCAACCCCATGCTGACCCAGACCAGATCCCCTTCTCACCCAAAGTACCCTCTGTCTGCAGCTGAGAGCAGATCCTGGGGTAAAGAATAAAAAGAAATAGAGCAAGCACCAAGCAAGACTTTCCCTTAATGTACATATTTAGCGAAGAACTGCTGAGGGACTTCCCAAGCTGGAACTTGCGTCCAGACTGCTGTGTTTAATAAGTGCTAATGGATGTATGAGCCATTTACTGCTCTTTGAACCTGTTTATGGTTCCCCCCCCCTGCCCCCCTGCTTTCACAGCACCCTGGGGCAATGACTTGCATAATGTGTGTTAAAAATAAATTGCTTCCCATTTGTTCGGTTTAAAACTGATCAGGTTCTACGGGTGCATCATTGTCCCCATGTGGCCACAAGTACCAAACAATTATTCTACAGTTACCGTTCAAGATGCAGGTCTGCACAGTCACCTCCTCTTCACATGACTTTTTCAGCTACTGTCTTATAAAACCTGGATGGGAGAGAACTATAGAATGGTTTGGGTTGGAAGGGACCTTTAAAGGCCGTCTAGTCCAATCTCCCTGCCATAAGGAGGGATATCTTTAACTAGATCAGGTTGCTCAGAGCCCTGTCCAACCTGACCTGGAATGTTTCCAGAGATGAGGCATCTACCACCACTCTGGACAACGTGGGCCAGTGTCTCACCATCCTCAATGTAAAACATTTCTTCCTTATACCTAAACTAAATCTCCCCTCTTTCAGTTTAAAACCCTTCCCCCTCCTCCTATGGCTCCCCTCCCTGATCAAGAGCCCATCTCTCCTATAGCCCCTTTAGGGACTGGAAGGGGCTCCAAGGTCTCCCCAGAGCCTTCTCTTCTCCAGGCTGAACAACCCCCTCCAACTCTCTCAGCCTGTCCTCACAGCAGAGGGGCTCCAGCCCTCCCAGCATCTCCGTGGCCTCCTCTGGCCCCGCTCCAACAGGTCCATGTCTCTCCTGTGCTGAGGCCCCAGAGCTGCAGGCAGCACTGGGCGGGAGGGGGGGTGGGGGGTGTCTCCCCAGAGCAGAGCACTGCAGGGAGGTCTCTCCCTCCTTGCCCTGCTGGCCACACTACTGGGGATGCAACTCAGGATGCGGGGGGCTTTCTGGGCTGCTAGCTCACATTGCTGACTTGTGTTGAGCTTCTCATCCATCAGAATCCCCAAGTCCTTCTTGGCAGGGCTGCTCTCCATCCCTTCATCCCCCAGACTGTGCTGATACCAGGGGTTGCCCTGACTCAGCTGCAGGAACCTCATGAGGTTCACACTGCCCCACTGTCCAGGTCCCTCTGGATGGCATCCCATCCCTCAGGCATGTCAACTGCACCACTCAGCTCTGTGTCATCAAGAAGAGGTGCAACATAACTGTATCGATCTCAAGAAGGACAAATCTTGGAGAACCTTGCACCAGGGGAGGTTCAGATTGGATATTAGGAAAAATGTTTACACTGAAAGGGTTATTAAGCATTGGAATGGGCTTCCCAGGGAATAGGTTGAGGCACCATCCCTGGAGGTATTTGAAAGACAGGTTGACATAGTGCTTAGTGACATGGTTTAGTGTTGTGTTTTGTTTTTTAATCAGAGTTAAGTTGATGGTTGGACTAGATGATCTTAAACATCCCTTCCAACCTAGACAATTCTACAATTCTATAGTCTCCAAACCTCTCTCTGGTCAGACCTTTAGCTCCCTCATAAAGCATGAAAAAGGGAGAAGAACAAGGCATCATCATTACGCAAACAATCCCAGAACACATGACAACATCACAGACTGGTAGGGGAATACTGACAGTTTATTTCACAGAGCATTGCAGAGTTTATTTTGGTCTAGGTCTATTTTCATCAAAAAAGTATCATCCTCTTAAAAAAAAAAAGGTAGCAAATATTCAGGACGATAATGGTAACAGTCAGTGCATTACGCATAAAATTTGGGTCTCATCATAAAAAAAAAAAGAAGGAAAAAATTGAATTGTGAAAACAACTCTTTGTTGGATTGCTTTTAACACTTCCAAGCTTTTAAGCACTTGACCTTTCAATAAAGTCATCTCCAAGGATAAAAATAGAACATGCAGGCAATTATCAACAGATGCTGAGATTTAACAACATCTCTCACTTGGCAATGACAATCCACCAGGAATGTTTCAATACAGCACCACAGTAAAGGGAGAAGCAACTTTGTTCTCAAAAACCTTCAAATCCACCAAAATCTTGCAATTCTGCAGGAAAAACCACACCGCATTTCACAGACTTGGGAGAGTACCATACAGAAGGACAGTACTTGGGGAAGGGAAGAGGGAGCATGGACCAGGGTCTTATTCCACTTACATTCATAAAAATCCAGGTAGATGCAAATGAATTGAAGTCTTGTGTTGCACTGCTTCAGAGGTGCTTATTAAAGCATCACAATTGACATTTTCATTATTAATAGGGGTATTTTTCTCTTACATTGGTAAATTGGCCACTTCTGCCCCCAATTCTTACATACTAAGCCCAAGACTTCACGGTTTCAAAACTCTACCGGAGTACAGCTTAAAAAAAAAAAAAAAAAAAAAAATCAATAAGTTTAGTGCTGCCAAAATAAGAACAAACTGCTTGAGGCGGTTTTGATCATGGCTTGTTTCTGGTCTTTCCAAGCCTGCTTTGTGCATTGAATGCGATGTACATCAGCATCCCCCAGGCCACCTTCTCCTCTGGAAGGTGACTTCTCCCTCCAGTCTCTCCCAGACTTCTCTGCAGCCCAGCTTGGCCAGCACCCAAAGACTAAACCTCAGCTCCCATTCCCTCCACAGTAAACATTTTTGATGAACTCATCACTTTCAAGGCAGCGCACACCAAGCTTCAAAGGAAGTTCACGCTCAATGTGAATTCTCTTGTTGAGCATTGTGTGGAACAAGATCCAGCAAGGAAGGGAGCAACCCAACAGCAGAAGGCCACAGGGACTGAGCCAAGACCCATTCACAGCTCCAGCAGCTTTCCGGCTGGCTTCAGCTGCCTTGGGAACCAGCTCTGTGCGAACAGCAGAGTGACCCAAAACCAAGCTTCTCTCCATGAGGCCTTGAAGGTCAAGAGCAGAGAGCCGAGACTGCCCTTGGGCTGGCCATGATCCACCTCAGGGAGGGAATAAAAGACAACCGTCACCTACTTGGTTTCTGAGTTTTGTTTTATTTGGGTGTTTGGTTTATTTTTTAACTCCTGGTCTAGGATTTTGGTTTAAAGCCTTTTGCATTGGACACACGCTGATGAGAGCTCTTGCCTTCGTGAGCCTATCAGCATCTGCTGCAAGACCATCACTCCTTTGGAGGACGTGAACGTGCAGCTTTTATAGATCCCACTTATAAGGCAAGGAGGAAAGGTCTCCTTGCAGGAATAAATTACACTCCGGAGCTGCTTCACCTTCCAAACTATTTACAACTCCTGCACCCACGGGCATCTCCTTGGCCCAGAGAGGGGGAAGCTCACACTGCACCACCACCTCCTCTTCCTACGCGGGTGCAAGGACAGGGAAGCAAGGAGCGACTCCAAACGCCACTCGAAGTGGCAGGCACTTTAGCCAGATCTGAGCGGTGATGATGGTGCCCACGGCGTTGCTTTTTGCAAGCCATCCGGGCTCCCGACAGAGCGCAACTCAGGGAGAAGAGAGAGAAACAAAGGAAAAAGGGCAGGGGCAGGGGGAAGCGGAATAAAAAAAATGAAAGCATTGCTGCCAGCAGAGGCCAATCTACAGCCAACACTCAGGATTTGCCTTCAAGACTGTGGAAGAACATTTCCCAGCCATTCCCCTGCGAGCAACCAGGCTTTGGGGAAGGAGAACGGGACAGGGAGAAGGTGCCCAAGTGACTGAGCCAGTGCAACCCCTTCCCTGGCTCTGAACTTCAGCGGGGAAGAGCAGTGCTATCTCCTCTCCTAAGGAAAGCTTCTCTCCTCCAAACAAGACTCCTGTTGCTTTAGAGCTAAAACTTCATTGCCCAGGAAAGGGGGAAAAGAGGGGGGAACCAAAAAATAAAAACAAAAAACCACAACGTAACAAAACCGACACTTCACGAGAACATCACAACATTCAACTACACAGTCGCTGCACCAAGGGAAGGAGGGGAGCAGGGCAAGGGGGAGAAAGGGGAGACACGTCCAACGTGTTTTTCCCAGAACCCCCCCACAGGGACTCCAGCTTCACGTCAAGATTCAAATAACTTCAGCCATAAGGTCGAGGATTTAATGAACACAATATTTCCACTCGTGCCCTGGAAAAAAATTACACTCAAAAAAAAAATCCAAAAGAGACAAAAAAAATATTCAGATTTTCTACATATTTACAAAAATAAGCCCCTCCAACCTCACAACCAGGGAGGTGGAGCAGCCAGCAACGGGGTATGGGAAGGGGTCTCTGCCCAACCAGCAGTTCCTCACAGGTTCCCATCCCGCAGCGAGCAGGAGAGCACGGCTCTCCCTGCCGGAGCGAAGGCGGGGGACGCCCCGTGCCGGGGTCGGACCGGAGCCCCTCAGTTCATCCTCAGCTTGGTGTCCCGATGACCCGTGGGGGTGACCATCTCGTTGGCATAGCCATTCTCAGAGCAGAGAGACAGCTCATCTGTGGTCTCCACGCCGTTGTTGATCTCTGGGGAGGGTAGAGAAGGGAGGAGGGGAGACACATCGTCACAGGGGTGCAAGTCCCAGGAGCCACCCACCCACCATGGATGGGGAAACTGAGGCACTGAGCAGCCATGCGGTTCCAGCACGTGGGATCCAGCTGATCCTACAGAGATTTCGCCCAGGGTTTAGTAACACACTGCATCTATTTAAAACCAGTTCTGAACAGGATCTGCCTCCAAATAGAAGCTCACCTGTAAATTTCAGACCTTGACAATCCTGCCGCCATCAAGGCAAAACTGGACACCCCCTCCATACACATGGATGCTATGTCAGAGGCTAAATTAGTCACTTGTGGGAAAAGGGTCCAAAACACCTGAACTTATCTACCCAAATGGCCATTCTGGAAAAGGGTAGAGTTCTATAGTCACTGGTTTCACTGGAGAAGATGTGCAACCACCAATGTATTAATTGCGAACACCCACCCTAAGCAAGAACATGTGCTTCAGATGCACAAAACCTTAATATGTGTCCCTTACCTCTAAGAATATTATATGTCTAGGACATTTTATACCTAGAACAATGTTGGGGGGGCTTAAATCTGCTGTGACCAATGGCATTACCTCTCTGGATTCCCTGGATTTACACCTGATTTCCACCATCTCTGGAGGGCGGAATCAGGCCCGCATTTCACACAATAAGCCCTTTGAAGCAAAAGTTGTCCATTTTGCTGTGTATTTGCCCAGTACAATAAACCTTGATCCCTGCTGGAGATCCCCAGCCCCTAAATACAAAAAAAAAAAGCAAGCCCATAACAAAGCTCAAGGGGAGATTATACTCACATTCCTTCAAATGCGAGTTTTCCAGCTTCATGGACCAACTTTAATCTTTTAAAGCTAAACGTTTCCCTCTTTGTACACATTTATGAGATGTTTCTTAGAGATGGGGCGAGATGTTCCAACACAAATAAACGCTGGGAGGTGCACAAGGATTTTAGGAACACCTCAGTCCACAGGGCCATTGAATTTTAGGTCTACCCCAAAACTCATCACCACTATTTGTGGTGGCCTATACGATTATTTTAATGGGCTTTATAGCTTTTGACACACTGTTGACAATTCAGAGCAGAGATGATGTGGGACACTATGAGAGCTGCTTGGCACAACTTGGGAAGTTAGACACAGCGTTTCTGAGCAAACCAGTGCTCAGACGAGCACCAGTTTGGGATGGATGAGCCACAGCTATATCCCACAGGTGGTTCAGCGCAGCAGGGTCAGTCCAGCCACCCTGTCCCACCAGCAGATGATGACACCCATATCAAGACCACCACCAGCAGAGAGCAGGGGGATGGCCGAGGGGTGGAGCAAAGGGCTCTGACCAACCAGCCCCACCCGTACCCGAGAAGATCAGCTTCTCCTTCATGATCTTGACATCCCGGCTAGACCGGCGGACAGCAGCGCTGAGCATGATCTGCTCCGGGTTGTAAGTCCTGATGCTTCCTAGGCGCCACCTGCAAGACAAAAGGGTGATATCAGGGGCTGGTCTCCCCAACCACGGGAGCATCCTCAAGGCAAGCGGCCACCGACAATGTGGAGACCAACAAGTCCCAGAGACCCTCACGCCTTTGCTCCCTCGCAACCTACGCAACCCCGCATGGTGGGAGGATGTTCAGAGATGAGCATGTTATCTCAGAGGGGTGTACAGACATACAAGCAAGTAGTCTTTAATCACCTTGAGCATCCTAATTCTGCTAATTTCACCGAGGACTGCAGATACGTCTCTCTATCACATCAGCTACTCAAGTGCCCTAAGGAGTTAAGGCTATTTTGACTCTTAGGGTTGGAAAGAGGGAACAAAACAAGAGACCACCCTTGTGGGAAAAGAGCTCTCAAAGACAAATTAAGGTCTCAAACCTAAGATGCAGCAAAGACACTGTCCCCACACAGGTAGCTGTGACATACAGCTCCCCTGAACATGATTTCTCCCAGAGCACTTCCCAAATGCCAGGTCTTTGCCTACATGCTTCTACCCAAAACCTACACTTTTTAAGCCTTGATGAAACTCGGTGTCCACCAAAAGTTTCCACCACATAAACAACACGAGGGTGATGGGAACTTGGCTTGACTTAAAATTAGCCAGACTTTTATTCTCATTACTGAATGCATGTAAAGAAAATTACTGATGTTAGTAACAAGCAACAGCAGCATGTTCAAGGGGGATTTTGCTTTTAAAGCTGTTTTTCAGCCTGAGAGCACCCCTGTAGCAGACCCTCAGCTGCAGAGCTGCTGGCACCAGGAGTGAAAGGCAGGCTCCTGCTGGAAAACAGGGCTTGGTGGGCTCAGACAAAGCAGCTGTATCCAATATCCCATTGCAAAGGGATGTTGTTTAGTCCAGACTTTCATAGCCTATACCCCACCGATTTGTCCTACCTCCTGACAACAGAGGAAGGCTTTCAAGCAAGTTCCATTCTCCCTGCCAGAGCCAGGGATGCTATAAGGCTATTTGATGAAGAAACACCAGGGATTTAGGATGGGTTATGGGGCTTCTGATCTTCTGGCACCATCTAGTGGCTCATCAACAAAAGAGAAGGTGATTTTTTTTTTTTTTTTTTTTTTAAGGATGACAACCACCTTCTCTTAAGTAACCCCCAACCAGCCCCAGGAACAGAGGGTTTGAGGAGCCCCTCCACATCCCCAGCCTGGGACCACAGAATCACGCTGACAAAGGAACATCCACATTCTGCATCTTTTCCAGGAAAATCTAGCTGGTATCAGTTTCATGGTGTTTCCATCCCTTTCCTAAATGCCAGTGGGTGACACCACACCATCAGGCTTTGACCGGGGTATAGACGAAGGCGGATGCTCTGCTACAGAGAGAAGAAGGGATGGGACAGCAACACAACACAACTCACAGACCCATGAACAGAAGCAACATGGAGGAAGCACAAGGAGGCAAAGATATTATAAAAAAAAATTTAAAATTAAAAAAAAAATATTTTTCTCCTATCATCATCATCTAAGCTGAGCTACTTTGACCTGGAAAAAGACCATTTTTGCCCTTAATGTCACATACAGGCAGATCCCACTAAGGTCAATGTGGTTGGAAGTGCATAGGATCTCACAGGATAACACCCTCCACAAACTATAACCAGGACCAAAACACATTGCTACAACAAGACGACCTTTCTTGGCCCACATCATCAGCATTTTTAGCATGCTGGATTGCGTGTCCAAAAGGCGTGATGATCTCTTGCCCACAGGTCCTAGATGTCCCATGGAGGGCATGGGTTGTGTTGAGGCACAGACAGTCCAGCTTCAAAGGGGTGTGGGGACCAAGGGCTTTTCTCCTCCTCCTCCCAAGAGGAATGACTACTGCTCTCTGCTCTCTATCTCACATGGTGGCTGTGGCCAGACCCAGGGTGGTTAATTATGCTCAAGGGGCTGATGACTCCTCTCTCACAGGTGCATTACTCTGAACAAGCTAGGAGAGGGTGACCCCATTTTTTTGGTGTACTTTGAAATACCCTCTTAGGAGGGGCACTAGTCCATTTAACCACAGTGCAACTCCAACACCGAAATACTCTAAACTGAAAGAGGGAAGATTTAGACTAGATAATAGGAAGAAATTCTTTGCTGTGAGGGTGGTGAGGCACTGGCCCGGGTTGCCCAGAGAAGCTGTGGCTGCTCCATCCCTGGAGGGGTTCAAGGCCAGGTTGGATGGGGCTTTGAGCAACCTGGTCTAGTGGGAGGTGTCTCTGCCCAGGGCAGAGGGGTTGGAACTAGATGATCTTTAAGGTCCCTTTCAACCCAAACCGTTCAATGATTCTATGATACTCTCTGCTGTGCTCGGTAGCCTTTGGGTCTCCAGAAAGCTTGTTTAATAGAAAAGAGCTCCTCTCCTACCCCCTTGGACTCTGTTGTGATCGGCCAACGTTTAGGACAGCAGCACGCAAAAAGGCCAGACAGACAGCAGGTAGGTCTTGTTCTGGACGGTTGGCATCAAAGTGGAGCTGACGGACACGGGGTGGGAACAGACTAAAAGATACTGGGACAACAACATAGAGACAGCAGACACCATGTTAGGGCCACAACCAGACCCTTGGTTTGAAGGGGAGATGCTAAATGGCAGGGAAAGGGGATGGGAGAGGGGCAGGCTGGGGAGAAAACGGGGTTGATTGGTACCGAGGTGATAAGATGGAGCGAGCAAAGAGCCAAGCCAGCCACAACCAGAGTCCCCATCCTGTGACTACTCTTGCCTAAAGCCTGCCCAGCTCCTCCATGTATGTCTTCTCCTTATCCACAAGCAAAGGGGAGGCAAGAAGGGGACAACACCCAACCTCCCTGCACCCATAGAAGGGCTCAGCCCAGCCCCATAGCCAGGTCCTTTTTGGGGAGACACCGCAAGGACATAACACCGCAAGTCCAAGGTACCTGATGGAGCAGGCAATGCTTGAAGGTGGCCAACCCCGACCCCCAAGACGGTGGGGTGGGCAGAGGGAGAGGGGCAGATAAGGACAGATATAGGGAAGTAGGCAAGTCCTCAAAAATACAACCCCATGGCACAGAGCGGAAGGAATGGAGAAGGTAACACGTGAAGAGTTTGGTCGGAATATGGAGGCGGTGAAGGCTTTACTGCAGAAAAGTGACAGCGCTTCCCTCCAAGGGGATGAGAACAACTGGTGGAGAAAACAGCACCAGTACAAGGAGAAATCTGGGGTTCCAATTGATGGCACTTTCAAATCCAGCATCTCAGGCTCATTCTCTTCCTGGGTGCTATTTATTTTCACACTCCATTTCCAGTTTCACAGTGGTGTAACTGGGAAGAGACTCCTGAAAGATGCCAGGCTCTGAGTGCAGCAGCTGATGAGCCAAACTTTCCAGCTATTAGCCTTATTAATTCGTTCCCAGGGCTAGAAAAGCGCCACTTTGTATAATTGAGCAGGTTATATTATTTTCTCTAGAACTGGCCAATTTAGAAGAGGTCAGTCTCAAAAACCTCTGGAAAATGCACTAAAGGAATGCATGGGATTATTTCCATGGAGAAAGCATTACATCCACTGGGAATTTCCGAATTACAACACACTGCAGGACCTCAGGATAGGGCTGTTTTAAAAGGCAGTGACTTGGATCATTGTAACGGAAGGTCAGATTGCCTTCAAAACATCCACCAGCTTCAGCATCAGGATCCCGTGGTGCTCATGGCTATGGACTATGCAATGTTCCGACCCTTATGGTCCCCACCCCGTGAAGCCAGATGTTTGAAAGCATCGTGAAAAACAGCGTCCTGCCCTGTCCATCTGCAGTGAAGCCATAGGCAGAGAGGGAGAGAGAGAAAGGAAGGTTGAATGGAAAAAAGAGAAAGAGGAGGAAAGCACCAGAATTACCTGATCATGTGATAGCTGTGAGATGCCAGAATGCAGCAGAGAGAGAAAGAGGAGGAACATGCACAACAGTCAGAGCAGTAAGAAAATAAACAAGGCAAAGAGGCAAAAAAAAAAAAAAAAAAGATCAGTTAGAAGTCATCCATCACAGTTGGTATTTCCCCTCTGGAGAGGCAGCCACGATCCTGTCACCGGGGCTGAAGCAGAACAGCAGGAGCAATCCCTACCCATGGCTACGGAGGAGAGACAAGCCATGCGTAGGAGAGAGGACGAGCACATCGAAGCGGTGGCTCTGTTCCCACCCGCCCCCTCATCCTTGCATGAAGGAAGCAGCTCTGTTTTGCCCCAAAAAGGACTTAGGGGGGAAAAAAAACCAAACAAACTACAAAACAAAAAACAACCAACCACGACACTGAAGGCCAAATGCCAAGCCCCATTTCCCGGAGCTGAATCACATCAGCAGGTAGTAGTTGGGCAATTCCACTGCAATTTGATTTTGATAGATCCTCAACGCTGCTACCAATCCTTTCATGTGGTGGAGAAACTGGAAGGGCAGGGAAATAGGTCTCTCCTGCACAACGCTCTTGGAAGAGTGAGCCCTTTGCTGCAGGAAGTCCAACTTCTGGTGCTAGAGTTTCTCATTCTTCCTTCTACTGACTCAGGGTTGAGTTGTCCCAAGGAAGAGATCCAAAAGACGACATTTGGCCCCGCTACGATGGCCTCCACGTGGCCAGAGGTCTCTGAGCAACCGCCTTTCTACACCAGAGGCTGGGCAGGGAGCTCAGTGCTCCAGGTTGATGGACACTAGGGAAAGCTGGTGGCACTTTCCAGCTCTTCTCACCTGTATCACACACAATGGGTGGAAGAGAAATCCTGCAATAATCCTTTTCTTCCTTGCCCTACTCCATCAAACCTCTTCCAAACTGGAAGAAATTCAATCTGTGCAGAGAGGAAGAGTCCAGCTATTGAAAAGTCCATGGAGCTGAGACTTCTCCCTCTCTCCCAGCATGCACCATCTCATTCTGCTCTGGGACCCATTCAGCAGTTTGAATCAGTTTAATTTCTTCAGCTAGGGTCTCCTGGGTCTGAATCAGGGAAAGCCTTCTAAAACTGACTTTGGGAGATGATGCAAAAAGACCGCAAATATCTCATCAACTTGGCCTTCAAATTCTGCTCTTCAGAGAGGTCAGTCCCTGCCTCCAGACTCCTCCATGCATTTCCGTATCTGACAGAGAAATACAGGGTCTAAAGAGCAGGGACATCTCTTATTAAACCAACTGACGAATTTGAGGGAGTGAAGGCAGCTTCCAGACAGCACCACCACAATGCCCTTCTGCAGGAAGGGTTTAATTTGCCACAATTCACATCATAAGACTTCTTAGAAAAATTTTAATCTCATCTTGGTCAGTGGTTTCATTAACTGTTGGGAAATCCAATCTGAGAGTTTTGAATTTGCTGCTCCATCCTGGAACTGGGGACCTGCTGGGCACGGGTCTACCAGCCTGGGACTCTATGATTCGTGAATTTAGACATAATCATAAACAGACCCAACATGTGGCCTGAAGTCCAATCCATCGCAGCTGCTGGCAGGAGCCACAGCCTACTGTAACATGGCAAAAATACTCAGGGAGAAGGAAAGAGATGGCTGGAAGGAGACGATCTGGGACAACGCAACAGCAAAATCATTGTCTCATGAGGCTGAAGCGAATGAAATTGCTGCTCCTAACACAAAGGCATTTTGGATATCAAGGAAGGAAGGAAAGTTTAGGTCCCTTGATGTCTCTAGGACAGTCGTTTGTGCATGCCAAAGCAGATGAGATTATAGAGCCAGGGGAAGAAGGGATGCCATTTCAGAATGATAGATTTTCCCAGGAGAAGGGTGCTGCTCCTCACTGGAGGGAGCGCATCTCTCTCTGAGCTCACGCTTTTTCCCCAGAGAGGATGATTACACTGTCACCACTGACAGCTAAAATGCCTCCTAGGAGAAAAGGCACATCACCAGGAGGACACCATGGCTTTCTCACATATAATCAAGAGGAGGGTGGCTTGGCTAACTCTGCCATTAGGAAGTTGATTTACCTCCTCCTGATTTATCAATGTCTTAACTTACTCTGCTCCTAGGTTTACGAACCACATCTGTTTTCAAGGACCCTGGCTAACATGGAGGTTTCTGCCATGATCTCATCAAATCCTCGATCTCCCTTTTCTTTGGAAAACAGTGAGACTTCCTCTATGCATCAAACTGAGCAACTGATTTGATTTGCTAAATCATAATATGTGGGCAAGTGCAAGGTTCTGCACCTGTGTCGGGACAATCCCAAACCCAATCCAGGCTGGGCAGAGAAGGAATTGAGAGCAGCCCTGAGAAGGACTTGGGGATGTTGGTGGGTGAGAAGCTCAACATGAGCCAGCAATGTGCACTGGCAGCCCAGAAAGCCCCCCGCACCCTGGGCTGCATCCCCGGCAGCGTGGCCAGCAGGGCGAGGGGGGGGATTCTGCCCCTCTGCTCCGCTCTGGGGAGACACCCCCCCAGTGCTGCCTCCAGCTCTGAGGCCTCAGCACAGAAGAGACATGGACCTGTTGGAGCAGGGCCAGAGGAGGCCACAGAGATGCTGGGAGGGCTGGAGCCCCTCTGCTGTGAGGACAGGCTGAGAGAATTGGGGGGGGGGTTCAGCCTGGAGAAGAGAAGGCTCCGGGGAGACCTTAAGCCCCATCCAGTCCCTCAAGGGGCTCCAGGAAAGCTGGGGAGGGACTCTTCATCAGGGAGGGGAGCCCTAGGAGATGAGGAGGAGCAGTTTTAAACTGAAAGAGGGAAGATTTAGATGAAACCTCAGGAAGAAATTCTTTGCTGTGAGGGTGGTGAGAGCCTGGCCCAGGTTGCCCAGAGAAGCTGTGGCTGTCCCATCCCTGGAGGGGTCCAAGGCCAGGTTGGACGGGGCTTGGAGCAACCTGGTCTGGTGGGAAGTGTGGAACTAGATGATCATTAAGATCCCTTCCAACTCTAACCATTCTATGATTCTGTGGATATTTCTATTTCTTCATCCAAACAGGAACAAACTGATTTAAGAAAACAATGACATGTTCTTTTTGAAGACTGTAATGGGGGAATCTCAAGACATCTCCTCTTCTTCCTTTAAAGCATTTTAATCTCTTTCTCATCATGCATTTCCCTAAACCATTTACAGTTTCTCTCCCACACGCGTTTATGAGTGAAACAAGGCATCTATCTGCTATTTTGAGGTCTCTCATTCTTCTTTAAGAGTAGCGACTTCATCCAATTCAATGTCACATCTCAGAAGCGGAATTATTGTTTGCAGTCTTGGTAGGGATTTTTAACAGTTTCTCTGCTATTGCAATCCAAGCGCCTGAGGAACGTGGTGCTCCTCTGTCCCATCTCCACCCCACACCCTGAACAAAAAAAAAAAACCCACGCCACAAATACACAAGAATCTAGCTGTATCAATGCTACTTACTTCTGGAATATAAAAACTCCTACAATTACGATAAATGAAATGAGATCAGATGTGATCCAGATTAGGTGGTACTCGTCTGGAGGCTGGAAGACAAAAAGCAGAAGCAGACCTTAAACCTTCTGGTTTGTACAATCACAGCGAGACCACACACTGCTAAAGTTACCACCAGGGCAGAAAGAAAAGCACGGAGCTGCAGGGGTCGCATATAAATCACCACGTTTATGACATGTCTAATGCTGGTCTGTCACCCAAAATGACGTTATCAGGAAAAACCACAAATGGGAACAATTTTAAACTCTCCCTCCTTTCATGTGCTGATAGTTTCTCAGAGGTTTGGGGGATGAAAGTTTCCTATCTCAGTGATATTGTATGTGAATATTTCTGTTTGGTTCAGAGACCCAAAGTGCTAGGGGAGTTTTCAAAGAGTTTACTGGCTACACGATGGGCAAGGGGGCTACCTTTGGTCTCTGGTTATTCCTTGTCTGGCAATAGGGTAGCCAGTAGTAAAACTTGCTCTCAATTGGTATTAAAAATGGCGGGGGGGGGGAATAGTTTTGCATCCTGGCCAAAACACAGAAGCCAGGTTTGCTGGTTCACCTATGTGTCTGCTTCTCCAGCTGCTCAGCAGGTGTGGGAAGATGTTTTTCCATTGAAGAAAAATGGGAAAAATCATATGGGTTAAGTGGGGCATGCAACACAGTATCCAAGGCTCCCAAACCCTGTATGGGGAGAGACGGGGCCATCTGAATGAAGGGATCATGCAAGAGGAGCATCGATCCGTTACCATCTCAGACATGCAGAGAGGGAAAACTCTCAAGCCCAACAGCATGTTGAACCCAACCAAACCTTCCTGGAGAAAACCACTAGCCCTATGGTTCCAGTGGTCAACAGCCACCTCGACACACCCCCAACTGCATCCCCTCCTTCCAGTGGTTCACAGCACCTTCCCAGGCGTCCTGCTTACCATTAGCCAGATGGGAAAAGGCACCTTGCGAAGGACGTGGGAGCTGTCGGAGGTGACCGACTGGACGCCGGCGCACCACAGGATGGAGTATAGCCAGGGCTCGTTCACAGTGTAGAGATTCACGCTCAGGTTTGCCATGGCGTAGTCCCTGCCAGGAGACAGACAGGGTGAGATGCGAGTCCCCCCAGCAAACATCAGACCCTCATCTCCCAGAGGAGAGCTCTGGCCATCAGCCACCGCTGTAATCACAGCTAGATTTATTGGGTTTGAATTGCATGAAATAGGTGGTTTTTTTAACAGGGCATGGTCACTTCATGAGCAACCCAAGGGTGTTGCAATCAAATGGTTTGAACTTGGAAGCTTTCTTCACCTCTTGGAGGCTACCCGACCCAGGCCACGAACCATCTCAGATACTTCCTCATAAATGATGGACACAGTATGTTTTTGTAACAACCGCCTCATCATGTTGACGCAAAATTGACATCTGGCTCAGATGCCTGCAACGCTTCATCAGCAATTTACTTAATTAAAACCTGACAGAGTGCATTTCCAACATCGTGCCCTTGTTTTAGGGACAGTTGCAGACTTACAGCTTCCAGTCTCCTGAGGTTATTTTCCAATAAGCTGAAACTGCAAGCTGGGGTACAAGAGCTGTCAGCAGCCAACCAAGCACTGACAGTGGACACCCCGCACCCATACGATTTGCATAAATTGCTCTGTTTCCTTATCTACAAAGCAGACGCGTCGCTAATCTCCAGAGCAGAGATTAATCCTTGCAATTTATTGTCTGCAAAGCACTTTGAGGTGGGAGGCCACTGTTCAAGATGTGGTCAACTCAAAGCTCACATGATCAAGCTGCTCCAAAGGCTAAGGGATTCTCAAGGGCAGAGGTGGCCACAGCAATGTTACATCCAGATGCTGATTTTGGGAGGTGGGGAAGGGGGGGATTAAGAGAATGGTGTTATACCAGGGCTTGTTGAGCCTGCTGTGGCTCGTGCTGCAGCACTGGTCTCCCCAAGGCTTTTAGGGTTCAAGAAACACTCAGGTGGCAGGTTGGATTTTGGAGACAGCTGAGGTGGGATTGATGAGAGACTGGGGCTGATGAGCTGGGACAGATGAGAGAGCTGGCATATGGTCCTCCCCATGAAATAGAGCAAATAGGTGTGGGGGGCAGGGAAACAGGCAGGAATTATCCTGCAGGTAAAGCATAGACTTGGTTTTTAAGGGTGAGCAACTAGACCGATTGCAGACAGCCATGGAAAGACACCACTGGATTACACTAAATAGGACCATGGTCCCAAACAGGCACAGGCTCAGCTCTTCCCTACTCCCAGCCCAGATGTATAGTAAGACAAATCCTTTGAAGAGACTTTTCTTCTGAAACTCTCTTTCACTTTCAAGTATTTCTTTGGGGGGAAAAAAAAAATTAAACTCTAAAAAATAGAAAAGCTGTACTAGAAACAATCCGCCCTTCCCGAGAAGGGGCAAAGCTGGGAGCTAAGTCACTGCACGGTTCAAACACAGGCTCAAGCAGGAAAGGAACCTCATGCTGTGCTAGTTTCATTAAAGAGCAGACCTGATCAGGCTAAATAGCTGACAAAGGACAGTAATGAAACGGGTGAATTCTCTGCAAAGAGAAATTTCTCAAAGCACATCCAGACTTTGTACTAATCAAAATTCTGTGGTAGCAACTCTGGAGCAGACGAACAGAAGCAAAGGGCAGCTGCTAATGAGGATAAGACAGCACTCGGAGGTAGTCAGTGTGAAAAGCCTTCACTTTTTCCAGGGCTGACAGTGTAATGAGAATCAGACTATTCATATATTTGTATTTCAAAAAGGATCATCGCATACTGAATTAGCATGGAGAGTTATTAGAGTCAGCTCCCAGGAACAGCCTGGATTCTGGGTGATGGGTAGGGATAAGCTTGCACAGCTCAAGGTCTCAAGAGCAAATCCATCTGAAAAGATACCTCTATGCAGATAAGAAAGCCTGAGATGATGAGAAAAGATGCTGCTGGGACAAGGATGCACCCACCGTGGAACGCATGGGCTACCACGCAGTGACCAAACCAAGGGCTGTACCTGATATCCTCATTCGTGACCTTGGTGTAACGCAGGTTGAGCTTCACGATGCCCTTCTCCCTCATGAGCTCCGCATCCAGCTTGAGGCCAGAAGTCTGCTGGAAACCCGGCGCAATCTCTCTGACCAGCTGCCTCTTCGTGTCTGGCAGCCACATCACCTGCGGAGGGAGCGAGACTGAGAATGGCTATGGCAGAGGCGATTTACAAAGATGACACAAGACAGCCAGTTTACACCAAGCCAGAAGCAAGATCACATGAGAGACTGCCTTGTTTCTTGTACAAATTCGTAGAATCGTAGAATGGTTCAGGTTGGAAGGGACCTTAAAGATCATCAAGTTCCAATCCCTGCCCTGGGCAGGGACACCTCCCACTAGACCAGGTTGCTCAAATTATCTAGGAGACATTTACAGCCTCCCACATCTCTATTGACAGGCTAAGTTGGGGTTTTTCAGCCTGGAGAAGAGAAGGCTCCAGGGAGACCTTTGAGCCCCTTCCAGTCCCTCAAGGGGCTCCAGGAAAGCTGGGGAGGGACTCTTCATCAGGGAGGGGAGCCATAGGACAAGGGGGAAGGGTTTGACACTGAAAGAGAGGAGATTTAGATGAGATCTCAGGAAGAAATTCTTTGCTGTGAGGGTAGTGAGAGCCTGGCCCAGGTTGCCCAGAGAAGCTGTGGCTGCCCCATCCCTGGAGGGGTTCAAGGCCAGGTTGAATGGGGCTTTGAGCAACCTGGTCCAGTGGGAGGTGTTCCTGCTCAGGGCAGAGGGGGTTGGAACATGATGATCTTTAAGGTCCCTTCTAACCCCAACCATTCTATGATTCTATGCAAATGCATTTCAGGATTGTCTCTGACCCCAGAGGGCTGTAGAGCACAACATCTTAGAGGTGAAAAAGGGTTGAGATATAAAGGGATCAAGCCAAGGGCTCACGAGAAGAGACATGGTACACCCTTGCAAACCTGTCCTCCCTGCACAATTCAGGGCACAGAGAGAACTAAGGACATGAGACTAAAATTGACAGTGCAGACAGGACATACAAGGGAAGCCTCCCATGATCCCATGGCTAAGACTGGTTTTATTCACCCTTTTTTTTCATCAGGGCTACATTTACTCCAAACTAGGGCAAGTTCATACCACACTTTGAAAGCACGTCAAATTAATCACTGTTAACATGCTCAGCTGCCAGGTGCAAAGGGGATGCAGGAACCCAGCTGGGCAGTTTTACAGCTTGTGCCATGCAGAGGTTGAGCCCAACCAGAAGATCTCAGCACTGCTTTAACCTATGTTTAATAACTCCGTGACGCTCATCTACCAAAGCATCAGAGCAGCACAGATGCAGCCATAAGCATTTTCAATAAGGAACCATAAAACCTGGGTGAGAAAAATCACTACGCAACGCCACATCTATATTCTGACTATTTTTCTCCCATTCTCCATTCCAATAGCCAAGGATAAGACAGCATGGTCCTCCCTTGGATCTAGCCAAGCTGGCAGAGGCTTGTGGATAACACCATCATCACAGCCACATAGTTAATTGGAAATTGGCTGGTAAGATCTGTCATTAGAGAGACAGATGGAAGCTAAAAATAGTTCCTCCCAGGCCCATCACTGTAGAAGTCAGCACTGAACTTGTCTGTGCATGTAGATGCACTTAATTGGTACAGATGATATATCTAAGCTGTGAGTGATGCAGTCTGTCCACTTACCAGCCTCACTACGCTATTTTCAACCAGACCATATAGAAGGGAGAGCACAGGACAAGTGAAAGGACCAGACTTCCTTCCCAAGAGAGGTAATGAAGAAGTTTCCAGGTCTCGGTGACCATCTGACACATGGGAAGTGATGCTCTCCTTCCAGAAGAGATGACTGCATCAGAGGGAGCTCCTGATGGCCTGGGTGAAGATCTATACCTCATGGTCAGAGAACACTGCTAACGAGACTGGCAGGGCTCTGACTGCAATTAAAATTAAAATGTTTGGTGTAAGCCAGCAAGGACAATTCTGGGGCAGAAATGAAAGCCTGGAAAAGACTCTACATATACATAGACCTGCAGGTACATAGACTTCCTTTTTTTGAAAACCCCTTATCTCCAGGATACCCATTTCTCCTCTTCTCCTCCAAGCAGAGGTTGAGTTGAGGATGAAACCATTGCTCAGCCCAGGGAGAAGGATTATTTAAAAACAAGGAGGCGGAAGGAGACTCCCTGGAAGAGGGCTGGACTAAATGACATTTAAAGGTACCTTCCAACCCAAACTATTCTATGATTCTAAGGAGGGGAAAGGCGCTCTGCTGCTCACAGATGACCTCCAGGTCTCAGACTCTTCTCATGTGTCCAAGGCTCTTATTGAATTGCTTGGTGGGAAGGGACCTCAGGAGATCTCTACTCCAACACAAACCAGGGCCAGTACTGACTTCAGACCAGGTTTGCTCAGGGCTTTGTCCAGGTGGGTCTTGAAAAGCTGCAAGGATGGCAAGCCCTCAATCTCTCCAGGGTCGTCTCAACATTTGCCTGCCCTCACAGGGAAAACTAGTTTCCTTATATGCAGGAAAAACCTATCCTGTTCCAATTTATGATGATTCTTTCTCATCCTCCTGACATGCAGCTCAGTGAAGAGCTTTGATCCAACTTCTCAACAACCTCCCTGACAGTACTGGAGAGATGCTATTAGACCTCTCCAAAGTCTTTTCTTTTCCAAGATGAAAGGATTCCATTCCCTCAGCTCTTCCTCATATATTCAGCCCCTTGATCAGTTTGGTGGCCTCTGGGGGACTTGCTCCAGTTTACCAACACCATCTTGTACTGGTGAGCCCCACACTGAACACATAATTGCTGACCAAGGGAGATAATCACTTTCCTCCATCTACTGGTTATACTACCATGAGTACAGCCCAAGATGTTATCAAGCCTCTGGGACCACCATCCTGGAGGCAAAGCCCTCCCCAGCATGATCTCTTGGCATGAAGTGGCATTTCAAATCATGTCTTCAAATGGATCAAATGAGACACATCAGGATTCGGGGAACCCATGAAGAGGTCAATTTTGGAAACATCACCAACCCCACAGAACTCACATCGTGTTGCTGAATTCCCGACGCCAGGATGGTTTCCAGGGTGATGTTGATGTAAGTGCTGTAGTAGGGATGAGCCGGTGGCAGGTCCTGGAAGTTCAGGATGAGCGATGTGTTGTCCTTGATCACCTCCAGCATATCTGCCAGCTTGCAAACTGACTGGTTGGCAGCTTCCAAGTAGTCAGACCTTGAGAGAGACCCAGCCGTCCAGAAAGGGTCGTTCTGAAAGCAAAGCACACCCTGACATTAGTGCCACAAAGCCCAGACTCTTTGAATACAGGTGAAGACCCTTTTCTATACCATCTTGACAACAGTGGAGGATGCTGACAGCCATGCTTGATGACCATCTTGCAGCTTGCTGAAGCTCTGTGCCTCATTTTCCCTATCCAAGGGCAGGTGACAGATCCTTACTGAAAGTAAGGTGTGTGAGGCAGGTCACCTCGTTTCCAGGAGTACAGAGCTATAAAGCAGTAATATAATTTTCCAATATAGTACGCTAAAACTGTACTTTCTCACACTATGTACGTGATCACGAAGGATTCTTCAGAATCCAGAAACAAATAGGACCAGATAGAGATTGGTGACAAGTGGTGTCCCTCATGTGTCCATACTGGGACCAGTACTGTTAAATATCTTCATCGATGGCATAGGCAGTGGGATTGAGTGTACCCTCAGCAAGTTTGCAGGCAACACCAAGCTGAGTGATGCAGTTGACACACCCAATGGACAGGATGCCACCCAGAGGGACTTGGAAAGGCTCAAGAAATGGGCTTGTGTGAACCTCATGCGGATCAACAAGGCTAAGTGCAGGGTCCTGCAGCTGAGTCAGGGCAACTCCCAGTATCAGCACAGGCTGGGGATGGAGGAATGGAGAGCAGCCCTAAGAAGGACTTGGGGATGTTGGTGGATGAGAAGCTCAGCAAGAACCAGCAACATGCGCTGGCAGCCCAGAAAGCCTCCAGCATCCTGGGCTGCATCCCCAGCATCGTGGCCAGCAGGGCGAGAGGGGGGATTCTGCCCCTCTGCTCCGCTCTGGGGAGACTCCCACCCAGTGCTGCCTCCAGCTCTGGGGCCTCAGCACAGGAGAGACATGGACCTGTTGGAGCGGGGCCAGAGGAGGCCACGGAGATGCTGGGAGGGCTGGAGCCCCTCTGCAGTGAGAACAGGCTGAGAGAGTTGGGGAGGTTCAGCCTGGAGAAGAGAAGGCTCTGGGGAGACCTTATTGCAGCCTTTCAATACTTAAAGGGGCTACAGAAAAGATGAGGACAGACTTTTTGGCATGGTCTGTTGTGACAGGATGAGGGGTAATGGTTTTAAACTGAAAGAGGGAAGATTTAGCCTAGATATAAGGAAGAAATGTTTTATGCTGAGGGTGGTGAGACACTGGCCCAGGTTGCCCAGAGAGGTGGTAGATGCCCCATCCCTGAAAACATTCCAGGCCAGGCTGGATGGCACTCTGAGCAATCTGATCCAGCTGAAGATTGGTCCTGCTCATGGCAGGAGAGATTGGACCAGACGGCCTTTAAAGGTCCCTTCCAACCCAAACCCTTCTACGATGCTATGATTATATAGTTAAAAAGTGTTCAGGCAGGAGCTATGGGCTGTTGGAAGAGATGGGCTACTGACTTAAGGACATTCAGGAATGACTGCTTCAAAGTACATCCCAAAAAGCAGCCTTCTAGATGTTCTCTTGGCTGTTATCATGCAAGCAGCTGTTTCCCTGCATCCCCACATCTGTGAGCAAAGCAAGTTTCTGTGCAGCTGTAATACATAGACATCCCCATCACTCTGGCTCAGACCAGAACAGCAGTGAAGCTATGGTGGCTTCAGGCTTCCACCAAGAGAGCACCTGGAGATCTTCCAGCAGCCATGTGAAAGTGGTACCTGAGCTTGCATCACTGCAGCAATGCCTCAGCAAGCCGCGTTCAAGCTTGCATGAGGGTACCAAAAGGCTGCAGCCCTCTTTCCAGATCATAGATAATGCTCTCCAAGAAGGTTACAGCTACTGGCCAGAGAGCAGCTTAGTAAAAAGAAGTCCCACCTGCAACCTGGCTGCACACTGAAGGATTGGTCAAGTCCATCCCACAGCAATTCTTCCTCCCCTAGACTTCGAAGGCAGCATTTCTTGCCTTTTTTTTTTTTTTTATAAAGACAGTTGTCTCCAAAAATAAATTAAAGAAAAAAGGATCATCATATAACACACTGTCTTTTCTGTTCTCTTTATAACTGCTTGTTTGCCCTCCTGGGGGTCTTGAAGTTCTTTGTGGTGTCAACCAGGCGTTAACCTTAACAGAGCATTCCACCCTTCTTTCAAGTGGTGGAAAAAGCACAGAAAAACAACGTGTCTTTTAGACCAATTGGGAGTTTAGTAGAGGACAGAACTAAATGTGGTTCATGGATTCTTGTTCTAGCTGCACTTCAGACCGCTCCACCGAGGACATGAGCCTACACCTCTCCACCTTGAAGAGGGTTTGGACATGAGCTTTAATCCCATGTCCATGGCTCCAGGACACCCTCTCCCATGGCCATACATACCCGTAGGAACCACTCTCCAGCGTTGAGCTTTTCCAGGTCGGTCCAGTTGAACATGGAGGAGTGCTCATAGGCCCGCTCTGGAAACACTTCCTCCACATTTGTTGTTCTCCTGAGTGTCTTGTCATGCATCAGAAACGGCACTCCATCATAGCTGCAAAGACAGTCAGAGGCCCTGTTAAAGGTGGAGGTGCACAACCACGTACACAGTACTGGAGAAATGCCCATTCCCACTCCGGCCTCTCTCATGGCTTCACATCAAAGTAATTGTAAAGATCTCAACCAGCTTAACACATCCCCAGCATCCTCAAGACCAGTTGAAATTAGATGCACCCAGAGGAAAAAGTCTCTTAGAGACCTGCTAGATGTCTGCAGTCATTCAGATGCTGACATAACCCTATCCATCCCTCCCTCCCTCCCACTAGTGCCTCAAAAATTTCTAGAGTGCCAAACTCTGGTAGCTTGGACAAGAACACACACCCTGAATGCTCATGTCAACCAAAGCTTTCTGCAATGTTTATAGCTCCAAATAACGTTAGAGGTTTTCCATACCCTGTGTACACGGATCCACACAAACTATTCTCAAATTGTTTATAGAAGATGATGAGTAAGATTTTCAGACGACACAAGAACTGAATGTTCATGGGCTTTCAACAAAATGCAAGGGTTCCAAGCTACCGAAATCACTCTGAAATTGCCTTTTCCAATTGAAAATTGGTTTCCGGAAACAGGCATGCTCGCATGACTTGTTAAGTTCATACATCTCAAAGAAAACCCACCTCTCACATGAAACTAAATAGCCAAATGCATGCCCTTTCATTTTTAAGCCATGTAGATATTACAGAACAACAGTTCTGGGAAACCTAAAAAGCTCTTTAAAACTTTATTCCAACCCAGTTTTCTCTGATTAGATCAGTGGTAACACCACACAGGGCAGCGAGGGTTTCTATCAAGGGCAGGGGGACAGTTGTCTGCACTCAGATATCAAGATAAACCCAGCACAGCCAGCCCTACTACAATGTTTTCCAAAGCACAGAGCCCATCTTCATAACCAGAGACACAGATAAGGTCTGGAAAGGAGACGGGGTTAAAATACAAACCCCATTTGAATTAGGAGACAACCCAGAGCACTCACCCCCTAGAGCCAGAGGGAAAACAAAAAACAATGTTAGATGATGGACCAAATGCTGCCTCAGCTTCACCATTGCCTGCAGAAGTCCCTTATCACAAAGGTCACTGGCATCTTTATTTGCTATTTCTAGCGTGCACTGTGCCAACTACTTCCCCCCCTACAACCCAAAGGGACACCCTGACACAGCAATATCATGCTCTGCAGCAATAAGAAGGGGTTTTACTAAATACAGGGCTTTTTTTTAAAAAAAAAAAAAAAAAAAAGAAAAGATGCTAAGTAACTGCAGAATTAAGAGCGTGGAGTGTTTAAGGGAGATAGGAGCTCAAGTCTTAACATCCCATAGCAGAGCATCATCAGATACTGCTAAGCCTTAACCACAGTGCAGAAATCCTATGGAGAACTCGACATTCGCTCCCTCCTGTCTAATCCTTCCCCTTACGGAGTCACTCAGCACTACCCGAGGCTAACCACAACGTATTAGCAGGCACAGGTTTGAAAAAAAAAAAAAAAAAGAAGAAATAATTCAGAGGCAGAAATCAGAGCTTTAGAAGAAGAGATGTGAGAGGAGGTAGAAGATTAGAGGAACACGCAGCGATATTATCCTCCTGCTGCTTGAAGCGAAGTTGGCTTTAGGATCAGCACTGGATTTATAACCACCCAGTTTGGGGTGCATCATGGGTAGGGAGCAGGATGTGATAGGTCTGAGTATATGTCCAAGTAGCCCACCCATGGCTGATAAATGCCTGGAAGAACATGGAAACATCCCAGGACAGATGTTCTGGACTGATCCAGCCACAGCGAGCACCTTTCCAAGGGATAAGGACAGCGATGAGTTCTGTGCTGCAAGCCCTTCCCAAAGTTGTTGCCAGCTGTGTTGATAGTTCACTTTTTGGTCTGAAGGTCACTGGAGCCCTCTTTTTTTATGAAGAGACTTGGCTCTCCTAGAGAGGGCCTCAGATAAACAGTGCCCTTGGTTGGCCCAGTTAACCTACGGGATGCTTGGAGTGCTCCTCTGGGACAGCTGATGAGTGGCAACATGGAAAGCTCTTGGAGGTTTTCCAGCTCTCCTCCTCCTCCCAACAGACCACCTTTCTCCTTGGCCAGTGCTAAGGGAAGCAATCAATTCAGCCACCACATGAGCCAGATGCTCATAATGAGTTTGGACAGGCACGTAGTTGTCCCTACACAGCAGTTAATGAACTTTTTGAAACAAGAATTGTATCACGTACATCCCAACTCATACTTCACCTTTCCACAACAACCTTCTGCTCCCTAGGAGGAAGAAATTTCTTTAGTTTTTATATTATTTGCTCTCAAACAATTATGGAAAGAAGAGGCGGCACACTAACAATTAAACTTCAGAAACCAATCTTCCACCAGGCAAAAATATCTTTCCATTAACACCAACCTCCAAAGTGGTCAGGGAAAAAGAAAATATACCCTTTTCCAAGGGAAAGAGCAGTAACAACCAGACACATACCAGATAGGAAAGACCCACCAGCACGGTTTGGGCCACCCACAGAGAAAGTCTCAGACCAACCAACACTCTGGCTTACCTCAGTACGACGTCAGCTTGGACTCCATACGTCTTCTGCTCCACTGCCTTCTGGAAGGACATCAGGGTGTTTTCTGGTGCCAACTATGGGGGAAAAAAGAACAAGGAGAGATTACTAGTAAGTGGAAATGTTTATGAAGCAGTGTCAGCAAGGATGCTGGGAGGAAGGTTTAGAGGTGTCAGGGAGCCAAAACAAATCTTGTTTTGCAGATTACGTAGTGCCCAGTTAGACTGGAGCACCAACGTGCTCCAGGCAGAATGGCACCTTACTGAAGTCTGAAGATGACCAATACATTTGACTCCACTGATGGTCTTTCACACACAGGACAGTCCAATCCAGAGTTATCATGATCTGCAACACCAGAAACCTGGCTAGCTCAAAATCTGGTGCAAAATTAGTGTATGATAGACTTGCTCAGCAGCATGGTCCCCCAAACAGTGTTTTGCTGGAGAACCCCAGAAAGCGATTGTTAAGGTGACGCCAATTCTCTACCCACAGGTTATATCTAGAGCTCTCTAAACCACCTTAACAGTTCTTCATTCCCCTACTTTTCTATGCAAACAGTGACTACAATGCCTTTATAGAAAGAAGAAAGTCCATAAACCAAGGTACTATCCATACCATGGAGAACAACTAGACCACAGGTTCTGTAGCACACATTTTATTTCCACATCTAATCATTCCATAAAGTCATACTATTACACCTATTACATCTAAAAATGAGTTGATTTCTCTAATAACAAATGTTCCAGTTAGTTTTAACAATTCAAAAAATAGCCTTAAGCCTAGAAAATTTATCCCTATGGCTATGACAGATAAGGACTCAAATTTTATTTCAAATTCCCTCCTGTTGAATCGAAAAGATGGTAACAGAATTCAGGTTTGTTTAAAAACAATAGTGTGAAGACAAATACTTTGTTTTTCTACACAACCAGTACAGTATAGCAAGTCCCAAAATGTCCATAAACCAACAACAGGCAGACCAGAATAAAAAAACCCAACAGACAACTGTGGAGAGAAAACCTGGCAGGCTTTCTGCACTGAAACATGAACACGTCAAAATAAAGCTATTTTTAAAAAATAATTTTCTTTTTTCCAATTTTGCTTTCAAGTTTAGAGCACCTGTAACATCCCGTTTTTTCACTCATCTCTGCCACCACCCGGATCAGTAAGCTTCCATCAAGACACAACAAGCCCTCACAACCCATGATTTTCAGGAATTACTCAGGGTTTGGAAAAAGGGATAATTAAGAACACAGGCCTAAATGCACCATACAAGCAACATGCCCAATAAATACAAAAAACTGCTCAAGAGTTTAAGGTGTCTCAGAGAATCACTTCATAGAATCGTAGAATGGTTTGGGTTGAAAGGGACCTTAAAGATCATCTAGTTCCACCCCCCTGTCACCAGCACAACCTTCACATAGCTCCGGTATCTCTCTTCTGAATTCCTTTGGCTCAAGCCATGCATCAATAATAGTTCATTTTTCTGTTTGTTCAACACAGGGGTACGTTGTCCTCCAGAAAAAGCTCCCAATCAAAGCCTGACTTGTCTAGGAGACGACAGAGGAAACACCCCCATCACAGCTTCTTGCACAGCCCAGCACTGGGTCATGCAAGGTCATGCTGAAAGAGCTTTTTGCAATATATTCACGATGCCCAGAGCCGTCAGCAGGGAGCAGCAGCCACATAAAGATCTAGAGATTCCATCCAGGCAGACTTGCTCCATCTTCTTTGGTTGCTTTCAGCATCTCAGCTTTCCTCCTGCAAGTAGCTCAGGTTTCCCCAGGATAACACTGCAAGGTGATCCTCTCCATACAGAGTAATGCTCAATATTTGCTTCCGGAGAGCTCAGCAATCACAAGGAAATAAAGCGGAGATAGCAGAGCTAGAGAAACCGAGGGGCAACGCAAGACCACCAGCCCGAGTCCAAAAGGGTGCTGGTGGATGCCACATGAGTCTCAACTCAAGAAGTGACACCACATCAAGCAGCAACTGAACCCACGCTCCTGGACTCCTTGACAGGGAGTGTAGCTATAGGACAAGAGGTAACAGTTTTAAACTGAAAGAGGGGAGATTGAGATGAGATCTGAGGAAGAAATTCTCTGATGTGAGGGTGGTGAGAGCCTGGCCCAGGTTGCCCAGAGAAGCTGTGGCTGCCCCATTCCTGGAAGGGTTCAAGGCCAGGTTGGACGGGGCTTTGAGCAACCTGGTCTGATGAGAGGTGTCCCTGTCCAGGGCAGGGAGGTTGGAACTGGATGGTCTTTAAGGTCCCTTTCAACCCAAACCATTCTATGATATGATTCTATAAGCAGTCTTGCCAGGGATGTGGACATACAAGGACTAGAAAAGCAAAGTGTGTTGAGTTGTAAATTTTCTCTCAGGCTAAGGGAGCCTGGAAAGGGGAGGTTGGACTACCTCCACTAAGCAATCAATGTAAAACACAATGACATGGGTAGGGAGACATTGCTGTTAACCACTTACACAATGAAGAGCTCATATTGCATGAATCAGGGCTAACAAAGGCAAACAAGGATGGCTACAACAGTATTCCCCCCCTGCAGAGGTGGACCAGCATGACCAATGTCTTCTCATGTCTTACCTGTATACCAAACTCTGGCACAGCAGAATCTTAACCCAAAGCGGGCATAGGCTCTGCTATTTTATAACAAGATTGAAAACGTTTCTTGCCTCTTTCCAGTGTATTTCAGTTTCAGGGCCCTGGTCAAGCCTTGCTTGGACACCAGCCCTCTTGAGATGCAGCTGGTTTGAGACGCAGGGAAAGCTTCAACCTACATGTCAGGGGAGCCCCAGCCACCACTGCTGGAGGCACTTGAAGGAAACATAGACCCAAACAGATCTGAGGTGGCAAGTCAATACGTGAGACCCTCCCTCAGCTGGACTGGGGAAAAGTAAATTTCAGGCTGAAATTTGTTTCAGCCTGGACTGGACAAATTTGGACATGTAAAAGAGTAGGGATGTTCTTAAAGATAGTAGTGATGTAAGTAGAACTACATCTTAAGGACACTGCTAAAATACGGGTTGCAGTGACTTAAAAACTGAGATTTTCTTTGATTTTTAAAACTTGGAGCACTGTGACCATCCCATCCTCAGCACTCAGACAGGTACCACTGAGCTTAACCCCATGGAGAGACAAATCTCAGCCCCAGGAGAGGAATATCCCACTCCTACCTCATCTCTAGCCCCTAGAGAGCCTGCAGACCACACTTCACCCTTCAAGAAGGGCAAAACCTAACTGGACTCCACCAGGGCTGCAGTGCAGCCACTCAGATAAGAGGCACATCCCTTCCTTTCCCAGGAACTTGATCTCAAACACAAGTTAAATAAACTTAAACTCCAATCAGAACTGTGTTGAAAACCGCAGCTGTGCAGAGGAAGCAGCATTTTAAAACTGTTCTAAGGACAGGATGACATTTAAGGTTCCAACCTTCTAAATACACACTCAGGAGCTGTAACGTCATCTGCATCACACCACCACTGGACGTGAAAAGCATCCTCTTGAAGAGCATCACAGATGGATGAGCATCGCTAGCTGCTCTGAATCAGCAAACAGTGCCGACGTCAGCAGAAGCGCTCTCTAACACCGTGCCCCACAATGGCATAGAATCATAGAATGGTTAGAGTTGGAAGGGACCTTAAAGGTCATCAAGTTCCAACCTCCCTGCCATGAGCAGGGACACCTCCCACCAGACCAGGTTGCTCAAAGCCCCGTCCAACCTGGCCTTGAACCCCTCCAGGGATGGGGCAGCCACAGCTTCCCTGGACAACCTGGGCCATGGTCTCACCACCCTCACAGCAATGAATTTCTTCCTCAGATCTCATCTCAATCTCCCCTCTTCCAGTTTGAAACCATTACCCCTCGTCCTGTCACTATATGCCCTTGTAAAAAGTCCCTCTCCAGCTTTCTTGTAGGCACCCTTCAGGTACTGGAAAGTTGCTATAAGGTTCTGCCCAGAGTCTTCTCCAGGCTGAACAACCCCAACTCCCTCAGCCTGTCCTCAAGGCAGAGGTGCTCTAATCCTCTGATCATCTTCGTGGCCTCCTTTGGACCCACTCCAACAGGTCCATGTCCTTCTTATGCTGACCTGTGCTGTTGTCATGTGCTGGGTAGTCTCTCTAACACCACAACACTATTACTTGGCAGCCCGATTCCCTCTATTGTCAGAAGCTTTTGAAAAGTAGATTATAACCCCTCAAGGCAAAGGTGTCATCTTCTTGTGAGCATGTGGTGGGTAAGCTCCTAAGCTGGCCAGAGCCAGTCACCCTGGTATAAATAATTGCATCTCCAAACGAGTCCATCATCGATGCAGAATGCCATCTTCCCCCGGTTCCTAAAGCTCTCGGTCGATTCTAGCCTTGAAGGGACTGAACAAGCCACTCACACCAGTGACATAACCCAGTAAATGTCAACCAGAAAGCCAGGAAAGAAAATTTAACCCTGTTCCCTAAAATCAGATGCTGCCTATTACTGGAGCTTCCCCTGGCACCACTTTGACAGCAGGATCTTTCTGTGCAGGAATTCATGTCCCTCACAATGTGAGATTTTTGTGAAAAAAGAGAATCTGAGTAACAGATATTTCCATCATCCCAGCCTGTCTCTGTCTCCCTCCAAGAAAGAGGGAGCTGAAGCCCCAAATTCAGCATGTTTAGGGCAGAGATGCATCCAAGCAGGACAGTTGTTGGTACAGAAACTACTTGCTGTGATTTGTGCTGAATTTTTTTTTAAAAGGTTTTACAGCAGAACTGCGAGAACTAAACAAATGCATAATCTTTCTGCTTGTATTTCTCTGTCTCCCTCCAGTTTCTTTGACAGGTTTTCCTCCTTGATGCAACATATTCAGGCACGTTATCTAAAACTCAGATCCAGGTCTGCAGGGATCCAGTGCAACTGGACACAACCCATTTCTTAAAAAACCAGGGCTGAAGTGAAGGAAGCCCCAGGGCACAAGGCAACGATTTCACTCCAAAACCTCTATCCTATATAAACCATGCCAGCATCATAGAATTTCCTAGGTTGGAAGGGACCTTTCAGGTCGTCTAGTCCAACATCCACTGAAAGCCAGAGACAGATGCCACGCAGGGTTTCTAGAAGCTGTTCCTTCTCTTCACACTCGGTTTGACATTCTCATCCCTTGCAAAAATCAGGTTACTATTCATTTCTTCTTGCTACAGAGACACAGCAAGTAATTTTAGAAAATTACCCACGAATGAATTCACTTTGACTATTTTTGTGCTCCGAAGTCAATTGCAAATGCTTTCAAATGGAGTCAAGAGCTTTGGACCTTCTTTAATGAAGATTATTAAAGGGTGCTCGTTAGAGCAGCGCAGCCTTGCTACAGTTGGACATCACTACACTGTATTTTTCCCCCTAATTAGACACCTTGCCAGGCCTTCAGAGATAAAAATCACTGCATCATTTGCATGTTGGGGGGGCTAATAAAGAAGCTTGCACAGAAGGACCAAATTTGTTCCAAAGTGTAACCTGTCATCGTGTGCTCAGCTGCACTGAAGGATTTGATCTTTGCTTCATCAACAAGCTTTAAGGATATTTTTTCATCCTTTTGGAAACATGAGCATCATTTTACTTTTTTTTTTTTTTGAGCTTTCCCTCCCTTATCTCTCCTTTCCAATATTGATCTCCTTGTGGGCCAATAACTGGACTAAAAACACAAGGCATGATACCCGATGGTATTTTCCTTCCTGTCAAAAGATGCCCTTTGGAAGTTCCCTGTATGGGGCTTAGTGTGGGATCTGCCAGTACATTGATTTCAGTATTCACATCCCATCACACCAGGTCACTATGAGGCAATAATAGTACTGTTTAAAAAATAAAAGGTATCCTTAATCCCTAGGAAATCAAGATATTTTAGAGAGCATCCACATCCAACACTTCTGGAAACAGCTCAATGAGACTGAAAGGAAGGGAAAAAGCACAAAACAAAAGGAGAAAAAAAAAATAAAGGATTGCCTTGCACAACAGGATAAACTCAAAAGCAAAAAGCCATCATAAATTTAATAACTAGATATAGGAGATGAGACCTGATAATTGCTGTATAGCACACACAAAAAAAGCAAGCTGAAGTTTGATTTAATGAAAGACTAAATAACCTTACACAGATTTATTTCGGTGAACGCAAGCATTTCTCCAGGTCTAACAGAAGATGCTAATTGTGATTCTTCATTACTATTGATCGGGGCAGCAGACAGGTTAAATGGCCATATTTTCAATAGACGGGTGTGCATAAGATGTACAGCAAACCAAATGCTTCTTGATTTCAGCAGCACAAACCAAAGCACTTCAGAGCCCTTAAAAACCAAAGCCATCTCAGAGAGGTGGTGGCAAAGTTTTGGTACCCAAGATGAGATGAAATAAAGGCCCTCAAAGCTACCAAGAAAACAAAACCCTAAAACGACACAAAGAAATCACCATTAAGTGAAAGCTCTCTAATAAGCCACAATCTCACAACCAGAAGTCTTCATTACTACTTCTGTTGATAGCTGGCACCACAAGATGACAAAACAGCATCTCTGCAGAACACCAATGTATATTGGAGGCTTCACCTTCAGGTGTCTAAAAACAAAAAAAAAATTAACTAAATAACTCCATATGTGCACAGCCATGCTGGAATTTTTGGGGGGAGTATTTGCTGGAATTTTCCTGGGAACAACAGGACACACTTCCTGTCGAGGCAAAACACACTCCCATGCAGTAACCCAAAAGGCAAACCCTAAGCACAATGAAAGATTGGCTGCCCACCAAGGCACTTTGTCCCAGCAATGGGTACTTTTCCACTCTGAGGTTGTGCAAAGCCAGTGAGTCAGTGCTGCCAAAAATTGCTCCTCCCAGCACGGTGCCTGGGCTCAGAGCAAGGAGATGGCCATCGTCTGCCACGAAGGAAGGAGCCCACACACGGGCAGCTGTTTCGGCACAGTCTTTCTCAAGCGCTGTTAAGACATGCCGAAAACCAGCTGTACGGGTGGTTTGCCAAAAGCGTTTATTTCCATGCTATTTGTAGCCTCCAGCTCTGAAAGCAAGAGCTGTTCTTGCCTCTGACATGCTTGGATGGTTTCCATGGGTTTAGCCCGATTGTTTGTAGACCAACCAGTAGCTTTTTGGTCCCAGTAATGGGAGGTGAGCTCCCAGGCTTCATGAAGGTCTCCAAGGAGACAGATACAGCTCTTGCTCAGATAAGTCCTTGCTATTGTTAATCCTTTGGGTGATTTACCTACAGTTTGAGATCAAAGGTCATCATGATGAGCCCGATTATTTTTATAAGGAATGTATAATTAGGAATAACAACTGAAAAGCAAGTAGAATTCAACATTATGGACAGCACCTTCTTCAGATTCCAAAAGCAACGATAACCTGCCTCAACCCGAAGCACCACGAAAGACATTTGGGAGAAGACTTGAAAGGTGCAAACTGCAGTAGAAGCTGGTGTCCTGCTGGATGAAGTTCCTCATTTCCATCTCAGGTTTGGTCCCAGCTTCTACCTTCTACCCTTGTGGCTTATCCTCAGCATAAATGGCGTATTTACCACCACAAGGAGAAGACAGACAGTCAAATCTATTGCCACTGAAGACAAAACACAACTAGATTTCCGTAAGAAGAATAAAAAAAGATGGAAGACACAACAGACACTTGCTCATAAAGCCATCTAAAAAGTTTAACATATTAACATGTAAAATTTACAGAGAACCCCATCTCGCATTTCAGGGTGTCAGACGACTCCTGTACCCATCAGGACAAGACCCTTTCAAGCAAACAGACATCAAGTGAGGTCTGGAGCCCTCAATTCCCAGCACATTGCTGCCACAACCCTGATGCTGTCCTGATGGGAGTCCAGAAGGACAGAAACCGATCTGGAGCCTGAATAATTCATTTCAAAAGAGCCTTTGAAAAGAAACTGATTGATTAACTGAACTCCTGCTAAGAGAAAGGGTTTTCAGAGAGCACCCTGATGGGAATGGACATTTAGCATTGTGAAAAGCGGGCATGACTGGATGACATTTGGGCAAGGGAATGCAGGAGGAGTCATGCAGAAGAACATGTGAATAAAAGCGTGAATAAAAGCTTGTGGGGGAACAGGATGACACCAAGGGGACATTCCTTGAAGGAGCGCTACCACTACAAATGGTCAGCCAGTATGAAACCAGTAGCTCCCTTGTAGTGCAAAAAGCCACACTTCATCTAGGTACAGATGCCAGGATGGTTTCTGATTTTCTCTTGCTACTTAAAATGCAAGGACCATTTCCCCTTTCCAGTGTTTCAAGACAAATTATATGAGCCATATGGCCTCCGTCCCTCACTTTTTCCTCCACAGAACAAGGAGAGCAGTTGAGTCACACTCACACAGACCCTACACATGCTAGTCTTAAAGATCCTAATGGGACAAGAGGAGACAGGGTGTGTGGATACACAGAGGAAAGCAGGCTCTAGAGTGCAAAGGAAGATCATCGTCCCTATTTGAGGAGCAGGCTGCATGCACCGATGGGAAGTGCACGCACCTACAGCTTTCCTGGGAAACTCTCCATTTCAACACCTTTTGCCCCATACACCATATGCCACATCCCCAACAAATCCCTTATTTCAGGACAACAGGTGTCTTCAGCCACCCCACGGATCTCCTTTGCTGACTTTTGGCAGAAGAGCACTCAGTTGTATTTGTGTATTTCTAGTATAAGAGTGTTGGACGTGCAAATGCAATATTACAGATCCAGTCCCACCAGACGGGTGAAGCAACCCGTATCAGGCTCTATCAGAGAACAGGTTTGTCTGCACAGCAAATGACATTTGTCTTGCTTCAGGAGATTTGAAGGCAAATACTGCATCGCTTTCTATCATCTCCAGTCCCACTAGATCTAGTTTCACCTCAGGTCCCAAATTCCCATGCTCTGTAGACTTTTGATCTTGACATTGCCCAAAGGAGGATGTCTGTGTCCTACAGCCCAGTCCCCAGACTCTTCCCTGGGCTATTTCCTCCTCCCCAGCTCCACTTGGCCATTTCTCCAAACTAAATCTACATGCAGTTGGGCTCAACTGCAAAAGCGCAGCAAGCAGCCCTGTGGAATGGCAAAATGCTTAATTTACTTAATTTTTTTTTTTTTTAAATAGAATTATCTAGGTTGGAAGAGACCTTTCATATCAATGAGTCCAACCATCAACCCAACACTGACAAACCCACCACTAACCCATGTCCCTCAGCACCACATCTACCCGGCTTTTAAATACCTCCAGGGATGGGGACTCCACCACTGCCCTGGGCAGCCTCTGCCAAGGCTTGACAACCCTTTCAGGGAAGAAATTTTTCCTAATATCCATCCTAAACCTCCCCTGGCAAGACTTGAGGCTGTTTCCTCTTGTGCCTGTTCCTTGGGAGAAGAGACCAACCACCCCTGGCTACACCCTCCTTTCAGGGAGTTGTAGAGAGTGAGGAGGTCTCCCCTCAGCCTCCTTTTCTCCAGGCTGAACACCCCCAGCTCCCTCAGCCGCTCCTCACAAGACTTGTGCTCCAGACCCCTCACCAGCTCCGGTGCCCTTCTCTGGACACGCTCCGACCCCTCAATGTCTTTCATGTAGTGCCCTCTGGCAAGGCTTTAAAATCATTAGTTTCCAAGCAGATACGACTTAGTACAACTTGAAGACTTGCACTGTAGGTGGAGCTCTTCAAACTCAAGGTGATATTTGACATAGGGAAAGGCTGGGCATGGATGGAAGTACAGAACAAGGTTCTGACCACCTCCCTCTGGTCCTCTTCTTACCCCATCTCAGCTTTGCCATTCAAGGGCACAGTCAGAAGACACTCACTACACATACAGCAAAGGCAAAGCAGTTGGATAAACCTACTGCCAATTCATCATGGGACACACAGACTATTTCTTGGAGGTTGGAACAGGGCTTGCTGGTCTCTGATCTCACTTCTTGCAGGCTTCAGAGAAAGCCATCTGCTGTTAACAGAGAACCAGCTCTGGGTATTAGGGAATGGTGAAGGGGGTGGATGCACCCTGCTGAACATCACCTGAGCCACAGCTCCATGTGCAGCACTGAATGTCCTCCACCACCACTTTTCATCAACATTTGCGACCTTCTGCACCCTAACGTACAACCAGCATCTTAGAATCATAGAACGGTTACGGTTGGAAGACACCTTTAAGATCATCAAGTCCAACTGTTAACCTCACACTGCCAAGTTATTGCTAAACCATGTCCCTCAGCACTCCACCTACACGTCTTCTTCCCAGATAGGTTTATACCATACTCCAAGGAGCATTTGCTGGCTCCAAGCAGGAACATGAAGGAAAGTAGAGGGCCAAGTCTCTGCTGGGAGTCTTGCTCCATGTAAGCTTTATGTAAGTTATCTGGAAAAATAGAAGGAATTTGTCTGCTGTTTAGTTCCTTTAGAAGGCTATGGGGGGCACACAGGCCCAGAAATCCTGCAGAATAAAAATCTCCTATCAGGTTGTGTGATTTTCTGCCATCCAGAAAGAATCCAGAGCACAGGTTCTCACTTGGCTTCTCCTGGCCTTCATGGCTGGTACAAACTCAGTAGGACAGGAAAAAGCATTTATCATGCCCAGAACTTCATTCCACCACCCACAGAGGCAATATGGTTAAAAGTGACGCAAATGAAGCTGGCATTTCAAGGGATTCCTTAAAGAAAGAGATCATTAAAAATAAAGAGAACTAAAATAAAATACTTCTGTGTCATGACAGGTGTTTATCTCACCTAGCAAACTCCTACTGCGCACTCTTGGACTGGGAGAGGAGCTAAAGCATGCTCAAAGCCTGCCAAATAGGTTCTGACAGCCTAGGCAGATATTCAAAGCAGAAAAACTATCAGCAAAAAAGTTAGTTGGATATCCTTAAAAAAAAAAATATATAATTTACGTTTGTAAGCCCAGTGCCTACACTGCAGTATGCCATCTTGTCTAAAGTCAATCATAGAATGGTTCAGGTTGGAAGGGACCTTAAAGACCATCTAGTTCCAACCCCCCTGCCATAGGCAGGGACACCTCCCACTAGACCAGGTTGCTCAATGCCCCATCCAGCCTGGCCTTGAACACCTCCAGGGATGGGGCAGCCACAGCTTCTCTGGGCAACCTGGGCCAGTGTTTTCACCACCCTCACAGCAAAGAATTTCTTCCTAACATCTAGTCAAAATTTCCCCTCTTTCAGTTTAAAACCATTACCCCTCTTCCTATCGTTCCCCTCCCTGATCAAGAGTCCCTCCCCATCTCAATCAACCACCAGAAAGAGATGGAGTTAGAACCATTCAACAGACAACTAGGTACAGAAGCACCCAAACGAGAGAACCAGACCAGTATGACCAAACACCACAGGACAGCTTTATCCAAGACCAGGGATGTGCCCAAGCCAAGATGCTCCATCTTTAGCCTGGACGTGTACAGAGACCTTGGAGAAGAAAGGACTATATGATTATGATTTCCAGGCCTACCCAGAGGCAGATGACAGGAATGTTTCATCACCTCACCCAGTCTCATGATGATCTACAATGCAAGAGTACCGTGCAGTCATGTAGGGTCACAGCACAGCTTGTTTGTTTGTTTTTGCAGATTGCCACATACTCAAGGCATCTTGCTGCAAGCTGAGTTTAACCACTGCTGGTGAGGTCCTGCAAAGGACACGAAGACTGAGCCTCAAGCTCTAAAGAAAAAAATAATAAACAAAACAACAACAACAACAACAAAAAAATCACAAACAACTACTGCTGCAGCTCAAGGGCCAAGCCTGGAGAGCAAAAACCAGCAGAACTAGCAGCCAGGAATATGCAATGGCACAAACCACCCTGAGCAAGGCAAGGATTGCCCTTTTGTTTGCAAGGCATCTAGAACATCTAGGGCGTGACTTGACTCTGGGTTCACATACTGATTTACCACTGCAGTAATTCCAGCCAGGAGGGGTGCCTCCAAGTTATATTTGTCATATATATTCTCTGGAGAGCAGCCTGGAGACCATCAGATCCGGTACCATCCTTTACACAGGCAGAAAAGTCAGACACCACCATACTAAATAATTACGGCTACTCACCATCGGTGCTCCACGGTGACCTATAATGGCTGGCTTTGGTCCCAGAGCCTTCTTCTCCATTATGCAAGGGGACGAGATGGTGAGGGGGACGAGGTAAAGTGCAACTACAACTGCGAGGTATGCAGTGACCATCAGCATCTGAGAAGCTGAGAGGGAAAAGAGAGAGAAAGAGCTGGTGAAAATGTTGGTCCTGACCTCCTCACACCACAGGAACGGAGCCAAGGCACCTTCATCTTCCTCCAAAGGAGAAACTGGTCTACAGCCATTGCCCCAAGTGTTGAGGGAAAAACATGCTCTATTTAAAATAGCCTCTTTGAGCTAATCAAGTCCTGAGGAGGGTTTTCACTTCATTTTGTATGGGGGAAACAAAAAGTTAGGCGAATTGCTTAAACGTCCCAGCAATGTAGCCCAAACCAGAGCTGATTTCCAGCCCTTTGGGTGGGACAGCACCAAATTTTGCCCTGCCTGACAGCAGAACTAGATCACCAGCCATACACACCTGCAAATAAGTCACGGCACCATGGGGGTGCATTTAATATCACTTGAGTTTACATTAGTGGTTCACCAACACCACCCGCTTCAGCCAGAGTAAAGCCACTTTAGCTCTTTCTGCAGAAGGATTTGTGCCAGCCAGAACAGAGTTAATTTGCAATAAATGTTTTACCGATTAAGTTGAACACATTTAAATAAAACAGTGGGTTGGGACGGTGCTACAGCAGTATTTCAGGACCGGTGAATGCAGCCAAGGGGGTGCTGGCTGTAGGGCTTGGGGCCAGATGAGCAGTCCTGCCCCCCACACCGTGGCTCAGCCCCCAACTACAAGTGACTTCTCACAAAGTCCAGACTATCTGGGAATCTTTCGAAGGTGCTGACAGCGCAACAGAAACGCCCCTTGTTCCCAACAGACATGTATTCCTTATAAAGGACAACAGGCACCTTTGAACTCCTGAGCTATTTGGAGTCACTTGAAACCACAGATATTACAGCATAAGACTTCTTTTTTTAATTATTATTTATTTTTCAAACTCATTAAGAGTTTGGAACTCAAGGGAGAGCCTCCAAAAACCCCCTTTAAAACAAATATTTGCCATGGACGCGAGATGGAGAAGGCTTTTTTTTTTTTTAGGGGAAAGAGAACAGCCCAGCTCTGGTCCTGACCACAACTGATCTGGTTTCACACATAAATAAACTGCTTTTTGCTTCTAGCCTCTAATAGCCTCATTCAAACATGTTCTGACAAGCGAGAAAGAAACACTAGTAACCTTGCCAGCTATTTTTTTCCTCTTCTCTGGAAGAGATGTCAATCACCCACAGAGCATTCAAGGAACTGAATGGCATCTTGCTAAGTCGGTTCATGCTGTGTCCTGCATCACAGAGATATGGTGTCCCGGCGTCGTGTGTTACCAGCATCAAAACCTCCAGATGGAAACTGGGCATGATCCCAACCAATTCTTGCTCACCCCAGGAATGCCACACACCAACCAAGCTTTGAAAATCAGCCTAATTGTCAGCAAAGTCTCAGGCTGTGCAAAGAATCTGGTCCCTTCCTTCCTAGTACTGCAGCTTCAGGATCCAACAGCTCAGATCCACACTGAAGTCAAGCACCATGTGAAATGCGTGGACTTCCAAATATTTTTATCATTGGATTGCACCCACAAGGAAAGGATGCCCCAGCAGGGGTCACAGACTATGTTGTGGATTCCCCATCCCTGGAGGTGTTCAAGGCCAGGGTGGACAGGGCTTTGAGCAACCTGGTCTGGTGGGAGGTGTCCCTGCCCAGGGCAGGGGCATTGGAACGAGATTATCTTTAAGCTCCCTTCTAACCTAAACCATTCTATGATTCTATAAAACAGAGCTGAAGACCTCACCCAGACATGGATATGTGGGAAACTGAAATCACACACCAAAAAAAGACCCCAAATGAAATACATGCATGAAAGACAAGCAAAGTACATACTGTTCAGTTTGAAGTTGGATGGTCTGTATGGAAGAAGCTCTCCTGTTGACTACCCAAGCCAAGAAAGCAGGACAGATTAAGTCTCCCACTTTCTACAACATGACAACACCAATAATTTAGATGCAAGCCTTCCTTCTCCATCCCCCCTGCTCTTAGCGACCACTCCAGCCTGGTTTGGTCTCCTGGAAGAGCAGGTTTCTCACACGACCATTTGCTACTCAAGGCTTCCAGGGCTGCTTTGAGTCCAACATTTTCTATCTGACCTCAGAAGCAAGCTTTGAAAACAAGCTACTACCTTTTAAAACACTGTAGCTAAGAAACTAGTGTTCTCCAGGTTTGGAAAAAGTAGCATGGGAGGAACATAAAAAAAAAAGGTGTAAATTTGCTCAGTGAAAAAGCCAGTTGCTGAAGAATGTCACATGCCTCAAAAAAAGACAAGAACAGATGACTACACCACCAATGACTGCAGCTGCACCAGTTATTTCCGAAAGATTATTATTAGCGAGTGAAATCTTATTATCCCATTTACATGCAACTGTAGATTCTCACAGAGATTTCAGTTCCTCTCTTCCATTCACCACCGTGTCAAATATTTCTGTACCAAAAAGTCTGTAAACTCCTCCAGGTAAAATACCTTTTACAAGTAAAATGACCCTGAAATAACTTCAAGATCCAATGGTACAGAAAAGATGAATGCTTTTCCTTAAAAACAAACAAACAAAAAACCCCAACCCAGGAGCGGGGAAAAAAAAAAAAAAAAAAAAAAAAAAAAGAGAAGGAAAACAGCTTCCCAGCTTATTAAAAACAAACAAAAAAGCCATTTTCAGGGAACTCAGCTGCAAGAGAAAAAGTATGAGGAATTCAGAAGCAGCACATGCAGTCTCTCCTCCGGGCG